>NC_048273.1:10770581-11970581 GCF_009762535.1 Notolabrus celidotus | reverse complement strand
ATGACAAGTAAAGTGCAACTCAGAAAGCTGAGGTGCTCTTTCAAAAAGAGGCAGGATCCTCTCACCATTAGTTGACTGGTAAAAGATCTTAATCATCTGAAATCTGTTTCTCTTTCTGTAATTCTTGCTAACTATCAATTTACTGCTCAGATTTTGTTGTTGGTAATTACATCAGATTGCATGAAGTTTGCTTTTTCTTCAGAGGGAGAGAAACAGCACTGTAAGCAAAGACCATCGCATTCACTTTGCAATTATTGTAAAGAAGGCACATCAAAGTTTTAAAGTTGCTCTATGTATTTAATGAGTCATGAATGATGAAATGTTCAGAAGAAAAAGTGGAAAGAAACCCCAAACCAGTCTGTTTTCAAAGTGAACACATTTTATTTTTTTCTCATTTTCAAATGCAAACATCATTTTCAGTCTGAGCATCAAATGTCAGTCTTCCCACATCATGGATCTCTTTAATTATTAACACCTACATATTTTTATATCTGTTTTAGGTTGGCACCGAGAAGATGATCTCCTCCAGCGCTCCTCGGCAGTAGGCGTGCAGCATGGCTTCTGCTCCTCCTTCCAGAGAGGACCGAAGTGGCTCATTAACGCTGCGCTGGAGGCTAACACCGACATAGATAATTTCTACGCAGGACACCAACTTCAAACTCAACAGACGCAGGCTGATTCCTCTCCACTGGCCTGGTTAAACATACGTATGAACTGTCTCTAGAGAGCCTTTGAAAACAAAGATGGCTAGTGCCAGAGTGACTCATGTTCAGGAAAGTGACAGCACAACAGTGTAACAGAAGCAACACCTGGACTGAGACTTTGGATCATGCTATCTCTCTGATTGGGTGCTTTGGTGGCAGAGCTGGACTGTGCAGCTCTTTCACGCTAAGACAAACCTGGATTCTGAGCCATGTCTCTTCTCTCAGCCTTGAGCATCATTTGTGGATTGATGCTCCATGTTTCATTTAGTGCAATCAACACTCGCTACGGTGTCCCACGAAAAACTGTCCTCTACCAGAGTAAGTGAGAAAGACTTATCAGCTCACATTCATAGTGTTTGTCTGATTATGGACATGAAAATACAATGATCTGCAGTAGTTTAAGACACATTTGAACATTTTAACCATGATACACGAAGAAATAATACAACTTGATCTGCTTTGTTTTTGTGCCAACTGGGACTAGCTTCTGAAATGTTTGTGCAGTAGTGTTTTGTTTTGCTGTGGGAGCATGTTTCAACTTTGTTTCACAGCTACTGAAAGAGAAAAATGAGTTGATGCAGTTGAGTAATTGAGATGTTCTCCTGTTTAGACAAGCTGAGCTTGTTCAGAGAGGAGGGGATCTTCAACTACTCCACCATGCTCATGCACGAAGACCTGGGTGTGGTGCTGCTGGGAGCCAGAGAGGCCATATATGCTCTGGACATCAACAACATCTCTGTGAGAAAAGCTGCGGTAAGAACATCACATGGGCTTCATTAAAAGAAAAGATTAGCTAAATATAAAATAGCTGATAAAGAACGTCTAGGTATTAACTTGCAAATGCTCCTTTGCATTATGGAATAGCTTTTAATTAACTTTTTATTGCAGATTAAAACCGAAAGATGTAAAGACAAAAATCTGTATGCAGGGGTTGAAGGCATTTTATCAAATGATTAGTAAGCCACTCACTGTCAGACTTTTGCTACCTAATCATGGATTACAGAAAGGTTTCCCGAAACTTTTAGCTCATAACGCCTTTGAATGAAGTCATGTCTATTTGCGAGCCAACATCAAAGGTTATGAAGGTGTGGACGTGAATTATGAGCAGTTCAGTCAGATTTCTTCCTCCCAGAATGTCAGATATGGAGGATTTCAAGAGGACTGACAAGGTGAAAGTATCCAGTATTTCACAAGGTTTCGCAAGGTTGAGAAGTACCAGTTTGTGTCATAAAAAAAAAAGAAAAAAGCAAAGCCTCTTATTGCATTTTACTTTTTGGAAACATTTCAAAAGGTCTAATCCTAATCGGTTCACTCTGAATTCTCTGTGTGTAGTTCACTGCCCTCTTACACTGTTCTGTGAGTGTGTAGTTTGGCTAAAGATGGCTCACAGAAACACATTAATGAAGTGCTCTCACATCAGCAGCCAGTTTAACAATGTGCATTTGCAAGTGGAATGTGAATGAATAATGGTCTTGAGTTTGCTCTCAACAGTAGTCTGCAGATTCATTATTGTACTTACACAGATAACAGTCACCACTAAAGACAGCTTGGTATACTCATCTATGCTGTGTACTGACTGCTCTTTAAACACCACAAACAATGACATGTGTGAGGGTTAATGTGCTACAGCTCCACTGCTGTGATGTGTGTTGCGACACCCTTTCTGTGTGCTTTGACGAGATTCTTTCTCTCTGTTGATGCAGGTGTATTGGCGAGTTACAGAGGAGAAGCAGAGGGAGTGCACGTACAAAGGAAAACATGCAGAGGTTTGTGTAATGCCTTTCAAACCCTAACTGTTACTTCTAGGGCAAAGATATGGCCTTAAAGGATGAGTGAAAGCATTTGCTCCCTGGTGCAGTTTATCTCTATGCATTTGTAAATCATTTATATGGGAGTCTTTTTTTTCCCCCCTTTTCAAGTCTTCACACAGAATTCCCTTTGAAGTGCTTTGCTTACGGCTACATGGTGAATGTCCAAATAAAGGCATGAGAAGAAAATACATGTGCACAGCCTTGACCTTTTGGTCAGCAGCTCAATTCAAGGCAGGCTGTACAGTGTATGTTTGTGGCATGTTTGTGTTTTTGCGGCTGAACTAACAGAGCTCCAACCTTGGCATTCTCTCTGTTGGATCTTGTTGCAGGTGGAATGTCGAAACTACATCCGAACCCTGCACAGACTGAACGACACAACAATGTATGTGTGTGGCACGAACGCTTTTAGCCCCACCTGTGACTACATGGTAAGTTTACTTTACAACATGGAGTTAGTTAAGAGGATTTTAAAAACTATGTCTATAGACAGGACTCCTGTTTTTGTAGCTTAAGGGGAGCTTTGGGACATTAAAACCATTTGCACACGTTTGCCCCTTTTTTAATTTGGTTTTAAATATTTCATTGACTTCATCATTCCCTTTTAAACTAATAATGAATTTGGGTTGTAAGGATCCAAGTTGGTGTTTTTGCTGGTTTAGAGGACTGGATTTACATTCAATGTGTTGAATGGTCAATAATTTCAAAAAGAAGACCATCACCAACAATTTAAAGGACCATCTCTTAAGAGAGTCTTACAAAATTATTGGTGACTTCATATAACAGGGGAACACTGCAGTTATTATCAGTCCTTGGAAAATCAAGCATTTGTTTGGGACTACTTTAAAATGAGGATTTATAAAACTATGCACTCAAGCTGAGACAAATGTGTTTACTTTTATACTTTTCTTTTTACAGATTGTATTTTATTTGAATTTTAGATTTAGGTTTCTCTATTAGTTGTCCTTACTGTCTTGTTGTTGGGAACAGGTGTTCCAATCACCTCGTTAAATTCCTTGTGTGTGCGAGCTAACTTGGTAACTTGGCAATACAGCTTTCTTGAATCTTGAATCTTGAATCTTGAATATATCTGGTTCTTGGGTGGTTTTGAACGAAAGTTACACAGAGTACATGGCGTTTTCTTAACATTAACTACAGTGCCCATGTCCATAACAACAAAGGAACACATCCCCCAGTGCAACAGTGTTGCTCATCAATGCATTTTAATGTATCTATTAGCATAACTCTTAATAATGTTAGTGCTTGCTTAATAATTTCCTATTTAAAGTTATATCTTTGGACATTTTGGCCTTTTAAAAGATAGGACAGCTGAAGAAAGACAGGACATGTTGGGAGTAGACAGTGGGGGAGGACATGCAGCAAATGGTTGAGGCTGGAGGTCAAAATAGCGACCACTGCAACAAGGACTGTAGTCTCTGTAAATGGTGCGCATGCTTAAACTGCCCCATTTCCTTTTCAAAAGCATTACATAGAATCGGATTTCTTAAAAATCTTGACAGTTGATCTTTGTTTCTTGCCTCTGCAAGGTGTAATTTGGACCATGTTTCAGTCAAACATCAGAAATGAATCAAAAAGAGTTTACCTTTTCTCTAAAAAAGGTTAAGTCATACAATAAGTATAAGCATTTTGGCTACCACATACAATTGAGAATTAAATCTTCTAATTCCAGCTGTGTATCCCACAACTGTGTTTACATAAAATGGTACAGTGTTTCTTTATGTCCTCTCTTTAAAAGTTAACTTTCCTCTCCTTTTCACTTTGTTTCCTGCAGACGTTCTCTAATGGACAGCTGAGGCTGGAGGGAAAGCAGGAAGAGGGAAAGGGGAAGTGTCCTTTTGATCCCTTCCAGAGATACTCCTCTCTCATGGTTGGTAAGTGTTTGAGTCAGGTGTTGCTGCCAAAGAGAACAAAGCACAGAATCCTGCTGAATGTTCAGAGTGCACCAGCGGGAGGGATAGAGCATGATCACTGCCGGCAGATTCTACCAGCCACAGGATTTACCAGAACACCAGATGCACTAAAAATATCCCAACATCTGCTCTCTCGACACATGTACTAATTAGTCTCATAAGCTCAGTTCAGATCAGTTCATCAGTAGGCATATAAATCAGGTATTGTTTCAAAGTAATAATAATAATGGTTTCCAGGAATTTAATCATTATCTCTTGTTCCTGTCGAGCAGGAAGTGACCTGTATTCTGCTACATCTATCAACTTCTTGGGCTCCGAGCCTGTGGTTCTGCGCAGCTCGGACTTGGCTCTGCGCACTGAGTTCAAGAGCTCCTGGCTCAGTGGTGAGTTCCTCCTCTTCAAAAAACTGGCCTTTTAAAGTTTTATATCATAGTCGGAATAGATTAGAGGCATCAGCTGCAGCAACAACCACACAGCTTATGCATGATGTAGCTGATGTTTGTAGATATCTTTTAACCGACACAGATCAAGGTTGTGTTTTCTTTGCTTTCTGCACTAAAGAACTCATTTCATGTTTTATGATTTCAGAGCCAAACTTCGTCTACACGGACTTTGTGGATGAGAGTTTTGATAGTGCCGACGGCGATGATGATAAAGTATATTTGTTCTTCAGCGAGAATGCCATGGAGTACGACTTCTACAGCAAAGTAGCCGTGTCTCGAGTGGCCCGTGTCTGCAAGGTATCATCAAGTCCAGAATAAAAGAGATTTAAGTGCACTGATATGTTTACTTCAGAGAGAAAGTATTACTCCTCTGTTTGGCTTCATTCTCCCTGTCTGACACATGTCTGGTTGTTGTTATGGTTTAAAGTTATATCTGCAGAATATCATATGACAGAGCGCTCTGTCTCTGTGTTTAGGGGGATATGGGCGGCCAGCGGACACTCCAGAGGAAATGGACATCGTTCCTGAAAGCTCGTCTGGATTGTTCTCTCCCTGAACCCAGCCTGCCCCCCATTGTCCAGGATGTCTTCCTGCTCAAGCACAAGGACTGGCGGAAGAGTGTCTTCTACGCTGTCTTCACCCCACAGTCGTGAGTGCTTACAACCAAATCATGATTCTGCCTACTTGAGGATGTGTATCAACAAAGTTATTGACCTTTTATAAGAATATTGGTTGGAAAAGTATCTAAATCTTTCACTTAGAGTATTTAGTATTTCAGTATCTGATTTATGACTAATGGGATAAACTGTTTTTTTGATGCACAAGTGATTATCATAATGTCTAAGAGGTATGCTGCAGTCAGTCAAATGTGGCCATTGATTTTCCATGTGCTTGACTGAAAGTGTTTTGTTTATGTTTCCAGAAGCTTGTCCCAGGTATCTGCAGTCTGTGCGTACAGTGTGTCTGCCATCCGAGACATTTTTAATGAGGGCAAATTCAAGACACCTGTTGCTGTGGAGACTTCACATGTCAAATGGGTGATGTACACTGGGGAGGTGCCAGTTCCAAGACCAGGGGCGGTGAGTCTGAAGACCTTGTTACACGCCAGATGTGATTCTGGATACTAAAAGAATGGAAAGCTAAACTCTTTTAAAAGACAACACTAAATTAAAGTTTTTGCATTTCAGTGCATCAATAATCTGGCACGTAAAATGGGGATGAATCGTTCGCTGGACCTGCCAGACAAAACCCTCCAGTTCATCAGGGACCGTCCCCTCATGGACGAGGCTGTTCGCCCTCTGACAGGAGGGCCCCTGCTGCTCAAGAAGGGAGCTTTGCTGACTCGGATTGTGGTGGACAGTGTGTTGGCGCTGGATGGACAAAGATATGCCGTCATGTTCATCGGCACTGGTAAGAAAGTTGTATCCGTAACAAAAGGGATACAGTATTTTAAGAGTGGTGTGTGATGTGAGGAAGAGGGACTAGGTATACCGTATTAATGTTCTTTAAATCAAAATTAGTATTAGATAAAGAAATAATTCTATAATGGAAAATGTTATTTAATGTTTAAAAAAGAGACAGTTATTTATTTAGAGTCAACAACTCAGCTTATCTGTTTTATTGACACTGTCTGTTTTACCAAAACAACCAGCACTGCCATTAAATCTTAATTCAGATGTTGCCAAACTCTGATTGCTGCACAGAAATATTTGACACAGCCCTTGCCAACATAGAAAGGAACAACAATAATACCTTTTTCATATAGAATCCCTCTGCTCATACTCCAAATCCAATAATGTTTTTACCTCCTCTGATGATACGCTTTGAGAGACACCTCAGCATTTGTTTTATCTGTATCCAATATCATACACACTGAGTCATGAGAGGGTTTATGAAAGCCAGGATCTTGGTTATTACATGTGTGTATAGTGCCTATTACATAGGTATTTAACAGTCCTCTTCTGTCTTCTATTAGCAAACGGTTACGTTCAGAAGGCCGTCAACTATGGTGGAGAAATGTTCATCATAGAGGAAGTCCAGCTGTATGAAAACGCTGTTCCTATTACCATTCTGCGCCTGTCATCCAGTAAGGTGAGTCATAACATATTCAATTAAAAGCCAATACATTGTTAGCTGATCTTCATCGTCATCATCACAAGCTTTAGTGTATACTGATGTTTTCATTTGCAGAATTCAGTTCCTCAAAAAATTTTGGAATATTGTGAAAAAGTTCAATATTGTAAACAAATGATGTCACACCCTAATCAGCTGATTAAGTGGAAACACCTGCAAAGGTTTCCTGAGCCTTTAAATGGTCTCATGGTGTCATCATCGATGTAAAAAGAGCCCCAACCAAGTATTGAATGCATATAAATGAGCATGCTTTTCAGAAGGAGACATGTCTGTATTACAAATCTATATTTTTGGTCTTATGTAATATTCAAAATTTTTTAGATACTGAATTTTAATGAACTGTAATCCATAATTATAACAATTAAAATAAATAAATGCTTAAAATATTTCAATCTGTGTGTACTTAATCAATATAATATTTGAGTTTCACTTTTTGAATTGAACTACTGAAATAAATTAACTTTATTGAGATGCTACCATATGTCCAATAAGCTTTAATGTACCTCGATTTAAATATATAGTAACTTATTTTCCTCCAGCACTATGCAGAGAGGCTTTAACAGTGATAAAGATGGATTCTATAAAGTGTTCATTTTTTGTGTTGTTATGCAAACATAGGGCCAGCTATATGCAGGCTCAGAGTCTGGTGCCATCCAGATGCCAGTCAGTAACTGCAGCCGCTATGACACCTGTGCGGACTGCATCCTGGCCAGGGACCCATACTGTGCCTGGGACTTCAGCGTCCAGCAGTGCTCTTCAGTTTACACCTTATCGCCCTCCTCAAATCCTGCACTACAGAGTCTAAAGGAGGGAGACGTCTCCCAATGTCCTGAGCCAGGTACATTTATTCTCAGGGTGTTGTTTGCATGTGTTGCTGGATAGACCTTTTCTATCAAACAGCCTCCAAGAAGGGGTGATAATTAGTATTCAGCAGGAAAAACAGAGTTTTTGTGTCTTTTTTTAGAACCGGTAGCAGCTGTGGACTTCACCCTGGTCCCAGAGAACAACATCCAGCTGCCCTGCCAGCTTCACTCCAACTTGGCGCAGGTCCTGTGGCGATTCTCTGACCAAACACTTCACTCCAACAACAAATACTACATCTACAGCGAGGGCCTCCTCATCCTGAGTGCCACTGAATCGGATTTAGGCCTGTACACATGTGACTCAGTGGAGCAGATCAATGACAAAACATTCAACCGGACTGTGGCTGTCTATCGATTAAAGCTCTCCTCTGGCCCAATAGTGGAGGAGAGCACTACTCCTGGCACTGAGGTGTCAGATTCCTCTGACTCAATTCCCAGTCCGAATACGGCTGCACCAGGAGCAGGGCCAAACCAGAGCATTGAGGACCCCTCGTCCCCTGAAAATCAAAGTGACACTGGCAGGGTGACACGTTTGGAGGTGGCTGTAGCTCTGCTCTCACTGCTTTGTCTTTCCCTAACGGGGGTCATATTTTGGATCTGGAGCCGAGGACATTGGGAATGCCTAAAGTTTGCAAAGCGCTCCAGTGCAGCAAGCGAGGCAAAAAGGCACTCAACCGAATATATGCATATCCAGAACAGAACTTCAGAGATAAAGCTCCTGGGGCCTGAGCCTGGTAGACCTTGCAGTGCCAATAATAATCACTCTGCTGTTGACTTCAAAGGGAATGGGGAGCACCACTTCACACCTATGGCCAACATTTCAAGTTTGGACGGTTTGGGATACATAAACGATGAGTCAGAGATTTGACTTTGCTGACTTATAGAAATTAGTCGAAAGGCCAACGACGGTGCACTAATTACCTTTCTATAGGTGTTCTGCTGTATAAAAGCTTTTTGACATTATAAATTCCTTTGATTGGGGTCTTTCTTCTCCATGTCCATGTCTGACACAATCTATCATATCCATACTCTAACTGGGCAGCTGATGTTCACTGAAGAGACACTTGAGGATTTCTGGAGGAATTTCCACTTCAGGAAGAATTGAAATTAATTTTTTTATAAATGTATTTTTGTATAATTCTTGTGAATACACTTGTATATTGTGTACAGCCTAGACCATTTTTCAACCGTTATTTATTTGTGAAAATGAAGTTTTATTTCAGCTTTACAAGTTTGTGGTCTAATTCTTTTACATATGGTCAGAAACTACACGTTAAAACACGTTTCCATGCACATTTCATTTGATTGATTCTGTTAATTTACGACATTAATCACTCTGAGGATAAAGTGAACTGTCTTTAGCGATGCTAAGATGGATTAATAGATTGTACTGCTGTTTTATTTACAGAGGACTTTAAAGATGGACTACAGATATGTCTGCATTTAACTCTCTTAGTTAATATAGATAATTCCTGTTACAAAACACAACATCATTTCACTGCTGTAAAAGTTATGAGATGGAAGGTGAAGTAGCGCATCATCGGGCAGTGTGGGTGTACATTTAACGCTGAACACACTCTTTTGATCAGACACGTAGAGCAGATAACTTTGTCTTTTGATGTCAAACTTTGGAAAATCCAGTCCTTGTTGACAATAAAAAGACTTCCTGAAGACTTTGACGTGTGTCTAGCTGTCAGTAATGATTACTTGTCTCTCACAGAGCTCAGAGACGTATTTGAACGTGATCCAAGGATTTCTCTGACATGTCTTGAAGTTTTCAACCGGGTTCTCCTGTGGATTCAGTATAACATGAATAACAATGTGAAAAAAACATGCACTGACACCAAAGTAACCTCTGTCTGTTATTGTGGCATACATCCCTGACTAGTGAAAATTACAGGAAAAGAGCCTGCTGAGTGTTTTTCACACTCTGTCATTTACATCTCTCCTCAGAGCTGCCTTAGGTTTGATTTTAAACAAGTGCTGTAGATCTGAAAGGGCTGAAGTGGGTATCTGCTCAATTATTCAACAGTGCAGTATAAGATACTTGTCAGGAAGTGAACCAAGGCTATATATTTATCTTACCAGGTAATAAATGTATAATATATTACCAGAGCAGTAGCATAGATTTCAGTTTTCCATGTGCTTTAATGTCTGGCATGTGTACTGTAGCTTTAAGATAAATCACTTTACTTTGATTTTTGAGTTTCTTTGTTTAAAATAAAAAAAAAGGAACCAATGGGCTTCAACTCCAAGGTGTGAGTCTAATTTCCCTCATCAGGTCTTCTTTTTCTTGAAAGATTTAATGAGGGTTCTTTTCATACTTTTAGGTCAGACTTCCCTGCACTTGTCTGTGATGCCTGCATGCTTTTTTCATCCGACTCAGTTTCTTCAAACATTCCTTAGAAAAGGAGAAAAATCAATATCATATCCTCTTTGCAAGGTTGAAGGATTCTAAACTGAGAACAAGAGAGACGGAATAAAAGAGCTCAGCATACTTCTGATAAGTGGTGGACAGTGGCTGAAAGCTGGTAGCCCACGACACCTGGTATTCTTCAAGTCAGTATTTTTGAGTTTATTAGTTTGATTCAACAGCCTCAGGGTAACAAGGTTGTCAGTCCAGCTAATAGAATGTAACCATTGCTGTAAAAACTGGAGGTATTTAGTAAAGTATAGTGTATCATGTTTACTTACACAATCAACAAGGACACAGAGATATAGTGAGAATAAGAATATTTAATGAAATTTTGCAGTATTTCAAGGTTATATATATTCATTTCATGTTGTCATTTACCAGATAACAGATCAAAATAACAATCATGGCAGTTTGCTTTTGTAAAAAAAAAAGTAAAGAAAACAAACATGGTGAAACTCAGGAGCAGACAGACATCTTTACACTCGGTCAATGTCTGATCTCTATAAAGGCTTGATAATGTAGCTGACGTGTTACATCACCTCCACGGAAATCCACCTTCAGTGAATTTAAACGGACTCTTTACTGATACATCAGTTTGTTTTGGCCATACTTGGAACATCACTCCACATTTACATGCTAGCATTCACATTACTACTGATCTATTCGTAGTCATTTTAGTATTGGTTACTTCCATGCAATGTGCTGCATGCAAGCACTCCCTAGATACCAAACACAAAGAATGGTCTATCTGGGTGAAAGTGAAAGTGACTGGAACGTTGACAGCTGCTGATAAGGTGCTTTCACAGCAGGGCGCTGACCACCAAAAGCAAAGAGTGCAGCTTTTCAATTATTGAAACTGAGAAATACTGACACAGAGTACAAAACAACATCGACTTTGGATGTGATTTTTTCCAGTATCATAATAATGGAAAGAGGCAAGTTTTTTGGCACATCTGTGCTCAGTGAGAGACCACTGTGACTTCAGAGGTTAATGCACTAACATCCTTTGTGTCGTCACACGCTGCTTCTTTGAAGCTCAAGTCCAGTTTAAAAAAGTGGCACTTATAAAAGGTGATAGTCAAGCAAGTGACTTTTCACATGCAAAACTTGCATGCAATATTGAGGCGCATTTTGGGAGATCACAGCCAAAGCAGGCAAGTACATGTGATAAAAGGCACAGTATATCAAAAATAAACTGAAGTCCTGCCAGAATACATACAACCTGAAAAATAAATCCACCATGCGGGTAAAAACCTTGGAGTTGCAAAAAAAGCATACCAGTTTGAAGCATGCAGATCAGAGCAATACATAAAACAATGCTTTCATAAAGGTCCATAAGGCACACGTCTTTCATATACAGCTCATTTCAAACAGTTCATCACTTTTAGAGTTTCCATTTGCATACCTGTAAGACTAAACATTTTCCTAAGCAAATGTCTTTTGA
This sequence comes from Notolabrus celidotus, assembly GCF_009762535.1. Taxonomy (NCBI): domain Eukaryota; kingdom Metazoa; phylum Chordata; class Actinopteri; order Labriformes; family Labridae; genus Notolabrus; species Notolabrus celidotus. The sequence continues at coordinate 11,958,839 of NC_048273.1, read as the reverse complement.
AGCATAAAACAGTAGTTCTGTTTGATTTTAAGAAATTCTATGTAAACAAAGTTGAAATAGAACGATATATCTCAAAGAAAACCCTCTACTGCAAGAGTAGGGAATGTATGGCAAAGCAATTTGATAAGACTTTTTTTTACAGATATCCTTTCCTCTCATTAAAAAAAAGGTTTCATTTATACTTTCTTTTCTTCCTTGAACTTTGAAATGATATGGAACTCTTCACCACAAAAACAGAAGGCTGACTATCTGTCTCCATCTAGAGGTGACTCTCAGCTATCACCAGTGGCTGTTGTCTGGATAGCTCGGCACTGCGGCAGGGTACTGAGGCAAGCTCGGGCCCTGGGCAGACTGAGCTACGGCATTGAACCCTGCTTCCCTCACTGGAGCACTCTTCCACAAACCAGTGCTCCACTCTTCCTGAGCTCGCGACATGCTACCTCCACCGCCACGGTACATTCTGTGCACCTGCAACACAATGAGAGTGGAGGGAAATGTGTTAGTTCTGGGTATTTGTGACTGTCTTCAAGAGTCAATCTAGGTTTAACCACGTGACCGACAACTGAAATGCAAATGTGAAAGTTTTCAGCACGTGTTCACTTACCCTAATGAGAACCAGTGCCATTAAAGCAGTCACCACAGTGAAGAGCAGAGTTGTGATAAGCATCACTACAGCAGAGCCCACATTATAGCTGAAAAACATCACTGTGGCAATCCAGCCACTTTGATGGTGAGAGTGAGATGGAGTAGTAGGTTAGTGCATTACATTTTATGCAATTAGAGAAGCAGATTCAATACAAAAATACAAAGTTACTGATGAGCTATTAAGCAGTGAGGAAACTGATGCAGTGACAAACAGCATTCATTTTACAATGTAGAATGCATGTAAAATGTTATTTTCACACAGTGTTCTGTGAAATTATCACTCCTTTTAAAGGGAAAAAGTGAAGAAAAAAAAAAACATATCTTTTAAAAAATGTGTCTAGTGAAAGAACTTTACTCCACATGGTCTCCAATAAAAATACAAGCAGAGTCATAGACCATTGATTCATATAAATGTGAGTAGTGTCACAGTCTCCAGAATAGCACTTCAACAATTCAGTCATTCAAAGCATTAAAATTGTGTTTTAACTATTCAGGAATCTCAGTGATCAGAATTTAAACCACAAGTTTCTCTGCAGCACAATCCATACTCGCTGTCTTTTTAATCTACAGACTTCCATATAGAAAGGCTAACCTAGTGTTAGTGTTGTGGCAAAAACCTTCTATCCACTGTTTACATAAAACATCCAGAGCATGATGTTTCTAGAAACCAGCCTGGCCAACACAGGAAAAAAGCCTCTGGCAGTTTTCAAAAAATAACAATACAATTACTGTATGAATACACAATTCTGTTACTCACTTCATCTTGTGCTGTTTTTTGTTAGATCTTTTTATGCATCATTATTTAACAAGTCACGTGAAGATGCTAGCGTCTAATAGGAAACCCATTTCTTGATAATTTGACTTTAACTCTCACTCCCACTTCCTGCGCTAAGATCTAGCAGATAACAACCAAGAAGTCAGTTTGGTTGCACTCACCATGTTCCCCAGCCAGAGATGCCTATAGTCTGGATGAGGGCCAAGACACACTGCAGAAAGAAGATAAAGAAGAAGGCCATAAAGTTGAACGAGCTGTCAGCCCTGTGAAGAGAGAAGAAAAAGGGATGTTTGAAAAGAAATACTTGATTTATGTTTCATTGTTTCTTCCTCCTACTACAGGTAGATGTTAACCTGTGCATGCAATGTGGATATTATTGACAACTTCCCCCTTTGCATTCATGTGGTCCACTTAACAGTATGAAAGTATAAGGGACAATCCGTAAAACTGACATGAGCTTGAACAATACATTATAAACAGCATTTCCCTGATACTTTCCTAATACATCACAGGCAGATGGCTGTATAACATGAGCCTGGTTCTGCTTGAGGTTTCAAGGCAGATGGCTGTATAACATGAGTCTGGTTCTGCTTGAGGTTTCAAGGCAGATGGCTGTATAACATGAGTCTGGTTCTGCTTGAGGTTTCGAAGCAGATGGCTGTCTAACATGAGTCTGGTTCTGCTTGAGGTTTCAAGGCAGATGGCTGTATAACATGAGTCTGGTTCTGCTCGAGGTTTCAAGGCAGATGGCTTTATAAAATGAGTCTGGTTCTGCTTGAGGTTTCGAAGCAGATGGCTTTATAACATGAGTCTGGTTCTGCTTGAGGTTTCAAGGCAGATGGCTGTATAACATGAGTCTGGTTCTGCTTGAGGTTTCAAGGCAGATGGCTGTATAACATGAGTCTGGTTCTGCTCGAGATTTCAAGGCAGATGGCTGTATAACATGAGTCTGGTTCTGCTTGAGGTTTCAAGGCAGATGGCTGTATAACATGAGTCTGGTTCTGCTCGAGGTTTCGAAGCAGATGGCTGTATAACATGAGTCTGGTTCTGCTTGAGGTTTCAAGGCAGATGGCTGTATAACATGAGCCTGGTTCTGCTTGAGGTTTCAAGGCAGATGGCTGTATAACATGAGTCTGGTTCTGCTTGAGGTTTCAAGGCAGATGGCTGTATAACATGAGTCTGGTTCTGCTTGAGGTTTCGAAGCAGATGGCTGTCTAACATGAGTCTGGTTCTGCTTGAGGTTTCAAGGCAGATGGCTGTATAACATGAGTCTGGTTCTGCTCGAGGTTTCAAGGCAGATGGCTTTATAAAATGAGTCTGGTTCTGCTTGAGGTTTCGAAGCAGATGGCTTTATAACATGAGTCTGGTTCTGCTTGAGGTTTCAAGGCAGATGGCTGTATAACATGAGTCTGGTTCTGCTTGAGGTTTCAAGGCAGATGGCTGTATAACATGAGTCTGGTTCTGCTCGAGGTTTCGAAGCAGATGGCTGTATAACATGAGTCTGGTTCTGCTTGAGGTTTCGAAGCAGATGGCTGTATAACATGAGTCTGGTTCTGCTTGAGATTTCAAGGCAGATGGCTGTATAACATGAGTCTGGTTCTGCTTGAGGTTTCGAAGCAGATGGCTGTCTAACATGAGTCTGGTTCTGCTCGAGGTTTCGAAGCAGATGGCTGTATAACATGAGTCTGGTTCTGCTTGAGATTTCAAGGCAGATGGCTGTATAACATGAGCCTGGTTCTGCTTGAGGTTTCAAGGCAGATGGCTGTATAACATGAGTCTGGTTCTGCTTGAGGTTTCAAGGCAGATGGCTGTATAACATGAGTCTGGTTCTGCTTGAGGTTTCGAAGCAGATGGCTGTCTAACATGAGTCTGGTTCTGCTTGAGGTTTCAAGGCAGATGGCTGTATAACATGAGTCTGGTTCTGCTCGAGGTTTCAAGGCAGATGGCTTTATAACATGAGTCTGGTTCTGCTTGAGGTTTCGAAGCAGATGGCTTTATAACATGAGTCTGGTTCTGCTTGAGGTTTCAAGGCAGATGGCTGTATAACATGAGTCTGGTTCTGCTTGAGGTTTCAAGGCAGATGGCTGTATAACATGAGTCTGGTTCTGCTCGAGGTTTCGAAGCAGATGGCTGTATAACATGAGTCTGGTTCTGCTTGAGGTTTCGAAGCAGATGGCTGTATAACATGAGTCTGGTTCTGCTTGAGATTTCAAGGCAGATGGCTGTATAACATGAGTCTGGTTCTGCTTGAGGTTTCGAAGCAGATGGCTGTATAACATGAGTCTGGTTCTGCTTGAGGTTTCGAAGCAGATGGCTGTCTAACATGAGTCTGGTTCTGCTTGAGGTTTCGAAGCAGATGGCTGTCTAACATGAGTCTGGTTCTGCTTGAGGTTCAAGGCAGATGGCTGTATAACATGAGTCTGGTTCTGATCAAGGTTTCTCAATAAAGTTCTCACAGCAGCCACTTTACTTTCCGTTTGTCATTTGACCTCAACTTCCACCTACGTCTTCTCTGGGATTTTCCTGTCTTTAAAGCTTTGACGGCTTTTAGTTTAGCTGAAGAGAGACAGGAAATATGGGGGAGTAGAGAGTGGAGAAGGACATGCAGTAAGTGCTTAGACCGCTAGGCCAACGGCATCCCCCTCACACCATTATTTGACGGTTGACATAGCTTCATAGCTTCCCAAACTCATTTAAATGTGGAGAACACAACTAACCCAGTCACCTAACTTTATCCCTTTGTGGACAAATATACAGAGACTGGTTCTGATCAAGGTTTCAACCTGTCTAAATTAAATTTATCCTCGACGCTGTAACTTGCCAAATGCTGCAAAGTGCTGTGCTCATGGTGGATTAAGATAAGATCAGATTGAGTCCTGTAGGTAGGAGGGGATTAGATCTTATCCTTTCTTGATGTTGGGTCTTCGTTAATAATATAACATAGAGTACTTTCTGTTTTAAATCGTCTCAAGGTAACTTTTGTTGTGATTTCGTGCTGTGTAAATAAGGATTGATTGATTGACTGGTGAGACGATGAGCTTCTGAACTACAGTAGGCAACAGTAGTGACAGTTGCCACATTAAGCCTGATGGCAGTGACTGAAACAGTCGGCTCTGCACACAACACACTTCTTAAAAACCCTTGTTTGAGTGCATTGTGTGTGATGCTCCCTGACAGCCTGCAACCAGATACAAAAACCACAGATGAAAAACAAACAATATTGCCTGACGGTCGGCATGAGAGTATTTAGAACTTTAGAATTATCACAACATGCAGGAAAACTGACCACCAGACCAGATCACAAGTCATTAATTTACATAAATCAGACCACTTAAAGTGATTTCTTATCACATATTCTCACTTGTACAGACCGCATGATTGCTATTAGGTGCTATTAGGTGCTCAATAAAGTTCTCACAGCAGCCACTTTACTTTCCGTTTGTCATTTGACCTCAACTTCCACCTATGTCTTCTGTGGGATTTTCTTGTCTTTAAAGCTTTGACGGCTTTTAGTTTAGCTGAAGAGAGACAGGAAATATGGGGGAGTAGAGAGTAAGTGCTTAGACCGCTAGGCCAACGGCATCCCCATCACACCATTATTTGACGGTTGACATAGCTTCATAGCTTCCCAAACTCATTTAAATGTGGAGAACACAACTAACCCAGTCACCTAACTTTATCCCTTTGTGGACAAATATACAGAGACTGGTTTTGATGTGCACTTCAAAGTTATGCTGAGGGTAGCTGACCTGAAGGCTTTGTAGAGTGGTCTGAACCAGCATGTGTAACTGCACGGGCTGAAGAGGATGAGCCACAGTAGGGAGAAGCCAAAATTAATGGCATTACCTCCGCCAGCCCACCAAGCAATACATGAGATGACATTTATGCACAGTGTGCCCGAATACACTGCAAAGGAGAGAAGAGAGTAAAGGGAAAAAAAATTAGGAAGAATGGTTTTAGCCATTTTCTGAACTCTGCAGAAGGAAAGAAAGCACGTTTTCTTTACATAAAAGACAAAAACTATAACATGTTTGTTTGTGTGTACATGCACTCACTCATCCAAAGTGTATAGACTCTGCGCACCAACTGTTGGTGGGGTGCAGGGATTTCTTCTTCAATGTTCTGGTAAAAGCATGGCTTTATTCTCATGAACTGAGGCAGGGGAGGAAAGTTATTCACCCGCTCTAAAAGAGGAAGCAAAGAGTCATCGTAAAATAACTTTCTGACTTGAATTTGTAACAAAAAGATAGACCACATGGTTGAGGAGGACAAAATGAAGGGAACTTAAAGGAGTGACTTAATATACAGAGAAATACAAAGTAGTAAAAAAAAAAAGACAAACCTCCCATTTTAAATTCCCAGTTCTATTGAAGGTGAAGAGCTACATATGGACAGAAAAACACTGTTAATACTCTTAATTTGACAGAAAAATAGACATATATCACTATCTAAGAACATGTAAAACTCCATTGTACCTGTCACATTTTTTTCACGGTTAAACCTCTTTCCTTACATGTATAAATATTTACAAGCTTATATTCAGCTGCAGTTAAATAAACTTAACTGTGTGACTTGGGCGGTTGATGACTCTCCCTCAGCGACACATTCTAACTTTAGACAAACTGTAATGCAAAATAACTTTCAAACAAACATGCACACTCTTCTTTTTCCCTCTTTTCACTAATCCTACTGAAAGCACCAGAACTTATTTGCATGTTTGCTGTAAATAAGATAGCAGCTAGAGCATGTCGTTAGGAAGCTCGGTAACGTTATTCAACAGAAGCAGAGGCGAGCTGTGTTTCTCCAGAGTGTTCCTGCTGCACTATTTGCTCTCTTGTTGATAGTATACGAGGATTCAAACACTATAAAGGCAGATCAATCAAAATAAAAACCCATGTTACCGGGATTGTGTTTCTCCGTTCGTTTCCGTCGACAACTCAACTGCAGGGGTCCGGGAATCATTCAGGATGCGCTCCTTCGACCCCGTAACACGTACTGCGGCTGCGCTGCACAGCAACGTCTGTAGTTCCCACTTATTTGTATTGAACGCTCTCCGGTGCGTGAGGAACTACAAATCCCAGGATACGAGTGTGCGGTTAACGGGAAACGCGTGACACATGACAATCCTTTCGTTACGATCCCACCCATACAAATTATAAATACCAACTCAACTGAACTTTATTTATACAGCACCTTTCATACATAAAAACATGCAGAATAACAGAGAGACAGACAACAACAGCAATGGAAAAAATATAAAAGGCATGATTATAAATAAAATACTTAAAAATAAAATCATTACAGTAAAATTAATAAAATAAGTAATAGTTGAAAGAAAAGTAAAAAAAAAACAAGTTGCGTTAACAAGATCAGATGAATACAAGAAATACATAATGAATAGATAAGTAATTAAAGGCCCTGTGAGGAGTTTTGAACTGGCTGAGAAACAGACTGAAAATGATACAGATGCCTCTTTATGACCTTCAATAGCAAACAAGTCCATCAGCAGCAACACTGGCACCTTCTCTGTTGTCATTTTTAATGCCTGAAACCGCCCTGAGGGGGTAGGTGCCAGACCAGATGATGGACATCTTGCTTCAGAAACAGCCTTTATTTGACTGTTTTCATGGAAAATAATCACATTGCCTGATAAAGTTGACTGTTGAACACAACAGGATGAGGCTTTTGTTGAAAACACTACTTTTGCATGTACAGGACAAGAGATAAGAGGTATCACTTTGTCCACAAGGGGGCGCCACAATCAATACAAAACAAAAGTTCCTCACAGCAGCTTTAAATAAGATAAATATACACTACCAGTCAAAAGTTGGGAAACACCTTCTCATTCAAGGGTTTGTATTTAATTTAATTATTTGAAACACTGTAGATTAATACCAAATACATCAAAACTATGAAAGAACGTTTTTGGAATTATTCAATTCACAAAAAGTGTTAAACAAAGCAGAATTTTTTTTTTATATTTTAGATTCTGTAAAGGAACCCCCTTTTTTCTTCATGACAGCTTTGCACACTCTTGGTATTCTCTCAGTCTGCTTCATTAAGTGGTCTCCTGGAATGGTTACTAATTAACATGAGCCTTGTCAAGAGTTCATTTGTAGAATGACTTGCCTTCTTAATGTGTTTGAGACTATCAGTTGTGTTGTTCAGAGGTAGGGTTAGTACACAATGGATAACCCTATTTGACTGCTGTTGTAATCCATATTACGGCAAAGCCATATTATTTCATAGTTTTGATGTCTTCAGTAGTAAACTACAATGTCGAAAATAATTAAAATAATTAAAAAACATTGAATGAGGAGGTGTGTCCAAACTTGTGACTGGTAGTGTATGTTAAAGCAATGATTCAAATAATAATGATTCAAATAATAATACAAATTGTAAAAATAATGAAAAATAATGGAAATAATAATGCAGTCCAGGGCTAAAAATAAATTACTCCAAATTAAAAGCTAGATTAAAAAGGTAAGTCTTAAGTTTACTTTTAAAAACACCCAGAGAGCTCGCAGTTCTAATTTCCAGAGGCAGATAGTTCCAAACGCTTAGGGGCGAAACAGAAAGCTCTCTGGTGTTAGTGTGAGATCGGTTATCAATCTGCGATAAGGCTCAACGTGATGTATCTTTAACGTGCTTTTTATTGGACCGAAGAAGTTGGCGTTGAAATTAATATTTAACTTTATACCATTTTCTAAATGATAGGGTAAAAAAAGGACACAGTGTTGAGTGACAAACTTTAAATTTTAAAAGCTAAATTGCTGTCACAGTTTGAAAGTTAGTCACTAACTGTCTCATTTTTTCTATCAGCTAGAAAATTGTGAAATGTCCTTAGTGCAAATCAATCAATCAAGCAAATAAGCTTTATTTTTATAGCACCTTTCATACAAGTCAAATGCAACCCAATTGTGCTTTACAGCGATTGAAAACAAGAAAGAACCAGAAATAAAATAATAGCGAGACATATTAAAAATAAAAAAAATTTTTTAATATAGAGACTAATGCTAATGCACACCAACAACCACAAAATACGTGTAATAAGAATAAGTTAAAGCGTCAAATTACTATTAAGAATATAGTTAAAATAAATACATTTAAATATGGGTAAGGATAAGAGTTGAAAAAAAAATGTAGGCTAAAAATCTAAAAAAAATGAGTAGATGAAAAAAAATGAATGAATAAATTAATTAAAATAAATAAATGAAATAAAATGTAATGAAATAAAATAAAATGAAATAAAATGAAATAAAAGAAGATAAACAGTTAAAATTAGTAATATAATAAAGCAACATTTAATTCAACATAACTGTAAGAAGTAAGTAATGAAATTGTTAAACCCTACATTAAAGGAAGACTGAATAAATACGTTTTTAGTTTACGTTTAAAAGTCTAAATATCTTTATCAGTTCCTCTCAGATCCTCCGGCAGGCTGTTCCACAGAAATATCGAGTGCTCCAACTTTTGTAATTATAGCAGTGGTCCTTCCATAAACCACTAACCTAACTGAGCTGTATTTCTGTCTCTATTCCTCTAATTCACTTCCCCATGATATCTTCTTCTTCTTCTTGGGTTTTTATTGGCGGCTGGCAAACAACTTTTATTGGCGGCTGGCAAACTACCTCCACCTACTGGTGTGGAGTGTAGATAAGGAACTATTAACTCTCTTCTCTAAGAAATAATAATAATGAAAATAATAAAAATAAATAAACAAATAAACACAAATAAATAACAATAATAATAATATTTCTAATGAAAAATTAAAGTAATTCTATCATAACTAAATCCCCTGTATCAACTTAGTTCTATTCAAAAACTTAAACAAAAATATATAGCAGCCATCCATTGAATTTCTTTGTAAAATATCAAATATGTTCAATGTCATCTTGTTCTCTCTCAGCCTCCTCATCATTTATCTTCTTTCCCTATCATAAATTTGACAGTTCATGACGATGTGTTCCACTGTTTCTTCTTCTGTACAAAAAGTCACACATTCATGTTGGATGTTTCCTTATTCGGACTGCACTACTATTCAATCTCGAGTGACCAAAACGTAGTCTAGATATTATTATTTCTTCTCTACGCGATCTGAAGGTTCTCATTTTACCAGTTTAATTTGGATTCTGTACAACTACCTTCCTGTTCTCTCCTCTTCCCACATCTTTTGCCATTTCTCCCTTATCTTATGTTTAATAGTGGTCTTAAGTTCAGGTTTACTGTATGGCACAGTTATTTCAACATTAATTCTTTTTGTAGCATCCTTTGCATAACTTCATTTGCCCCAGGATATGGCAGCCCTGACTTCCTAAAGTCAAACTCCGTGGCCAATCACACAGCCCAAGACATCAAAAAGAGGCGTGCCCAGCAGCTCTGGGCGTGCCCTGGGAGACACAGCTGACATGCTTCGATTTGCAGCCGAGGGACACCCCAGGGGGGCGGGTAAAAAAAAAAAAGATAATTTATAAAGAACAGGAGTTTACCATTATCCAAATTAACTTACAAGTGTGTTTTGTCTCTCTGGGACATATCAAGTGTGACAAATGATTTTGAACTTCAATACAAATGATGAGCTTGAGGGTAAGAAGAACTGACCCTCTTGGGACAGGAGAAGGGAAAGCAACAAATAAGAAGAAAGGAATGGAAATATGGCAGATCAGAAAGGAAGGAGCTTTTACAAAACACAAAAATCAGTAATAACAAAGGACTATAAGGAAAGGAAAAGAAGGGACGAAATGATCATAATGAGACTTAGAGTGGGTCATACAGGACTAAAATGACACTTAGTATACATTAGGAAACAGGAGTAATGATTGGTCACTTCTTATTCTTTTAGGGTAACTTACTCAAAAGTTGTGTACCGACAAATTCAGAGACCTCATGATCACAGTGTCGTTTTAACAGTAGGCATGGTGAAGAGGCTGTTTTAAGCTTTCCACTCAGAGAATTTAAATAGAGGATGTTGATTATTTATGTGTTTTTCTACATTTATTTCATTGTTTAAAAAAGGCCACCAAAGGATTTGCATATTTAAGTTTTTAAATGAACATTATTTGTCATGGGACTTGTCTTTCAAGGGTTGCATTTTGTAAAAAAAAAAAAAAAATCACTGAAAGTATCAGTATCGGTTAATGAATAAATTGCCAAAAAAATAATCGGTATCGTATCGAATCATAAAAGTATGGTATTGCCCAGTACTAAAGGTGCATTTCGATCAAGAGTTCCCGGGTCTTTAGCCCCCAGAACTACTTTACCCTGAACTAAAGGGTTCCTGTGCACCCATTGTTGTCTGCTTTTCGACCCCGGGCTGAAGTCCCAGGTAGATTGTGCAAATCAGGCCAGTGACATATTGAGAAAAAAATGTATATTAAATAATATTTTTGAAATCTTAATAAAAAACTCACCTAGTTTGCATTCCCAGGAGCTCTCTCTGTGTTTCAACAACTGTGTAAACTCCACAAACACGCCGTTACGTTCAACCGAAAGTCCCAGGACCTTAGAAAGGTACCCTGGTTCCTCCGGTCGAAAACACACGTAGTTCAGGGATTAAGTCCCTAGTTCCGGGCTAAAGTTCCTGGTCAAAAACGCCTTAATGTGATTCTGAACTGTAACAGGTGTGCAGCTGAACGAGAGCAGCTCTAGGAGAGGGTTAGAGCTGCAGGACACGAGTGGAGTCTCACAGGACTGCTGGGAACAGAGGGGGAGGCAGAGGGTATAAGAGCAGTCAGGAGGGCACTCTATATTTTCCTATCACAAGACTGATAGGAAGAATTTAAGTAGGAATTGATATGTTGATACACACTCTTGTACAGTAGGAGGTGGTATGCACCTAAAAGCTGTTTACAAGAAGAAGCAGAGGAAGAAGAAGAAGAAGAAGAAGAAGAAGAAGAAGAAGAAGAAGAAGAAGAAGAAGAAGAAGAAGAAGAAGAGCCCTGCGTTTAACACAGGTGCATAAAACAAACGCTCCTTCTGCTGGCCGGAAACAGCTTCTGACCAATCAGAGACGGTTATTGATGGAAGTGACACACTCCCGCCAATTCCGACTGAGGAGCGCGAGGCAGGCAGCGGGGAACACCGAGGAGTATGTAGGAGCTGAGGAAGACATTTTAAGTTATGTTTAAAGTTAAATAAATGTTATTTGAAGTCTAGCGTCATATTTGGTTGCTCATTGGGGGACATATCCGACTCCGTAAAGCAAACCTTACCGTTGTTTTGCTGGTGAGAATCTTACCGGCTGAGTGTTTGGGATGTTGGCGGCGGAGAACCCTCCTGTGGACGGACACTTAGCTGCATCGACTCCCCGGAGAAGAGGTAAAGTTAAGGCTAATGCATGACGAGCAGGGCCTCAGATGGAGGGAACAACTTGTATGGAAATGATCTGCCTGTTTACTGTTTTGGGACTCTTTGTTTTGACTAAGTGTGTACAAAGTAATGACAAACCATATAAAGTATTAAAGTTGACATTGATAAGGATACAATGACGGTTTCCTCATGGTGTGGGTTCAGAAAGCTCCAGGTTTATTGTTAAAAGTTGGGTAGATGATTGTTCATTGGTACTCAAAGAGTCCACCATGGAGAGTTCACTTGTTACCCTGTTATTGCTAATATTATGAGCAAACGACAAAATAAAGAAAGACATGTCCTTTGTGTTGAGTAAAGTACCTGTTTTATGCATTAACAGGCCTTCTACTCTTCTCCCAATAGGAAGTCTGAAGCTTTTGGCTCTACTAGCAAGCTTGGCTAAATAGCTTGTTCCCCTAGCAGGGTTACGCAGTTACAGGATTAGCTAGCATCTCACATGAAAGCTGTTCAGATGTTTCAGGCTCCACACTGCTCTGTCCGCTTCTCCTTGTCACACACACACCGAAGTGTCTTTACTTTGTTACTCTCTTAAATTCACAGTTCACCCTTGCCGTAGAGTTTTCAGCACAGTAGTTTGTATTGTTTCATTGGCCTGACAGCACTAAGAGGTCCTCTCCCTGCGGGCTCCACTGGGCCTGCAGCACCGACACACACCGACCTGTTGGCGGGAGAGCAAACCAAACGTAACCATTACACTCGACGTCACACCGTAACGTGAATACATGAATAGTATGTTTATTGCTTCTTTGCTCTCCCCCTGGGTGTTTATCCTAAGACTGATTGGATTTGAGGGCACACGGTACATTAGCATCAAGTGGAGTCTCAACAATACAGAATATGCTGAGTGGGTTTAATTCAAGATAACGTTGTGTTGTTGTTGTTGTTTTTTTTTAAACAACCTTTTATTGAGTTCAAACAAAGAAAATTACAACACACACAACTGTGCACAGCACCCCCCCACCCAAAACCGCTATACAGTACATCCAATACAAACATTGACTGCATAACATAATAGTAATAAAAATGACAATGACAACACTAGTAGAAATTAAATAAAGTAAATTCGTAGATAAAAATAAAATGTTAAATTAAATAAGCAAATAGAAACAAAAAACAAACAAACAAAAACAGCAAACAATGGAATTGAATCTAAATAGACAATGAACAGATATGTTCATAGATAATATAATATGTTGTTTCCAGTCCACATGTGAGTTTAGGCAGGGGTGTCAAACAGCAGTGGCGGTTCTGGGGAGGGGCCAACAGGAACCAGTGCCCCTGTAAAACTGAACCTGGACCCCCCCTGTGGCCCCCCCTCCACACCAAACAAATATTATACAATAAAAAAAAAAAGCTTCGGTATCGCGCCAATGTTACAGGCGGAACACATGCGTGTGGCACTTGGTTCCAGTTCCTTAGAGAGCTAAGGGACTCATGTTGAGTGTAAACAGCCAAACAGCTGCTGTCAGTCTGCATTTTGATATAGTATACAGTAGTATAATTGTCTTGTATATAGGGATGCACTGATTTTTTTGCTAGTTTGTTCTAAGTTGGTCCTCGCCCCTTCTCAGTCTCTTTTGTCAGGGTTGAATGTGTCCCTCTGACAACACCCTTGGCCCCAGCCTGCCCCCCCAGTAAAATTGGTGTAGAACCGCCACTGTCAAACATACGGCCTGGGGGCCAAAACTGGCCCACCAGAGGTTCCGATCCAGCCCCGGAGATTACTTCTCAAAGTGAAAAATTGCAGAGAAAACATTTACTGCAATTTTTTAATCAAAAGTAACTACTATTTTAAATCTGTCCTCTGTGGGGTGCATACAATGATAGCGCACCTGAACAGCGCTCCGGGACTTTTTTTTTTCTCAAAGTGAGGAAGGATCTTTGTACTGCGACTCCCTTAGTTTGTTACATGTGAAAGTGGATCTGACCGACAGGGTTCCCACACGTCCTGGAAAACCTGGAAAACCATTGACCAGTTTTCCAGTACTGGAAAACACCTGGAAAATGGGAGAAAACGTCAAATTTCCTGGAAAATCACGTATTGTCCTGGAAAATTATTCCAACATGACTGCATGCGACCTGACATGATTACAAAAACGCATTCCCATTCATTGAAAGCTGAGTGCATTCACAGAAAATGGGGGATTATTGTTTATATTATATGGTAAATGAACCTTGTAGAGTGCTCTTTTGATTCAAAGAGTCCTATATTTAAGCTAAAGAGTGACCAGCAGAGTCAAGCAGAGAGCTTGGGGGGTCTGTGCCTCACAACTTTCCCTGCAGGCTGAGAGCTCAATTACCGTACTGTAGCTAGGAGGAGTGCAAACTCCTTATAGTGAAAACAAATGGAACAAAAGGAGTGACAGCTGCACAGAAACTGCACATTGTAGACATCGCTGATCACAATAGACATCGCCACGTAGGAAGACAGTTTAAACTTTTTTAAATCTCTGAGAGAGTTCAAAACTTCACTGAAAATGTCCTGGAAAATGATGTCTGGAAAAGAATGGGAACCCTGGACCGAGTCTATAGCCATCTGCCAATCATCTTCAATATATTTAGTACCCAAATCAACGTTGTGTTTTGATCCATCACAAAAGGCTCAGTGCATTGGTTGTCAAAATGTTGCATTGATTGATCTTCATGCTCATTGTTCCTCTGTTTTTCTGTTTTTGCTCTCGCAGGCATGGATTGTAAGTCGAGTAACAATGCCAACAAGAAACTCATTCAAGGTAAATACAACATTAAGTTGTTATAATCATTATAATGAATCATTGCATACTCAATCTAATAATGTCTGCATTTGCACATTTGTAATGAAATCCCAACTCCTTTTAGTTTCTTACATTATCAGCATAATAAGAAGTTACAAGGTAGAATCCAGTCATGGGTCTATCCTCAAACCTTACAGAAATTGACTACAGAAATTGCAGTAGTCATCTTTTGAATATAATTGTTTTGTTTATTCTATTTCAGCTCGTCTTCCATTCAAACGTCTGAATCCTGAACCTAAAGAAAATCAGCCGCCTAAACGCCCCTGTGCGAATGTCTGCCCTGAAGGAGAAACGCTGGACAGGGAGAATGAGAATGACTCCTCTGCGCTCCCCGTACTCAGCAAACAACCCTTGGTGAATGGCCGTGGGCCCCTTGATGGCTTCCTCAGCCGTAGGCGCCCTGCATGCTCTGATGAGAACATGGTAATAGATCTCACTGAGGACAAGAGTCAATCTCCCAAAAAGCGCCTTGTTTCACCTGCTCCTGCCTCTCCCTGCCTCCCAACTAAGGACAAAGACAAAACTGCCTCTTCAGGGAAATCCAGCATTGTTGATCAAACCCCTAAAACACAAACTTTAGACTGCACAGTAGACAGTGATGAGGAGGAGGAGGAGGAGGAGGAAGAAGAAGAAGAGGCAGAGGAAGAGGAAGAGGAAGAAGATGGGGATCAGACAGCATCTGTGTCTCAGCTTGACCTAACACAGGATTCTGACAGCGAGCCAGAGGATCAAGATGAGTCAGGAAATGTTTCCAGTTTAGGAAACAGGTCCACGCTGTCTGCGTCATCAGTCAGCTCCTCATCTGAAAGCTCACCAGAGGAGTCCAAGACTGATGACCCGACACCCACTTCTACACCTGCAGTAAGTACATCTCCAGGATCCACACCACTGAGGGATGTGTGTAGTGACTGACATATAATCACGATTATAATCAATTCTCATTTTTTTTTCTTTTGTCCTGTCCTCATAGGAGCCAAAAAGGACTCCGAAGATATCAGCTGATGAGAAAAAGATCAAGAGACGCTCTTTGAAGGTGAGCGTTTTGATTTACACACTGCAACCCATTTTGAAATGTGTTTCAAATGTCCTAATTGTCAGTTTATGGTCTGACACACAACCTGCTTCCTTACATGTCAGATTCCTCAATCACTATGTCTTTTAATTTCAATTGGTCATCGAATAAATTGTATGAACTGAACATTTGAACTCGTAGACTTCACAAGAACAAGACGATAAGCTTCGGCAGCGACAGGAAAAAGAGCGCCAGAAAGAAGAGGCTAAAGCTGCAAAGGAGAAAAAGAAAGAAGAGGCTCGAAAGCTGAAAGAGGAGCGACAAAAGGAAAAACAAGAGAAGAAAGAAAAAGAGGAGCGAGAGAAACGAGAAAAGAAAGAGAAGGAGGATAAAGAAAAAGCTGAGAGGTTAAAAGTAAAAGAGGAGCAACGTAAATCAAAGCTTGAGTGAGTAATGCGTCCAAGACTTATGTATGTGTGACAGATTTCAGTTCAGTAAATCATGATGTTATTGAGGATTTAGTGAACTGATGTGTTAATTGAATCTGTCTTCAGGGCAAAGCTTGAAGAAAAACGCAAGAAAGAAGAGGAGAAGAAACAGAAGGAGGAGGAGAAACGGATGAAAGAGGAGAAGGATGTAAGTTGAAGCAGAAAACTGCAGTACCGACCTGGCACGATGCTGCAACGTTTCTGATTCTGGATTTGTATCCGACAGTTTTATTGACTTGTCTGTTGACAAATGTGTGTTTGTTCACAGCGCCTCAAAGCTGAGAAAGCCGAAATCACACGGTTTCTTCAGAAACCCAAGATCCAACAGGCTCCAAAGGTTAGTAGATGCATCACTTACGAGGACCACTGCATTACGTTTTGCATTAGCTTCAGTTCGTCCCTCTTATCTTTTGGAGTTCATAACCAAAGTGTTCATATGAGCACTACTGTGTTGTAGGGCCGGGCAATAAATCAATTCAGTTTAAATCAGTTAACTTGTATTTGTGGTTAAGGTTGATTTTAAAACTAAAAATTTAGATTTTCTCTTCAATTTCCTCCTTTAACCTCTTTTGCTCCTGAAGTTCACACCCTCCCCTCTTGTTTACTCCTTACTGAGACACACAAACAACAACATGGCTGCCAGTGTTAACAAAGAGTTAAAATAAAAAGCATTGTTCAGTTTTGCAGCGTCAGACCACAAACAGACCACAGCTGGCTGCAAAGTTTGTTCAAAGGCTGTTAACACCCAGAACACCCAATTTATTTTAATATCTTAAACCGGCATGCAGCCAAGTGAGAGAAATGTGTCGCACAAGACTGCTTCAGCCTACAAACACCCACTAAAAAGCAGCAAACATTTGTAGAACCATTTTCCAATTGCATGGGTATGAAAGGGACATGGTGAATAACTTACTGACAGCCGTGCTGCATATCACTAAAGATACTGTAACCCCTTTCTTGGTTAATAACCTCCACTTCTTCTGGCTTTGGATTATAAGCGAGCTACAATATGTCTTGCAACATTTGTCTTCTCTATTCAACTCTAATCAACACCACCACAGAAAAGAGTGCAACATAGCTCTTCACTCCAAGATCACAACAGCTACAACTTGCTAAAGCTGTAGCTGTAGCAATATCTGTCCCCACTGCAACAATGACAGGAAGGAACTAATGTTCACAATTAAGACGGGGAGGAATAAAAAATAAAATACAATGTTACACATACAAACATAAAGAAGTGAAATAATAATTGTAAATAATTCAACTTGTGAACTTAATTCTCTAACCCCAAAATAAACTAGTGGAATTATTCCTGCTGAAATATACAAAATCCAGCACCATGTTCTGTACATCTTAGTGAGCAACATAAGTTAGCGTGATAACCTCTAGTAATAAATACCACTCAAATGTTCTCTGTGCAGTAACTAAGGTTGCATTATGTTCCCCGTATAGAGTAGAAAAGCCCAGGTTTATCCACATGGTTGAAATTATTGACCTGCTGCAGGAGAGCCTGGGTTTGAGTGAGCTTGTCTCTTAAATGTTTTAAAAGCAGACTGAAAGCTTTTGAGGAAGATGCACCAGATTGTAGATGCTTTGACTGAAGACTTTTGTTCTGAAACCCATGGTATGTCATCATGTTTTAGAATTCTGTGTTTTTTGTCTGTAATTCTACTGGAACTTGCTGCTGCCGATCTTGGCCAGGACCCACTTGTAAAAGAGATTCTTAATCTCAATGTGGTTTTCCTGGTTAAATTAATTTAAATAAATAAAATGTGCTACCCAACTGCAAGTGTTTTGCATAAGTTACCCTGCCTCATCTGTCCAACTCTTCACATGAAAGGATTGCCAAAGGGCTGGTTTTTGACGTTTTGTTATGTCAAGGACGATTGTGCTTTGTGAAGTGTCTGTCTCCAAACCGCTTACTTTCCTGATGACCACAAAGATAACGTAATCGCCCAGGGGCTAACAACTTGTTTGAGTCGATTTTTGCTGTGGTGTGAAAAGATCTGATTTTAATTTATGGGCCATATCGACCAGCCCTACTTTGTTGCATAAAAGCTGGGTTTTATTTTTTACAGCCTTGGTGCATCATTCACATAAGTAAAAAAGGTTTTGTTTTTGGATTTGAGAACATCCCCTCATTCAGTATGCACCCCATTTCTGTTAATCTAGTTATTTAGCACAAATAACAAGCCCATCACTTTTTCTTTTGACTCTTTCTACAGACCCTTGCAGCAGCATGTGGAAAGTTTGCACCTTTTGAGATCAAGGAAAACGTGTACCTGGCACCATTGTGCAGGGTTCACTGTGACGAATCTGCCCTGGAGGACCTGGATCGGTGTTTGTTGAACCCCGATGACAACGTGTATGGAATAAAAGACTGGATCGAACAAAAGCCCCGCTCGACAGGACCCACCAATCCCAGACAGCCTGAAGCCTCCAGGTGAGAATGACAGTAGTTATAATCTTAATTTGCATACTGTTGTAGGCCTGAGTGCACTGACCTCACAAGTTATAGCCCAAATGTGGATGTTCTCCATTCTTTGATTGTGATGTTTGGATCAGATAAATACATAAAATATGAAAATTGTTTTTTTAAGGACCAGGTTCTGCGTTTTTCAATAACACTGGAGCTTTTTGATTCTGAATCTTGTGGGTCTACGATGTAACGTTACTTCTAAAGTCGAGTCAAGTTGAAGCTGGCTACTTTAATGAACCTCTCACAAACAAGGAACTTCCAACAGATCTGTGTACAATCCATTCTACGCTCTGTTGCAGTATTGTAGCTGATAGGTTTCACTATAGTCAATGTTTTTGCTTCCACTGCCTCCACTCTGTTGTGTTTCTGTTACCTCCTAGCTCCGGCAATCTGGAGTTCTGCACACCAGATAGGCAAGACTTCTATTTTTTCCTAATGCCGACGCACGCCACATCAATCAGCACAGGGCAGATCAAGTGAGACAGGAAGTCAGACATCGAAAATGCATTAAATAGATACATTTTCAAAATAAAACACTCCGTTTTGACGTTTCACTCCATGTTCATCTGACTACAAGCAGTCACAATAATCAAAGCCAGGCCTGGAGTCTACAGGTCTGAGGTTTTAAGAGGCCACTAACCTCAACATGTATGAGGAGAAGCTCATTATGGAGATAGAAAACCATTGATTCTGTAATTACTGCCAAGGGTGTCTGGTATAGCCGCTTTGTATAGCACTCTGAAAACGTAGCTGGTGATTGTTAATGGATGAAATAGCACAGAGCCAAACTGGAACATGAAGAAGGACTGACTGAACACAGATCTGGTTGGAAATCTGGTGTCAGCTGATCTGTACTTCTTACCTACATAAAGGACCCAAAGTTAACTTCCTGACTCACTGGCCATGTGGCAGATAGACTGAACAATCCACTGACCAGTTATGTTTTCAACCTTCTGAAATAAGAAGTTGACATAGGCAATACGTACTTAAAGAGGAGCTCAGAAAATAATTAACTTAATTGATTTAAACCTGAATACAACTCATGAAGTGAGAAACACACACACATGCACCTCTTCTCTTTTGTACACACACCAACCAGCTCCATCTGTTAACTTTTTCAAGCAGCAGTTTGTTCTGAAAACTTCAGGAGTTTGAATTTGTTTTCACCTGCCCTCTGTTTGTACAGCAGTCGGCCTCCACAAGAGGATATGTTAAATACTTTGAATATCAAAATGATCCAAAGCAACGTGGTAATGTTACAGAATAGCATTCAGAACAACCAGCTGAACTTACTAAACTATGGCATAAGTGCAGAATAAACCACAAAATAGAGCTCCCACAACGAGCAATGCATGCACAGAGGGGATGTGATAACAGTGATATTCATCCCAGTGTGTGTATAGCTACTTGCGGCGAGTTGAACTGTCATATTTAATTGTAGTGTATAGGGATGTTGGGATTAACTGGTTTCACTATTACAAGCTTAAAGTGTCACGGTTAATCTAATCTTGAAGGCTACGCTACAGAGGTTTTCTATTGTCTCTGCCTCAAAGGGGCCGGTGCATTATGAATATGTCAGGCGCAACTTGTAAATGAGAAATGAGTGACACCTGTGCAGAGTTTCTCCGTCATTTGAAAGTACAAGGCAGCGTCCTGCGCGCATTTATGTACCGCCCCAGGTCCCGTCAGAGTCAGATGGTGTTTTAATGAAGAACACTGTTATCATTTTTAAATGCAACATTAAAACGACGTATTGGCGACGTTTTATTAAAATCCAGTCCTGTTCAGCGGAAAAGGAGCCGCCAAAACGGCACAAGAAGAAAAATGGACTTAAACATTCAGCGGAGTGCGTCTCTTTTATTCTCTACAGGTGAGGTCGTCCCTATGACACCTGTGTCCTAAAATAAAACATAACATGCTGATCTCTGAGTGCACGTTCAACCTGTGGAGGAATCAATCATATGAGTCAGCTGTCTCTGTTTGTGTCTGC
The DNA here is from genome assembly GCF_009762535.1 of Notolabrus celidotus. Classification (NCBI taxonomy): domain Eukaryota; kingdom Metazoa; phylum Chordata; class Actinopteri; order Labriformes; family Labridae; genus Notolabrus; species Notolabrus celidotus. The sequence continues at coordinate 11,938,308 of NC_048273.1, read as the reverse complement.
TGACAGGGACTTCAGATTGGTTTATTTCATACCGTGTTAGTTATAAAGTTATACTATAGGACTACATTATACAGAGAAACACCAGACTCCATGATCTATCTATCTATCTATCTATCTATCTATCTATCTATCTATCTATCTATCTATCTATCTATCTATCTATCTATCTATCTATCTATCTATCTATCTATCTATCTATCTATCTATCTATCTATCTATCTATCTATCTAATATATAATATTTAGCACTATATGTAGCTGCACTAAAAAATGAAAAAATTGATCTTAGTTTTTCATTTTTTGTTAGTTTAAACCTGCCTGACTCCAAACAAAGTTTGTGGTTGTATTGCTCAATGTTTTTCACAGCTGTATGCAAAAGCTCAAGCATTGTGTCATTGTGTCAATTCCTGTTCTTACACAGTTCATGTTTAAAATCAACCGTACAATTCATGCTCCATCTCCTCCTTGTTTGATGCTTCCTCAGTGATTGTGTAACAGTGGAAGGCCCCAAACCTGACGGTGTACCGGATCGTAAACGCTATGGACCGATGAAGCTGCTTCAGTTCCATGCAAACTACCGTCCAGCCTACTGGGGCACCTGGAGTAAGGAGAGTTCACACATCTCAGCTCGCTGCCCTCTCAGACAGGACAAGGTAAAGGCTCCTTCACATAGGATTTTAAAGCTCTCCTGGTTTTTTCTTTCATTTTCACAATCTCAGCTTTGGTTAATTTTTTTGCAACTTTTCTGTTTGCTTTATTTTAAACCTGTGAGACTAAAATCTATGTTTCACTACAGGATCTACTGGACTATGAGGTGGACAGTGATGAAGAATGGGAGGAGGAGGAACCAGGAGAGTCCCTGTCACATAGTGAAGGGGTGAGTTTCATTGTAATACAATCCTTTAAGAAAACAATACAAACGAGGGAGAACTCAAACCAGTGCTGTAGTCGAGTCCGAGTCCAAGTCGAGCCCTCATTGGTAATATTATTTATTACAAGGAGGGCAGCTGTTTCAATTCAAACTATTGACTGTTTGATCCTGGACTGACTGTGTGGGAACTTTTGGATGTGTAGGAAACACATTTCTTTCATTAACATTAGTGTTGGAGCTATTTCCATCATTTTATTTACATAATCATTTATTTTTTCATGTATTATTTGTTGTTTATATTAAGGGCAATGTTATGTCTGTTATCATTACTTTACTTTAGTACTCAGTTTGATAGTTTTGCACCTTGATGGGCAGGTAAGGGGCCGACAACAGGAAAGGTGAATGTTTTTTTTTACCAGAAGACGTTCGAGCACGAGGACGCTACAGATTTTTGTGAGAAACCTTTTTAGTTTAATAAGACTTCAGAGAAACTGCAGTTTTTCCTGGACACTTGAAATGTGTTTGATCCTGTGTACGATCCACTCTCCCCATGCACCGTGGGCGGTTTGATTTTCAGTTTTGATTTTAGGAAAGTAGACACGGTCAAACTGTGTGTCTGGAGATAAATTTATGAATGAAGTCACAGCGCTGTGTGGCGTACGTAAATGCGCGCCGCACTTCTGTTAATTAGGGGATGCGCTCAGAGATTCTGCTGCACTGGGATCACTGCCGGTATCCAAATAACTCAGCCCAGATACTATTAATCAGGATTTTAACTAACCAAACAACTCAGACCCAATGGTTTCGTTATTTTAGTAGCTAATATTACCGTTATGCTAACACATTAAAGTGATGAACGGTATCAAGAAACTTGAGCATCTCTCTTACTTTTGGGTTCATCCTGGACAGATGTCTGTTAAGGTTTGAGCTTGTCTCTTTCCTTTCCATGATGGGTCTCTTAAATCGCCAACATGTTGCTCTGCTATCGCTGCATTTACTGTGAAATCTTTTAAAGAAAAATGCTTGTCTGGTGGCGTCTTAAAAAAAAAACCGTCTTTATCAATATATAAGCCCGAGTCCTCCTCTCTATCATCTGAGTCCTTATGCAGTTAATGCTCGAGTCCGAGTCATCAGTGCTTGAGTCAAAGTCGAGTCACGGGTCCTGCAAAACAACTACTCCAGTCCTGGACTCGAGTACTACAACACTGACTCAAACTGATGAGACAAAAAAATCTATTTCCCTTTTTAAAAACAGCAGACGGCACAGCCTGCTTTTGGCATCTTGTTCGACATCACATGTCTTGTTTGACGTCATAGGTCATAAAAACCAATAAAATCAGGTTCATCAAATGTGTTCAGAGCAGTTGTATCTAATGTGATGAAAATAAAACTGTTTCTATATTACCTTTTTATAAAGCACCAAAACACAGAATGCTTTGAAAGAAGGTTGTTTTGCTGAAGCAAGAATAAAAGTAAAAAGTAAGAATTATCTAGATATTTGAATTTGATGAAGAAACAAAACACACCAATCAAATTATGCTTAGTCTTCACAAAAAGGAAATCATGTTCCCAGCGCGTAGATGATACCTGGGCAGGCTGCCCAAGTATATTTGCAGCCACCCAAGTTTAATTATTCCCCATTTGTACATTCTTTATTTTTTTATTCGTATGAGATTGCCAGTCGGGATCAATGATAAATCTTCACTCACTCTGTAACCTTGCTGCATAGCTTGTGGCAGCTGACATGCTCTGCTGCAGGTGAGAGAGACAGAGGTCCTACAGTACGTCCCTCCTGATAATGCAGTAATCAAAGTGCAACATGTCATATGTGAACCTTCTTTTACAGTTACAGATCCTTCTTGTGCAGCTTGTGTCTGCCAAGCAGCAACCTCCAGTCTCAAAATATGAAGCCCATGCGGAAGTGCTATAAACTGCAGTCCCCTTGAGGCTGGCTGCACAAACACAGGAAACCACATACACACTAGGCTGTCAAAATTGCTCCAAAATGACATTCGAATATTCGCTCTAAAAAAAACCCCCATAGATTCGAACCATTCGAATATCTATATTAGCGCATTATGTCAATAACAGGTGGACAAACTAATACAAGGAGACATAACTACTTGTATATGTATTTTTATTTAAGATATAACATGCCTAAAACATACCTACACATTACAAAACAAGTAAATGACCTAATGGTCTATACCGTAACACCTTTAAGACCATAGACCTCTAGCTCGCTCGCTCGCTCGCTCGCCCCCTCCCCTCTCTGTGCATAATGCGCTGAGTGAGTGCTGAACAAGACTTGTGCGAGCAATTAAAGGTTCCGACTCTTGTCCCTAATATAGGCAGGCTTCATTCAGTGATTGAAGCAAATATTATTAACATTAATTGAAGTTAAAAACAATAAAGTAGTCCACTTACATTCTTGGCGCTTGTATAAAAAAAAGAGAGGAAAAACTGCATTTTATCCCAGTGTCACTGATTGTCAGGCTCTTTTAGTCCACTGTCAATGTAGGGTCTTAGGCCTGACAGGTTATTTGCCAAAAACACGAGACAGTCGACATGTGAAGAGGCCAGTGCCGATCTCTTTTTATTCACTATGTTCCCAACAGAGGAAAAGATGTGTTCAGAGCGCACTGAGGATCCGGGGACGGAAGGATTTCTCTCTGCCGTCTGCTTCACGCTGTGCATGTGTGACTCCTGTGACCTGTCCCTGAGCAGTCATGCAGTGCGCCCACTCGCAAAGCAGCCGCTGATGTTTTTTTCCACAGTCGAATATTAATTTTCACGATCGAATCTCCGTTTTTTTTAAAATATTGAAATCTATATTCGAATTTAGAATATTCGTTGACAGCCCTAATACACACCCATTCAAAAAAGACGAACTTTGGAGCATTAATAAACATGTTTACAGCCTGGTTAAAAAAAATGCTTCGGTCTGAAGAGATCATTGTCTATCGGCACACACTGTACGGGGGTGAATTTTTTTATAATGCGAGTTTTGCCCATTTAAGGACATGACTGACTTGACTGACAGGCGGGAACACTGTAGCTGTTGGCTTGGAGGCTCAAAGCCCGCCTCTTTACCTCACACTAGCTCGACAGAAGTTAGGTTGATTTCAGCATTTCCAATATGGCTCCCGCTGACGATTGGCTTCAAAACAGCTCTCGGGAGCAGATGGGTGACGTCACGGATACTACATCCATTATTTATAGAGTCTATGGTTGCTGCTGATGTCATTCTGCACTGACTTAGTTTTGGATTGTTGTGAAACGCTTCGTCATTTACAAACCTGGTTCACAGTTATAAATAGGGAATTGTTTCTCAGTATGTTCGATGCCCCCCCTGACTTTAAAGACTTGTTGATCATTTCAGGAAGATGAGGAGGAAGGAGGAGGTGACGACGATGATGACGACGGCTTCTTTGTTCCTCATGGCTACCTTTCAGATGATGAGGGAGCGCCGGAAGAAGAGGTATGAAGGGAACTGCAATATTTCTTCTTCTCGTTGTTATTTTGTTTCCATCGTTGGTTGGACTTTCTTGTTTCAACAAAGTTCTTTAACCTTCTCCCCCCTCTTTTCTTTTCACTTGAACACATGCGTCGTCGCAGGAGGGTGGCGACCTTGAGAAGCAGAAATTACGACAGACACTGAAAGCGAGGGAGTGGGATGAGCTGATGTCCAGCAAGAAGAAGATGAAGGTGCTGGAGCCGGTCGTGAGGGGCTGCGTTTGGGAGGGAGAAGGAGCTGGTTTGCAGCTCCTCCAGCCTTATGCGAGGTGTCTCGTCGAGCCCTTACCTAAGACAGACAATAGCCCGAAACCTGAGGAGATCTCACAGAGGACTGAGAGAGAAGCACAATGTAAGTCAATGAACAGCAGTGTCTTCATGTGATGATGAATTAGGATCATGATCAATAGTTAACAGACTTCACAGAGGTGCTTCAGGGCTGCGACTGGGTAACTGTTGCTTGTAGGTTCTATGGATCATCTTGCTCTAGTTGCCCTGATCAGCAAACTAAATGTTGTGTTTACAAATGCTTTCCTTACGTGTTCAATTAAAAAATATATACCAGTATATAAATACTACATGTCGGCAAAGCTAGAGTCCTTTAGAGGATATTTTTACTTTGATGTTTTTGTACCTAAAGCCTGGTTTTTACTTCTGCATTGATCCTACGCAGCAGTGGCCGACGTAGACATGAGCACCACATACTTGTGTGCTGATGTGTCCGAGTCCCGCAGCAATACTCTGCCGAAAGGCTTGAGGGCAGTGTTGTCTCTCTGGTAGTTGGGCCGCCTGTGTAATGGCAACTTCTTGCTCAGGTTAAGATGTTAGCATGATCGATGAAATGAACTTATGGAGAAACAAATGGTTGTCTTTAGTTGAGTTTTTATTATCAACACTCTTTGCAAAGAGGGAGAAAGCAGTGACAACGAGTGAACTTCTCTCAGTCGAAGTCAGGCTTCCTTCCCCGAAAGTGCATTAAACAGAGTATATGAACCAGTGAAGTACGTGTGGCATATGACAGGAAGCTCTTCCAAAAAAGGTAAAATCATCTAGTCTAACAGAGATCATTGACGGAGTAAAAAACAGGACACATGAGAGAGCATAACAGGATACGTAAGCAAGCAATGAGAGAGAGCTAGGATGGGAGTACAGGAAACCTCCCGTCTGTGGCCTTGGAGAAACTCCGCACCAGCACCAGTTTCTATCACTCTTACACAGAACATGAACTCAGTAATTTTCCACCACACCTGCTTCTAGCACCGCTACGTTCTCTGCTTGCTTTTTCACAGCCATGACAGTGTATTATGTTAATTTAGAGCCGATACATGTTGCTGTTTATCGTACAGCAATGATTACAGGGAAGAATAGAGAGGAAGCATCGGAGGAGATGAAATGCACGGCCGATGTGCAGCAATTCTGGAAGTGCTGTAAATGCAAGAAATACAATGCCGTCAAGCAGACCAATCACAGGGCTTGCGGTCCGCATGAATCAATCAATCAACTTTATTCGTATAGCGCCAAATCACAAAAAAACGTTATCTCAAGACGCTTTTACAAACATAGGAGGTCTAGACCACTCTATGTTAAATAATCAACAAAGACCCAACATCAAGACAGGATACGGTCCAGTCCCTTCTTACTGAGAGGAATTGATCTGATCTCATCTTAGTCCACCATGAGCATTGCACATTGCAGTATTCAGCAAGTTACAGCGGCAAGGAAAACTTCCTTTAACAGGCAGAAACCTCGTGCAGAACCAGACTCACGTTAGACAACCTTCTGCCTCGACTGAGTTGGGGTTGGAAAGAGGGATAGAGGAGAATAAGAGAGAGTGATGATAGAGATGAGACGGATAGTAGTAGCTGTTGCCTGAAACGTTCACAGGAGCAGGACGTTGACATGTAGTCACATTTTGGAGGAGGTATGTGCGTAGGTCTCCGCCTCGATCCTACACAGAAGTATAAACCAGGCTTCAGGGTTCTTATGTGTTTATAAAACACCAGTACTAACATTTTCATGGAAATTGTTAACTATTTATTTCCTGGCTCAGTGATCACAGCCGGTCTACAAATATCCCTCTCATTTTAAGAGTGATGACTTAAACTTAAAATGTTTGTTTGACCTCATGATCAGTAATAATACCTGATGCTCCTTCCTCCCACAGTACTCAATCAGCTTCTGCCTCTGCTGCATGGAAATATCAACAGCAGTAAAGTGATCATCAGTGAATTTCAGGAGTGTTGTCGTCAGCAGATTTCTTCCTCCACCTCCTCATCTCCTCCTGTTCTGTCCAGCCCCCAGAGCCCAGCAGAAAACATCCCCACCAGGTGAAAAGATGTTATCAAATCAAAAGAATAAAAGACTAAAGCTTTAGTATTTAATTTACAAGTATGTATTGCTATTTAAAATCTTGTTTTAATTGGCCCAGCAACAGTACACTTAATTTAGAGTATCTATTAATAAATAGTATGTCCATCCTTCTTTCATCAGAATACAAGTGAAGCGCCTCATCAAGAAAAACGCCATGTATGAGAAGCGCTCCATCTACAGACGCTGCTGCTGGTACGTGCACCCAGAAGTCCTGTCACGTTTAGGCCAGGAGGCTCTGCCTGTGCCCTGCCAGTGGACCTACCTCACCCCAGGAGCCCGAGAAGAGACCCGTGAAGAACCCCAGGCAGCTACGGGCTCTCAGGGAAGCTCTCCCACTACACCCCAAACCTCCTCCACCACGCCTTCATCCTCCAACAAGAGGAAGAGCACAGGCAGCATGTCAATCACCAAGTTCATGAAGCGATGTACTGACACCGAGCGGGTAAGAGACAGATTTGAGACTTGATCATTCTGATCACTCTTTATCCACCTGTTTATTTCATATCATATCAAAATGCCTGTTATGTGTTGATATACTCGTAACCTCCTCAATTGTATTCTCCAGACGGAAGCAATGGAGGCAGACGGTTTTCAGGCTGACACTGAGGATGATGACGAGGATGACTGTGTTGTTGTTTCTTCACTGAGTGGTGAGTCAGGCAGGAAATATACTAAACTATATTAAAGATGAAGGCTGTCAGAGTGAACATGATGCTACTAAGGTCTGAAAAGTAAAACGTTCATTTCCTTAAAAATTGCATGCAATTTAATTTTGTTCTTATGGCACACTGTAGTTCCATCAGCTCAATATTTACCTGATTTTGCTGCTGCCATGATGGAAAGTAGCGACACTAGTGCACTCTCAAATGACACATTTCGCTTTCAAAAACTCCCAGACAGCCCAGTTAGCAAGTCAAATACTATATGCACTTTGTGTCAAATGGAATAATAACATAAGTGAAGTACTTTGAGTTTGAGCTACCACTTATGAGCGAAGCATTCAGGTGCAACTACTCAGACTGGTGTCCCAAAACCTGGCAGAGCAGTAGTTTGAATAGCTAACTTCTCTATCTGCACACGCTGTACAGAGGATGGATTTTTTAAGATATTAAGATGTCTGGTTTTGCATAATTGTTGCACTTTGGACTTCTGCAATCTGTATCAACCAATACCGAAGCTAAGATATCAGAAATTGTGTTGGAACATATCAGTTTGTACTCTTATAAATGAGCCTAAACTTTAGTAATCCAAGCGCCACTTTTCTAATTGGCTCCACAGGCCCGCCCAGAGAGAAGTCCTCCAATGACGGAAACTGTCTGATGGAAGTCACTCCCTCTGACACAGCGTCTCTCCCCGTGGCCAGCGCTGCTCCTACTCTCACCACCGCCTGAGGACAGGTTTGTCTCTCTCCTCTAACCGAGCAACCCAGAGTCGCTCTAAATCTTGCTGTCTGATTCTGAACTCTGCCGTGTCCAAGACTCTGAATCTGATCTTAATGCAAGACGAAGCATCGCACTCTGGTACTGACGACTCACAGCGGATGCAAGCTGCTCAGTATTTCGGGTTATAACACCTATTTTTTTCTCAAAGGAGTCTGGAGGCAAACTTGCCTTTTTGATGTAGTTGTTCATAAATGAGTGTTTTACTTGATTCTTAAGGGCAGGTTTGTTCAGTGGCTTCTAAGTGTCCTGAGTTTTGCATTGAAGTTTCAGTCTGTCATGTTTGACAGGGGTCACTATAACGTGGTAAATGAGGCGTCTCTATAACGTCATTAGCTGCAGCAGATTGAGTTTAATAGAAGAAGGAGGAGCAGAATAAAACAACCCAATTTTCTTATAAGGCATCCAAGAGATTAAAACAGCATTATTTAGGGTTTCTGATTCTTGATATTCATGACATCATGATGTTATTAAATTGTTTCATGTATAACTGTATATACGATGCCAGAAATAAGAGTTGAAATGGAGAGGCTAAAAGTCCATCTGTACATTTCCCATTGGGTGCATTTACTCTGCATTTTCTAATTCTGAAGACTCATGGGAGTAGTTGCTAGACCTGTACTTGTACAGTTAAGCCCAGCGCCACAATGTTTTATAAATATGTATTTTCTGTATTTTTTGAAGAATACTTGAACAGGATAAATTCATTAAACATGAATAAAAGTACTGCACTTTTATATTCAATTCTTTCTTGACACTCAATCTGGGCAGTGTTTTGGAGTGCCACTGGACTGATCCTTCAGAAGCATGCTCATATTCTTCAGCAGGATCTGTACTGGTGGTTGGGAATTGTCCATTTGAATGCATGGCATATAATACAGGCATTTGTCTCTTACCAAAGTATTAAACTCTCAAAGTAAATTGATTTTTTTTGCCAGAAATTAAATAAAGGGACTGCTTTGTGCTACAGTTTTGGTAAGCCCCACCTGGTTTCTTTGTTATCGTTTGGTGCTAATAAAATCTGAATATTTTAAAGATTATTCTTTGAAAATAGTCTGCTCAAAGTCACCTGGAAGCAAATTGACAATAATTTTTTTTAAGTTATATTTTTTGGAGCTTTTACACCTTATTGACAGAGGAGAAGAAAGTGGATATAGTAGGAGACTGAGAGAGAGTGAGGGAATGACATGCGGGAATGACGCCACAGGCTGGAGTTGAACCTGAGCCGCCCCCTATATGGGCACACAACTGAACCATCAGGCCAAGTCTGTGCCCACAAATTGACATTTTAAAGCGTTGAGCTCACCTTTCTAGTTAAACACTCTGCTGCAAGCATTTGGTTGAATAAGCTGAAAGTGTACTTCTTGCATCCCTACTTTTTTTTACCTTTTCACTAGAGCCATGAATAAATCTGTCGAGGACATCCCTATACAAAAAATAAAGCCAAGCTGCAATTAGTCTCCTGCTTATTGCATGGTGACAGTAGATATCCTCTTTAAAGTGCTGTCACACACCTTCATTAGAACGATAGAAGGAATAGAACTGGCTGCAAATAAGTTTTGAAAACTCTTTCAACTTTCGAACATCTTTCGTCCTGGACCTCTGTTACTATAAGGTCAAATGTAACGTATGTGTTAGCTGACATAACAAGGACAATGTTTGATTTTGCTAATGATTAGTTAGAATAGTCTCCAGTTTGGTCTACTTAGACCCCCAGGCCTACCAACACATCTCAGAACACACACAATAACTGGTTATTGTTTTTTACTTGATGTCAGATGATTCTGTTTGTTGACCTTTTGTTATCACTTGTAAACGACTTGGAATCCTTCTCTGTAGTACAACTTCAGGTCTATGAAAATACTGTATATTCTGATTAATGTTTGATTTGGAAAGCAGTTATTGAAGTGCGCTGAGCCCTCCTTTTTTTTTTTTTTCGATGAAGTGCTTCAACCTTTGTGTTTTTCAATAAAGAATTATTTAACTACCTCTAAATGTCCAACAGCAGATTCAAAACACAGAGAATCAGCAAGACTCTCGTCCACACTGTCACATGTAGGTAAGCATAGACGGAAATGAAACAATGACTCGACTCATTATTCTGTTTATTAAACAAAAGATGCAATGCAAGCAATGTTTATTACAGGCAGGTTAAAGTAATAAAATACAACTTAGAACATCAGGACTGATCACGACGGCTCATAAAGTCTGATTACGGATGCAAATAAACAAGAACACCTTCCATATAATACGTGTGGGCGACGAGTGGCTAGGCTGATCAAGTTAGCAGAGGAGTGCAGTAATGTTGCTTATAGCTGACCTGGCCTTAAAAATGCTATCGTCAGACTGTAGGCCTGACGTTTAATTGCAACCCAGCAGGCCAGTGTGTGTGCAAATACACTTTGAAAATGTGACGGTGGTTCTATCGTAAAAGAAGCAAAGTTTAAACTTTAAGGATCTACGTGGGAGGATTCAGACAGACGAGCAATGGGAGGTAGGTTGTTGTTATCTTAACCAACCAAAAGTGAAAGAAACTTGAAAAAGCTTTTACTGATTTACCTGATATTAATTGTGAAGGGGGGAAAACTGATGAAAGTAAATGTCCTGAACATCAATTAAATGTGGAAAGGAAAAGTGGGTTTGGCTTACTTCTATAGTCAATATTAACATTAAGTCTCTTTCACATCTTTGAATTTTAACGGATCTCAGCAGGGTGATACAAACTGCCTTTTCATACACACCATGTTTCAAACACGGAACGATTCTGTGGTGTGATTACATGGTTCATCAAGTCCATGCTGCAAGTTTTAACAGAAATAAAAGTGGGAATTGTTCATTTGAATGCATGGCATATAATATAGACATTTGTCTCTTACCAAAGTATAAAACTCTCAAAAGTAAATTTTTACTTTTTAAAGGGACTGCTTTATGCTACAGTATTTGTTAAGCCCCACCTGGTTTCTTTATCTTTTGGAGCTAATGAAAATCTGAATATTTTAAAGATTATTTTTCTTTGAAAATAAGACTGCTCAAAGTCCCCTGGAAGCCTTTTTTTAAAGTTATATTTTTTGGGGCTTTTACACCTTAAAGAAACTTGAAAAAGCTGTTACTGATTAACCTGATTTTAATTTATGAATTGGGGAAAAACTGCTGAAAGTAAATATCCTGACCTTCAATGAAATGTGGAAAGGAAAAGTGGATTTGGTGTACTTCTGAAGTGAATATTAACAAGTCTGTGTCACATCTTTGAATTTTAACGGATCTCAGCAGGGTGATACTAACTGCCTTTTCATACACTCCATGTTTGAAATACAGAACGATTCTGTGGTACGATTACGTGGTTCATCAAGTCCATGCTGCCAGTTTTTAACGGAAATCAATTCATGCCTGCCTGCCTGCCTGCATGCGAGAGAGAGAGAGCACATTGGGTACATGAAGCTGCTGCGGTGAGCCTCTACAGTTTGACCGTGTCTGCTTTAAAAGCAGTGACAAGGTTTTAAATAAAGCTGGAAAGTGCTTCAAGCAGGTCAAACACAAGCTTATTCTCTTATTACAATCTCCATCACATCACCAACACATGGCTGGCCCATATCACAGGTGACATTGGAGAACGGTGCCTGAACCGTGAGGTAACTTGAGACTAAAACAATTGGTTTTGGTTCACAACTTGGGTTTGTGCTCGTATACAGAAAAATAAAACCGATTCTGAGGTTTCAATTTCTGTAGCTGTCAGTAACATCAGGGGGTGCAGTACTGCCAGACTTGTATCACTAAACTAAGACCAGCCATCAGTTCACAGACAAAACACTTTTAACTTGGGCAAAACACAAAAAGCATTTCAAGACTTAAGTAAAGCCATCCCGCAGTTTTTAACATTTAAAGAGCCAGGTACTGAGATACTGCAAACAAACCAACAGCTGCGTCTGACCACATTTACTTCATGACTTCACTTAGTGTTATTCTACATGCCTGTACAACAGAGATGAACACTGTTAATTAAACAGACTTCAAAGAAGGGGAAGTAATGCTGACACAGTTCGAACAAGGTCTCTCAACATGCCACATGAAGTATACCTGACTAGTTGACAGTTAGAGCACAGAAGACTGCTGCCCCAGTCCGTTTACAGCACAGCATGTACATTCACTCAGGATGCAACAGAAACACAACACCTGTCCCCTGCTTTCGCCTTCCATCTATCTGTTAGGAGTGCTTCCTTCATCACAATGTGCTGCTGAGACAGTCCCGCAGTGTGACGTTACTCCCGTCATGAAGAAAGAAGGGTACGCTCAGCAAAAGAAGCACATTAGGTTGCACTGCTACTGACTGAAGTTAGAATTCATAAAAATAAACACTGGTCATCTGTAAGGGGGCAGTTCCATCCCAGGAGTGCCGGGGGGGAAGGCGGTAGGGAGATGTTCAGAGGCAGTGTGCCAGCAGCTCAGCTCAGGGTTCGTATCTTTTCCAGCAGCTCTGGTTTGAGGAGAGTTGGGCTCTTTCCACCGCCAGCGGCAGCAATGTCCGCCTGCACGGCTGCATCCCAAGCAAATGTGAGCAGAGCTGCAGGGACCTAAAAAAAAATACACAGACACCATTTAATATCAACTACAGGAAGGACTAAACCTCTGTGCCTAAGGGGCTGAAACTTAATCCCTGTCATTGTATACCTGTATTACTTGTTTACTGCATTGATACAGTCCAGAGGTGTAGTACGTTCCATTCAACAAGGCCTACTAGAACTAGAAGAGAGCATATCTCTCCAGTGTTAGCTTCTCTACGCTGCCTCTCATAAGATCTAGAATAGTATTTAAAATCCTTCTTCTGACCTACAAAGCTCTTAATAGTCAGACACCTGTCTATCTTAAATTGCTTATAGTGCCCTATTACCCCTCTAGAATGCTACGCTCCCAGCATGCAGGCCTGCTCGTCGTACCTAAAGTTTCTAAAAGTAGTATGGGAGGTAGAGCCTTCAGTTATCAGGCCCCTCCCCTTTGGAATCATCTACCAGTCAGTGTCCAGCAGGCAGACACCCTCTCTACTTTTAAGATCAGGCTTAAAACTTTCCTTTTTGATAAAGCTTATAGTTAGAGCTGGCTCAGGCTTGGACCAGATCTTAGTAATGCTGCTATGGGCTAAGACTGCCAGGGGAACTGGCACACTGAAACACTGGCTATACAAATAAATAATGATTGATTGATTGATTGATTGATTGATTGATTGAATACTGCCTAAGTCTATTAAGTTAAGACAGCACGACATGATTTAATATACAAGATCAAAGAGGAGAAAGAACAGATGTCAGTTGTATTTACTCAATGTGTTATGTGTTAATATAGATCTGTCGTATTCTAATTATTAATCGTATTAATCTTTCCTGGTGTGTCGGTGGTCCCTTAACCTTTGTTTGTACTAACAGCAATCATCTTTAAAAACTAGGCTGAAACACAGAGGCTGTTTCAAAACAGCCTACTACACTAGCAGTACTTAAAAAGTCATTATGTAGTATGCAGTATGTGAAAAGATCAAAATCTGTAGTATGCCAAAACTACCCAGATGTCGCACTGATAAGCAAAAAAGTATGCAGCGGACCATCCACTCTTGTGTACTATTTCCCACAATGCAAAGCACAACGGTTATCCTTTTTTCTGTACCTGGGTAGCACTCAGTTTTAAGGTGCATTACCGCCATCTACTGTGTTGGAGTTGTACCAGACGTTTAACCGTCCATTACATTTACAGTGAAGTACTGCGAAAGAAACACCAGTGAATCTTGTCACCTTCTGTAATAACAGAGGTGATACGAATCTCACAGGTAACTGTTCATGTCTGTGAAAATAATTAAATTAAACCACTACTGGTTTGTATTTAACTTTTTAAATCATAAGTGGATACTAAAGAAGCAGTTTCACTATCAACTTGGCTGTTGCTTTCCAAAACCGAAAAAAAACAACAGCGCCTGACCCAGCATACTGCAAAACAGATCCAACCAAAGAGTCATACTTCATACTACCTTAAAAAGCAGTATGCAGTAGGGGAGAACGGGGTTGGTTGGCACACTCGTTATATCTCGCCACCAGAGGGCGCTGTCTCTCAAATTGGGGTGTGGAAATTTCCAGAATTAGGATCAGAGCTCACCTACATAGTCTTCTCTGGAGTAAGACAGCTAAACTTGAGGTGAGAGGACTTTTTGTGTTTTTCATGTCAAATTGACAATATTCAGCTCCTCTGTATTTTTCTTCAAGGCTTTTAAATGATGGTTTTATAACAAAACAAGTGTTACCCTTACAAAGTGTGAGGGGAAAGCTATAGTTTAGATTTTTATTAGCTAGCCAAGTAGTTGTTAGATGGTTGTTAGCCTTGATGCTAGAAAAAAATTCCAGTTGGGGTTGGTCGTCACATTCTCTTTGGGGTTGGTTGTCACATGTAACGCCTAGTTGAGTAGGCCATTATTGTAAGGCCTATTTGTTCTGTTCTTTATGTTGTTATATAGGCTGGCCTAAAGATGTGTTTCCTCTTCATGTTCCTTGCTCATTTTATGTTACAATGCATTAAGTTATGTAGGCCTATCACTTGTCAGTGCAATTAAACTTTCAAATTTAGTTCTGCCTTCTTGCCTTTTTTAAAAGATTTTTCCCATTAAAATACCATTGTGACAACCAACCCCATAGTGTGTGACAACCAACCCCATAGTGTGTGACAACCAACCCCATAGTGTGTGACAAACAACCCTATAGTGTGTGACAACCATCCCTGTGATGGGGTTGGTTGTCACAATGTCAGAGTGTCTTTGATAGTTAATTGCCTCTTTGTTACAATGAGTTGGAAAAAGAGAGGGACACACATTTCAAGCCAACACCTTAAGCTTCAATTTAATGTAGGAATGACTATTGAAAGATGTTTTGATGATGAGCAACCATCAAAACAGTAAAAAGTGTGACAACCAACCCTAATCTCCCCTACATACTGCATACTACATTCATAGGTAGTATACAGCAGGCGTTTTCGAAAACAGCCATACACTCCTTTCAGGGAGTTTTGGTTTGCGTTGATTTTGGTGCCAATGTGGACTAAGTGGAATCTCTTTGATGATCTTGGTCTGTACATGTGTATGTTTTTGACATAAATCCTATCCTTCTGTCTTTTAATACTTCGGTGTCATGTAACTAATCTATACAGAAGCTGTTTCAACAGCATGCTGAAACTCATTTTGTTTCACACCTATTAATTATTACTACTTTCAGCCTGTTTCATAACCAGCTAAAATCTTCCCACGTGAGCTGTTAAAAAGATAACTCTTTCTTTAAATAGCTACTCACTGTAGTTTTTAACAAAAATTACACAACAGTTCACAAAAGGCGCATCTGTTAAGGATTAGTTTCAGCAGCAGAGGAACACACATTTGGTGCACTGGGGAACATTTAACTCATTGTCTGTTCTGGTCTTTTAAATGGACTTTATTATGGAATAAAGATAAAGATGTGACAACACATTAAACATAGACACCCTTGTCTACGTAGGCCAGTTTTTGTGCAAGGTCTCAGGTTTCAACTCACCAAGTTACACTCTGCAAGAGCCACATCTTCAGACTCCTGTAGTTTCTGACTTCCAGGAGCGATGAGCTCAAAGGGCTGCCAGCCGTCCACCAAGGATTCCCGCACAAACCCAAACAGCACGGGTAACCGGTCCCAGGCGTAAAAGGTTCCTGGGATGACATCATCTTTACTGACTTATCTCAAAGTCTATCAAGGCTTTCAACCAATCATAGAACTGTGGACTCAATATTTTTATCATTCTGAACTGTTTAAAAAAACATGTCATTACCTTGAAGTAGGTTTCCATCAGGTAGTCTGATCCTTAGTAAGGTGTAATTGTATTTCCTTCTCTCCCTCTGCTCCTCTTTCTCTCTCATGGCCTTTGTGCGCAGCATGGCGTTCTTCTCCACTAAATCACTCCTGGAAAACAAAAAACAAATGACATGAAGATTCCATGAGATGAAGAGAGAGGAACAAGACTAGTCATCAGTGCATTGAGTTTTGGTTGATGCACATACTCGGGGAGCAAACAGAGCCAGAAAAAGACACGTGACTCATTAGTTGTGAAGATATTGAGGTTATGAGTAATGAGTGGCTGACTGGTCGGACAGGCGGACACACTGTAACTGTTAGTGAGGAAGCTAAAGGCCCGCCTAATCTCCACCTCTTTGCCTTTTGTCAGGTTGAGTCAGCATTTCCAATGAACCTTTCCTAAAACTATCTACACCATGAGTTGCATACTTCTGCAGTTGCTCCTTCTTGAGCTCCTCCGCTGACAGGTTGTAGAACTCTTGCGGCAGCTCGAAGCGTTGGGCGTTCGAAGAGGGTTTGAAAGCTTGCGGCTGTCGGTCCAGCTGAGCTCTGACTGGCTCTCCTCTCTGGAGACGATCCCTTCTCTCCTTCATCAACTCTAGGGCATCGGGATTATGCTCTAGTAACACCAGGAACTCCTCTTCCTCCTCTGAAGAAAGGCCAAGATACACAATTATGAACTGATGATGAGAAAGTGTTGTTGTTTTGTTTAGGATTAGTTTACCTTGACCCTCTACAGGAAGCATAAGGCTTGTGAAGCCAAGGGCCTGCAGGAACTCTCTACTGCCCTCCACACAATAAACTTTCTCCTGAAATAAAAAGAGAGTATACAATATAAAAGAAGGACAAAATATCATAATAATAATTGTTAGAAAACAAAACGTTAAACAAACCTGGAACACTTTATTGCTGAGTTTAATCTTCCTGTATTTCTCCTCTGTGGGATTCTTACATATATTTTCAACATACCTGTTCAGAAAGAAATGACACAACATGAAATATAATCTTTATTTGGAATAAAGCTTTAATTTATAATGAATACTGTTATGAGTCTTACTTGCTTATGATGTCCACAGCAGTCTTCACTTTCTCTCTGTCTTTGTTAAACGTGTGGACCATCATAACAGAGGCCTCAATCTCATCCTCCTCAAAGCGCTGACGGTGAAAACAGAGTTCATGTTTTGTCAACTGTACAAGTTATGGGGCAACATTGCAACAATCTCCTCAGACGTACGTACCATTAAAATGGCTTCTTTAATGTGTGCTTCTCTCTCACTTTTGGTCAGAGTGGCTCCAGTCAGCGGACAGGTGAAATACACACCTGACACTGAGAGGCCAGCAGGATCCCTCACTGGTACTTTGGATCCCTGTGAAGAATTATAATTCACCCTTAAAGCCAGACAAACACTGATCACTGAGTAACACACAATCATTATGCTGTCTTTTGATGTAGCTAAAAACATTTTCATGATTAATACCTCTGCTGTGGCTGCCTTGTCTTTTTCAGCGAGTGCAGCCGCCTCTGCCTCCAGCTCTCTTTTCACTACAAGCAAATACAGAAAAACATGTCAACATCTTTACTAAAACATGATTGTTGCATCTTGTCAATCAATCTTTATTTGTATAGCGCCAGATCACAACAACCGTTATCTCAAGACGCTATTAAAAACATAGCAGGTCTAGACCGTACTCTATGTTAAATTATTAACAAAGACCCAACATCAAGGATATGATCCAGTCCCCTCCTAAGACAGGACTGGTTCTTATCTCATCTTAATCCACCATGAGCATTGCATCTCCCAGTATTTAGCTAGTTACAGCAGCAAGGAAAAACATTCTTTTAACAGGCAGAAACCTTGAGCAGAACCAGACTCATGTTAGACAGACATCGGCTTTGACTGAGCTGGGGTTGGAAAGAGGGATAGAGGAGAATAAGAGAGAGAGAGAGAGAGAGAGAGAGAGAGAGAGAGAGAGAGAGAGAACTTATAGATCAGTGTGGTCATGTAATAAATCTCACAGCCCTTATATTTTGCTGTTCATCCGACCTGACAGCATCAGTCAAATTGCAAATCAGAAAAAACAGCCTAACAACTTTTAAATTGGAACAGAAGTGTTTCTAGGATGACTGGAATTACATTCCACAGTCAGGCTAGTACTAAGATTACCTTGAAATACATACTACAATCATCACTGTAAAGCCCTCAACTCTACAATACAACAGCTAAATGTGTTTCTTCTGCAACAAACAACACAGAGAATGAAAGCAGAACGAGCAGACTGTCACACATTTAGTGCTTCCACGGAAGTCACAAACCCAAACCACTTAAACTGACGTGATCTTTGGTAACCCCATAACACTAAGATCAGTTTTATTATGTTCAGGAAGAAGCTATAGTCAAAGGGGTCTATAGTTTATTTTCCCATGCTGGAAAGCAACAAATATACTGTATACTCAGACTTTGGTTAATATCATATCATTAAACAGAATGAGACTTATATTATTCATGAAATATTAAGCTTGTGTGATATCAAAATAATTCTTACTTACACTATTTTTTGAAAATAATTTACATGCAAATGGTCTCATTTACCTTGTGTTGTAACATCCTAGAGCTAAACAAGAGTAATGTAATCTACTTTCAGTTATTTAGCTTTTTTATTTAAAGTAAACATAGACAAGAACCTGCAAGCTTAAACAAAGCACACTTGCCCGGGACACAGTATTGTAACATATTGCAGTCTATGGAGTGGTAACCACTACACCATGACCAACTCAACTCAACTCAGCTGATTTTTCTTTATATAGCACCTTTCATACATTCAAGCATGCAGCCCAAAATGCTTCACAAAAGAACAGAGAGACTGAAAACAACAACAATAGATAAAATGGTACAAGACTAAATAAGATATAGAGGAATGTGATATGAAATACTTACAAATAAAATTAAAATAAATAAATCAATTAAATAAATACCAGAGAAATAAAATAATATAATAAAAAAGAAGAAGAATAAAAATGAAATAAATCAAAATATCCTGTAAGCTTTCACGTGACAACACAGAAAATACAGCTCTGCAATGGTTGTCCTAAAAACTATATGAAGAGTTCATTTGCAAATACAGATAACTGTTTTTATAAAATTTAAAAAAACATATTTCTTCTGAGTAAACATATTTAATAAAGTTACATTTCTAAGATACCTCTAATTAGTAATGCTATTTTGACATATTCAAAGCCACCCAACTTCAATTGATTGATAATACCTAAAGCTATTAATAGAAAATATGTTTTTTTGAAATATTTTGATTTTTTTTTTTTAAAGTGAGTTATCTATTTTTGCAAATGAACTCTTCATATATAAATTAGTGCTGCACTAATTGCTAAGGCACATCACTAAAGTGATCTAACTTTATATAGCAATGCTAATTGTAAGAAAAGAAATATTACTCAGTCAATTCATTTTCCAATACAAAACAGTTTATTTGAAGAGGGTGTAATAAGTCAGTTTGATCCAGACACCATTTCTGAGTAGTTCTTTGTCTCACCCTGGTTCCTGATGGCGTCCTGAGAGGTCTGGACCTTCGGCCTCGGATGCTGTTCAATCCTGGCCAGGGCTGCAGCTCCAGCTCTCTGCGCTCCTTCACTTGGAGCGTGATGGTGGTTCTTGGAGCTGGAGCTGCTCTGAACCACTTCATGCTTTTTACTACAGTGTTAGGAGGACAGAACAGATGCCATGATGAGACATGTTAGGCCACAATGAGCTTTTTCTTCGAAGCCACATATTTTCACAAGTGTGCAATTTAGCTAGCTAGCCCATCTAATATACTGACGACAACACATCCAGACTGTAACAGAGTCTGTTTTGGTAGTTAGAGGCTTATTCGTGAGTTAAAGTCTCTTTAGTTAAGTTACTTAAAGCACTGACTCAATAATCTTGTTGTGGATTATCTGACTCCTACCACTGAGGCTATTATATAACATGCTAATGTAGAAGTGCAGTTAGCCCGTGAAGTGCTATTAAAACATGTATTAGCATCAGTCTCAGGAGCTTCACAACATAGTAAATAAATGATCATCAGTAACCAACAAACATATGTTATCAATTCTGCAGGGATTGGAGAGCTAATGTTAGCTACACTCCGAGCGTTGACTAAAGTTTGGTATTTACCTTCCATCCTCAGTTAGTTTCTTCCCAGGTCCCGCAGATTTAAATTTAATGTCTTTCTTAAAGTCATCGAAAAACTTCTTCATTTCCTTAGGCTTCCACAGATAATGTGATAGCACAGAAACTCAAACAGACGTGCAGCACCTGTCTATACTTAGCTAGGAGGAAAAACCACAACAAGTCCATCAGCTGACGTGAAACTGCTTCCGCTCCACAGATGGTGGTGTCGCCCTCTGGTGGTGAAAACAAGTATAACTAGCTTGCACTGACAGGTCAGTGTCGCCAGCAAAGCTTTACCTAATATAAACAAGGGGTTCCCAAACTTTTCAGCCCGAAACCCCCAAAATATAGAAAGACTCCCAACCCCCACTGTCCCTCAAAGTGATTTAATGTGGCTTCATTTAGCTGGTCTGCAGGACATTAGTCTACCTATATGAGCACGTGTCTGTGTTTCCTGTGCTGTTATGAATTAACCTTCTGCTACTGATGCTTTTGATAATTAACTGTTCACTAACCCTAAACTTAGGAGTCATCTGGCAAAAAGAAAGGCAGAAAACCTATTACATTTTATATTTTCAAGGTTTTATTTCAAGTTTAGTTACTATTTTTGTTGAGATTTTTACTATAATGGGTAAAATGTACTATTTCTATATAACTTTTGTCATTCAAATTTTTTTTGTGCATTTTTTCAGTATTTTTTTGTTCACCACAAGTTAACAAATTATATATAAGTAACACAAAACCAACAAAGAGAAGAATAAATAAATAAATACAAAAAAATACAAACTAATAATAGTAATAAACAAATCATAATAATTAACAATACATATTAAAAGGACGATAAACATGAGAAAACAAGGTACATAAAAACATTTTTTTAATATGATAATTATAATAAATATTTTTAGATAACTTAAAAAAAAACATTCTGGAAGACATCTCACGACCCCCCATTTGTGTCTTGTGATTCCCCAGGGGGTCCCGACCCACACTTTTGGAACCCCTGACCTAAACCAGGGGCGTCAAACTCAGTTCAGGGCCCAAGTTGATCTGAAGTGGGCCGGACCAATAAAATCATAACATAATTCCCTATAAACAACAACTTTAAATTGTTCCCTTTGTTTTCAGGGCGTCCCCGGCTCCAAAACAGGTCACCCTCCGAGAGGTCACAGGTTAAAACTTGTTTTGAATTCTGCTCATAAATGTATCAATGGAACACAACAGTTATTTCTACCCCTACATCTGTCATTTTTTCCTCCGTATTTTTTTTGACTCTATGGTTATAGTTCCTAATATTTGCCCTCTGGGAAATGGGAACGAGTTTTGCTTTTTTGGAATTTAAAGAGTTATTTAAATAGCTATTTTTTGACAGAGTTAGAGATTTGTGCAAAGGTGACCCAGCCAGAATTTGTTCCTTTGTCAGGGTTCATGAGCCAAAAAGTACAAAACCACTGTTAAAATCATTTTCAACGCATTGATTTTTATAAACTGGTCTTTATATGCAGCCTATTTTACATGAAATATGATTCTCAAAATTCAACTGGAACAATAACACTTAAACCTGTATTCATTCAGTATAAGTTATCTCATAATCTCATTCCGCTGTAAAATATTTATTTACCGTGTATTTATGTTCTACATTCAGTGTGATCACTTTATCTACTTATTTACAGAGTATTCGTTTTTGGTTGTACTTTAATTCTTTACACTGTGTTCATTTGACCCCTTTTCCACCCAGTATTACTCTACTTACACTATCTGTTTATACATATATGTTTGCCCTAGTTGATTTATTGTCCATCCAACCACAACCATGGCACATTCCCCACACTTCTAATTTTAATTTTAAATTTTTATTTTGGGATATATGTATGTGTGAATGTGAGAGTGTACATATTGCTGCTGTGCAGTTACTGACCCAACTTTTATACCACTGCTCTCTGGCCCTTTAATTGCTCCCCGGGGATAAATAGTGTTTTGAATTGAATTGAAAAGTTAAAAAACAGAATGTGGCGGAGGGGTTCCCAAACTTTTCAGCCCATGAACCCCAAAATATAGGTGCCAAAGACATGTGACCCCCACTGTCCCTCTAAGTGGTTAAATGTTGCTTCAAAATGAGTTTACCTACATGCACATGTGGCTGTGTTTCTTGAACTGCTGTGAATTAACCCTGGGGTTCCCAAAGTGTGGGTTGGGTCCCCCTGGAGGGTTGCAAGACACCAATGGGGGGTCCCAAGATGCTTTCCAGTTTTTATTTTTTTTTAATAATCTAAACTTGCTTATTTTACCCATTACTGTAAAAAATGTAGACACAAATAGTCGTTCAATTTGAAAGAAAGCACTGCAAATAAGTAAGTTTCATTAGTTTTCTGCCTTTCTTTGTTGCCAGATGACTCCTAAAGTTAGGGTTAGGTTTAACTAACAGTTAATTAACAAAAGCATCAGTAGCAGCAGGTTAATTCACAGCAGTACAGGAAACACAGCCACATGTGCATGTAGGTAAACTCATTTTGAAGCAACATTTAACCACTTTGAGGGACAGTGGGGGTCACAAGTCTTTGGCACCAATATTTGGGGGGTCCTGGGCTGAAAAGTTTGGGAACCCCTGAATTAACCTGCTGCTACTGATCCTTTTGTTAATCAACCGTTAGCTAACCCTAACCCTTACTTTAGGTGTCATCTGGCAACAAAGAAAGGCAGAAAACTAATGAAATGTACTTATTTGCAGGGTTTTCTTTCAAATGTAACTCCTGACCCTCACTTTGGGAACCCCTGATGTACAGTATTGGGAAGTCAAAGAATAAAATGTCTGAAATGGTGTTGAGTTGGCAACAGTTCCCTTCAAACTATAATCCTAGATGACTTGAGCATATTTACATAGTTACAACACACAACTATGTGTTGACATAATGCTTCCATGAAAAGCAGTTTTCTAAAACCGTATGTTGACTACCACACTCTGACATGAGGAGTGGTCAAATTTACGAGGAGCACTTGAAGTAGCATGGCGCACACTCTTTCAGCGCCGCCGTGAGTGCCACGTCAAACGTGACGTAGCAGGAGGTGTCGTCCGGGTGGGAGGAGTCTCAGCCTGAGATAGAATACCAGCATAAGCCACCGCCACTGGCATTGACTTTAATGGTCTTAAACCTGAGGGGAACACTTGTCAGAGGTAAGAATTTAATATTTCACTTGTTTTTGTTTATTTTTATTTTACAAAGCGAAGTGTTTCATACATATAGTTAGTCGGATAGCTGCTGCCGGTGTCTGCTTAGCTCAAGTGTCCCTGTCATCCGCATGCACCCCATGCTGAATACAGCTGCTAAACACAATGATTGATCGCTGAGTTTGAATCTTTATAAGTTAATTGTGAATAGCTTTAATAAAGGCTGGTTATTTCATTCCCTCATTCTCCCTCAGAGTCTCTCAGCTGCAGGGTACATTAGGCATGCCTGTCATGTGTTGGTGAGATTAGAATAGTCTCAACTTCATCATCTGAACTATAACAACCTCCTGGCAACCTAAAGTTGAAGTATGATGAATAAGAAATCACATATGTACCATATAATCATTTCTAATGTTTTAGTAAAAGGATTGATATATCAAGCCTTAAACTTCAAGATCATATTCAGATGTTTAAACGTCCTGTAGTGGGTGATGATGATTCTCTGGTCCAGCAAGCTTTTCATAGTGGGTGAGAGTTTAAAGGAAGGGTAATTGAACATTCCTGAAGTACCTTCCATCAGGGCTTTGTCTTCAGCCCCAGTACAAGATGCAAATGTCATGCTGGGCGTAGCATTATATGATCACTGGGTGTGCTGGTTTTACAAGCAGTAGACAGGGTGGTGGAATATTTCTAGAACCAAAACTTTGACTAGCCTTAACCCAAACTCTGTCAAGTCACCCCATGTTTCCATGTGTGTTTCAGGGGAGGAGGTTACCAAAAGTATTGTTGATCATGGATCCAAACACGAGTGGACTTTCCCAGAAGCTGGCAGAAGCTGGCCAGTCTCATCTCCTGCAGTTCTGGAATGAGCTGAGCCCTGAAGAGCAAGCTGACCTGACCCGTGAAATGCAGGGGATGAACTTTCAGGAGATCAATGGATTCTTCAAGAGCGCCATGGAGACGTCCAGCAGCAAACAGGAGAAGATGGACACCCGCATGGAGCCGGTGCCCCGAGAGGTGCTGGGGAGCGTGACGAGGGACAGGGAGAATCTTAAAGACTGGGAGCTGGCAGGTGAACTATCAAAGCTGATAAGAAGTTATTTGATTGGTCTTTATAAATCCATACAGTAGCAGTGAACATGTGAACAGTTGTTAGTTTTAAAGCAGGACTCGCCAAGTTGAGTCTAACACCTATATATGAAGCCCACAGGTGAGAGAGGGATGATTCCCTGGTATCAGACTAAAGCCCTTGAAGGTGATTCACACATCTTGTGCTAATCCATATACTGTATATGGATGTGGAAAGAGCACAGTGGGTTTCATAATAACTTGTGTTACTGATATTTCTCACACATGAAAAATCTTATGAAGAGCCCAACAAGACATCTTGGTCTGAAATCCCCTTTTTTTTTCTTGCTGCGTGGTTTAACAAACTCTTCCCAGTCCCAGTCCCCTACGTAGTTTTGACATATGAGTAAGTCAGCTTGCATTGGTTCATTATCCTTTGCGCAATTGCTGTTGCAGTGGGGGTTTGACCATTTAGAGAGTCGGTTCAGTTTTTTTTCTTTGGGGAGGATGAACACATCTGGTTTTGATCCGTGCCTGACGTAAATAGAGTTACAGCTTGACCCTCATTCATGAAGTCACTCTCTTCTGTTGCTAACAAATGAGTGTAGGGTGTGTGTGTTTGAGTAGTCATAGTCTATAGGGTCCACCCAGTCTGCTGTTGTAAACCTTGTGTTCTGTCACTTGTAAGAGAATGAATATTGTGTAGCAAGTCACGCAGCTGAAGTTTAGGTTAGATAAGCTGGAGGGCTATAGACCATTGAACTGCAATAAAGGAAATTAGGCGAGGGCAGGGTTATTGGTTTCAGGGTGAAGTCATTATTATTACCAAAGTCCAGAAGGACAATTCATAAAATGCTAGGCGTTAGCTCAATAAAATATATGAAGAAAATGTTTCAGCATTGTTTTAATTAAGATTTAAATCAGTTTTCCAGGAATTAACTGTACTCATTATTAGAAACGACACATTGTGCAAGTATGTCCAGGTCTTTGGAATACCAGATGTGTTAAACTCAAAACAATCCTCTATTTTCCTCCAGGTCTGCACTGCATCTCTCAGAGCAAAGTAGCAGTACTGCTGCTGGCTGGTGGCCAGGGAACCAGACTGGGGGTCTCTTACCCCAAAGGCATGTACGACGTGGGGCTGCCGTCCCACAAAACACTCTTTCAGATCCAGGCTGAACGCATACTGAAGCTGCAACAGCTGGCTGAGCAGAAACACAAAATCAAGTGCTGTATTCCTTGGTAAGACGATAATTCAGGTCAAGACAAGTAATGTATTTCAGTTAGAGGCCTGCTAATTGAAGTGTTGCTTCATTGGAAAATATAAACAGATAATAGCTGCCATGTTATTCTTTTGATTTATGATGAAAGCTGAAACCATTTGACCCAGTTGTGTTTGCATGTTGACTAACTGGGTCAAATTTCTGCTGGCATCAAAAGAAACTCAGTGAAGGAAGTTGTATCACTGGATACGGATTAGTTCCCTGTAGATAGGAATCCAAGGACACTTTGAAAACTTAATGATGTAGATACCAAGAGTGCAGTGGAGTGCATGAAGTTAATATAACACTAGTTAGAACTTAACAGCTCTGTCAGAAACAGAGGGATACGTGATCATCGGCACGTCTGATTCTATAAGGAAGTTATTACATTTTTATTGTGTCTCTTATGCTTCATCTTTTATATCTCTGACTCAGGTTGAGGTCAGCTATGTTGTTTTTCTTGTCTGCAGTTCTAGAGAAATGAAAATGAAAAATCAACTGGAAGGTTTCTCGTCAGCATATTCCCCCACAGATACTGGTTCTTAAAAAATGAATGAAAATAGCACATTAATGATCACTTTCATGTCTGTGTTGCATTCAGGTACATCATGACCAGCGGCAGGACAATGGGCCCCACCAAGGACTACTTTTTAAAACACAACTATTTTGGTTTAGACAAGGACAGCATCGTATTCTTCACACAGGGCATGCTACCAGCCATGGACTACAATGGCAAGATCATCCTGGAGAACAAAGGAAAGCTCTCCATGGCTCCCGGTAAGCCCATTTATGATATGTGACTTGAGTTCCCTTAACAGCATTGTAATGTCTTGTGTTTTAAATGAGTGTCTGTATTTCAGATGGGAATGGGGGTCTCTACAGGGCCTTGGGGAACCAGGGCATCACGGACGACATGGAGAGGAGGGGGGTTGAGTTCATCCACGTGTATTGTGTTGATAACGTCCTGGTCAAAGTGGCAGACCCAGCTTTTGTTGGATTCTGTGTGCAGAAGGGAGCGGACTGTGGAGCTAAGGTGGGTCTAACCTTTGCTGTTTTTACTCTTTTTCTAAAACTATTTAAAAAAATCAGTGTCTCTGCAGCTTTTTTTAATCATTTAAATGTAACACAAAATAAGTCCCTGTGCTCATCTGAGATTGCGGTCTCCTTTTTCTTTAATTCTAAGATCTGTTTATCTACATAATGATGTCATCTTTTCATCATTTTTATTTCAGATACTCTTGATTGTACATTTAAAAGAGTGGTAAATAAACAAATGTTGGTGCAGCAGCAGGTTCAATATTGGGCTTATTATATTCCCGTCATAAAGTTGTTTGATAAAGTCATCCCTCCTGCAAACCTGATAAGCTCAGTTACAATTTACCAGACTAGGAAGTGATAAAATTATAAGAATGCATTGATTATGACCAAATCATCTAGAAGAAATTCCATATTTCTTATTCAAATATTGATATGTAGTTGTGTTAGTTCCACTGCACTACCTTTATGAAAAGGTGTGGGCTTATTTCAAAACTTCTGACGTCTTTTTCTACCCCTTTAAATAAATCTATACTTGACAAAACTTAAAGCTAAACATGGATTACATGTTTTGAGTTCTATTTTTAATATTACAATCAAGCGGCAACATCCGGCCGCATGAATTGAAGCCAATGCGCAAGTGTTAAAAACTGCAGTTCGGGGCGCTGGTGGCCTAGCGGTCTAAGCGCCCCACGTACAGAGGCCACAGTCCTCGTCGCAGGGGTCGTCGGTTCGATTCCCGGCCGGCCGACCATTTCCTGCATGTCTTCCCCCACTCTCTACTCCCCACATTTCCCGTCTCTCTTCAGCTGTCCTATAAAATAAAGACAAAAAGGCCAAAAAAAAACCAAACAAAAAAAAAAACTGCAGTTCATCGAGGATCCACTTGAGGCTGGCTCCAGAAGTACCGGAAACCACATATACACCTATTCAAAAAAGACAATCTTTACAGCAGAAAATAAACATGTTTACAGCCTGGTACAAAAGACGAGTGTAGTCTGGATAGCTAATTTCTCGATAGGCACACACTGTACGGGGGGTGAATTTTTCATCACCTGGCAATTTCAAAGATATTAAGATTACGAGTTTTCCAATGAGAGGCACAGCTGACTTGATTGACAGGTGGGAACACTCTAGCTGTTGGTTAAGAGGCTCAAAGCCCTCCTTTTTACCTCGACAGATGTTAGGTTGAGTTCAGGATTTCCAATATGGTGCCCACCGACGATTGGCTTCAAAACAGCGCTTCAGAAACAGATGGGTGACTTCACAGATACTGCGTCCATTATTTATACAGTCTATGGTTACAATTGAAGTTTTATGCCCTTTAAGTCCCTCTCTCTATGCACACCTTATTAAGTGACCATGACCAGGGAAGCCCTCCACTTATGCTCTGCTGGTTTAATGTTTGTAGAGAATTTTCTGCCTTAAAGCAGCTCCTGTGTAACTTTCACTTCTCATACACATTTCTTTTGAAATGAAACTTTAACTCTTGTTTTTCATTTTGACCATCTGCTCACTGAGCAGTAATTCATGCAGTTTTCAAAATATCTACCTCAAAGTCAAGACAACCCTTAAACATTCTAATTAAACACAAGGAAATACAAGCACAGAGACAAATGAGGAAACTTCCAAAATGAGATTCGTCAGTCCGGTCAAATACTTTCCAGTCTAGTAAAGCTTCATCATGCTCAGTAATGACGGATGTTGGTTCATGTTATTGGGGTGTGTGACTGTCTTGTATTAAAAGGTGCGACTATTTTGCTTTAACTACAGTTTGACTCACCTTCTAGACATCTGCACCGTCTACACCTCACCACTGGGTGGAGATGCAGGCTACTTAGTGCAATCCTGTGGTTGTACTGTACAATAAACAAATTACAGCTTTCTAGGAAATTGAAGTGTAGAGCTTAGCTGAACTTTCCTTGACTATTCATCATCGTCTCAGATAACATGAGTGTGATGCGAAGATGTCACTTTTTCCTAAACTGGTTTCTTTAGACATGGTGTGCTTTTAATTTTGAAAGGGAAAAAAAAGCTTTTCAGGATAAAAAAAATGTTCCTCTAGTAAACAAACCACTTTTATATTTTGCCTGTAATATGTTGTGCCACAGTAACATATTGACATGACAAGATGGTATGTGTCTCACAAATCAGGTTCACCAGGTTCAGACAGGTTAGGAAAGAGGAACCTCAGGTAAAGCTAGTTCAGCAAGTTGTACTGTTATTTTTGTTTTGTGTTTATTTACAGTAACTGGTCATAATATAATATATAACTATATAATCTATATGCAGTATAGGTAAAAGCCACATTTACATATGTGGTTTTAAGAAACTAATACAAAAACAAAGCAAAATTGAAAGATTGATTAAAAAAATGTGAAAACGCATTGATACATTATATATTTTGTCACGACACACGAAGAATGTGTATATATATTTTAAATTACACATATTAGTATTTCAAAAAAAAAATACAGAACTCACTCCTTCATTTTATTTTGGACAGCCTACGTTGGGTGGTTTGGATCAAAGTGGGCACGACGTGAATGTTGTGTTGTTACCTCTGTTTGATGCTCACTCATTGTGTAAAAAAACACCAAATGTAAAAGAAATGAACAAAGCTATCATGATGTCTGAAGACAGTAAGAAATGTGTATCCAGTAACAATCAATCAATTGATCAATCTTTATTTGTATAGCGCAAAATCCTAAGAAACATTATCGCAAGACACTTTTACAAACAGCAGGTCTAGACCATACTTTATGGTAAATTATTAACAAAGACCCAACATCAAGACAGCATATAATCCAGTCCCCTCTTAGGACAGGACTCGATTTTATCTCATCTTAATCCACCATGAGCATTGCACCTCACAGTATTTAGCTAGTTAAAGTGGCAAGGAAAAACTTCCTTTTTAATAGGCAGAAACCTCGAGCAGAACCAGACTCATGTTAGACAGCCATCTGCCTCGACCGAGTTGGGCTTGGAAAGAGGGAGAGGAGAATAAGAGAGATGATACTGGTAGTCTTAATTGAGGTGGCTGTGGAATCTACTTGTCGATTCAAAAGGAGCAACACTCAAACCATTACTTACCCTATCACCTGTTTTTCACCAGAGGGAAGTATAATTCAAAATTCATCATACTGTTTTTAAAAGACTTAAAACCAGTAAACAAGATCACAAACGTATTAGGAAAGTCTTGAAATACCAAATCAAGTGAAGATTTGGCTAGTTTCTCTTAGATCTCCTTTTGTAATCAGTCGATGATTTCTGTCCATTAGGAACGCAGGTTTAGTGAAATTCTGGAGTGGCCAAACTTTTCAGACCTGGTGGCTCTGTCTACCAAATACACACAGTAAAGAGTTGAATGTACCACCAATATTATTACCAGATAACCAGAATTATCAGCAAGAGGGACCTAAGTGTGAGGGAGCGCTGGGGTGCTCAAAGCCACTGCACTGGTGGAACACTTATTGGCCAGTTCCTGTTGATATCATTTGGGTTTCCTGTTGTAAAGGTTGTTAAAAGTTTGTTGCCATGGTTGCCACATAAATAAACAGTAGCTAGAAAACGTGCAACAGTTGTGAAACATGCTTTTGTTGACTGAGGACTAAATGAGTGATGATGATGCACAGGCAGCAGGAGCTGGTCTTAAAAAGTCCTAACGTAGTATGTTGCTAAGGTCAAAGACTTCCTGCTTTTGGATTATGATATCATATCAGAGGCACTTGAAACAAACCATTGCTTTATGGCCCTCCTGATTAGATTTTGTAATATGTTAAATGCTCTGTATTGTTGATACGAAAGACAGTTAACATTAAGATTTATTCGTTAATCATGAATTCTTATTTTGTTTTACCACACTTTTGCTGTTATATCTTAAAACTCCCCCCTTTTTTGCTAACCAGTGTATTTTCGTCTTCCTCTTGAAGTTCTCAAGATCTATTTTAAGTTCTTTGCGTATTTCCAGAAGAGTCTGAGATATTGAACTGCGACTGTTTCTGTTTGTCGTTAAAAGTTGTGTGGTGGAGCAGAGATGGAAGGATCAGATCAGAGCAGTGCAGAGTCCCACCCTCCCATCATAAATTACTGAGCTCTGCTTTAGTTCATGTGGCTTCTCCACCACCACCCCTCACCCCACCCCATTTACAACCCCCTCATCAGGACACTCTGTCATTAGCAAAAAACAGATGGGGAGAGGGTTTTTTTTTCTCTCAGTGCAGACTCAAGCTGACTGCCTATAAAAACAAGAATACATATAAGAAAATATGATCCATTTTTATTTGCAATTCTGAGTCTTATTTGAATGATGGACTTAACAGAAGACACATTGAAAGTGGAACATGACATATTTTCTCCTCACTTGCTAGCTCATGAACAGTCTTCTTATTCCTCGCATATAACAGGATTTATTTACGGATGTGTTGAGTTGATTTCTCTGTTGTCCTCATATTTTCAGGGTTTGGTGTAAAGGCGAACAAAATGTACAAACTCTCTGATTTTGTTTCCAGGTGGTGGAGAAAACCAATCCAACAGAGGCAGTGGGTGTAGTCTGCAAGGTGGATGGACGTTATCAGGTGGTGGAGTACAGCGAAATTACTCTGGCAACCGCTGAGAAGCGCAGCGCTGACGGCCGACTGATGTTCAACGCAGGGAATGTGGCCAATCACTTCTTTAGCTTCTCTTTCCTCAAAGACATTGTTAAGTAAGACACTTGTTTAGTCTGTCATGAGTTGTATCCACTTCTATGTTATGTGTCTTGCAGTGAGAACAGTGCCTCTTTATGAAGTAAATGTGCAGCATCCTTACTTCTTTTTTCCCTGTTTAAACATCAGGAAGTACGAGCCACAGCTGCAGCACCACGTGGCCCAGAAGAAGATACCACATGTGGATGCACAGGGTCAACTAATCAAACCAGAAAAACCAAATGGGATTAAAATGGAAAAGTTTGTCTTTGACATCTTCCAGTTTGCAAAGTAAGTTTCAATGTCTTTGTCCATAGAGGGCTAAGAATGCACAGAAGCATCAGTAGCTGCCAATCACCTCAGATAAAATCTTTAGAGTACAATTACAATGAATATCTTTCGCTCCTTTTGAGAGGTCACTGCATTACATTTATTTCTCTGGCAGCTCTTGGTGCATGGGTTTAACTGGTCCTAGATCTGTCCCTCCTTTCATGAACCAACCCATTTTTCCATACCCAATCCCTATCCATCAGCCCCAGTGCTGCCATTGCTCCAAGGTCTGGTCCAGAAGACAGATCCTGCCAAGCTCGAGGAGGAGGATGGAGGTTTATGAGCTGTTCTCTCATTCCACCTCCTCTACCGTTGCATGACATCAGCTTTGAGTCACGCCACTACTAATATAACTGTACATCTAATGAAAGGATTCCTGTAAAAATTGAATGATGGAAAAATACTGCAGACATGTCCAGCTTCTTTCAAGGTTTGTTTGCAGGATTTCAGAGTGAAACTGATGAGAAATGGTCTTTGGGTTTGCTCAGCAGTTGGATTGCGGTTGAGTTGGGACTGGCACACCGGCAGGTTTAGCAGAATCCAGATGGGCTGACTCACTTTGCAGCCGTTATTTTTTTTCCAAAAGTTCCCTCTTTTTGACCATTTGGTAAAGCTCATGAGCTTCTTCTGTGTGGTGCAGAATTTCAGATTTTTTATTTTGGAAAGGAGAACCTGGTCCGTTCAAAAAAGGTGTTAACTCAAGGCCTTAAGGAAAAGTGCTGGTCTGTGGGGGGATTGTCTTATCTTTATTTAAAAAGGGTAGTTTTCACCAAGGACGATGCTCATATTTCTGGAACATTTTGTTCACACTTAATCTGCTCCACACACTCACATCTTAAGGCTGCCCTTCATAACTCAAAGTCCCCATTGCGGTTGGTGCTGAAGAGATTAACATCTTCCATAATAGCATCCATGTATGCAAGATATATATTGAGCTGAATAACTTAAACACTCCATTTTTTTATATATAGTGTTTAAAATAAGTGATTTATAGGTTACTGGACAGCAATGCCTATCTGTTGTCGCTCCTGCCTTTACCCTGACGTGCTGTTGTCTTTGTGTTCAACAGGACGTTCGTTGTCTTCGAGGTGCTGCGGGAGGATGAGTTCTCCCCTCTGAAGAATGCAGACAGTCAGGATGGGAAGGACACTCCCACCACCGCTAGACACACCCTCATGTCCCTTCACCATCGCTGGGTGCTCAACGCTGGGGGCCACTTCATCGACGAGAACGGCAGACGTGTCCCCGCTATACCGAGGTGACCACAGCCTGCTAAATAAAACACAGCATCATGCATGACATGTAACTGAAAAATACCACACACACCTAGTTTGGCATGAAAATGGAAACGGGTTCCTTGTGGTTACCTTTCCAACATTTTTTTTTAATACAAACTACATGCTTAGGCTTTTTTTTTTGTTTGTATTAGAATTATTTTTTCTAGCCTTACATTTTCACTCCCCCTCTCTCATGCTTGGTCTTGCTCCTGTGTGTCCCGTGCAATGTTTCCAGAGACGGAGCAGCAGGCAGTGTCACAGATGCTGGCAACAGAAAGTAATTATTATCCCCCTGCAGCCCTGAGTGCTTGGTGATGGGGTTTTGGCTTTCTCTCCCTCTTGCTCAGACGTATTAACACTGTATACTTCTGATGCTTGACGTCTCCATTCCTTCTTTACCGCTGAAAGAAGAACACATGCCAGTTGGCTGCTGTTTTTCTGTCTGTTGTGTCGGTTGTGATGAAGGAAATGACAGCAAGGATAGCTTTGACGACTGAAAATGCAGTTCCTCTTCAGATGATGTGCTGACCTGCTGATGGATCATTTCCCTTCAGATGGTTGCTACTAATACACATAATGTATTGCATGTTGGGCAATGGGCAACAGATACTCTTTCTGGCAATCAGTGGCGTCTCTGAAATAGATGATAACACTCTAAAGTTAAATCAAACTGTTTCTTATAAGAATTAAAGTGAGCATGGGCTTTATACCATTCATGGCATCCTCCAACAGGTGTCATAAATGTGTGCTTTTCACTAAATCAGCCTTTCTGTCTTTCTTATGATAAAGCTCTGTGGGCAGCTGCTCAGAACACACCTGAAGTACTGTGTATGTGACATTTCTCTGTAATGATTATCTTCAAAAACAGCTGAATGATGGCAATGTGGTGGAAAGTTGGCAGTTTTTCTGAAGCATTGTAAAAGGATGCTACCACAATACCTGTCATTCATCCGTTTTCCTCTCAAGAAGGATTGTTACAGGTCAGAGGGCTAATCACTGGTCATGTTTCGAAGCTCTGATTCTCTGCCTTTGAACTCTAATCACAAGCTGCAGTAGAAGAACAGCTGTGGCATCGGTGTACAGCTGCTTCTTTCAACTCCATCCCTCTGATTTCTCATGAGACAATCACTCATTCTTCTCTTTTTTTCCCCCCTCATCCTTCTTGAATTTGTTCCTTTTCCACCACAGCCTGAAGGATGGAACAGACCTGCCAATCAAATGTGAGATTTCCCCTCTGGTGTCCTATGGGGGAGAGGTAAGGAGGCAAAGTTAACTGCATCAAATGAAAACTACAGATGTTGTCCTGTTCCTGCTTGTCAACCTTAAATAATTAACCTGTACATCCACTTACTATGTCCTGATTGCTACCCTAAGGGCCTTGAAGACTTGGTGAAAGGACGTGAGTTCCAGGCAACCCTGATGATCGACGAGAAGGGGGTCCACGAGCTGGTGAAGAATGGAGTTTAGACAATGAAGTAAAGAGAGTGAGAGATGGAGGGACAATCCAAAGAACCACCTCCCTTTGTCTCTCCATGTATGCAGGGAGAAACTGTGATGTCATCGCTGTGCAATAACAAATGTGGCGTGCATGTGTTCATGAAAGAGGCTGTACTGTCCAAATGAGCGAGCAAGATGAAGTGTATTGTTTACTACTCAGCACCAAGTTTTCTTTGCTCTGTATGTCAATGTCATAATTAGTTCATATTTGTGTTGAGTCACTTGAACACAGCATTAGATGAAGGACGAAGTCTCTGTCATACTGACCGAGTGAAGCAGGTGCTTCTATTTATTTTGCCTGAGACTTATTTTTTATGTACTGATAGCTGCATAATAGGTGGAATTTACCATCTACTTATTTTATCCTGTAATTTTATACAATATTAGACAGAGCGGAAATAATCTGAAAGATTTTCTTACTCGCTAATAATCAAAGTACATGGTACTGGCTATGGGGGGGTATTTATAATATCTGCTTCTTTTCTGTTTGTAATCATTAAAGATGAGGTATTATTAAGCTTCAAGAGGGGTTTTGATTTTTTTTTCATCTTTATTAAAGAAATTTCCCTCTCAGAAAACCACTGGATGTGTTGCTTTGTAAGTGTTTACAGCTCATGTCACTAATGTGTAGGGACACCATTGTGAAACCAAATTTGTATAAAAAACAAACATTTACAAGTTGTCTGTTAAATAAGCAAACTAAATGTGAATATGTATGTTTCACTAGTCTGTGTCTGCATGGTTAGTTTTTTAAATCTGCTGCTTTAATCAGAGTTTCTAACACATAGCCCATGTGTTATATAGACAGGCATCACTGCTGCGGCTATTTAAAAAATAGAGAATATATTTATATAAATATATATATTTTTTTCAATTTATATATATATATAACAATATCCAAGCGTTGAAATTAGTAGTATAAATCCACTGTACTGTGAAAACCAATCTGCCAAAGAGAGGAAGAGTCTCTCTCGAACATGGGGTTGCTTTAAGCTAAATGCTAATGCTTGCTTGACTAGATGCACCCACAACGACAGTCTAGCACAGCGGTTCCCAAACTTTCAAGGCCGCGACCCCCAAAATATAGGTGCCAAAGATCCACAAAACCCATTTTTCCTCAAAGTGATTTAATAAGGCTTCATTTAGCTGGTCTGGAGAAAATTACTTTACCTATATGAGCATGTGTCTGTGTTTCCTGTGCCTTTATGCATCAACCTACTGCTACTGATGCTTTTGATAATGAACTGTTCACTGACCTTAAATATAGGAGTCATCTGGCGAAAAGAAAGGCAGAAAACTCATTACATAGTATGTTTTCAAGGTTAGCGACTATTTTTGTCGATATTCTTTACTATAATGGGTAAAATGTACTATTTTTAGATAACTTAAAAAAAAAAAACATTTTGGAAGACATCTCACGACACCCGATTTTTCCCCCCCAAGGGGTCCCGACCCACACTTTGGGAACCCCTGCTCTAGCAGACACATGTTTAGGTACTAGTGATGGGAAGTTCGGCTCTTTTCAGAGAGCCGGCTCTTTTAACTCGGCTCCCAAAGAAGAGCCGACTCTTTCGACTCCCGAACGACTCTTAATTTAGGATCCTTTGTAGCCGTATATTTTACCTTAACTTTACAAAAAATAATGGTTTCTGTGTTGAAAACCCTTTAACGTACAGTGTTCTTATGAGAAGCCTTATAATTGCCCAATTTTGTGCATTTATTCTGTTACAAAACCGTTCTAAACTTTGTTTAGTATTTTAATCAAACTTTTTTATTGCAAAATTTATAAAAAAAATTGCAAACATATCCAAAGAACAGAACCCGCAGTTGTGATAAGGGTTAGGGTTATGATTAGGGTTAGGGATAGGGTTAGGTTAAGGGTTGTAATAAGGGTTAGGGTTAGGATTAGGGTTAAGGTTATGATTAGGGTTAGGATTAGGGTTAAGGTTATGATTAGGGTTAGGGATAGGGTCAGGTTAAGGGTTGTAATTAGGGTTAGGGTTAGGATTAGGGTTAGGGTTAAGATTAGGGTTAGGGTTAGGATTAGGGTTAGGGTTAGGAATAGGGTTAGGGTTTTGATTAGGACTAGGGTTATGATTAGGGTTAGGGTTAAGATTAGGGTTAGGGTTAGGATTAGGGTTAGGGTTAGGATTAGGGTTAGGGTTGTGATTAGGGTTAGGGTTAGGGTTAGGATTAGGACTAGGGTTAGGGTTAGGGTTGTGATTTAGGGTTAGGGTTAAGATTAGGGTTAGGGTTGTGATTAGGGTTAGGGTTGTGATTAGGGTTAGGGTTAGGGTTAGGGTTAGGATTAGGGTTAGGTTTGTGATTAGGGTTAGGGTTATGATTAGGGTTAGGGATAGGGTCAGGTTAAGGGTCGTAATAAGGGTTAGGGTTAGGAATAGGGTTAAGGTTATGATTAGGGTTAGGTTTAGGACTAGGGTTATGATTAGGGTTAGGGTTGTGATTAGGTTTAGGGTTAGGACTAGGGTTGTAATTAGGGTTAGGATTAGGGCTAGGGTTATAATTAGGGTTAGGTTTAGGACTAGGGTTATGATTAGGGTTAGGGTTGTGATTAGGGTTAGGGTTAAGATTAGGGTTAGGGTTAGGTTTAGGGTTAGGGTTATGATTAGGACTAGGGTTATGATTAGGGTTAGGGTTGTGATTAGGGTTAGGGTTAGGGTTAGGGTTAGGATTAGGGTTAGGGTTAGGGTTAGGACTAGGGTTAGGGTTAGGATGAGGATTAGGGTTAGGGTTAGGGTTAGGGTTAAGGTTAGGGTTAGGATTAGGGTTAGGGTTAGGATTAGGATTAGGGTTAGGGTTAGGGTTAGGGTTAGGATTAGGGTTAGGGTTAGGATTAGGATTAGGGTTAGGGTTAGGATTAGGGTTAGGGTTAGGATTAGGGTTAGGGTTAGGATTAGGGTTAGGGTTAGGGTTAGGGTTAGGATTAGGGTTAGGGTTAGGATTAGGATTAGGGTTAGGGTTAGGGTTAGGATTAGGATTAGGGTTAGGGTTAGGGTTAGGATTAGGGTTAGGGTTAGGGTTAGGATTAGGAAT
The DNA here is from genome assembly GCF_009762535.1 of Notolabrus celidotus. Lineage (NCBI taxonomy): Eukaryota > Metazoa > Chordata > Actinopteri > Labriformes > Labridae > Notolabrus > Notolabrus celidotus. Next base: position 11,900,732 of record NC_048273.1, on the reverse strand, counting down.
AGGGTTAGGGTTAGGATTAGGGTTAGGGTAAGGATTAGGGTTAGGGTTAGGATTAGGATTAGGGTTAGGGTAAGGATTAGGATTAGGGTTAGGTTTAAGATTAGGGTTAGGGTTAGGATAAGGGTTAGGGTTAGAACCAGAACAAAACTTAAGCAAACAGATCCAGAACCAAACTCAATCAAACAGAACAAGAAACAAACTCAAGCAAACCGAACCAGAACTGAACCAGAACCAATCCAGTCCCAAATTCAAGCAAACAGAACCAGAACCGAACCAGAACCAAATTCAAGCAAACCGAACCAGAACTTGACCAGATCCGAACCAGAACCGAACCAGAACCGAACCAGAACCGAACCAGAACCGAACCAGACCAGAACCAAATTCAAGCAAACCTAACCAGAACCAAACCAGAACCAAACCAGAACCGAACCAGAACCGAACCAGAACCGAACCAGAACCGGACCAGAACCCCGAACCAGAACCCCGAACCACAACTAAACCAGAACCGAACCAGAACCGAACAAGAACCGAACCAGAACCCCGAACCAGAACTGAACCAGAACCGAACCAGAACCAAATTCAAGCAAACCGAACCAGAACTGGACCAAAACCGGACCAGAACCGAACCAGAACCGAACAAGAACCAAATTCAGGCAAACCGAACCAGAACCGAACCAGAACCGAACCAGAACCGAACCAGAACCGAACCCAAGCAAACAGAACCAGAACTAAACCAGAACCAAATTCAAGCAAACAGAACCAGAAACAGAACCAAACTCAAGCAAACAGAACCAAATCGAACCAGAACCAAATTCAAGCAAACAGAAGGGTTAGGGTTGTGATTAGGGTTAGGTTTATGATTAGGGTTAGGGTAAGGATTAGGGTTAGGGTTAGGGTTAGGGTTAGGATTAGGAATAGGGTTAGGGTTAGGATTAGGGTTAGGGTTAGGGTTAGGGTTAGGATTAGGAATAGGGTTAGGGTTAGGGTTAGGATTAGGGTTAGGGTTAGGTTTGGGATTACGGTTAGGGTTAGGGTCAGGAGTTGGGGTTAGGGTTAGTGTCATAGGATAGAGGATAGGGATAGGGTTAGGATTAGGGTTAGGGTCGGGATTAGGGTTATCATTAGGGTTAGGGTTATGATTAGGGTTAGGATTAGTGTTAGGATTAGGATTAGGATTAGGATTAGGGTTAGGATCAAGGTTAGGGTTATGATTAGGGTTAGGGTTAGGATTAGGGTTAGGTTTGGGATTAGGGTTAGGGTTAGGGTCAGGAGTGATGGTTAGGATTAGGGTTAGGGTTGGGATTGGCGTTAGGGTTGGGATTAGGGTTAGGGTTAGGGTTAGGATTAGGGTAAGGGTTAGGATTAGGGTTAGGGTTAGGGTTGGGATTAGGGTTAGGGTTAGGGTCAGGAGTGGGGGTTAGGATTAGGGTTAGGGTTAGGGTTAGGGTTAGGATTAGGGTTAGGGTTGGGATTAGGGTTAGGATTAGGGTTATCATTAGGGTTATCATTAGGGTTAGGGTTATGATAAGGGTTAGGGTTAGGGTTGGGATTAGGGTTAGGGTTAGGGTCAGGAGATGGGGTTAAGATTAGGGTTAGGGTTATGATAAGGGTTAGGGTTAGGGTTGGGATTAGGGTTAGGGTTAGGGTCAGGAGTGGGGGTTATGATTAGGGTTAGGATTAGGGTTAGGGTTAGGATTAGGGTTAGGGTTGGGATTAGTATTCTGGTTAGGGTTATGATCAGGGTTAGGGCTAGGGTTAGGGTTAGGGTTAGGATTAGGGTTAGGGTTAACAGAACTCAATCAAACAGAACCAGAACCAAAGTCAAGCAAACAGAACCAGAACCAACTCAAGCAAAGAGAACCAGAACCGAACCAGAACCGAACAGAACCAAACCCAAGCAAACAGAACCAGAACCGAACCAGAACCAAATTCAAGCAAACAGAACCAGAACCAGAACCAAACTCAAGCAAACAGAACCAGAACCAAATTCAAGAAAACAGAACCAGAACCAAACTCAAGCAAACTCAAGCAATCAGAACCGAACCAGAACCAAATTCAAGCAAAAAGAACAAGAACCAGAACCAAACTCAAGCAAACAGAACCACAACCAAATTCAAGCAAACAGAACCAGAACCGAACCAGAACCAAACTCAAGCAAACAGAACCAGAACCGAACCAGAACCAAACTCAAGCAATCAGAACCAGAACCAGAACCAAACTCAAGCAAACAGAACCAGGACCAGAACCAAACTCAAGCAAACAGAACCAGGACCAAACTCAAGCAAACAGAACCAGAACCGAACCAGAACCAAACTCAAGCAATTAGAACTAGAACCAGAACCAAACTCAAGTTAACAGAACCAGAACCAAACTCAAGAAAACAGAACCAGAATCAAATTCAAGCAAACAGAACCAGAACCAAATTCAAGCAAACAGAACCAGAACCGAACCAGAACCAAATTCAAGCAAACAGAACCAGAACCAAACTCAAGCAAACAGAACCAGAACCAAATTCAAGCAAACAGAACCAGAACCAGACCCAAACTCAAGCAAACAGAACCAGAACCAAACTCGAGCTAACATTGTTAATGTCCTCAGTCCAGGTTGGCATTGAGAAAAGTTAAATGCCTTAGCTTGGATGAGCTGATCTGATTTCTCCTCTCAGTGAGAATTTGCCCTGTCTTTGAGAAGAACCCTAACCCTAACCGTCTCAGAAGGAACAGATGAAGCCAGGATACATAGCCTCCCCTCCATCACCTGTATCCTATATCCTCACATGTGATTGGCCGTATGGACACCATGCTGACCAATCAAAACAAAGTTCTGCTGTGAGCAGAGCTGGGGCTGAGCACTGTGAGAGCTAAGCAGCGAAAGGAAAAATCTGGGAGCCGGCTCTCTCTCGATGCGAGCCGGCTCTTCTGATTCAATATAAAGCATCGGCTCTCAGAGCCGCAGCTTTTGATCATGACACATCACTACCAGGTACAGTGCTCAACATATTGAAAAGCATAGTTACATTTGTTGGCAGGCCAAAAATGTAGTCTTAAGTGTCAGCATGTTTAGCAGGAACACTACTCGCTATGTTCAGAAGTTTAATTAATTAAGTTCATTAGCTTGCTAGCAAGTTTAGTTAGGTGTGCTAGCATGCTCACCAGGTGGCAACTTCTGACACTTGCTCTGCACATGCACAGTTGGATTTGATCTCTGCATACCTCAAAGAAGTGATATCACTTCAGCACAGCAGAAGTTTAACCAAATGAGTGATCTAGAGGTAGCCTGTAAAAGCAGTTTTTTTTTTAATTAAGCTCAATTTCTCTTCTACTGTCTAATTTTTAGATGACAGTGAATTTAAACTCAGATCAATTGAATCTTTGGTCCATTAATACAAAGCTAGCATGGTCAACCCATGCTCACATAGTTGTTAGTAATGAGATTTTTGGGACAGATTGTAGCAGTTTTACATGCTTTACAATTTCATCAATGATCAGTCTGTTTCATTAAAAATATAATTGTGACTCAATTAATCAAAGTCTAGTTACCACTTGAATAGTTGGCTAGTTGTATGCAAAAATAATTCCACTTTTGTTTAGAAATCATCCAACTTCTGAACTGTAACCATATAGAAAAAAAAAATAAGTAGTGTTATTAGATACTAGATACTCAATGTATTTACATCCAGCTGTCTTTTTATTTGTGATGCACTGGGTTAATAAGACATATGTTTTCATTGTTACAGTTACCCCCAAACACTGTTAGAATTACCCCCATGACGGGGTCAATTGTAACACAAGACAAAGTGAGGGAGTCACTTAAACCAATGGAATTCAGGCTCTAGAAACCATGAAGGTCTGTTTAAAATATCATATCCTGTCATTAGCTATTGTGAAATTTTGGTCTGGACCACGGTGATGGACTGACCAGCTGACTGACATACCAATTAGCCATTCCCAAAAGGATGGCATGCCTAAAGATGTCCAAAAGCTAGAAAATCTCCTCTCAAGCGGACTAAAGTATTAATCAGAACCTAAAGTTTGGACACATTCTTTTTCATAATTGAACTCACTTCTCCACTGGATTGTATGGCTTTCTCATTGGCGAAAAAGTAAAAGCTAACTTCCCTCACAGCTCTAAAGAAACATTTTGTCATTGTAGGAAACAGAATGCAGAGTTTCAGATGTTTTAAAGCAGATCCTTGATGAGAGTGAGTCAAGCGTCCTCTTGGGGGTTAAGCTTGTGACTAACTGCCATGCAAGTGGCACCAGTTTCATATAAAACGTCACTTCTTGGGTGTTTTTCTTGAACAGTCAATGGTCTTTTTATTTATGATCACCCAGACAAGATGGCTTTGTATTACAGTCATTAAATCCAATTCTAACCTTCAATTTGAAACTTGAAAAGAATATTTAAAAAACAAGTAAAGCTAATGCTCCAAAAAGCTCCATGAATTTTGTTGTGAGATGACAGAGAAAGAACTCCAGAAGACAGAAGCCACAAACATTACTTTGAATCATGGTTTCTCCAGCCTCTAGCTGTCAAAAGAAAGGCTCTTTTCAGAAGGAAGAAAGCTTTCTGATTGAGCGTTGGATTCAGCCTTAATTGAAACCGTATGTGTGGCATGTGGAATTCTGGGTCTTTGGCATGCTCCCAGGAATCCACAGAATGTGAAGGTTTTTTTTTTCCCTCTTCCCTCTCTCTCTCTCTCTCTCTCTCTCTCCTTCTTTCTTTCCTCTCCGTCTCTTTTTTTTTCTATTTGCAGGGGTGTCTTACATCAGCCCAGTGAGCCCTGGTGAAAGCGGCTGGTGGACAGAGTGAGTGAGCGAGCGAAAGAGAGAAGCAGCTTGGATTGTGACTTTCACTGGAATTATCTAAAAAAACTTCTCTGAACAAATGGTCTGAAAGGACATAGCGTCTTGGATGTAAGTCATCCCTTTCTTTTATACTTTGTCCTTCATTGCCTGGAATGTAAAGTCAGGACTTATACCACCCACCTTTCTTAAATCCAAGAAACTTTCAAAGTACCTTCAAGTTTTGTTTGAGTATCTCATAGTGGGAGCTTTAGCTGCATGTTTGAACTTTATGTACCTTTTGTGTGAAGTAGCTGCTGTTTGCCTGGCAGAAGAGTAGAGTGATGATGCATTGTTAGATTCAGTTCAATTCATTCTCTGCTCTGCTGCAGATCCAGCTGTTTCAAACTGAGGCCAGTACACACTGTTTCCATTTGTTGCGTTTTTGGCTGTGATTAAGACTCTTTCCCTCATTTAAACACATTTTCACTTCAAATAATGACCAGGGTTGAAGATTAAACTAAAATGTCGGGAGCTTCTGTTTCTAAATGTCATTTCGATTCCAGTAGAAGACTGTGAAGCCCTTGAAACAACATTTTTCCTTCCGCCAGTCTAACAGTTTCAGCGTCCTCCTTAATAAGTTCAAGACAGTGAGTTCATACTTAAAGGATTTAAATCCTTGGACTGTCTAGACTAGAAGTGATCACTGCATCATTCAAATGCCTCTCCATTGTGCAGAATGGCCCCAACTCTTCAATTTACACGCAACAAAAGAAGTGTAACTAATGTAAAAATGATGTGACTCTCAGTTGATGCTCAAACATGTTTTTGTTTGCTGTATTGTCAAACAACTGACTCATTTATGGTTGCTTAGATTCCTTCTATGTTTACTGTGGTCAGCTGATGAAATGTGGAATACTCAGGTTACAGCCCTGAAAAAGATTTCAGTCCTCGCAGCACATGTCCTGCTTTGTGTCATGGAGGTGGTGTGTGTTATGTAGGTGTTATGGAGGTGGTATGTAGGTGTCCTCCTGTGGTATGTGGGTGATAGAAGTCCACACAGAGGCCTCTATTCTACTTGGTTCAACTTTTTCGGTAACTTGACTCAACACTCATCAGAAGAGTTAAGAATATGTATGAGCTCACTGCGCTGAAATCTGAACCAGCTCTCGAGGATGTGAATGGGAGAGGTGCTGCTGATCAATGGGATAATTGTTATGGTGAGATTAAGGTGACCTTAAGGTTGTGTGTGTGTGTGTATGTGACTGCAATACAGGTACATGTGTACACATAGCTGGCCTTCCTTATTGTTGAAAGTGGCCTTATTAAAAACAATAGCTAAATTCTGACCTTTAATGTCACTTACTATCTTAGTTAACCAACAGCAAATCATCAGAACTTCTCTTATCAGTTACACGTCACTTAGCATGTAAAATTCCATACAATTCCACACTTTGATACCCAGTGTCTCCAGCCAAACTTTTTAACTCAACTTGATGCCAATTTAATTGAAACTACCAATTATTTAGTGTACACATGTATGTATATATATATATATATATATATATATATATATATATATATATATATATATATATATATATATAATAAAATGAATAATTAAGCAATAAAAAATAGGTAAAAATGTGCATACTGTGTAAAAATTTGTGGCTGCATGGGAGGCAGGACATATGGCTGAGGTTTCGAAGCTGATAAAGAATAATGTTGCGCTGAATGTTGAGCAAGGAAGCACACCTTTGTTTTTCTTCCTGCTGTAATATACAGAAAAAAAATGATACCTCAACATGCTTGAATTCTCTGCAACCTCCTGATTGTGACTTTCACTGGAATTATCTAAAAAAACATCTCTGAACAAATGGTCTGAAAGGACATAACGTCTTGGATGTAAGTCATCCCTTTCTTTTATACTTTGTCCTGCATTACCTGGAATGTAAAGTCAGGACTTATACCACCCAGCTTTCTTAAATCCAAGAACCTTACAAAGTACCTTCAAGTTTTGTTTGAGTATCTCATAGTGGGAGCTTTAGCTGCATGTTTGAACTTTATGTACCTTTTATGTGAAGTACACTATTTCTTTTTTTATTATTATTATTATTATTATTAATAATTATTATTAATTATAACACATTATTACACACTTCTGTCAACTTCATTGTCATTTACCAGCAGATTTTTTAGAAGCTTCTTTATCTTTGCAACTTCTTAAAACAATCTATACAATCTATTCACCACACAAAATGTTCAGTATCCTGTCAATATTCAGAAAGAAATCTATGGACTGATTGTCATCATGCTGCACAGGCCAATGATACATTTTTTATTTTAAATCGAGTGTAACCTTTCTTAAAAGCAAATGCACAGTTTTACTCTTCTATCCTTGTATCAGTTTTTCCTGTCTTCATCCTAGTGCAGGCTTTTTCTCTGTGCAGTGCCAAATTCATTGGGACATCACGGAAGTTAAAGCAGACAAAGCAAGTTTAAGAAAACTAAAAGAGAAATTACAAAACTTGACCGCTAATTAATTAAAGAATGCACTGACGTCCACAGATTTATCATTAATTTTAGTTTAATAGAAGAAGGGCGTAGATTTTCCCTTAAGGGTCTTTTTCTTGTGTGCTCCAGGCTGGTTGTGTAAATAGGAAAGTATTTTTATCAAAGTGAATGACTGTGTTTTCAAAGAAGAAATGCAGAGATGTTGCTTGCGACAGACAAATATATGAAATGCCTGTGGTGGATCTCAGAGGGGGTGGATAATAAACTCATGTACTCTTTTTATTTGTTGAGACAGTTGAAAAACAGAGGAGTAGAGAATCTTTAAGGGGGTATGAACTCACTGCATCATTTTATTATCTTGTTGCAGTTGAATCTTATATGCACGTACTTACACATATAGGCTGAAACACACACTTTTAATAAATTCAATTCAGAAAGCTTCAGTGGTAGGAGATTTAATAAGTATTGTATGAGCACACCCTCTGTGATGAGTAGGATGATAGAGTACTCAGAAGAACCACATTGGGAGTGCATTATCATATTTTTCTGATCCATCACTTCAATTGGTAGTTCTCCCCTTCACAGTCCAGAGTCTGACTGACATCCTCACATACAGACCCTAATCACAAACCTCAGCAAAGGTTGTAATTTCATCCCCACATTCAAAACACTGAAGGCACCCGGGGCTTATTTAGCTTAGCTGTAACTCGACGCAGACGTTTGATTGGAAGTGTTTTCGAATCAATGCTTCTGGCAGGAGAAAACCAGCTATGCGCTCACAAGCTGAGCTGCATGCTGTAATTTGGTATAAATAACCACATTTCAAGGAACATCATCTCTTAAAATACTACGCTGTTGACTTTGTGTCCCACACGTGCTTGAACTCCGACCCTGCCCAAACCAGCACCCGTCTCATCACCCACCATTTAAGGGGGATTGGGTTACTCGTAGCCTACAGCAGACTACATTCGTCCCTCTTAGCCTCTTTCTTAGCTTGAATCACTTGTTTGTCCCTGACTTGAGATCTACTTCCAACCAGAGGGGATTCGCTGTACTCTCACAGGAAAGAAATGTATAAACTTTTAAGGTTTTCCATGACTTTTTTTCTTGTGAAATAATTACTGATGTTAATATTAGGCCGCTGCTTAGATCCAAATTACTTAGAAGGCTGCTAAAACCATCAAAGAAACCGTGCAGCTAAAAGACAGATTTACATACACATTAACACACAGTCACTGGTGCTAAATCCTCCTGCGTTTCCACATGTGGCCTCTGATTGTCTGCAATTCTCTCCCTCCGATTTGCAAGTGGTAGTTTCTTCTTTGTTTGTTTGTCTGTTTGTCTGGCAATAATTATCTGTCTGTCCACCTCGCCGAACTCCATGATTACAGGCTGTCAGGGAAGATCTAAGCTCATATTTCCACATGAAAAGAACCTCAGGACATGCTGCAGGCTGCCACTGTGTACAAATGACAGCCTGCAACCAATGAAAGAGTTGTCACTGCTGACGTACCAGGCAGTATGGAGGACTTTTTATAGAGCTGCTGCTATCTGCTCTGTTGTTTTAGCTCTTGTGTAATTGATGTCTATGTATGATGAGAAGTATGTGTAACCAAAAGTAACTGAGCACCTTCAATTAGGCACTGTTAAGTTACTTTTACTCTTATTGAATATGTTTAAAATATTTTTGAGATACATTTTTTCTAATTAATTCTATTCTTTTGGAGGGGACTCCTTTTTTCTCCACCACTCCACATTCACTAGACAGTCAAGGTTATTTTGTACCTTTCAGGTCAAGATTTTGCACTATGATAAAAAGTGAAACTGCCTTTTTTTTTCTTTCTTTTTTAAACCTTTTTGGGGTTGTGACGCCTTTGCAAAAAAACAAAACAGAAATGTGGCTGAGTCTTAGCTTGTTTCAGATGTCACAGTTAGCAGCACTAAAGGGACATTTCCTTTCTAAACCTTTTATTAGGTCCATTTTGAATAAAAATTATACAGCAATCAGAAAATATAAAAATCTGCACATTTTGTTCTTCTTTTCTTCACCATTAGTATCTTTCAACCCCTCTATTTTATACTGATGACTTCAATATACCACAATACATGTAAGTTGGTTTACCTTAACCATTTTCAAGAATGAGATACTACTCAATACATGTACTTTGAAACTTATAGGTGATAATCCTTTAGAACCTTTGGATTTTGAATACAGTAACCAGTATTTCAGTAAGTTGTTAGTTTGGAAATGTCTGTTATTTTGCACTAGCAGAGAGATGACATGTTCCTATCTGTTTAGACTTGCCTTTGTTTAATCTGTCTGTTTTTATGTCATGTTTTTGTATTTAATTGCAATCTCTGTTTTGACTTTCAACGTTTTTCTTTTGTTCTTTTTGTAAAGCACCTTGTGACCTCTATTCTTGAGATGTGCTCTATAAATAAATCTTACTTACTTACTTACTTACTTACTCACTCAACAAAAGTCAACTTTCTTCGCTCAAACAGACCATTGTTGATATACAGTGCATTGTAAGGATAAGATGTGTTTGTTTCTGGTATCTCTTAGGTCATTGTATGGGGTTCGAGAAAACAGGTTGTTTTTTAAGTCGACATCAAGGAAAGGACTTCTGGTTTTAGTTGAACACACAAAAGCTGTGATTCAAGCAGCGTGCAGGGGATGGACCTCTGCCCTGATGAGGGAAATGGAAAAAGAGCTTCTTGGCGTGGGCTGGTGTTTTTCCAATCTGACAGTGTGGCTTTAAAGTTCAGGGCCTGGATATTCAATCAGAATGAATTTCCAGTCAAAGATTTAAGGCTCCTCTCCTTACATAACAAACAAAACCTCTTTCTTTGCAGAATTTTAACAATTAATGGTTTAGAGTCTATAATGAAATAGTAGCAGGTGGGCCTACAGCCCCTCCCGTAGTTTTACACTTTGTGTTTCCCTTGGTCTCTAAAGATCAGCTGGTAGTCTTTGAAACACCTGCACGCAGCTTGAACAGTACATATACTGAGGAAAGTAAAGGTCCTGAATGGCACCATCAGAGATTAGCTATGGCAGGTGTCTAACCTTAATAAAATAGGACCACATAATCCTAGCTTCTCAGAATTTGGATTCATGTGAAGCCTTTTTTTGTCCACTCTATCACAAGGCAACAAAATCTAGAATATAGATAGTATACCATTTGAAGTGCATACGTGGTGTATGATATCCTAAAAAACATTTCTCTCCGGGAGTCGCCCACACAATGGAGTATTGTTTTTTATGCTGTTTTTTTTCCAGTCGAGAACATTTAATTACAGTACATGTGTGTGTAGGCATGCATATGTGTGCACCTTCTCTCTCAGGTTTTACTGCTATGTTTACACGGCTCCACCTGGGTCTGATTGGGAAATGTGATTCGGATTTCATGCATTCCCATAAAAATAAAATATCTGGGATGCTATGTTACAGCCTTAAGGGAGGAACAGGACGACATAATAGAAAGCACATGTGGATGCTTATGGTGCATAGCATATGGGCACACAGTATAACAATTAGGCCCAGGAGCAACAGTGCACAGTAGTGCGCACACACATACACCCTTGTATGTACTGTCTATGCAGCATATGGCATAAAGTGTCTCAGTTAGAGAAGTAGATGTTGGTGATTTTAGTTGTGCTTTTTAGACCTACTTTGTCTTTGGCAGCTCATTGACCCTAAATATTTGTGTTTACTCAATAACTCAATTACTCATTAATAATTTTAGTAATATTTGTGCTTTTTTGTGCGTATTGAGCAGTCGGTGGTTCAGAGGCAGATGGAAACAATGAGGGACAGAAAAGTGTGATCTGCAACAAATACTGTTGTTTCATTGTATAGTCTGTCCATTCAATAGACAGACTGAGCTGAAAGCTAATTTTCACCTGTAGTTTCAGAAATGAAATGAAGTGTGCCAGACCTCTGCACCAGTATGGCATCCAATACATTGTCTCCAAATGCACCAAATGCATCATTTAGTGATTGATTTATGGGAGATGTTATGCATTCCTGTGAAACAGAAGATTTCTTTGTATTCAAACTTCAATTTTTATTCAGAGTTTGATGTTTTTAGCCAAGCTAGAAGTGTTGTTTTCTACAGACATTTCACCTGTGAAATGTCTTTATACAAAATGGCTCATAATGAAATGAAACTGTGTCCATAAACAATCTTTTGTTAAAGCTTCCTGCCTTGGAGTTATCACAGCCTCAGCTTTACTCTTTTTTTTTTTTTTTTAGGTTTTATTTTCGGGATTTTTCACCTTTTTTTGATAGGACAGCTGAAGAGAGACAGAAAATGTGGGGTGTAGAGAGTGGGGGAAGACATGCAGCGAATGGTTGACTGACCGGGAGTCGAGCCGGCGACCCCTGCGACGAGGACTATAGCCTCAATACGTGGGGCGCTTAGACCGCTAGGCCACCAGTGCCCCAGCTTTACTCTTTCTTTAGCTTAAACAAACGTTTGCATTCTAACACATTAAAGCAAGACGTCATGAACATTGTAAAAATGCCAGACATAAGCATGTAAGCACTGTCATTTAGAATTTATTAGCATGCTAACTTTAGCGCTTCAAACAGAGTTGTGTTTGATGGCTGCCTCTCTCAGCTGAGAGCAGTGCTGTTGACATCTTGTCTTGTCTTTTCTACTGCAGCTACAGCAGTGCTGGTGGACTCTGTAGGCGATCAATGCAGTTTAATAGCAAAGCACACTACACCTGTTATTATTTCCTCTTACAAAGAATTGGTTGCTGGTGTATGTAAAAAGCAGGAAGGGATATCAAATAATTTGAAGAAGGTTTATCAGAAGATGCTAACCCTCACATCCACTCATCACAGTGGTATTTCGGTATGGTTGTGTAAAGAAAATATTTAAAAATTACTTCTATTTCAATCAACATGAAGTCGTCACAGAAATTATAATCAATATAATGAATAATTATATCAGTGTCAAAGGTCAGTGGTCAGAAGATCAGTGGCATCTCTCCCTCTCTTTTACCGGACATCACCAGAAACCAGTTTTTCTGTATGTCTGTAATATGATGAAGTCTTCAGTTTTTCTTAACCCCTTCTGGCTGCTTCTTCTTGTGCAGAAGCTAGTTTAAAGCTAGGAGTGTTGACATTTATCTTCGTGTGTGTAAGAGAGTGTGTGCGTGTGTGCGTGTGTGCGTGCCTGCGTGTGTGTGTGTGTGTGTGTGGGTATGTGTGGGTATATGTGAGGAACACAGCAACAGGGACCAGAGCCAGGTTCCCCTGTGTTGACTTTACAGGCTTTCCCAGGGTGCAGGACCCGGTGTTGCACCAGTGCTACTCTGTGTGCTGGCCTTTGCAGCTAAAAATCTGGTTATTTACACAAACAAGAAGGCCTGGGAAAACAAAATACAACCGCCGTCCTGTTTGCAATGTGAGGGTCTGCTGGAGGACATGGCAGTGTGCTCCTACTGAGTGCATGAGTTACTGCCATGTTTCTGGGTTGTAAGATGAGATCCCTACAGAAGTATTAAAGAGATTTTATTTTTCCAATAATTGTTTTTCTGCAACCTTTCCTGTGAGTAACTCAAATCCGGGGTTCATCTGGGAATCTCGACTGCTTTTTACTTCACTCCCTGATTCAAAGCTGTAGTCACAGTATCTGTGTGTTTCTTTGTTAGACTCTTAGGTATCATAGGTTTCTGAGGGGAGTGTCTGTCCTTCACCACTTCCTGGATTAGTCAAGCGGGAGCTGATATTTATGGGGCACACACTTTCTTTCCCAAGTAAAAAGACTTTTAACTGAATAGTCTTCAGGAAAAATTCTGCTCCTAGTTAATACAACAAACTTTGTTTGCTGCTTTTCAACATTTTGTGTTTATACCAGCTTGTCTGGAGTCAAACAAAGGCCCAGTCATAGTTTATATTCTCGTCTGTCCAGTCTGAACCGTAGTGTGACTGAACACTCTAACTGACATATCTGTAAATGTATCTGAAAACATACATTAGACTGAGTGGGAAACTGACAGATATTTTACCTTATGATATATGTATATGTCATACCATAACTCCCCTGGTACAGTAGATACAGTAATGCACAGCCACATTCAATAATATTTACCACATATGGTTTTGTTTTAAAAAGTTATCATGTGGGCAAAATTAACTGTGCTTTAAAAAACTGCCATGCTGTCATTTAATAACGCTATGCTCAAACAGATGCTACTTCTTTCTTTTGTCTCAATTATTTACTTTATGTACATTTTTAAAATATACAATCACATAGGCATTATTGATAGGCTTGTAAAATTAGATATAAAAAAAAAACCATGCAACAACATTTTAACATTAGTCCACTAATTAACAAAATGTGTCTCTTTGAACTAAGGAGAGATTTGTGATAAGGCTAATGCACCAATGACTGAGGCTCATGTTCAGAGACCTCTGGTCTTAAATGGCTACATCAGTGTTCCCTACTTAAAACTTTGGAGGTCAAATTTTCTTTAACACATCGAACATGTGTTTGCATTTAGCCAAGTTTTTGCTTTGTAATGTGTCATAATACATTTGTTACCATGGTCTTTGGGAGCTTATTATTCATTAAAAGGTCATTTTGACATGGGCGCCCAAGCATCGCAACATTATCAGTCTGCAGTCGGCAATATGCTACAAGTTCTGCCTCTTTGAAAAAACTTTATTCTTATTTTCTTATAATTATTTTCCGTGAGCAATCTTATAATGTAATACATCTGAGCATAACAGTCACTCATACAATAGTTAAACATGGTTTTGTTACTACTGAAGTTAATTAGCTTTGTTTTGAAGTAAGCAATGTTTTTGTTTATTGAACAGTCAAAGGAAACATTGCTTGCATCAAAACAAACATAAATACAACCATGTGTAACTATTGTATGAGTGACTTTTATGCGTACATTTATTAAGATATAAGATAGTGTAAGGAAAACACTCTTACCACTGTGTGAACACAATCTGACAACTTCTGTTTTTATAAGGCAGCCAACAACTTCTTGTTTTTCACATTTTGTGTGGTTGTATGTGATTTGGACAGCTACATGTTCCACCAACAGACTCCATAGTGCCACTCCCTAGCCTGTCACACGTTCTGCTCACTCAAAAATCAAATACACCAAGCAAGCAAATAAATGTAACAGCTTTAATGAATTTTTAAAGTGTACTACAATTACTTGAAATTTGCATTTGATGCATCCTGTGTATGTTCAGCCACATAATGTGCACTCTGATGAAATCTGTGATTCCATCACCATGAACAGGTGTGACACTTTGGTTGCATGCTAACTGTCAAAGATATGTTGTGTTGGAAGACTTATTTATTGTGCCAAACAATGATCAGAGGTGTGCCAATAAGATCATTGGTTATGTTTACATTTGTTAAAGAAACTAAAGCTCAGTTTAGGGGCCACATCGTGAGTGGGGAGGCCATGTCTTTTCTCTCCCTTAATATAATAGGGAGTGGTTCTAAGAGTTATTAACCAGAGCCAAATAAAGCTTAGTCTAAGGTTCAGCACAGCAAAGCAGATCAGCTATGAAATTCCATCAGGGCTCTGTTATGTCTCTGTCAGTGCCGCTTTCATTCTCATTTTCTTGTGTCAACTCCTCCTCTCATTTATCCTGTATGTTTGGATCTGCTCTCACAAAACAACCTGTAATACACCAAGAACTGACACCTTGAATCTTTGAAGTGTGTCAAACGTGTCTCCACATGTTAGTGCCTTGTTCTGATATTTTTTTTTACACTTCCAACTCAAGTCTCTTTCAGAGCCGACTTTGGTTTATTTGGATAAAGTAACTGTGTTGGGATTAGACTTACAAGAGAGAGACGGGAGATCAGACAGTTTGGATTCTTTCATTACAGGTTGAATATAGACCTTTACAAACAGTCCACTGCGATGCTAGCTTCTCTGTGAGGCAGAGGGCAACAAGTAATTGAATATAAATGTTAATATCAGTGTGCTGACATGGCAATGCTTACTTGCTGAATCACCATCACAGTGGCACACTGATGTATCACATCAGTATCGCATGTATTACCAAGACCATATGACATTATTTTTATTTTCTGAATCAAGTTTCCCCTTTCTGCTGTTTTTCAAATTGTCATGTGCAGAAAAGACTGGTTCCAGGTGGAATCCATTGTTAGTGAACCTATTGACAAGTCTCTTATAAGGTTATATCCAAGCCAGAAAATACAATATTAGTATGACTGGGGTCTGTGTAGTTCTCTTGGGTAAAACCCACCCCTCATACCTAACCCTGCACCACTGGTTGGGACTGTGATCAAGCCCATTTATTATATGACATATATGCCCTTTGCCTTTTTTACTCCACTCCCACTCCCTGCACTGGATTGTTAGTGATTCAAACACACCTCTTAAAGTAGGTGGACTCACTGTAACTGGACCTCTTGGTGACACTAATGAAACGAGCAGATCTGACTTCAGACCTGCAAAATGGAACAAATCTCAGCCCATGTGTCTCTCAGTCGCTTTAAATGAATTGTTTCTATAGTAGTAAAATGCAACACATAATCTATTTAGCACTACATATTTTCCCATTAACTAGCACAATTTGAGGATTTTAAAACAAAAACTTCAAGCATACCTTGTTAAAAGATGAATACAGTAAGCGCTTGCATGCTTGGCCCATTGGCCAATTTAGCGCATATTTCGTGTGCCCGGTTTTGACTCACAGGTGAGGGAGGCTATGTGACCTTAATCTCCCATCCTTTTCCTGCTGTGTCTCTCAGGAGCTATGTGAATAAATCCACCACTGAAGGGTTTGTGCAGCTGGCTGCGCTCCTCTACTCCAGTTCCTCAATTTTTCTTTTACAGTTACTGCTCCTGTTTCTTAGAAAACACCAGCTCAGAGAAGTCTGTGTTGTGTTCAGCTGTTAAAATGAGCTTTACAGAGTAATGTTAACTTCTCAAACATATTGGACTTCAAAAAAAGAGACTAGAATATAATTAATTATGAGACAGCGTATGAACTTGGCGTGGAAAAACCTAAGTTTAATGGCAGTGAGAGCATCATAAATAAAAAGGTATGGACCTTTCTGAAAAGCAGTAAGTTGAAATTAAACCCTCCAGATGATTTGTCAATGCTCTCATGAGCTCATAACTGGTTTCCTCTGAAAAATGTATTTGAAAGTGAAAAAGAAAAAATCTTGGAATGAACACTTTTTGAACCCGTGATAGGACATGAATAAGTTTTTCCTGCTGCTTTCCTGTAAGAGGAGAATGGAGAGAAGTTTCCAGAACAGTGAACCTGTGCCTGTGTCTCCAGCACTACTGACTGATCTGATGTTATTGTAACAGAGACCAGCTCTGGAATAACAGCTGTTCATTTTAAACAGGTATTGAGAACACAGCTGGATCCAGAGGGGGCAAAAACAATACAACTGATGCACAGGATATTCATTTCCCCATTTTAACAATCTCAAAAACAGTGGGAAACTTAAAACTCTCATTTTTATGTACAGTCAGGAAAAACCCTGAAGGATGTTTTCAGGGAAATATGCTTTTTACACCACTGGAGCCCATTTCTACAAATAACCTCAGATTAAAGACACTCAATTACTAAAGACAAATTAAAGGACAATTCAAACTTTCCAGATTAATTCAGATAAATTATCCCAACAGCTGATAAATGTCTTTATTTGTGGAGTTGTGTGTGCTAGTGCAGATCAAGTAAATCATGTATGTGAATAACCTGCTGGATTGCTGTATTCATGTACCAGTGAAATACTCTGTTTTTATGGGATGAATCACAGTTCATTTTGACTGAACCAGATTTAGTTATCACATTTTCTTTTATCATTATTTTTCTGAACATCATTGTGTGCCTGGCTTCATTTCCTTTACCAATTGGACTCATGTATTGTAAAAATATCCAACAAACTAAATATAGGAATCTTTTTTAATTTTGATACGAGTCAAACAGTAGTTCTCAGTATTGCGGCCATGTTAGTTTATCTCAGACTGAGTTTGTATTTGTTAGTCTTGGTGGTTTGAGCAGTTCAAACATTGTCAATCCTGTATATGTCAGTTTTAGCTTGTATGTGAAAACCCCTCAGCTCAGCTTTAGGTTGAATACTTACTTTGTCATTGTAACATTTAAGGATACTGATAAATATACACAGTAGTGTCATTGTTCAGCAAGAAAAGAAGGAATTCTGACCTGTTTATGAACAGTTCAAATCAATCACATTTATCCCCTGAAACCAGCACATTTCCTAAAATTCATGATAACTCATCCTTTGTTTTTCTCTTTTTTTGCCCCCCCTTCCAAAGTGACAGCATGCTGTTTGAGAATTTTTTGAGCAGTGATGTTAAATGTCAGTATTTCGCAGTAAAACAGCTAAAACATACAAACACACCAGCACAGTCCAGAGAGTATTCAACCAAAAGGTCAGTTTGCCACCCCTATACAGCACAGGCAGCCTTTACATAAATGTTCCTCTGCACATAGTAAACACATTTTTGACTTCCAAATGCACATAAGCCATCAGGTGTTTGTGTTTCATTAGCTATGAAAAGCTAGGCTTAGTGAAGGGGTCTCAGTGGGAAGTGGCAGTAACCCAAAACTTCAGGAAATGGAAGTAAGAAAAGCAATAAGATTATGTGTGAAGGCACAATGAAAGAAGTTAGAGCATCAGTAATGTCACAGAATTCAGATTGCTAGACCGGATTACTTTAAGCTCCTTTAAGGGTTTTTTAATAGGCTATAAAACAGACCTCTTTAAGAGGAACACATGCAACCATCAAGTTATCATAATGATTATTTCTATGTATTTTAAATGTATTTAAATGCAGCCAACAGACCTTTGTCAGTCAGAGTGATCAGCAGCACACTCCTGGACCAGCCTTTGTTCACATTATCCACAACAAGCAAACACAGTGGGTGATTTATTCGACTGGCAGAATGAGAATATTAAACCTTTTTTAAATTTAGAAACGCTATAACACATAAAAGACAGGATCAGCAAAGAGATAAGAGATACTGCTTTGTCTACAAAGGTGGTCAAGATTGACACAAAATGAAAAATCCTCACAGCAGCTTTAAAAAAAGACTTTTAACAATCAATTATCATCCACAGCTTTGAAAATACACTTCATAACCATGACTGTTTTCCACCCAATTTTTCATACTACCAAATGTCTGATTGTTTTACAGCAAGGCGGTGTGGAAATTTGAGGAAATTTGGCATGAGCTCAACAACAACAAGTCTGGACATGTTTCCCATATACATACTGCAGCGTGTATGAACCTGGACTTCATATACTGTATGTCAGAGGTTCATTTGGACAGAGGTTTAATGGAGAGTCAGCAAACTACCCGTGGAGATCCCTCAGTGAAAATTGGCAGCAATAAATAAGCATGGGGATGCTATGTTAGGGCTGTTATTGTACAGAGCTGTAATCATTGACAGCAGATTAAACGGGACAGGAATAAAAGCCCGGACTGTAGAGCAGCTCCGTCCTATTGACCAGGCCGGAGGACTACTGCTCTGAGCTCCATGCTGCTGGTCTCTCTGTTATTTCAATGGGCAAACGTCAGGAAAATATTGTTTTTGGCCTGCGATGAAGACTGGGATATGTTTGATACACACACACATACTCACATACTGATGTGTGTGAAAATTCCCACAATGCTCTGGTAGTCTTGTTTTATGTCAGGAGTAATTGGGCTTAGATAACCCTGCTTGGAGATGTTTTTTTAGTATTTACATTGGTGTTGTTACAGAAAGACTCTTTTCTGAGTTTAAAAGCATTAGGAAACAAAAGAACTCTTACTTTCATTATTTTTCTCTCTGGCTACATCACATTGTCTCAGTTCTTGCGTGTTTCACAATTATATTACATGAGACTCACTTAACAAGGTGGGAACAATCAAAATGACCTCAGTTATATAACAGAGACTGCAAACTGTAGTAACAGCCCTGAAAATGGGTTCACTGAGTACTCAACTTGGTCATGACCATCTCTACACTGAGCTGATTAAATGAAGGGAACTAAATGGAAACTGTATCAATCGTGGGTAGAAGCTTTTTCAAGCATCTAACCGAACACATCCTCGCCCTGTTGTAAACATTTAATAAGCTTAATTGAATGGGAAGATACCAAGGCTGGATGTCGACTTGTTTGTTTGTTGAACTCGACATTTGCGGTGTCACATAATGAATGAAATGTGGACAGAAACTAGTAGAAAGTAGTTGTTTGCTATGTTCTGCCGTTAGACTAAGTGGTCAGTTGGAGGCGACTGGTTGGCGCTGAATCTGTCCGGCTGAAGTCATGTCTGTGACTCAGTGCCTCACCGTCTCTTTGCCCACTTCCTCCAACATTTTGCCTTTATTTATTCATTCATCATGTGTTCCTACAATTAGTGTGCATTATGTAACAATGTACAAAAAAAGCTTCGTCCCCTCTCCTATGGCTGTATGGTTGATACTGAAATATCACCAGAGTTTAACAGGCCTTTTCTCATAGTGTGATAAAGCACTAAATAAATGGAAAATCCAGTTTGGTGGCAATTATTGTGTCTTTTATTGAGTGAAGTAAAAAAACATGCTTCCAATTAAACTCCCATTTTCCCCTTGTGTATCCAAACAAATATTTGGTTCCCATGAATACAGAGGAGTACAACAAAATAAGATATGTTCATAATGCTATCACCAAGCTATTCATTGTTTCAGAGTGAGCGTTAATGTAACTAGCTATGTCTTTATCTTTCAGATTGGCAGCCTGTCTTTGTGCGTGTGTTTGGAATGAAGCGCCTGCGGGATGTTCACCTCCTCCTGCTCATCCTTCTGCCCCTGTTTGGAGCCGTCACATCACAAGTTAACCCAGGTCTGTTCAGCCGCTCCAATCAAACTGCATCTCTAATTTTTCTGTGTCATGATTAAGGTGTCTCAGACTGCAATGAGATCATATTCAGAAGTTTGTAAATGCAATAAAATGACTTTTGTGAGTTTTGGGTAGTGTTTTCGGGTTCCAGTCCAGACTGGGTCGGATTCAGTTTTTGGCTCGGTGCTGCTTTGTGGTCCTCTCTCTCTGGTTTGGGCCCTTTGATCCCAGCAAGCACAGCTCTCTCCAGCTCTCTTTGCTGTTTGGGTGGTTTTTGTGATGTCAAAGAAAATGGACCAATAACTTTTAACAAGGAAAGAGAGCAGCAACATTTGGTGGGTAGAAACAGAGTCAAATGGGAAGCAAAGGGTTTTTGGTTATTGTTACAATTCTAGAAATACAGGCGATATTTGCCAGTAAAAACCCAAATCTGGCTACTGTTTATGACTCGGCTCTCAAAGCTTCTGTCATCAGGCTGAGTTTTCTCTATTGTTGAAATGATAATGGTGCACATGTCGTCAGATGCAGACAGTGATAATGATGGTTTTGTCAGAAAGGTTCAACGCAGAGTTCACAGGTCACACTAACCTCACTCTGTCAGGCAGAATTTAAAAAGAACAGTGGAACAACAGTGGAAAAAATGCCCTATCACTTCCACATCCTGCAGTGTATACTCCGCCCCACTTCCACTTGCAAAATGAAATTTCTGACAAAACACTCAACTCTGTGATAAACAAATCCACTTTCATATTGAGAATTCATAAAAAAAACAGTCTATCAAGTTTCAGTTTAACAGGAGTTGACCCAAAGTTTAGAGTTGATGCAGACAGAATTGGTTTCAGTCTATGTCAATCGTATTGAAACAATGAAAAGCAGTCATAAATCATTTAATACAAAAACAATGACACATATGATGACTGTAATGACAAATCTGAAGCATAAACATGAGGTTGTAGTGCTATCCTGGGGGATTCTGTTCCCTCTCAAACTGAGATCAGTCAACAGTGCTGCAGCAAAACCACAAAAATGACTTTTTTTTTTACCAAGTCAACAAAAAGTTATGTTGAGACCTTTTTCAGTCCTAACAGAGTGAGCTGCACAAACACACACAGACACATCATGCACACATCAGCACACACTTAAAACTGGGCTCTCCCGGTTTATCATTCATATGTTCTTTGTGCCAAAGCTAACAGAATAAGAGAGAGCAGTTTTATAAGGAGTTTTTTTAAAAAGCAAGGGATAAAATAAAGAGGGTGAGTGAGATAGAAATCATAGAGACTGTTTATAGAAGGACTTTTCAACTATTTATGCTGTGGTTCCTTTTATTTGCATGTCTCCCCGCTGTTGGTATATTTCTGACCTATTTAGCCAGATGTGAACGTAACATGTGACCCTCAATATAGTTCATATTTTCTACAGAACTCATAGCTTCTAGCACCGAGCAACAAACAACTTGACTGCGGTCATTTTATTGAAGAATCTTCTCAACATTTCAATAAGAGTTTTGAAGGAGTAAGTTTTCGCACAGTGTATATGTGTGTGCATGTGTGTGTGTGTGTGTGTGTGTGTGTGTGTGTGTGTGTGTGTGTGTGTGTGTGTGTGTGTGTGTGTGTGTGTGTGTGTGCATGTGTGCATGTGCGCGCACACGTTTGTATTCATATACCCACATGCACACACATGCTGTGGATCCAGCTATCCCACTGGAGTCTGTGGCTAATGCATACCAGACATTCTGACAGCAGGAAAGTCCATTCAAATAGGCTCTGTCTTCCTCCCCAACCCTTGTGCGTGTTGGTGTTTTTGTGCATGTGTGTGTGTTTGGTGTGCGTTGACCAGTATTAGACCCCTCATAAGTCATGGAGAGGACTTTTGGTGCATCTGATCGTTGTCAAAGTTCAACACGTTCAGTGTTCAAGATAAAGTTTCATATCTCTAATCCGACCCCAGAGATTTCTTTGCTCAAAAAACCACACTTGATTATTGAAAACGATCACCTCCAGTGGCACCAATCACAACCTGCCTTAATATATGGAAGCAGAATATATCCACCTATAATTCTGTCTAATGCTTTCGTTCTGCTGCATTGAGAAGAGGCTCATTTTTCCACAGTCTGGAAATATTCATAGCTGAATTTAGGAGAGCTAAGATGTTGAGTGATGCCAACTTTCCCCTGTTTAAAATTCCCAAGCAATGGAGTTATACCATCCCTGTCTTTCCCATTTTACTCGTGAGTGGGCGAACTTTATTTCACTGCAGAGGGGGACAAGGCGTGGACACGAGCAAAGGCCTGGCAGAGCTGCAAATATTAAGAGGGACTGTTATTGTGTGGGCTTCTGCTCCACAGGATGTTTGGAGTAAATCTTGAATAAGTCATCTGTGATCGAACTTTCTATTTCTCCCTTAGGACACATATCAGTGTAATAACTTGCTGTTTGAATAGCTGATTAGATTGATTTGGCTGTGCTTTCACACATGGATTTATCACAAATGTAAACAAGATGTGATTAACCAGGACACATTTTGGTGATAACATTTAAAATCAACTGACTGAAAGTCACTGAATTTCTTAACCCTCCTGTTATGTTGTGGGTCAAATAGACCCCTTTTAAAGTCTATTTTAGACAATATATGCCTTCAAAACCAGCTAAATGCAGCATAAAAATCTGGGCAGCATGTGACAGAAGAGGTGTCGTGTTAATTTATCAAAATCACCTCATAAAAAAAAAAAATCAAAATGTAAAATGAAATAAACTAAAATCAATGTCATGTAGAACTGTTGTATTTATATTGAGGGCTTTCCAATGTACATTAAAAAAGTTTTAACATTAAATTTAAAGAAAACGAGTTACGAGTTATCCTCATGAATTAACACCATTGGACCAAATCTTGATTTTAAATGGTTAGTAATGGAGTTAAAAATTAGATTAAAAAATGTGTATTGTTTTTTTTTTGGGGGGGGGGGGGGTCTGATACTTTTGGATAATTGCATGTGCCCCGGGTCAAATTGACCCAGATACATTATTGCTGTTCCAGAGAAACAAACATAACAGGAGAGTTAAAATAAGGAGGTAATGGCCACTTAAAGCTGCTGTGAGGAACTTTTGTTTTGTATCGATTCTGGCGCCCCCTTGTGGACAAAGTGATACTTCTTACCTAAAAGTAGTGTTTTCAACAAAAAACTCATCCTGTTGTCTTTTAACAGTCAACTTTATCAGGCAATGTGATTATTTCCATGAAAACAGTCCAATAAAGGTTGTTTCTGAAGCAAGATGGCCATCATCTGGTCTGACACCTACCCCCTAAGGGCGGTTTCAGGCATTAAAAATGACAATAGAGAAGGTGTCAGTGTTGCTGCTGATGGTCTTGTTTGTTATTAAAGGTCATAAAGTGGCATCGGTATTATTTTCAGTCTGTTTCTCAGCCAGTTCAAAACTCCTCACAGGGCCTTTAAAGGCAGTAAAGTTAACACATAACAGAACATGATACAGAGTTAATGTGGCTAACGTGTTAGCTAACAGCTGCCTCTTTATAGATTCAGAATACACACTAGCATTTATGTGAGTTGATTCTGGCTGTCCTATATGAGAGTAACTTTAGCATTCACAGATTATTTCTGCTCGGTTTTGGTCTCCTTTAACCCCTGTGCTCATTAGCTGCTAAATGCTAATAACTAGCGAGTGGCTGATTTTTTCTGTGAGCCACATTGGGGTTAACATTAAGTGCACTGTTTATTTTTTGTCTTGCTGTGTTGATGAGCAACATGGATGAGATCGAAGAGAGGGAACAAGAAAAGTAAAGTTGCTGACCATAAAACCAAAACAACAACCTGAAATGTGCTAAAAGTTCAAAGAACTGCAGAGTTGGCTAATAATTTGCTGTAGGCTTGGGATTACATTGTTGGCTGTTGGGCAAATCTAACATGATCTTTCCTTAAAATATGATAGTAGACAGTGATATAAAAACAACCTAACCTAAAATGCCTTTAGCTGACAGGTATCACCACAGATGTGAACATCAACTTGCGTGACTACAAAGCATTTATGAATGTGTGTGTGAGACTTTATTTTGAGCAGCGGTTAGGCAGCAAACATGACAGAACAAACCTGCCTTTCAGTAGCTTCGGTGCGGTAAAAATCAAGAGGTGAGTGAGGCTTTGGCTCGTTACTCCTTCAAGTCTCTCTCTCTCTCTCTCTCTCTCTGTCTCTCTCTCTCTCTCTCTCTCTACCACACAAGGCTGGTATTTTTCCACCTTTTTCTAGGGTGATATTTTTAGATGCTCTGGCCAAATGCTGAGCCTGATGAGTGGTGTGTGTGTGTGTGTGTGTGTGTGTGTGTGTGTGTGTGCCCAAACGAACACACTGGCCTTCCCCCATGGCTCACCCAAGGGGTCACCTCTGAGAGGGTTGGGTAGATAAATAAACACAGCAAAAACCAACATTGGAGGAGCGGTCACACATCCGGCACGCCATATTAAATCCCGTCCCTCGGACTCTGTGGAGGATGTGGTTAAAGACTCTGATAATGACTCTGATTTTCATCAGTAAGGGTTAGGGTTAGTTCCAAGGCAATGGCTGTGCTTTCCCAAACAAATCATGTTCCACATGTTTGTATCTGCAGGGATTTTTTTTTTTTTTTTTACAACATTTCCTCGAAAAAATCCCAGTTTTTGTCCCACATTGCACAATCACCCCAGCTTGGCCATTGAGAGTGTTTTATTACTGTGCGTCATACCAGTGCAGACAGTGGGAGAGAAGATGAGATGCTATGGTGGGATAATCTCTCTCTTCATGTTGTAGCTGTTTAAACTCTTTACATCTGAGTGAGTGAGGTTACTCTGTTTGCCCTCAAAAGAGCAGAAAAAACTGCAACATATGATTATTTCATCTACTTGGTGTCAGTTATTAACACTCTTGAGTTTACTCTGTTCCCAAACACTAATGCATTTCCTGATCTTGTTCCTCCTTTTTTGATTTGAAGTTGTATATCCGAGATCTCCGCTGTTTCCCTTGAAGTTCAGCATGACCATTTGTGTTTTACTATAGCTATCATAAGTGCAGTTTGGAAACCACAACTGTCATTAAAATGGTTTTGTAATTATGTAGCCAAGGACACCACTAATATGCTAAGAATATGAGAGGAGGAAGATGATTTTTGTTGATGTGGTCTGCTTAAAGCCAAGGCGATCTGGTGCAAGGAGAGAAAGAGGGGGGAAGGGGAGGGGTGTAAACAGTGGGGAATGAATTAAGAGAAAAAGGCAGAAAGGAACAAAGGTTGGAAAGGACAAGTTGAAAAGAGGACAGAGGAGGCGGTAGACATTTGGAAGAGATTTTGTTTGTGCCTCCTTTAAGCCGTCATCGCGTCACTGCCAAGACGAAGCCTGCATGAGTGTGTGGTTGCATCCACGCCTGGTTTTGTGTGTTCAGACATGTGAGTGCTGTATCAGGTCATCGGTCCCAGTCACAAACCTTCAGGGGTTTCCACATCTTGACTTTTGAGCAAATATTTGGAGGAGATCAAGAAAAGAGGAAGAGAGGATCACATTGAGAGAAAAAAAAGGAAAGAACGAGCAGGAGAGGGACAGAAAAGGCCTTGAACCTCGAGCGCTGCTGTTGCTGGCATCTTCTCAAAGGTTTTTCTGTGAGACAAGAGGCCAGGCTAACAGGGTCAGTCTCCCTTAACTTCCGCCTCCAGCTCCACTGAAGGCAGCAACCCAAGGCTATCACATACACAGAAATCAAGAAAAAAAAAGTCCTTCTAAAGGCTCTTTCATCCTTAAACGAGGCTAACTAACGGTCATATCCTGCTAGGTGGAGTTATCAATGTCAGTCCAAAACACAAGATCAAGCCATCACTCTAGATAACATGCAAGGAAGAATTGCCCTTTCATTCTTTCTCTTGGAAACACCCAGAAACGAGTACATTCATTCAGTGCTCTGTAAAGGTTAATTGATACCATGTCAGCTGTGCGTCACGCTCACTTAGCCACTATCCTGCTGAGTCTTAATGACATGAAGATTTACTAAATCACACTATTAACGTTTAGCACCACTTGCCACAAAAGGGGATGAGAGAAAAGAGAGAGGGTTAGGACCACACAGGAGAAGTGAGAGGAGACAGAAAAAAGGAGCATGAGGGGGTGGAGGGGCATGCAGGAAACAGAGGGCATATTGCTTCTATTGACCGCACAGTGGGGGCGTGATAGCCTCAAACTAGACAGCTTTACCACACACACACGGTAACTCACTCCTGTACATGTGCTTGATACCAACACTGTTTGGACTGGCAGAGACACTGAATGGATTCAGCTTATTATTTCAATAAGCAACCACAATTTTAGCAAAAGTGTGTAGTCCCTTGATTGTGTGTGCATGTGTGTTTGTGTGCAGTTCTCTCACATCACTACCCCATCCCTTCATCCAGAACTATCCTTCACATTTTTCAGCTTCTTTTGACAGAAGCTGGGAATTAAGGCGTTTCACTCAGAAATGTCTGAGGGCGTCTGGTGAATGTTTTAGTATGGTTTTGAATTTTCAACTCCAACCAGCGCTGTGGTTGGTCTGAGAAAGTGAGGGAAGCTGCATGTTTAAGAGCATGATGGACCAAGTAGCCTACAAAGTCAACATTCTTTTTTGAAGGGACCTGGTCTTGCAAGGGTTAAAGGGATATTTTAGTTTTTTTGAAGTGGGGTCGTATAAGTTATATTACACTATTGCTCCTGCTAGCCACAATGAGTGCCGATGAGCTCTTCCCCTTTAATGGGAAAATTCCCAGGTGACCGGCAGGCAAGCCAGGCTACAATTTTCTGAGAACAGGACAACTCTTTTGTGTAATTTTGCTAAAGATAAGAAAATATGGTCCAGGCACTCATCACGGTGCAATTGCTTGCTCTACTAGAAAAAATTGCAGCTCTTGACTTGCTCATGCAGGGGAAGAACACTGGTCTGCGAGGTGCGTCTGAAAATAGTGCCAAAAAAAAGGGGGTTTCTGGCGGCAAAGTCAAGAACTGCACTTGACTCACAACACACACGACCCCACTTCAAAAAAACTGAAATATCCCTTTAACAGATATAATAACAACAAATACGCCTTAAAGTAAAAGGTTAAAAAATGCATCTGAGAGCACACAAACTCACTGCTATAAACACCTTATTCACTCACCTATTGCAAAATGTTCCCTTCCACGTTAAATACCTTTACACTGTCGTATCACAGTATTTTCAAAGATTTGCAAGACATTTTAATTTTAAAAATTTGCCAAATTCTTTCCATTCCTCTATTTCCTCTCTAATTAAAGTCAATGGAAGGTTAAAATCCAGAGGAAAAGCACACTATGTTTTAAGAAACTACACAATATTTTATGACTCATCAGCCACTAATAGCTATGACCAAGCAGCTAACACTAGCATCTAAGCCGTTCTGAGCAAGCGAAGCGACAACCTTCAGTTAGAGAAATGAGGTGCTAAAAACTACAGTTAACACCCAAAAAGTCCATCTTTACAACAAGAATAAAAAGGCTGGTACAAAACACGCTTTTGTTCTGAATAGCTGATTTCTCTACTTGCACTCACTTTACAGGGGCTGATTTTTTTACAATTCATTTATTTTAAAGATTTTAACATTTTGAGTTATGCATAATTAAGGGCACCGCCAAATTGACTGACAGGCAGCACACTGCAGCTGTTAGTGAGGAGGCTAAGCCAGCCTCAACTCCACCTCTTTGCTTCTTGTTCAGTTGTCCAAAAGTCAGGTTGAGTCCACATTTTCAATATGGCAGCCGCCGACAGTAGGCTTAAAAACTTTTGCTTCAAAATCCAAATCATATGTGACAGCATCAGTATATGGAGCAAAATTTAGTCAAAAATGTACATCTTTTATTTGTATCTGGGAATGTTATCAAACAGGAATAATTGTTGCTCCTTGTTTCCTTTTACTTTTCAGTAGTTAACGAGTCTTCAGAAAGGTTTCTATGAGAAAAAGAAAACAAAGCAGAGAACATTATAAAAGCATTTGAGCCCCTCACGCTGAGAGTGACATCAAAAGTTCTTCTTGAGATTTGCTTATACAACGAGTCCAGTCTACAACTGAAACAAATGTTACAATCAGAACAAAGATATGATGCATTTAAGGACAACATTATGAAGTATTACATGGAAAGTCTTCATATAAGAACCAATTTTCGCACAGCAAATGCAACAGGGCTGGTTTGTAAGCTACACATAGCAGTAGTTTAATGGTCAAAGATGAAGCCCATCAAATGTTTTTTAATAATGCTCTTCAGGAAGGCCTACAAACAAAACTTTACAAACTTTATATGGGTTTGATATGTATACTAACCAACATCCTCTGAATGACCAACTAGCTTTACAAGTGAAGGCTACAAAGTGTTGTTATGTGTTGCACTGTGGAAAGAGCTTTAATTCGGTATTTAGTGCAGTAGAACTATTCAGTATCACAAATGGTTATGCCAAGTACACATGTATGAGTTTTTCAGAACTTGAGAGCAATTGAGTAAAAGTACTCAGTAGTCACCAACTGCAGGTGCTTAGAAATGAAGCCATTGCAAAAATGCCAAAAACTGTAGTTCCTCAAGTGGTGGATTTACAGGCTGGTCCCAAAAGCAACTAAATCCCCATGTGGCCCTGTATAAAAGTGTCAAGCTTTGCCGCAGAATCTAACATGTGAAAGCTTAGTCCAAGAAACGTTTTGGTCTCTATAGCAGATTTCTCTGTTACTTTAAATGTTTAAGTAAGCAAAATAGCTACCAATTAGCAAATGTGCTTCTAATGACTCATTCTTTTCCAAGGTCCCAGTCTTTGTGAAATACAGGACGAGGGTTCACAGCAAAACAGACATCATTGTGCTGACTGGACATGTCTTGACCATCAGGGAATGATCAGTTTCTTTATTCATCTTCTCTTTTACGTCCTCTTGTTCAACATGCTTTTGTGTTTCAGGTGTGTGTCGGTATCCTCTGGGCATGTCAGGAGGGCAGATCCAGGACGAGGACATCTCTGCCTCCAGCCAGTGGTCTGAATCCACTGCTGCTCGATACGGCAGGTAGGTCTCTCTCTCCCTCACACACACACACACACACACACACACACAAACCTCCTTAATCATGTGGCTGTGAGTAGAACTGATAGCCCAGTTTGTGGTTTACTGCAAATAAACCAGCATAGGCACCTTGCAGGGTAAACCACCCACACACACACACACACACACACACACTCATTATCAGAGTAAACATACTGGGAAGCACGTGTGTGTATGTGTGTGTGTGTGTGTGCGTGTGTGTGTGTGTTTGTGTGTAGAAAAACTTGGGTGGCCTTCAGTAAGTATCAGGATAATGATGTAATATTCCCCATCGACCCTGGCTATGTTTTCAGTCTCTCCCTGCTCCCCCCTGGTCCCCTGCCAACCCCTCACCCAAAATTAACACTTAAAGATGAATTTATGATGCAGGCTGTCACTTTGGTGTTTTTATAACAGGCTGCAAGAACTGAAATCCACCACCGCACTCATTTTTACTTTCCTCTCACCTTTTCTTCTCCAACCTGATCCAAGTTTTCTTCGCCCTTGCTCTTTTCCCTTCCCTGCTGTAATTCTAACAAGAATACCCAACCACTATTTTTTTTCATATCCCCCTCTCTCTCTCCTTCCTTCTCTTTTGTGTCCTCCCCAGGTTGGATTTTGAGGAGGGCGATGGCGCATGGTGTCCAGAGATAACAGTAGAGCCAGACAGCCTGAAGGAGTTTCTCCAGATTGACCTGCGTTCCCTCCACTTTATCACTCTTGTGGGCACACAGGGCCGTCACGCGGGAGGCATCGGTAATGAGTTTGCTCAAATGTACAAGATTAAGTACAGCCGTGATGGAAGCCGCTGGATTTCATGGAGAAACAGGCAGGGAAAGCAGGTCAGTCAACCTACCTACACGCTCTTTTTATCCTTTGCTTGGATGTCAAGCTTGAAACTATCTTGACCTTTATAATAAACATCTAATAAAGATGCACCATGAACTGATACTTATCTGCCTTCAGTTCATATTTTTATGGCATCCCTTTGTTTATATCAGCTATTACTTTGTTTATAGACCTCTCTGAGATAGGACATATCATGGATATATTAATCCTCTCTATCTATAAATGATAGAGTGGCCCTGAGTGTGTTATCATGCTGATGACTCAGTCACTCATGGTGTGCTTGTTTCACCTGCAGGTGATTGATGGAAACATAAATGCCTATGACATCATACTCAAGGACCTGGAGCCACCCATCATCGCCCGTTTCGTCCGTTTTATGCCCGTAACAGATCACTCCATGAATGTCTGCATGAGAGTGGAGCTTTATGGCTGTGAATGGCTGGGTAAGGTTGTTTTTTTTAAGATTGTAAAGACTTGTGAGAAAGGGAGTGGGGACAAAGATCACTCGTATCTTCAACCTTATAAAGATAAAAGAAAGGATCAGCTGATTCTTTATCATCTTTTCAAAACAAAAATGCATTTAAATCAAGCAGCAACCTCCAGTCTCAAAGTATGAAGCCCATGTGGAAGTGTTATAAACTGCAATTCATCAAGAATCCTCTTGAGGATGGCTGCAGAAACACCGGAAACCACATACACACCAATTCATAAAAGACGATCTTTGCAGCATTAATAAACATGTTTACAGCCTGGTTCAAAAAACGGCTTGGCTCTACGTAGCTACTTTCCCTATCGGCGCACACTGAATGGGGGGTGAATTTTTTTCAAACACAACCGTTCAGAAGATATTAAAATTATTAGTTTATGCCCAAATAAGGTCATGACTGACATGACTGACAGGTGGGAACACATGGCTGTTGGTGAGGAGGCTCAGACCCCGCCTCTTTACGTCACACTTTGACTGAAGATTGGCATCAAAACAGCGTTCAGGAACAGATGGGTGACGTCACGGATACTATGTCCATTATTAATGCAGTCTATGGTTTAAATACAGTCCTTTATCCAAAAAATGATATACACTAAAGCAATTACATCCTGTGCTGAAAATCTGTCAAGACACATGTCAAGACTCATGTCTCTTTTGGCTCTTTTGACCCTCTGGACTCTTAAGCTTAAATTGGAAAGATACTGATCCCAATAATTGCTTATGCGTCATTCATCAAACAAACTTGTGATTAAAAAAAATAAAATGATTTGTTAAAACATTTGAGTTTTGAGATTGAGTACAAAATTTAGACATACATATGGAAGAAAGTTTAACTTAGACTACATGGACCTTTTTAGCAAATTCTTTCAGCAAAGCACGCTATTTTTTGAGCATGGAAGCCTTGTACAATTTCAGGTTCAATCAAAGGTGAAGACTTTGAAAAAGTAGGCCCATACACAAAAACCAGTGGAGCACCTTTATGTGCTTTAAAGCAACAGGTGGTAAAATGGGACTTCTGGATATTGATTACTTTTTGTGTTTTGTGCTTATTTGGAATATTTTAATTCAATGGAAGTGTACAAAAAGATTAAATAATAACATAAGCAGACATTTCACAGACTTTTAAAGCTGAAACTTTAGGAAAACTCACGAGACATGTGTTTCCACTACAACTCAGCTTTATGCACAACATTTGAGTGTGAAATGATGAGAAACGCTCTAAAGCTGTGCTGTTCCTTGCTTTACAGATGGTCTCGTGTCATACAATGCTCCAGCGGGAGAACAGATGACTATGCCCTCCTACCCTGTGTATGTCAACGACTCCGTCTATGATGGAGCTGTTATCCGCAGGTATGTGTGTCTTTCATTATTCCCCTCTCCTTTGTTTTACACACACCACCACACTCCTTCATCATTGTTCTCAGCCTTCGTCAGTACTTTTCCCCCCACATTGTTATTGCCTGGTCACCATGGTGACAGCAAAGAGACAGACGGTATGAGTGGGCCATGGTGGTTTACTGTTAAGCAATAGCTCATGGGAATGACTGAGTCAATCCTGCTTTTGGAGTTTAAAAACCGGAGTTAACCAATCAGTATGTTGACAGCAGTGTTTGGATTATGGCATTGTGAATAATGTCCTCCATGACACACACACACATGCTTCCTTCTCTCTGTTCTGGAAACAGTGCAGAGGGAAAAGAAAATGGCCTTTATTACAATATCACAGCCAACTGCAGACGTGAGGGATTGGTTTTATAATGCTGCCACCTAGTGTTCAAAGCTGGTACCATAAAAACTTTTAATAACAGAACTTATTTGAAATATATGATGTTGTTTGGCTGTTTCATGTTTACACATTTACTCTCTTCTCAGTATGACAGAGGGCTTGGGACAGCTTACTGATGGAGTGTGTGGTCTGGATGATTTTGCACACAGCCACGTCTACAATGTGTGGCCCGGGTACGACTATGTGGGCTGGAACAATGAGAGCTTCCCGAGTGGTTATGTTGAAATCATGTTTGAGTTTGACCGAACAAGAAACTTTACCACTATGAAGGTACTTCTTCTGACAATACCATCAAATATTCTCCCCACACTGCTTTTTCTCCCGTCTCATGAACAGTGTCTCCCTATACCTCCTTGTCTGCACCCAGGTCCACTGTAACAACATGTTCTCAAGGCACGTCAAAGCCTTCCGTCAGGTGGTGTGCTACTTCCGCTCCGAATCCGACTGGGAGGCCAACCCACTCTCCTTCAGCCCTGGTGTGGATGAGAAGAACCCCAGTGCTCGCTTTGTCACAGTCAACCTGGCCAATCACATGGCCAGTGCCATCAAGTGCCAGTTCTACTTTGCTGATGCCTGGATGCTGTTCAGCGAGATCACTTTCCAGTCAGGTAGAGGCTGATGAACTGTGTGTATAATCCGATGCCTTGCAATAATTTAGATTTACAGTATAAGGCCTGGAAGTTATGCTTAAATGTGTACATAATTTTGATTTGGAAGTTTTATTTATAACATACATGAAAAGCTATAAGGAAGATTGTTCAGGGTGAGCAGTTCTGATATTCTTTGTGGCTTTCCAGACACTGCAATGTACAACACAACACTGGCTCCACCAAAGACAGGTCTCCCACCTAACTTGCAACCAGGTATGTGTTAATAACTACACATGTACACTTAACAAAGAATTAAACGTTTTAATTAAAAATTCTTGGCATGCATAAAATAGCTATATTTGTCATGTTGGGGGAAAATGGTGTAGAACCCATGTGCAGAAAAAAAAGGTTTTAATAAATAAAAGAACAAAGGGTCCAAACAAAACGTAGTTATAACAACCAAGAACTAAAGCAAAAAGAAAACAAGGGGAAAACAAGGAAAGACAAACAATGATCCGACACAGGACAGGAGAAACAGAGGAACTAAATACACAGAGTAATCAACACAGGTGAAACTAATCAGGTTTAATCAAAAAAAGGAGGGAAACACACAAGGGCAGGAAGTAAAACTAAACTGGAAACACAAGAATCAAGATCTACAAAATAAAACAGGAAAGACAAGGCAAGACTTAAGAAACAAGAAAATACAACAAGAGTCATGGATCACTAAACACACAAGGGAGACAAAGGATAATTTATACAGAATAAACACAGGGAGAAACCAAGGCAAGAAGCACAAGGAAAAAACTAAACTAAACATAGACTCATGACGATGTTCTTGGTTTCATTAATTAACAAGTTAGAGTGCAGATGCAAAAAATACACAATGATGTGATGTCATCAGGAAATCACACTGGTGTACCAGAAGGAAAAGTCAGTTCAGTTTGGATCTTTGATTTCCTGCAAGAAAGAAGTATTTCTGCAGCAAGAGAATTTAAAAACATAACCAAAAGCAAATTCGGACAATTTCAAATTACAGTGAAAGCTTCATTTGTAATAAAGTAGAGAAGGTACAGGAAAAACTAAAAGAATATGGATAGGATGCTAAGTACTTAGCTGTATTGGGAGGTATTAAACAGCTCATCAGATTGAGGACCATACAGTGTATTGTTCATGGACTAAATTCACATAAAGTTGTTGATTCTATATATGACCAACTCAATCTGGAGGTCAGGATGTGCTCAGCGTGCAAAAGAAATACACTAGGACAAAGATCATGTTCATTTTTGTAGTCCTGATTATGGAAACATTTCAATTTGTCTAAGCAGGAAAATTATAGCTGCAGCTAACAACATATTATGTGCTCTGTAATCCAAAACTGTAGGATCCATGATTTGGCACACGTAAAGTACGTGAAGCCGTTAAGTGTTTCAGTCATGCTGTAAATGTATGTAAATTCAGAGTATCAAATAAGCAATTTTTACAAGAATATCCCTAATGTAACTGATGCAGCATGGTACCCTCAATACACATACATGCAAACTTCATCTGGAAAATAAGAAAATATCTCTGTCCCTGCTCCATCCCCAGAGGAGGACCCCACCCACAAAATAGATGACAGCAACACGCGCATTCTGATTGGTTGTCTGGTGGCCATCATTTTCATCCTGGTTGCCATCATTGTCATCATCTTGTGGAGGCAGGTGTGGCAGAAGATGTTGGAGAAGGTGAGATCATCACTGATTTTATGTCATGTTTTGCAGTACCATTAAGTTTCTTTCGGGAGGTGGTCAGATCTGCTACTTCACCCCCAACATCCTTTATTCTAGGCCTCTCGACGGATGCTGGATGATGAACTAACTGCTAGTTTGTCAATACAGAGTGAGACATTCGCCTACAACCACAACCAGTCAAGCACATCCAGTGAGCAGGAGTCTAATTCTACCTATGAGCGCATTTTTCCCCTTGGACCCGACTACCAGGAGCCATCTCGCTTCATCTGTAAGCTACCAGAGTTCGCTCAGAGCTCAGAGGAGCCTGGTATGCAGACATTTACATCTGCTGACTTAAACATGCTGTTTCATTGCTAATCAACAATGTTTGAGCCTTATGAGATTCCTACAGCTTCCTATATTGCCTTACAGCTTCTACCAGCACAGCAGCTTCTAAATCCACCACAGCTACTGTAATCCAAGATGGCGTCCCTCACTATGCAGAGGCAGACATTGTTAACCTGCAAGGTGTGACTGGAAGCAACACATACGCCATCCCTGCACTGACTATGGACCTGCTGTCAGGAAAGGAGGTGGTAGTGGAGGAGTTCCCCAGAAAGCTGCTCACATTTAAAGAGAAGCTGGGAGAGGGACAGTTTGGAGAGGTGTGTGTTCTTTACCAAACTTTATCAGCTTGTAGTTTGTTAATGTTTGGTGTTGTGAATGCTTATGCTGGTCTTTTTCCTTTTCACCTCTCAGGTGCACCTGTGTGAAGCAGATGGAATGCAGGAGTTCATGAATAAAGAGTTTTTATTTGACATCCCTGAAGATCAGCCAGTTTTAGTGGCTGTGAAGATGCTCCGTTCAGATGCCAACAAAAATGCAAGGTAATGACTCCACCAACCATATAATTGCACTCTTTCTAACAGCCAGTAGGGGGCCCTTGATGAAAAGAAATCTGATTCTTCCCTTATGAGTTCCAAAACAACACAGCAGAATGTTCAGTTTGTAAATTATGCTTCCATTTGGAGAAAAAAAATAACGCTGAGCACATTTTAAGGTGTACTACCTTGTGATTATCCACTTGCTATAATAGTAAATGTCAACCCTGGGTAGAGATGAGACAATGCAGATCCAACTCTAGTCAAAATATGGTCACTTAAAGTTGCAGAGAACATAAAGAGGACAACCAATACGTAGAACTTCAGGCTTTAAAAAAGTAGTCCACAAACCCATGCATGTCATGGCAATGGTTACCTCTACTTCCTATGTACAGGCTATGATTGCCCTTACGTCATGAATCAGGAGCAATCTGTGACAAATGCATAATTTTAGCTTGTAGCTAGGATTTCATGAGATTAAAATTTTAAGATGGCAATAATTCTGATTTGTATTTTTTGCAGGAATGATTTCCTGAAAGAGATAAAGATCATGTCACGTTTGAAGGACCCCAACATCATCCGCCTGCTGGCTGTGTGCATCTACAGCGACCCTCTGTGTATGATCACAGAGTATATGGAGAACGGAGATCTCAACCAGTTTCTGTCCCGCCACGAACCTGAGGGACAACTCGCTCTGCTCAGCAATGCACCCACAGTCAGGTGAGTGATGCTGAACCAACTACTATGAGACTTTTGTATTTCTTTGACTTTTTGTGTGTGCGTTTTTTTTCATCCAAAAATATAAGACTGTTTCCTTTCTCTCTTGCAGCTTTAATAATCTGTGTTACATGGCCGGTCAGATAGCATCAGGGATGAAATACCTCTCCTCTCTTAATTTTGTGCATCGAGACTTGGCCACGCGGAATTGCCTGGTTGG
This sequence comes from Notolabrus celidotus, assembly GCF_009762535.1. NCBI lineage: Eukaryota > Metazoa > Chordata > Actinopteri > Labriformes > Labridae > Notolabrus > Notolabrus celidotus. Next base: position 11,864,250 of record NC_048273.1, on the reverse strand, counting down.
CAAAAATTTCACGATAAAGATAGCCGACTTTGGCATGAGCAGAAACCTGTACAGTGGTGACTACTACCGCATACAGGGCAGAGCAGTGCTGCCCATACGCTGGATGTCATGGGAGAGCATCCTGCTGGTAAGAACATTACTAAGTGAACTACTTTTACTTTGTAAAGCTTCCCCTTTGTTTCTATGTGCATGGCCTTTTATTGAACATATTTGCAGATCATGCAGAAAAATGCACTCAGGGCTCTCTTCTTTTGCAGGGAAAGTTTACCACAGCGAGTGATGTATGGGCCTTTGGGGTGACCCTATGGGAGATACTAAACTTCTGCAAGGAGCAACCTTACTCCCAGCTCACTGATGAGCAGGTGATAGAAAACACAGGGGAGTTTTTCAGGGACCAGAAAAGACAGGTGAGCAGTGCTACAAATACAATGCACTTACAAATCATAGCAAATCTCTTGTTTAATTTGTTGCTCTCTATCATGCAGATCTACCTGCCTCAGCCTGTGCTGTGTCCAGACTCACTCTACAAGATCATGCTGAGCTGCTGGAGGAGGAACACAAAGGAACGGCCAGCCTTCCAGGACATACACAGAGCCCTCTTGGAAATGCAAGAATAAGCCAGGGCAATGTTTAAGACAGGGGTTCCCTGTCTGCTCATCTCTGGAAAAGAAATAGTGCATTACAGGTGTAGACCATGATTCAGACACAATCCAGGTTTAAGCTCACTTGTTTCAGTGGAGAAACAGGATTTGATGATTGGGGAACACTGTTTCATGGACTTTCACAAAAATGGACTACCAGAGACTTTTTGTGTGCATCAAATCTCGACATGCATACAGCTATTGGTGGAGAAGTCTATTATGTTTTACAATACAACAACCCCAAAACATATTTAAGGTTTGGTTGTGAAGTGTTAAGGGACCAAAAAATAAATGTAGCAAGTGACATTTGGCACTTTTGAAAATGTATTAGAATTATATTGTGTACTCAGTTCAAATTCCCCGTGTGTTTAACAACAAAAGTATGCGACATTGTTGAAAAGCTTTCTTTTGGAGGACTGCTTGAATGTAGAAGAGGGAAAGTGAAGCAACACTACTGTCACATTTCTTGATGTTTCAAGAACTTCATCTCAAGGCCACAGATTTCAAACAGAAAAGAAATACAAAGTAACTCAGTGTCTGAGTTTCCCATGGTTATTTGAAGTGTATATGACTGTATACCTTCTATAGATGAGTCTAAATCTCAAATAGCAATATTTTGTATTAGTATTTATATGTTAATATGTGTTTTTTCAGTTTCTGTTTTGTTGATATGTGTCTATTGATATGCTTTTGTGCATATTGTATCGAATTTGAAATGATAGTAACTTTTGAGCTCACATTTTGATCTTTAAAAACAAAGAGCCTTCAAATATTTTTGGTGCGAACTTCATTGGCCACAAGCTAACGTCAGCAGAAAGCTCTTTGACAGGTGATCAGATATTAAAGACCTTATCAGAATGCAGGTTGGTTGGTATGTGTTATGTTGGTTCAACAGCATGTGTTCACAGTCAGATTGATAGGAGCATGTTACAAGTATATATTGCTGGATGAATCAGCAATGCAGAGGAAATGAGAATGCTCAGTCTAAAGAATGAAACAGGATGACTACTCCACATGTTTATATGAGTTTATGAAAATTATCTAATAGAGCTAATAATTCCATTTCAGATTTTAGCTATCAGTTCAGTCAGTTTTTTCTTCCTTTAATTGCTTTATGCTGGATTCTTTCTTCTTTTCCTGCACTATTTTGTGTATAACTCTCTAAAGGCACCAACGTCATACTGCAGACACCTGTTTCAGTGACTTCTGTTGTGTTTACAAGCTCTTTTCTCTTATCAGAGGCCTTTGCTCCACTTCCACGGTGCATAACTGACACTCCTATTTGACCTAATGTAGAGTCTTGTTTTGTGTTGTGCTAGCAGGGAAGATCATCAGTACGGGCTTAAACCATATTTTTGGAGACAGATTATGGTTTTTTCGTGATTGCAATTAATAGCATTTCCATTCCTGTGAGTGTTATAAATCAATCAGATGTATAGTTGTAAAAAGTTGAATGGCACAATGTCATGTTTTATTACATATTTGTACTCAAATGTTTGTTTTTCATTGAAAATGTTTTTATATGTCTTCGTAAACAGAAGTTGTACATTGGTGGCCCGAATACAAATAAATTCGAAACGTTTGATGAAGCTTCTGCCTTATTCACAGTGGTGGACAAAGTACACAGCTTCATTACTGAAGTCAAAGTATAGATCCTTCAGGTCAAATATTACTCCAATACAAGTGAAAGTTGTTCAGTCAGATTATTACTTGAGTTAAAGTACTGAAGTACTTGCATTTAAAAATATTTAAGTATTCAAAGTACTTCTTAAAAAATGTCTAAATGTTTTTTCACAAAGCATGATGACAGTCAAGAATACATAGGAGTACATTCGCTTACATTATGTTTATCTAGAAAACATTATTTGAAATCTCTAAAAACTATACCATGGAATAAAAGAAACTAAGTTACTCCAAGCACAGACAACTTTAGTTTGAAATGTTCATCTGGAATGAAACAAATGTTATGTAGCTCAACACACTTTCTCAGGTTGGACAGTGAATTTTTGAATGTTTGGGCAGAGTGGGAAACAGGGAGAACATTTCAAACACTATGTATCATATATGGGTGCTCAAGTGGAGAATTATAGCCATCATTACCACCTCTAAATGAACTGCCTGATCTGAGTGAAACTTGTTCTGTGTTTGATATACAGGTATGGCTAAACCACTGAGACAAACAGAACTACACAAACACAGTTTACTGTCTTAGGGATCAGATTTCAGAAAAGAGAAGAAAATTCATGAGCTGGCTTCAAAACTAAAGTAGTGAGTAACTAGCAGAGATGTGGACTCGGGTCAGACTTGAGTCACAATTTTGATGACTTTGGACTCGACTTGACAATTTCAACAAAGACTTGCAACTCGACTTGGACTTTGGCATCAATGACTCAGGACTTGACTTGGACTTTAATCTGATGACTTGAAAATACTTGACATTTTGAGCATTAGGTGAGTTCAAATGACTACAACATCAGAGGTTCATTTGTTGTTGCACCGATTAGCATTGATTATATCCTGAATGCTATGTCTCTTTTTCTGTGCGATTAAGTTCTGTCCCTCCCACTGGTCTTATTTGAGTTTTCTACCTCTTCCAACAAAATGTCAATAAGAGTCAAATGTAAACACCGAATGAAGACCATTTTCTCTTTTTCAGTCTTGTCCCCCTGGTTTAATTTTATTTAAAAAATAAAACAATTCAAAATGCATTAATTGTATTTGTCAAATTTAATAGCTTGTTACATTGTTAAAATTGCATTTTATTTGGTAAACAGTGCTTATGACTTGTAAGGACTCGAAATTGTCAAGCCTATGACTTCGGACTTAACTCGACTTGTTTTTCTTGACTTGAGACTTGCAAAACAATGACTTTCTCCCACCTCTGGTAACTCGAGCATTGATAGAAGTGTAGTGGAGTAAAAAGTACAATAATTTTCTTCTGAATGTAGTGGAGTAAAAGTAAAAATTCCCCCTAGAAATAATACTCAAGTAAAGTACAGATACTCAAAAAATATACTTAAGTACAGTACTCAAGTAAATCCACTCTGTTACTGTCCACCACTGCTTATTCATAATTAATAATTATATGACACGATGTGGGCTGTCCCTAAACTGAGCCGAGTAGTATCCCAATCCTATTGGCTGAGAGCTGCTTTGTTGTCCAATCAGCACGAGGAGGCGGAGTTAAAGGTATGACCTCACAGCAACTCAACATTCGGCATGGAGGAGTCGTAGTCGCCTGTTGCTTTGGAAGTAATTTTGTCTAATAATTGTGTGTTTTCTTTTTGGAAGTTGTTTCCTAGTCGGACAAGAAAAGATGAATAAGGTGGTTTTGGTGACAGGAGCAAATAGGTAAAGACGGTATTGTGTGTCGTGTTGTTTTCGTTGTCTTTACTTCTAAACCTCTCAAACATACGAGTGATCTTTCTTTAACATCTTTAAAAAAAAAAAGCTTATTTTTTTGTGATCACATTGCTTGTATCTGGAGTAAAGGTTATTTCAAGTGATAATTGTATCTAAATAAACATTGTAAATGCATTTCCTGGTCAGTATCAGAATCAGCTTTGAAGGCTAAGTATGTGTACAAAACAAATCCTAGAGGGGATATGACTAAATGTATTCCTTGCTCAAAGGCTAACACAGTTTTACTTAACAGTGAAATAGATAAAGAACTACTTTAAAGCCAAAACATAAAAACCATTGAATTCCTTTTTTACCTGCATAAGTACAGGTAGGGAATAAAGTTGCTCAATGGTTCAAAGAGCAAGAGATTCTGGGATATGTAGTGAACACATGAATAAGTTACTTTATACACATGATGACTTGGAAATATGTCCAGCACATGCACTATGACATTTGATAAATGCATTTATCATATGACGATGATAAATTAGTCTATACTTAACAGTCAGGCACTTTGGTTAAGGCTGTCAATGAGGATGACATTATGAAAACCCCCCAAAACAATTCCTTTTTAAAGTATAAATTGTACAATGTGTCTTTTGCGGGTGCAGTGTATATTTTATGAAGTAGCATTATCAACACATCATGACTGACAGTGTGCATTTCCTTGCAGTGGTATTGGTCTGGCTCTGTGTGAGCGTCTCCTCACTCAGGACACAGAGGGTCTCCAGCTGTGTCTGGCCTGCAGGAATATACAGCGGGCTCAGGCGGCTCGCTCTGCCCTCCTGGCCTCTCATCCCAAAGCTCAGGTTGCCTTACTGCAGATGGATACCAGCAGCGTCACATCCGTTTTCAATGCTGCCAAGGAAATCAAACTAAGGTGGGAGAAAAGACCCACAGAAGGATGACACTCAAATTCACAAATAGTCATCAATGTAGGCCAGTTATTAATTTAGGCATGTTGATTTATGTACAGGTTATAACACAACTTAATACACAAGGCTTTTGTTGTCTTCTGCAGGTACAACCGGCTGGACTACCTCTATCTGAACGCAGGCATCATGCCAAACCCACAGTTTGATATGGTAGCTTTTTTCAAAGGCCTCTTCTCCAGGTACGTTTGTGTTACCTGCTCACTTGCAGCTTTTCATGCCTCTACTGGGTGGAGGTGTGTATTATGAAACAACTGACTTTTAAAGCAACTCCAGAAATACTCAGCAACGTTTGGTGTTTCATACTCTAGATTGATCAAATTGTTCATACTGTATCTCTTATTCAGCTTTTAATTTGCATAGCGTCCTTTCTACCACTCAGATTTCTATAACATCTTTGTTGCAGCAAAATCATCACCATGTTTGCCACAGGTGAGGGCATTCTGACACAGAAAGATGGCGTTACCCCTGATGGTCTACAAGAAGTCTTTGCAACCAACCTCTTTGGTCACTTCCTACTGGTGAGTGACTGTTTTTTTATTTGCATTTAATCATCTTAAAATTTCCTCGGACATCAACAGTGAAACAAAACAATGTTTCTATCAGCTTTTTGCAGGGAGAATGTTGCTCATCTGTTGTTTGCCCTTGATGGAATAAATATAGGTGATACTGGATCTCTCTGTCACTTAGCAACGATGCTCATTAAAAATTAACATTATGAAGTGTTTGAGCCTTAAGGTCACTGCAGACAGCATTGTGCTTACTGTGTCTGACACAGTCTGACCTGTATTAGTTACCATTACAGTGAACCTTCATAAAGCCTCTGCATAATGGAAACATTTCAATGAACCATGTTTTCAGAACAAGTTGAATCATTTTGATTCAATAAGCTAACTAACTGTGTCTGCAGAGCTTCAAAGATAGCCAAAAGACCAGAAATGAGTCTGAGATATGTTGAAAAATGCTCTTTAAAATTCAAATGAGGTTTCCTATTTTGTGTTCTGACCCAGATCAAGGAGCTAGAACCAATTCTGTGCCACGCAGGCCAGACCTCCCAGCTAATCTGGACCTCCTCCAGTAACGCTCATCGCTCAGCTTTTAACTTGGAAGATATGCAGCACCAGAGAGGTGCACAACCTTACAGCTCCTCTAAATATGCCTCTGACCTGCTGAGCCTGGCGCTGAACACACACTACAACAAACAGGTCGGCTATAACACATCTCATATACACTGTAGCACCCATGAAAGCAAGGTGAACTCTGTTTTCATACATTTTATTGGGCTTTCCAGGGTTTGTACTCATCTGTTATTTGCCCGGGGTTTGTGATGACTAATTTGACCTACGGGATCCTGCCGTCCTTCCCAGCTTTCCTCTGGACCGTGCTGATGCCTGTTTTTTGGCTTGTAAGTGTAAACTCTGCCAGTATCAACTACAAATGCCATTCCATGGAATCAATTTTTTATTTGTGTTGCAACAGATAAAATAAACTAACTTGATTTTGATACATTTTGCTTTTCCATAATCTCAGATAAGAATGTTCACCAACACATTTACCCTGACCCCTTTTAATGGAGCCGAAGCCCTGGTAAGTGAATCTGATATTAAATAGTTCATATTCAGTTTTGTGCAACGTAATTTATGAATTCCTGTCTATTTGCAGTTTTGGTTATCTCAGCAAAAACCTGAATCCCTTGACCCCCAAGCCAAGTACCACAGCCTAACATCTGGGCTTGGCAACAACTACACACAACCACGAAAGGTATGACAAGAAACAGGGTTTTAAAATGAAGTTTGAATATTCTGTGTAACATGTTGTGACAACAGTGTCTTTTCTTTTTCTTTGCAGATGGATATTGATTTGGAAACATCAGAGGCACTGCATGGGAAATTACTGCAACTGGAAAGTGAAGTAAGAAGGAAACTAAAGGAAAAACAAAAACAGTCCCAGCATTCACAGTAACTGTTCAGGACCTGGACCATCCCCTGATGTGTATTTCACAAAGTACAAAGAGTATTTGGCTCCTGCACATCATCAGGAGCAGCACTGGCTGTCGTGCTCTTCAAAAATAACACATCTGTCCTTGCAACAGCAACAGCAACATGCTCACTGTACTGCAGCACAAGAAGACATGTTAAAGCAATTTAAGTTTAATGCAAACATCTGTTTTATCCATATCATTGTTTGATATACAATAAATAGCCAGTATGTGGTAACCCAATGATTTACAATACAAATAAACACTGTGTGTTTTCATCCACTTCGTCCAGTTTTTCCTTCCCTGTAGCCTATATCTCATTGATACTTTACACGGGGAACAACACAGTTTGCAGATTCGCAGTCATAGATGGTGGTCACCCACTTTGAACCTATGCAATCCAAGAAGAACTACCAATTTGGTTGTGAACTCCATGATCTTCGCGGCGAAACGCGATGCAGTCTGACAGGAGACTATCAGTGTCATCCCACATTTTCACATACGTCGAGTGTGTCAGTCCCTCCGCGGAGTACGGCGGTGCAGGTATGTGCGTACAGGCGCACCTGAGGTTACGCTCCGGAGGATTTGGGGCGCAGACCCAGCAGTCGCCCCCACGTTCCGGTGCTTGTTTCCCTGCCTCGCACTCCTCTTCTGCTCCGCTCAATTTCGGGTTGCAAAAAGCCCAAACCATCCCGCAGAAATAGACGAAAAACGTGCCCATTACCATCACCATGAGCGCGTAGGACTCTATCATAGCCTTTGTGACTGGAGATGTCATCTCGCAGGAGTTAGAATCAAAGTGTGTGCGATTGTGTGGGACTGTAAGTGGGACTGTCATCATCCTGTGGGCAGGACAACTTCAGGAGGATTGTATTATTGTATCAGTGACGCGAGACTGAGGAAAGCTGAAAATAATACTGCTTTGATTTTCTGTCCTTGCACAAAACTCAAGATCATTTTGACAGCTGTTTGACATACAAAAGTCAAATCAATATAAAACAAACTCATTACAATGCCAATGATTACTACATATTGCAATTTAATTTGGGGCACTCCTCAAACACCTACCCAATATTTCAGACAAAACATGATAGATAGATAGATAGATAGATAGATAGATAGATAGATAGATAGATAGATAGATAGATAGATAGATAGATAGATAGATAGATAGATAGATTGATCGACAGATAGATAGATAGATAGATAGATAGATAGATAGATAGATAGATAGATCTTTATTGGAATCTTATAAGGAAATGTGTTGCCACAGTCTGTACAAGTAAACATATATGGATAAAACATAAATAATAAACACCCACCCAACCTCATAACAATTGGTGCATATCATCCCACACATATCACATGAACCCACATATATACACACAGGACACATACACACATGACACATATATACACACAGGACATATACACATGTGCACTCAGGACACACACAGACATCCAACTGAAAGGTAAGGCTACCAGAGAGGTGTACAGTTTGCTCCAGCTTGCATACTTATTATGACTTTTCAGTTGACTTTTTTTATATTATCACAATTAAAGCAATAGTACATACTTTTATTACTGCATTCATTGCACATATAGAAAGACATATTGCATTGCTATTGCCTTAAAATGTTTCCTTTTAATGCTTGTTTTGTCAAGAAGTCTTGCTGGATATTAAGCACGTTCTTTATTATATGCAGAGGGAACAGCAGAGAGTTTGGTACAAGCAGGCACACATTTGCTTGAATTAGCAAAACAAATTATGTGGTCTTTCAACGTAGTCTTCTTGGCTAAAACTAATGGAACAGAATAAGATGAAAATAATTAGATAACAAATCATTGCCACACTATTTTATTTATAGGATTTAGTGTTACAGGTTGTGTGCATATTAAAAGAGTACATTTTCCAGTTGAGTAATCCTGGCCTTCTGTGACCTGCCCAGCAAAATGAACATAGATCCCTGAAAACCTTTCAAAACTTGTGTATTTTCAGTTTCACATATCCAGTGTGTTGTGAGTTTTATCTGCTGACTGAAAAATAAAGAGTAAGAATAATGTTTGTATTTACATTATGCATTTAAACAGACCACAAGTGTCCATTTGTCTGTCTGACAATCACACAGGTCAGCGCTCCTAACCAGTCTATCAGCTGCAGGATTTCAGTTTCCTTATAAGGTCAAACACCCACACCCACAACTCCTAAAATACCATCCATGAGACTGTCAAGCTTGTTAGATTTGTTGGACCAAGTTTGAACCAGTGAGTGACAAATAAGTCTTGCTAACCCTTGCTGGGCTAAGACTTTTAAGTAACTTCACTGTACGATACTTTGAAAGTGTGATGGTGAGAGCACACAATGATACGTAAAATTGTATATTTAAATGAACTGAAATGCACAAATTTGAAGTCTGTTTGCTTTCCACAGCATTTTCTATCACCTGCAACATTTTCTTAATTACACTGCCATTCAGGCACTCATAGCAGATGCTACAATGTAAAGTACAACCCTGCTCACCAGGATAAAATCAGTCACTAAAACATAATCATCCTGGTGGGCAATTTGGTGTTCAATGTCTTGAAAGTACACTTTAACCAACTGGAGGAGCCAAGAATGAGCCACAGATCTCTATTAATCAACCTCCAGCTTTACCAACCCTTAGCCAAAGTCACCCAAGTCAGTTACTTAATTTGTAGCCTAGTCATTTGTCTTCATGTTTTAAATAGCAGTGAATACTAATCAGGATCACAAATTGAGTAGTTTTGTATAGTTTTTCCTATTCACAGTCATATTTTCTTTAGGAGGATTTTACAAAATAAGCTTCAGCTGACCCATGAATGACCCTGCCACAAACTGTTTTTTTCCCCCTACTAGTTTGATTGTCAGATGAATTCACAAAAACAAAACATCATTGTTTCAAAATGCAAACTATCAAAGTCCCAACTGCCCCCAGGTGCAGAGCGAGTTCATTCAACATGGGGAACCATCATTCACGTAACTACTGTCAACCAAATTCAGACTTTATTTGGCATGGCTCAGTGGTACAATCGGTCATCTCTAGAACAGAAGTTTGCGGTTTGATCCCAGCTTCTGCAGTCACATGTCAGTGTTCTTGGGCAAGACACTGAACCCCAAATTGCTCCCGCAGAATGTGTATGAATGAGATTAGCTAATACTGATGGTCCCTTAGAGACTCTGCCCAGCCTCTGACATCAGTGTGTGAATGGGTGAATGTGACTAGTAGTGTAAAGGTGCTTTGAGTGGTCAAAAAGACTAGAAAAACACTATATAAGCCCATTTACCATTCACTGGTATTTTCTGCTTTATGATGTACAGAATGATGACACAAAGGATTGTGTGGAGGGATAAGTGTAACACGGAACAAAGGCACCCATATCAATGAAGCTGGGGATATTGGCCCTGCCAGTTTGACTCATGAGGATCTAGCATGATCTGTCTTCAATGCAAAAACAAAAACATGCATGAAAGAATGTGTCTCTCCACAATGATATTTTAATGTTTGCTTTTCTCAAGTAGCACCTGTTAGGATGAGTTGAAAACTGGCAGATGTCTGTTTACACAACTGGACCTTTTAAAACCACATGATTTCTTGTTGTATTCAACACCACATACCTAGCAGAGCAGGTTTTCTAACCGCAGGTGGTGATGCTAACCTTGTATCTAATTAAAAGTTAAATATTGTCTGCCTGCTTGCTTAAAAGAGGGCTGAAAACTTTCTCAGAGCCATCTTTAGTGTTTGTTATACTATGATGAACTTACCTTAAGATTACTGTCAGTGAACTGTTTATTTAACTTTGCACAACTGAGCTGACATGTTAGCTTCAAACAGATGCACCTGCTTCTCTACACACTGAGGTCTTGGGGGGTTCTGTAAAGGGGTACATGTGATTTATTTCACGTCCTGGAAATGTATAAACCGACTCAGTGTTTTCGGCCATAGTGAGTGTTTCGAGGAGGATTGTCACTTCATAACAAGAGATCAGGGTGTGCTTAAGGGCACCCATGCTCGGCTGTGAAGAACCTAGCTACACCAGTGAAACTATCAATCTGGGAAGTGTAGTTTTTTATTGGTCTATTGCGCAACAGAGTTAACTGCAACTCGCTGCCAAAAAAAACTACAAGCCCCACCCGCGCAAACCCCGAGGTCCCGGATGTGTATCGCGCCGGAAGAGAAGAAGGTCCTTTTCCCAGCCATCTTGTGGCTTCATCTAGCGAAGTGTTCGCACCAAGCCTCGTAGAATCGGAGGAAAATCCTGCTGAAGGGGCGCCATCATGCCCGGACATATGCAAAGCAATTTTGGCTGTGCCGTTGCCAATCGGTTCGACCAGTTATTTGACGACGAGTCGGATCCCTTTGAGCTGCTGAAGCAAGCAGAAGTGAAGAAGAAGGAGGCTCCTGTTCCTGGTGCCGCCAAGACTGCAGCCCAGGCTGCCAAGCAGCCGAAAAAAGAGTCTCAAAAAGACAGAAAGACTCCGCTCTCAGATAAGAAGGAGGAAACCCAGGCACCCGTCCCACTTAAGAAAGATGGTAAGATTTGTTTTAATGCTTCAGCACATAGTCCAGCTGAAAGTAAGGATTTGGGGCTAATAGGCTAAGTTGCTCGCTGACTAGCTAGCATTGCTTAATAAGCCTCGATGACATGAGGTCCGCATGGCTGCTTTTGTGCCCCTGTTTACTGTCAGCAGCTGGAAGCGTGACAATTAAACACGCATGCTTTTCAATGAAATGTTTGGGGCTGTAGGGAGTTACTGATGCACTGTTTGCAGGCCAACTTGTTTTGGCATATCCCCCCCCCCAGCTTTAGGCCTTGTTGAGCAGGGACAACTCGAAAGCCTGGCTGTCTGGAGAGAGAGTGGCCTTGAGACGTTCACAAGTTTCGATGCCTAATTGTGACTTTCAGTAAGATCACTTGTTGCTCTGCCTTAGTTAAGCTAGTCAAAGGTTAGAAATGTCCAACTTCTAGCTTTATATGATTATTTAAAATTGAGGCAAATATAGTCTTACATGTAGGATAAAACCTCCAACTTGCTAATGCAGCTTGTCCATGTATTATAAATGAGATGTAAACATAATGTTGGTGGATTTGTTTCAGTAAAGGAGCAGCATGATCGTGGTGATGAACCTCGTGGTTGCAGTGCGGGGCGTGCTTAAGCACAGCCTCCAAACTGCCATTTCCCATTGGCGCACAGTCCATGTGATCACCAGCCTCACAGCATTTACTTTCACATTTCCACCACGCTGGATGTCATTAACGATGGACCGGCATTATGTAACACTTTAAAATGTAGTTTGTAAATAAGATTTTTTTTTTGGTACTGTGATTTCTGTTTGTGGATTTCCTTCCTTGCAGGATTTAAGGTCATGAGTCATAAAAAGACCATGAGATGAATGCATGCGTGAAGGCAGTTAGCCATTATATGCCAAGTGTGCTGAGATCTGTTTGCTGGAGAGAAGATGAGACAGGTGCGCTGACTATTGCGCACCCAGCTGCTGCTGTGTAGTAGAGGGTGTCTATTTTGGTAGCTGGTGATTTGGGTCATGGGTGGGACTTGTTGTGTCACACTGAGGCAGTGACAGTTAACCATGTGTTCCCAGTTATACACGATGTAGACTTTATTTCCAAACACAGGGACTGAGCAGTTTAATATGTACACCAACAATCAGAGTAAGAAATAAGGAGCTGCAACTTCTTGATCCCCTTTCAAATGTGACATCACCCGCTTCTGGATGATGTCTTCTTCACACATTTTTGTGACCTTTTTATTAATATTTTATTTTTCCTAACATGTTTAATCCGAATTGTGCAGATGAAGGAAGGTTGTACATTATATAATACAAGTTCTGTACCGGTGTTCTGAGTTCTTCAATTCAGCATATTAACTACATAATTATGTGCTCAATTGAAACAGAACAATCACCTCCTTTTCTTCTCTTCTCCAAGGCTCAGCAGTGGGTCCTGATTCATTTGTTCTATTGGTCCTCTAATCCTCCTGTTGTGGTTTACCATAGGTGCCGGCATGAGGAGAGTGGGCCGCAAGCCAGACGGCGAGGGCTCCAGACCCCAGGGCGGCCAGGGTGAGGGGCGCCCCCCCACAGACAGGCGGCCAGTGGACAGGCGGCCCCCACGTCGCTTCGAGCGGCCTGCTGGTGAAGGTGGAGAGAAGCCCGAGGGTGGCGAATTCTCAGTGGAGAAGTGAGTTTAGTTTACAAAAAGCAGAAGTTTACTCAAACAGCACCCCTGCATGACAGGATGGTCAGAATGAATCCACGAGGTAAATACTGCTTCAGAGGGTTTCCTCTGGCTCACTTGTAGAGTGTAAGCAGTTCTCAATCAGGGGTGGGGTATGGTTGCAACTGTTAGTGGTGGTGTTCTGAATGATAAGAGTTTGCCTAAAGTACTCTAGTCGTGTGCAGCTCTTTATCTCATCCACTTACAGAAATTGATGCGCCTACAAATGCAACTTCAAGAAATAATTGTAGACCAGAAGGAAACAGCAGTTGGCTCAGGCTACACTAAAAAACATTCACATTATTTTTCTGTAATCTAACTTTTGTCAGTCTTGTTGTCGCCTTCATAAAAGCCCGGGAAAAAAGCCTGTAGACAAATTTACCCTACAGGACAGCTCCTGGTTGGTTACATAACCGTGCTTTGATGCAAGTTTGACCATATTCTCTGTTTTATGTCAAGACCCATCGGTGACAGGGGGTACAGAGGACGTGGCGGCGGCGGTGGAAGAGGAGCCCGCGGAGGCAGAGGGCGCGGCATGGGTCGCAGTGACGGCTTTGATGCCCGAGGAAAGCGCGAATTTGATAGACACAGCGGCAGCGACAAAAGGTAAGTGCTTTTTCCGCTTTTACATATCCTTCTAACAGAATGCCTTTAATTTATATCGGCGTGTGAAATCGGATTGTGCATGGTATGCCGTGTTTGTGTTGTGATCCTGGCTAAAGCAAATGTTGTTTCAGTAGTCTGAAAGGTGAGGAGAAGCGCGGTGGAAGCGGATCTCACAACTGGGGCACCGTCAAGGATGAACTCAAGTAAGTTAATTATATACAGCACAACAGAAGCTTTTCATGGTTACAGGCTGTGGAGATATTCTACACTTTAGTACTCTGTACCTTCCCATATTGAGAAAACTCAATCGGGCTTGAGTTATCTGGATAGACTCATGTATTCAAAATTTTCTTCATTGATTTCAAATAACATCCTGGTCCCGAATTATGTCAAATATTGGAATAATAAAAAACAAAACAAAGGCTTAAACATCCTCAGCTATCACTTCATAAAGTACCCTTAACCAAAATGACTGCAGATGAAAACATCAAAGTATGAATCAATCTTCCTTTTTTGCTGTGGAATTGACTTTTTATTGTATTACTGATATTTGATAGTTAAAATAAAGAATTATAGTAAATATTAGAAACACCAAAGAAATTATTTAACAGCACAAGAAGCATCCTTCATATAAGATCAGGTACAAACATAGTATACATTTAAATAAATATATATATTATATATGAATTGTTCAACCACTGAATACTGTGAATTTAACAGAGTAACGTTTCAAATTGTGATAACACCTTTCAGACATTAATAATTACTATATAGAAGTAATCAATCTTTGGTACTTTATAACCAGGGTTGATATAATTTTCAGTCTTCATAACCAGCTAAAAACTCCTCACACAAGCTTTAAGGTTCTTGTTTTTGAATCTTGTGTAATGGTTGCTATATAAATGTAACCGTCTGACTTTGTCTGTTTCTTTGTAGTGAGCTTGACCAATCTAATGTCACTGAAGAGAACCCTGAAGGAGAGGAGCACCCACCTGCTGACTCTGAGAACAAGTAAGTTCTTCTTGTATTGTCCTTTCTCCCGACTATTACAGAGAAATCTCACACAGACTTGGAGCTATCTTTAACTCTGAACACCTTTGAGCTGCTTTGGTAAACGAGAACCGCTAAAGTCCAAATCCACCCAGATTAATGTTAAAGTAAATGATGTGAAACTGTATGTATTTGCTTGTGTTGAAGGGAGAATGAGGCCGAGGAAGTTAAGGACGAAAGCGCCAAAGAGATGACTCTGGATGAGTGGAAGGCTGTGCAGGACAAGGAGCGGGCCAAGGCGGAGTTCAACATCCGTAAGCCCAATGATGGAAAAGACTGGGGCAGTGGATTTGTGCTGCACAAATCCAAGGCAGAGGTGAGTCAAAACCTGCATGTGTTGTACAGAATACATTCATGCTTCTCTTTTGGTTTGGTGACTGGCATGGTAGACTTGACCTTTCTGATACCAAGCATTTTTTCGAGTCCGTTTAAGTAAGACTGATTTTGTATTTTTATTAAATACATTTTACATTATTTGGCACCAACCACAACCCGTAAACTCTTTCTTCTAATCAAGGGAGACTCTTTCATCTTTGAGTTTTTAATGAGTAAATTGCAAGCTCACTTAAAAGCGTATGGTCACGAATGTCATCAGTTCCTTAGGGTTGACACCACTGTTCATGCAAATTAACACAAGTGTGAACTTTGACCTGCTGTGTCACTACTTCATGAGTCCATGTAGTGGCGCTAATGACATCAATCCTACACTGATGTCATTTCTTCCTCTTCTTCTTCAGTTGATCAAATATTGTGCTGTATGGTGGTCTGATTGTCTTGTAATTTAGCAGTGAGTACCACAGAATCAGGGTATTTTTATTTTATAGTTTTAATAGACTTATATCGGGTATGTTATGGTGAGTTATCCTGCCACCCCTTCTCCTGTCCAACAGAAGAACTACGGGAGAGTAACAGTTGCTGGACATGAGAAAAAAATGATCTGACTGGATTTATGTAGAGTTGTTTTTCAGAGAAGTCATTAAGAAATGCATCAAAATGTTTTAACCAGAAGTTGCACTGTCTCACAAGGTTGTGCTCTTTCCTCTGTGATAAACAGAAGAAGATATAGACTTTGCTGACAGGAAATGTCGAGCTTGATAGCATGTTAAGCTATAATTTAAACATCAGTGTTTTGTTGTTCAAAAACATGATATATCTCTGAATGTTGTGTTAATAACTGTTTTTTATTATCATCCTATAGCCAGAGAAGAAAGGCGAAGTGATTGAACCTGAGGTTGAAGAACCAAAGGTAAAAAAAAAAAAAAAAAAGCCCTTCAGTTGTTGCATCACATCTGCACTGAGACCCTATCTAAAAATACAACATGTAAACGTCCATGTTAAGTCCTTACTGACTCAAATCCCTGTTTCTGGAATTAAAGGTGGAGGAGGAGCCCCACTTCCGAAAGCCAGCCAATGACATCACGTCTCAGCTGGAGATCAACTTTGGAGACCTGGGCCGTCCAGGCCGTGGGCGCGGTGGACCACGTGGTGGTCGTGGCGGTCGTGGCCGCGGGGCTCCCCCAGGCGGTGAAACTGCCAGACCGGTCCGTGCACCAAGGCCTGAAAAGGTAGATATCTTACCTAGAGCTTAGCTTTTGTGTCCTCTCATCTGCATTCATGTAACTGCTTCTGATATTCCATACCATGCTGCATTGAACAAGCTTCTGGTTATTTGTATGAACGGAGGTTACCAGTGAAACTTGAGTCAATTTCTCAAAGCCTTATTTTCTTTGGAATATCTCCTATTGTTGACTTTTCTAACTTCTGCTCTGTTTGTCTTCCTTTGCAGTCATCTGCGTCGGTGCCCAACGTGGACGACCCAGAGGCCTTCCCAGCCCTGGCTTAAGCCCGGCAGAGGTCCCTCAGGCCTACAGGAGCCTCTAAGCACCTCCACTACGAGGCTTGCATGTTCCTGGATCCTTCAGCAAAGTGAAATGATGGAGAAGACTGTCATTAACAATGGCACTCAACGTGAGGACTGAGTTTTACCCAATAAAAACAAAACAAAGATGGAAAAAAAAAAAAACAAATTAACAAAAAACAAAAAAATGAAAAGAAAAGGACTTCTTGCTACTCCGGAGCAACTTATTGGTAGAGGTTTTGTACTCGGAAACAAAGTAGCAGGGATGTTTTCATACAGTATTTTTTCAGAGTTTATGCATTGTCCATTGATAAATTTTTGTAATTGCTGCTTTAAATGCATTTGAAAATGTAAGCAAAAGAAGGGTGTCTTTAGCCGGTGTTAGCTGTTGCTTTCTTGCTTTGAAATAGGCACGGTGGAGCTCCTACCCAAGCTCATAAGCTCTGCTGCACCAGGTGTTTCTGAAGATGTTACAGCTTCACTCATTGAGATTTACAGCTTTTTTTTTTTCTTTTTTTTTTTGTTAAGCACTGGGGTATTGTTTTATATTTTATACAGGAGGTCTATTCTTCTATGATCTTCAGCCTGTAAATCTTAACTATTTTCATAAATTCTTTCAGAGACTGTATTTCACATGGTGCAAACGGGACACTTGGATCTTTGATCAAGTGATGCAGCCTACATTTAAATGCATCGATGGAATGGAACCTAAATCCGTGTTAAGGTTCTTTTGTACTGAAGTGTTCTAAAGGAAGAACATTAGGTCACTTTGGAGGAACACAGTGGTTATTACTCTTAAATTTGCATTGTTCTGGAGACAATTATGAAGTGGATTAATTTGAAGCTGGCAGTTAATTCATTTGTTCTGATTTACCTGTATTTGGGGTGCTATAATACATCTAATGTCTCTTCCTCCCTGCCCATTTCATCTGGAATCACTAGCTTTGGGAAAGCCAATGAATACCTTTGTTTTGTACTTTGAGGAGTGATGCAGAGAGGAGGTGTCTTCACAGCAGAGATGTGACTGCAATCCTCTGGACGCTCTCAGACCTTCTCTGGCTGCTTACACTCCAGTTGAGCCTCCATCACAGATGTAAACTCAGCCCAGCTTCGGTTTGTTTCTGCAGTCTGTTCTGTGCTCATATTTTCCTCCACTGTTGACTTGCCATGTAGCTTCTACAGTGGCACCACTGCATAATTGCTCTGAAAGAAATACAGCTGTTCATTGTGTGGAACAACTGAAGTGCTCTACAAATGTGTGAATTCCAGCCCTGCTATTGGAGACCTCTGTCGGTAAATAAAGGTGGTCGAAGAATTTTTTGCATTGTTTCTTTATTATAGTACACACAGGCAGAATTACATGTTTTGTCTTGGTCTTCTGCCTACAACCACTCATTCATAAAATCCCCTCTGGCAGAAGGTGCTCATGTTCTGTGTAAGAGTGTCCACTCAGGTGATCTGTCTGAAAGGACAAGCACGTTTTGTTGGTTGGTCCCTTCAGTTTGTCTAGCTATTAGTGAAACAGGAAATAAAATCTCAAAATACTAATAATACACCAACCTGTCGGTCTATTCAATGTAAGACTGCAAAACAATTCGCCCCTCACATGGATCAGAAAAGACTTGTGAACCATACTGGTCTAGAACAAGGCATCAATAATTGAAAAAATGTTAATGCCTCAGGTTCCTAATGTGGAGCACGTTATGTCTTATTTTATTATGTTGAAATTAAACTGAAACTTTCCCATTTAAGTGGCATCACTTAAGAAATTAAATGCAATTAGATAAATCTCAGCCTTTAATCTGATTATGATCACATCTGGTACAGATATTCATGGTCACCAGAGGATGCACTCTGATCACCCCAGAATGCCGAACTTTGAAAATTAAAAGGATTTGATCACGTGTGGATGCACTGCCATAAAATGTTGTATATACAGTACATCATGATCACCCACAGACAGAGTTCTAATGAAGTAAAGCAGGAGGACTGGTAGGCCTCATTCCCTCTCCCTGTTTCTATCCCTCTGGTGATTATGGGCGTTAACTTTTTCAAGAAATCCTATTGACCAGTCATCCTGCTGCTGCCAAAACTTTAAATCTGTTCTCCACTGCTCTGCTTTCAGTTGGCACTTCAGTTCATTGCAACCATCCTCCACCGCAGTCGCCTCAACTCTAACTCATCAGTGTCCAACTCTAGCTCCTCAGCTCATCCTGCATCCTTCCTTTGCCGCCACCACCACCAATGTCTAGACTCAATACTGGGGTATCATATCATGCTTTCGGCCTCACAACCCCTTTGAGTACATGAAGACAACACAGTGGAGACCAATTGCCGAAGACATTGAACATTAAATATATTTTCTGAAATTGTAAAACCATCATTCACTCATAGTTTATAAAACGTGTAAAATAAATAATCATTCACTCATAGTGAAAGCTCTCCTGGTTGAAATAGACTGTCAAAATAGTCACTAAGTAAGCCTTGGTGTGAACATCTAAAAAAAATGTTGCAATTGATTTATTGTGATTGTGATCCTCAGGAAAATAAAGGACTAATAAATCTTTTCATGTTGTAACATTATGCATCAGAACAACATATATCAAAGATAAAATCGACTCCAATCCAGTTATAGGAGAGCTGAGGTAGGGAAGATGTTCATTAAAACACAGCCAATACAGGATTATTATCAGAGCTAAGAAACAACACTAATTATCCTCCTACATAAGACAGAATACATTTACAAATTTAGGAACAAGGGACAGCAGGTGTGAAGAAAAAATAAATCATGGCTTTGTTTAGCTGTCACTTCCCGATAATGTGCATCTTTGATAGAACAGACTAGCAGTATTGTGAGACATGCCTGTGCTTGAGAAGTTGAAACATTTGCTGATAGTCCACCCTTCAGTGCTTCAAATGTTTCAGTTCAGAGCAGACAAGCTGTCTTAACACCTAAGCAGATCATTGTTCTTGGTATAAGTGTGCCCAATTCTGCTGAACAGAAACAATGGTAATGCATAAAATGAACACAAAAGTACTATCTCAGTCACGTATTATTACCATGTATCACCTCCATAAGACTTAGGCGAGAGACACGTTTTTCTTACAGTTATGACTTCACTGTGCAAGGAGGTAGTTCAAGGACACCTCAGAGAGATGAGACATAAAAAGAAAATGAAGAAAAAGAAAAGTTCAGTCACTAACTCCAGTCATCGTGTCCATTCTCTACAGTTTAGCAGTCTCATTTAGCCAAAAAGTTGCGGTTTCAAGCGAATACTGTTTCAAAATAAGTCTGTGCAGTTGAATTTAACCGCATCCAGCGTCAGCTTCCCTCCACACTCCATTGGCTCTATGAAAATGTTATGACTCGGAAAGAAACCAACCATTTCTGGAAACTCCTCGTCCATATCTCCCGGCCCGTGCGACGAGATGTAGTCCACGGTTGAGTTTGTGTCCATAGAAGTGTTTGTGTGTTCTGAGCTGTCTGAGTCGTGAGAGAGGCTCTTGATGTAGGTGGTCAGGGGGTAGGGCAGTGTGGTTTGCTCTGTCAGGGGGCTCAGGCTGGTTTCAGAAGAGAGATGGGAGGAGTCATCAGAAGGTGAGCAGATATCGCTGCTTTTCTTGGGCAGCTCCTCAACATCCACTAGGATGGGCTCTTCTTCCTCTGCAGTTACGCTGTAAGCATTCTCTGGCAGCTGGAGCTTCATTTTGTTCTGATTTCAAGAAAGATAGTCTTAAACTATAAACAGGGATTTGAGTTTACTGAAGTGTGTACACATTTTGACATTCTTACCTTTTCTTGGGTGCACTCTTTTGCCCATTTGCTGTTTGCAGGATCCAGAACTGCATCCAGCATTAGACACTGGAAAAGCCCCTTGAACCTAGGAGAGAATATGGGAACTTTCATGAAAAATATAAAAATAGGTTTCTATTGTGGCTTGATTTCTTTGTCAACAGCTGCTATGTGTTTTCTGCAGTATGGTAGTTGAACAAAAACTGACATGAGTGTGCTTCTGAGTCACTTTGACTAATAGATGTATTTTGGTTTTGACGTTGCAGTCTTACCTCTTCTTTACTGCTGAACTCTGCCACAGACACAGCAATAACAGTATGATCACAGCCACGGCTACACACACTAACACGAAGAATAGGTGTGCATCCTCTGCAACAGTGAAACAGTTTGATGTAAGATTGCAGCATGAACAATCAGTTCTTCTACATTATTTTACATGGTGGAAAAATAAGTGAGATCAAGAGGAAAGACCTTTAATGAGTCAAAGGAAGTCCATTTACATTTCCAAAGCATACTTAATGAATTTACACTTATAAACAATAGCCAGGTGCCAACAGTAACACTAAAACCATATTCCTCATCAAAATGAACTTTCCCTCTGAAGTTAGAGGGGAAAATGTGAGTCATCCAGTCCTTTTTTTGAGAAAAAAATCTATTGAAAAGTTCATCTAAAATAATAGAGATGCTTCATCGATATTAGTTAAGGTGATATCTCCACTCATTCTTGTCTTTTTACCACACATTTTC
The DNA here is from genome assembly GCF_009762535.1 of Notolabrus celidotus. Classification (NCBI taxonomy): domain Eukaryota; kingdom Metazoa; phylum Chordata; class Actinopteri; order Labriformes; family Labridae; genus Notolabrus; species Notolabrus celidotus. The sequence goes on along the minus strand of NC_048273.1, from coordinate 11,842,988 downwards.
CTCAATGTGTTACAGCCCTACGTCTTCTGCAGCTCCACAAACAATGCTCAAAAGTCCCCTCTGTGAAAACATGGGGGGGATTTACTATAGAGGCTAACTTTGGAAAATATATTGTTGCTGTGTAAGTTATAGCTTAAGAACTCTATTCAGTCACAAGCTCTTTTCAACAACACAGATCTTCTGAATTCAGCAAATCAGCCCTCTCTATTAGAGCAACAACTTCTTGGAACTCATTACTGAGTAAAATCCGAGAGAGCTGCAGCTTTGCTGAATTTAAGTCTAGGATGTAATTATGGCTAAAATCATGTACTCATTGCACTAAAATACAATGATTGATTTATTGGTCATGATTTAATGTTTTATTAAGGTTTAGATGGTGTGTTGCTACCAAAAATCGCTGCTATAGCGGAGTGCATTCAGCTTTTTACATCGAAACATCATTATTAAAGATGTGTGCTTCTTAGTGATTATACACTATCGTGTATCGTTAGCTTTTAAAATTGTAATATTGTCCTTTTAATTTCACTGTGAAGGTACCCCTGTTGTTGTATAGTGGTTATGTATTGTTGTGTAGCTGTTCGTATGATGTACTGTTTGTTTTTAACAGAGGCATTGCCTCTGTCTCCTGCCCAGGGACTACAGATGTAAATAAGCTCATAGCTAACTCTGGTACAGCTAAAAGGCTGTAAACTGTGCCTGTCGAAATAAAGAAATGAAAAAAATATATACTTTTCACTGGCTGAAATTTCATACAGCCCACTGATAGTCAACCAAGGCTGACCAGAGGCATTACATTTTTGAAAAGTTAAATGAATGATGAAATATGGAGATACAAGGTTTCACCCTGACTGCAACGATAAGCACATTGTGGCTATCAGACTTGTGGAGCCTCATATTAAAGCTGCTGTTGGTAGTCACAGAGTAAATATCTGTTCAGAGAGAGGGACTTTGAATGTCAACACTATCCCTCCCAACCAGATTTCCTCTTAGCCCCCCAACACAGATCGGCGTGTGCAGTCATGATAGTGCCGGACCCATAACCAATCGGAGGACCAAGTAGGGGCTGCCCCTTAACCAATCAGGACAGAGGATTGGAGATTAGCTATGATTGGTCCGTCATAACGGGAACGGGGAAATAATAACATTGCTTGATACAAAGGCATTGGAAAACGCAGAGAGATCGCAATAGTCTCAAATTACCGGTACAGAGCACCGATGGGTATTATGACCTTTTCTCCAAACCCAGCAGAGAAAAAAGTAATGTTTTTTTACACCATTCCTACCAACAGCAGCTTTAACCAAGTATAAACTTTATTGAAAGAAGTTTTAGGCAAGAAAGGCAAAACTGTGATCCATTACGGCTAGTGAAAGTGAAACAAATCTGATCAGCAGACCCTTTTTCATCAAATGGTAAATTAAAATGTCGAGGATCATGATGATTAGCTAGCATAAATACTGTGAAAAGGGGACTTCTGTTTGCTCCGCCTACTACCTCCAAAGCTCCCTTAGTACTACATAATATCAACATGTTGAGTATGTAGTCCTGGAGTATCAGATTTACAGCACAAGGTTGATATCAGTCTATTTATCAAATCTTTGGCATGAAAAACATGAAAGGTTAAAATATCCCTTCAAAGAAACTCACAAAGCTACTTACCCTGGATGTAGAATTTGATAGTTTGACCTGCAGGGCCTTCTCCTTTAGCAGTGGAAGCAGTCATCCATATGCTGTAGACACCTGGAGACAATCCTGGGATAGTGTGTGTCCTCTGTGATGCTTGTACAGAATCTGAAATATAGATACAAGTGCACAGAGCACAGTCATTTCAAGTCCAGTTAACTATGTGACTGCATGATCACAAGAACAGATCTGTGGTTATGGTTCTTACAGTTTCGCTGGTGTCTGCTGCTGTTCTCTAAACAGATGGTATACTCAGTGATACAACCTCCACGCTGACCCCTGGGGATTTCTGTCCAAGTTACTTTCACTTTGTCCCCATCAACGTTCTCTTGGACTGATGGTCCAGCTGCTGGGACTACAAACAAGAAGAACCCAAAGAGACAGGATGGATAAACCACTATTACTAAATAAGTTACTTTTTTCTACTGTTTAGTGAGGGATTAAAAGAAGTCATAATATTGAATTTCCATTTTTATTTCTTCTTAGATCTCACCTAATTCCAAGAAAACACCTGTAAAGCTGGTTTCAGCCGCTGAGCCGTCCTTATAGGAAACATACACTGCTCCCTCATAGCACTCAGCTGGCTTCAGACCTGAGAAAGAAAGAAAGAAAGAAATTATACAAAATTGAACAGTATAAACACATTGTGGTGAAGAAGGATGATTACATGCAACAACAGTTCACTGAGAAATTCAAAATGAACACCACTGCACACCACTATCTTTGCTTCCTCATGTTATTCAGCCTGTATTTACTGTAACTACAGATGTCTTTTTTTATTGTTTGTTTTTAAATCTTTACATGGAATCGCCCCACAGTACATCACCGACCTCCTGCAAAGCTACACTCCCACAAGGCCTTTGAGGTCTACAGGACAGCAGCTTCTTGTGGTCCCTAAGACCAGGCTGAAAACAAGGGGTGGCCATTCCTTCTCAGCAGTGGCCCCCAAACTGTGGAACGAGCTGCCCCCCCCCCCCCCCCCCCCCCATGTTAGTTTGTCCCCAACATCACTGACTTTTAAAACCCGTCTTAAAACATATTTTTCCTCCTTGGCTTTTAACCCAGCATGACAGTTGTGTGGTCTCTGTCTCTGTCTGTTCTTTTATTGTATTTGTATTTGCTCTTACAGTGTTTTTATTCTTTTTAAGTGTTTTATTTGTTTTATCATGATTCTTTTACTTTATTCTATTTTATTCTCTGACATTGTTTTATGTTCTGTGTGTTTGAACTTATTTAACCTCACTATGCAGCACTTTGCTGAAAATTGATTGTTTTTTTTAAATGTGCTGTATAAATAAAGTGGATTGGATTGGATTGGATGTCTCACCGGTAATAACAAACTGGTTGTTCTTCTTTCCCAGTCGGACCCATCTGAGCTCCTCCAGTTTGTAGCCCTCTCTGTACCATTCCACAATATACTCTGCTTGTTCAGGTGCAGTTACAGGCTTTCTCCAGGAGATGGCGACACTGTGGTTGTCTGCAGTGACGTGTACATCCTGAGGGGGCTTGGCTGTGAAAGCAGGAGCAAGAACAGTACATCCTCTTGAACTTCAACTTCACTTTCAGAAGGTAACACATACAAACCATCATTCACTGGTATTCAGTAGAAAGACTGCTTGACTACTTTGCTTCCTTAATAAACTTCAGGTTTAATTGAACAAACATCCACTCATACACTTTTTTTGTTACCTTTGGTGTGCTTTGTGGTGATGTTGGCAGGTGGGGAGGGTCCTATGGAGTTGTAAGCCCACACTTTCACTTCACAGTTGGCACAAAATGGAACTGTATAATTCCTGGCATCTGCACCAACACTGGTGTTGAAGACCAGAGTTTTGGATCTTTGGTTGTAAACACTGACTTTGTACTGTATGATTTTCCCTCTTGCAATGGAGATGTTTGGCTCCTGCAATTAGAAATCTTTTTGTCATTGAGTTTGGAACCACGTATGTACTTTGTTGAGTAAAAAAAAAACAGCAGAAAATCTTCGACAAAGCTTCAGATTTATCTTTTTTTTTTATAGGATGCTGAAAACCAACACACTGCAAGCAGTTTTTAAGACACCTCATTTCTGTTCAGCTCCTTTTTTTCTTGTAAATTGAAACTGACAGTGTCTGCTGTCAGGTTTCACTTATTTCTCACTATCTCCCTTTGTGCGACATCAAATGAGTGTATTTGTGTGTGTGTGTGTGTGTGTGTGTGTGTGTGTGTGTGTGTGTGTGTGTGTGTGTGTGTGTGTGTGTGTGGTGGAGGTAAGGGATATGTGACGGAGGTGAGTGTGTGAGGGTGTCACACCTCAAAAGTGGTCAAGCGTTGACCTTTAATTTGCGAGGAACATGGCGGTGAAGCAGGAAGATCAAAAAGTGTTACTATGGTTACAATACTGCACGCCCACACACCCTCAGAGTGAGAGAGAAAAAACATGGAGACTACAAACCGTAAGTCACGCAACTGTGCACCTGTGTTATGTGTGTTATCCGTCACTACTTCAACAATTTTAAATCTCTAAGCCAAAATAAAACAGAGAGATTTCTAAATATAAGATTTAAAACTCACCTTCCAATACACCTGAAGGGATGTGGCATCAGAGGAAGCTTCAGCGTACCATACATCTAACTCTTTGGCAGGAGCTGAAACAGTAAATAAAGGAAATCTGTTAATGAGAGAATAGATATGTTTATTTGTGTCACTGCATGTGATTTTTAAGAAAATAATTGGGTGTTTTTTCAATGAACAAGTGAAAGACTGGCTTTTGGAATTATTGCCTTATAATTGTGTCTGTAAGTGAGAGCTTTAGTTTGCGATGTCATGCTTATAAGTGACCAATCTGCAGCTCTGTTTCAGTTTTCCTATGTTAAAGTCTGGCTAAGTTGTAGTCTGCTTGCAAAAACACATCTGATATCAAACATAGAAAATGTAAATGTAAATCAAATAGAAAGAAAACCCTTTCCATTTGGTGTGTTCAAGTGCCGTTTGGAAACTGAGACTTCTTTGTTAACTACCCATCTGCAATATATTACATATTTAATTTCACAAAGTGAATGATATTAGTCTTTAATGGGTTCTTAAAATACTGGATATGGAAGATTTTCTTCAATGTTCTTTTAAGTTCCTTTAGACTGAGTGACCATACACTATAAACAATACTTTAATCAACTCTCCAAGCCAAGTTGAATGCATGTTGTTTCGTACAAAGGTAATACAAAACTAATTGTTTAAAGTTAACAGTTGAGTTTGGTAGATTAGCTTCCCCAAGCAGGTTTCAAATCTCTCCATGTTGGTTTGTACTGCCTTGGGTGAAACCAGTGGCTTACTGGTTGTTCAGATGTCAATCTGTCTGGGGTCCATTGAACAATAAGGTTTCGTCCCGTCAAGTCACATGTTTAGACTTTCTGGGAGTGTAGAAACTTTGTGTGTATCCAATAGCAAAAGGAGAACTAATACACAGTTTTAATAAATGTGTCAATTACATGCTTAAACTAAAAAAGTGTGAAGGTTAAGAAACCCTTTTACTAGAAATGTCTCTTCATATAGTTCTGCTCTGACCTCTGCTGATACTGCTGTTTAAAAACAAGTCAAAGCTAACATATCTATAGACAGCCAAGATATCTTCACACCATCAGCTTTACAGTTATGCAGTGAGACTTCCCATGAGGCATCACGTCTGTTTTTACCACTTTAAATTACTTGAATCAAGGTCAACGTCAAACTAATATTCAGAATGTCTTTATGACAGTACTTATGGGGCGCCTTTATGAGGCAGCGCCCCATAAGTACTCCAGTAACTGTTGTAACCGTCTAATCTCTCAATGTGTTTCCTGTGTTTGTTCACTGATGAATGGTTTTGCTAGAATACACATCTCAACCAGCAGGTGGTCAGTGGTGAGCTGATAACTGCATAAAAACCCCAAATGAGAGACATTAACTGATATCGGTGTAGATAAACTGCCACAGAGAGACTATGATACTTTCAAAGACATATGTTTTGTTCACAGAAAGCTTTCATTCAGGAAGTATTCACAGAGGTAGAAAAAAAAGCTCTCAAGAGCTGCAGCTGGTTTGTTTCCATTCCTGTTTTCTGTTTCTTGCGGTGCATGATATTTCAAAAATGATGTTTCAAAATTAAAATCTGTTTAAGATTTCAAAAAAATGTTATACAAGAAAACGTGAAATCTATCGGACAAGTAAAATAAATCACTAACAGGCAAAAAATATGAAGTGGTTGGGGGGAGGAGCATCTGAGTTTTTGTAGTGGCTGAGTTGGATTTCTCTGAATATATAATAGTATATTCCAATAAAGTAAAATACAAATATTTTTTTATTTTGGAGGTTTAAAAAAACACTTGATTATGTACTCCCACTAGGCAGCAGTATGCATTTGCGTATTAGCTAAATATTTAGGTTCGCTGAGCAACACTTAACATTTAGATTCATATTTCAGTTTTCACATTTAGTTTTAACATTTAGATTTAAATTTGCATTTAGCATTTAGATTTAACTGATTCTTGCATAAATATATTTGTCACAACAAAAATAAATGTGAAGAAGATCACAAACATTGCTCTACATGTGATTTAAAAAAGTGACTGAAAAATTCAGACTACATTTTTATGACATTTTGGAGCTATAGGTGGAGAAATGTTGCTGTTATTTTCAGTGTGCACAACTTTACAAATGAATTGATATTGGACACTGAACAGAACATGTGTGAACGTACCCTCCTCCTGACTCCAGGCAGAGACAGTTGCGCTCCACTCACTCCAATGTCCGCTGCTGAATTTGGACCTGGCTCTGAAATGGTACAATCTACAGGGCTCCAGAGAGGACATGGACAGAGCTTGATCCTGACTCATCTGCACAACCTGAAAGGTAAAACATTTCCAATCTTTATTCCTATTTTAAATCATTTGACTTTGATAATGTATGTTTCCAACATATGGTTTCAAAAGATTTGATCCTGGCTTGTTTTCAGAATTTGCAGACTGAATCAGCAAGTCATGCAGTGAAGTACTACCTTCTGCAAAATCTCTTGCAACAAGTCAATAAAATACCCTGGACTGTACAAAGTCTGGACCAATGTGAACCATTAAGACTTCTTACCGAGTCTGGAGACGACATCCACCTCTGTGCCTCTGTTTTGTATTGGATCTCTAAGTGTTCTGTCTTCACAAGATGTTCCACCTTGATGTCGCAACTTCGAGAAGAACACTCAGGCTGGCCAAGAACTGGAGCGGATGGCATTGCTGCTCAGAGCAATCACAAAAACACATACAAGACAAGAAAAAGATGTGGAGGATGATTTTCTGGAAGGATGGATTCCAACATATCATTGCAAACCAACATAGTTAGTCGTTACTTGATGCAAAAGAGCAAGAAGATTACTGGTAAACCGTTATAAAATTAAAGTTTTGAACTCTAAAGAAGGTTGATATCATGCACTAAAATCATCTCACTACTAATGAAAATAACACTTTATCTTTTTAAAGGCTAACAGCAAGCACTCCATGAATTAATCCATCATTACAGCTGACTGATGATGAGCTTCTGTATTACCAATGTCTCTGAGTGTGTAGCTGACAGGGGCGGACGTCGCATTGCCCAGATCATTTCTGACTTGGACCCACACAGAGATCATCTGGACAGATTTGGACACTGTGAAATCAGTTGATGGCGTATCAGTTCTTTTTTTGGAGACCTTATACTGCATCGGTCCAGCTGTGTGGTTTCCAGATACAGTTTTCACCCTGAAACACACAAAGTCCTCTTTCATTTCACAGCTGATGTAAGCAGTATGATTTCATTGACAAGTAGAACATTCAGTAATTGGGATGTTTGTTAAGTGCTTAGTCTGAATTTGGTCATTTTTCAACTCACCACAGAACTGAGGTATTACTGAGATAAGTGTCTTGTGTGTTCCAGGTGCAGAACACCACTCCACTTTCATCATTTCTGACATTATAAGTGCAATTCATGATTTTGGGCTGCACCGGTAGATCTGAAGGACAGAAGACAGGAAGAATTCAAACCTAAACAAAGCCTTAAAAAAAGAAGAAACTGTTGTAATATTTTACTTCCAACACAGACATATCCAACTAGAAGGAACTTGTTATATTATCTGTCACCACTGAAAAGTAAAGATAGTTGAATATTATTTTAAAAACATTCTACAAGTAGAGGCATGCACACAATAGTCCCTTAGTATTCAAGCATGTATAGATATATATTTTGTGCAAATACAGTTTGTTCTGTGTAAGGGAACTGGTACAACAGCCTTGTTTTTACTTGTCAAGCACCCAAAGCTCTGTGTTCAGAAAAAGTAACTTAACTATAGCTGTTGTTCTTAACACATTCAGCTGACTATATTTGCACAGAAGAAGAGAAAGCAGAACAAGCTGTGGCTATTTTTACAGTTCTTTTAGCATGAACAGATATAGCCACGTCCAAAAGACTCGTGTTGAAACAGCATACGCTTATGCACAACATGAGTCCTGCAGGGCGTTGTAGACTGTGTACATTTATGAATCCTTTAATGAGAATAATATTTAAGCTAAAGGTCAATTTGGTGAAATATTATTCAAGCACACTCTGGTGCCATTTACTCCTGCATCAATAGGTGGGACAGTAATTTCATTTGAGGGAAAGTAGTCTGAAATCCACTGTGCATTAAGAATCTTAGAGGAGAGAGAACATTCCAGAAAGACTACCAGTATTACTACTACTACTCTCTCTCTCTCTCTCTCTCTCTCTCTCTCTCTCTCTTTCTCTCTCTTACTCTCCTCTATCCCTCTTTCCAACCCCAACTCAGTCGAGGCAGATGACTGTCTCCCATAAGTCTGGTTCTGCTCGAGGCTTCTGCCTGTTAAAAGGAAGTTTTTCCTTGCTGCTGGATCTAAGCGAAATACTGCGAGGTGCAATTCTCATGGTGGATTAAAATGAGATAAGACCAAGGGGACTGGATCTTATCATGTCTTGATGTTGGGTCTTTGTTAATAATTTAACATAGAGTACGGTCTAGATCTGCTATGTTTGTAAAAGCGTCTTGAGATAACGTTTGTTATGATTTGGCGCAATAACCTAAAAATAAAGATTGATTGATTCATTCATTGATTGATTGATGGAAAGAGTTACTTCCCTGCACTTTGGCCTCATACTCACATCCAGATCTGATGTCCATTCCACAGGGTTCTCCATCATGAGGACATGAGCTCATACAGCTGAACGTTCTGATGCTCCTGGTAATATTCACTACATTGTGAAATATAGTTGTAGAATTCAATTTTTCGTGTTTCTGTGGTGTGGGCGGGTTGTTGCTCCGTATTTTCCCCAAACTTTTGCAACTAAAGGTGCAATAGACCTTGAAGCTGGAGCCTCGCTGCGCTACAGACCCGGTAGTAGACCAGATGGTGCAGGAACTCTGACCTGAAAGTTAAAATGATGACTTGTGTATTACCTTATTTACATTACTCTAACACAAAAGAACGACCCAGCTAGCATTTTTATGTTCTAAAAACGTCCTTTTAATTTTACAGAGGATGTTACTGTTATGTTATTGAAACATTCAATAGTCAATTATCCAAAGAATGTTATCTAAAATCCTTTGAATGATAAAGATAAAACATTCTATCTTTGTTTTAATCACCAGAATATTCTTAAATAAAACATTTTGGGATTTGAGGCGTCAGAAACATCCTGAAAACATTTTTTACATGTTGCTTTCAGAATGTTGCTTCTTTTTTATTAAGTAACATTATATAGAACATTTTATAGAAAACATTCAATAATCTGTTACCTAAAGAATAATATCAAAACATCCTCTGAATGTTAAAGACAAAATGTTCTTCTTCCATTAATAGTTAACAAATAAAGAACATTATTTAAATCCATAAACATCCTTAAGATGTTCTTTAAATATTACACTCAAACCCTTGTCTTGAAACATAATCAGAACTTATAGGGAATATTAGCCAATGTGGTGAGAACATTCCCTGCTAGCTGGGGACTCTTTACACTGAAAGAAGTGTCGTGTTGAATCTAATAAATGTTGTTATGTCAAGTTGTTGCATGAAATACATTTCTCTAAATCCAGATATATATTTATAAAGTTAAGTACAATTAAATTAATGAATATATCTGGATTTAAAGAAATGTATTTCACACAACTTGACATGATAAAATTTAGTAGATTCAACACGACATTTTTTTCAGTGTAGAAATTAATTTGGAGCACAAAATGAAATATAATGATGTTATGCACAATTGATTTATTCAAAACGCAATATCACCATGTAAATGTACAATTCATCTTCATGATACAACACAAAATAAATACCACAGAACCAACCACTCTTAGAACAGCTTTAAAGTTTTTCAGAAATGGCTTTTAACATTCACATTTTAATCTTAATCACTTCCATGTTACTAAAATAATATGTCCTAGAGCCATCTGAAATTGAGTTCAAAAGTTAGTTATAGTTTCTGAGCTTACCTGCGCAGAGCTGAACGGCCAGGACGGTCACAGCAGTAAAGATGGACCATATTCGGGACATTTTCGCCACGAGTCATCTGTAACTTCCTTCGTAAATGTCTCTACTATAAGATCTGCTTTTTAAAAATCCTAAAACAAGGAAGAGATCACAAATGCAGATGTTAATTTATGGATCCAGCGATATAAATTGGTTCAACCATTATCTCACTGAATGAGAATCCATGTCTGGGAAACTACACGGTACTTTCCGTCTTCTTACTGGAACTTTTATCATTAATTTTATATTATAAATGACTTTTAAAACATATCCGGATTTGAAGTAGATTCATGATGAGTGAAAGTGCCGTTTGTGGCCGAACTGCGGTCGCTTAAGATTAATAATACGAGTAATAAAAGCAGGAAAAAACAAACCTACTCACCAAGGCATCACATCCCAGCAAAGAATAAATCTCTATATACTCTTGAACCTGTTTGGAGCTCACTATCCGTCATTATAATTCCCACTTAACATCTCAGATAGGAGCAGTGTGTCCAGCCTGAAGTCGGTAGAGAGCGTCTGTTGACTATCTGCTGGCTGACTGCCGCCTCTGGTGTGATGCGAAAAACCGGAGCCACTAACACGCATCATCAGTGAAGCCAGACACACACACACACACACACACACACACACACACACACACACACACACACACACACACACACACACACACACACACACACACACACACACACACACACACACACACACACACTGTCTGTGTATATCTTTGAAGCTGTGGTATAGGAATGAACCTTTACAGCTAACACAGTGTGCACAATTACACCGCATTATTCCCTGTAAAATTAAAATTCTTAAGGTAATTTGAATGAAAATTGGGACTAATACCAATCTTTCAATTTCGTTTTCTACTTTATATAGAGTTTGGTAAAAGGTATGATACTCTTTTTGTTTTTTTGTTCTTTTAATCATATCATCATCATATCCTGAGATATATTTCTTCAGAGTTGCTCCTAATGTTCGCTGCTACAATGATAGAAAATGCAGAAGAAGGTTTGATGTGATCAATAAAGATGATTTCAGGACTGATTTAATATCACAAAGAAAGTCTGCAGACAGATTTTTAAATAAAATCTTAGAATATGTGACACTGTTGAAAGTTAGAGGCGTAACAGCACAACAAACATCAGCTAAATATTCATAATTTTCTTTTTTCTTTTTTTTTTTTTGGCACGGCAAAAAGTCTCTCACTCCCACATTCATAACCCCATGTGCTGCTGTGAGGGACTTCCCCCTACAGCTGCGCCACATTTCAGCTTTAAATGTTCAGGCCCAAGATGTATTCAATCATTTATGTGTTTCACAAAAACATATATGTTTTAAGACATTCATTCTCCATGAGATGTCTTGCAACTTCAGTCTGCCAGCGGAGAGATACACTTCTGCAGTTGTGATTATCAATGAGGAAGTAAGACAACTGTCAGGAAGTCTTGAAGACTGTTTTACTACAGGTGTTTGACGCATGAAGTGTCGGGCTCTGGGGGCATTTTAGAAGCCACACACCCAGTTTTCATCTGTGAGCAGGGACACTTCTGACTGACTTTAGCCTGGGTGTGTTTTGAAAGAACTTCATACTCAGTTTCACTTCACAGCTCTCAAAGCAGACTGGCTATTACAAGATAAATACTGAGAGCACACCCTGTAATATTGAAATAACAGAGACAATGACAGCTGTTCACACAGAGTAGCTTTTTTTGATTTCATACAAGCATGTAGAAGATAGTGAGCTTATATACAGCCAAAAGAAAAACATTTTGCTGGCTAGATTTGGTTGCTGGTAGTTAGCATACTGCTGTTTGTCTTTTTAGGCTACAGAAGTATTATTAAGATGTCACCCATCCAGAAAGTTTCAACACGTGAGAGAGGACTGAAGGACATACAGACCACTATCCATTAAGTTAAATCTTGAATTAACACATACATCTTTAGACTCTATAATAATTGCATTAACAAACATATTAAGGACTTAACAATATATTCAACATTACAGACATTGTGGCTATTTTCAAAAGGAGTAACTCAATCTTTTATTTGTGATGTGTCACATTTTGGTAAATCAATTACTTCGCTGTTAAATATTCAGTCCGGATGTTTAAAAATAACTAGAACAGTGTTTCCATTGGAGCAGTTGTGTGGTCTAGTCTACAGCTACATTAGCAGCTCAGCATGGCTGTACTTTTAAATTTGAAGACAAGGACGCTTACAATGAAAACGTTGGAATGTTTTAAATCAGCATGCTTACATTTTCAAATAAACATAAACATATATGTGAAGCTGGGGCTGATAGGAGTCTCTATTGTTTCACATATTTGGTCAGATACCAAACCACACATAAAAGTCTTGCAGTTTTCAAATCCGCCTAATACACTAGCAGTACATACTGATTTGGGCAAAATTCAGTATGTAGTATGCTTTTTATTTACAGTCTATGGTAGTATGTAGTATGTGAACAAAAGCAAAATCTGCAGTATGCCAAAACTACCCGGATGTCGTGCTGATTTGGGAAAATTTCTCAGTATGCATCGGACCAGTCTCCCTCGCATACTGTTTCCCACAATGCACAGCACTAACGTTCAGCTTCTTATTTTTTCCATATATGACAGGGGGCACTCAGTTTTTAGGTGCTGCGAAAATTATAAAATTCCATACAAACCATTTCTTGACTATTTAATAATACATGATACCAAAGAAGTAGGCTGTTACATGCTACCTACGAATGTTTTATACTGTATGTACTGCATACTGCATACTGCATACTGCATACTGCATTCTGCATTCTGCGTCTGAAGGTAGTATGTAGTCTGACTGTTCTGTTGGAAATGTTTTGCAGTATGCTGGGTCAAGCGTCGCTGGATTTCTGGTTTCGGAAAGTGGAAGTAAACAACAGCCAAGCTGATAGTGAAACTGCTTATTTAGTACTCACTTAAAATGTAAAAGGTTAAGTGGTTTATATGGAACTTAATCATTTTCACAGCACCTAAAAACTGAGTGCCCACTGTCAAAAAAAGAACAAAGAAGAAAAAGTAGAACGTTAGCGCTGCGCATTGTGGGAAACAGTTCACGAGGGAGACTGGTCCGATGCATACTGAGAAATTTTCCCGAATCAGTACGACATCCGGGTAGTTTTGGCATACTGCAGATGTTGCTCTTGTTCATATACTGCATACTACATGCTGAATTTTGCCCAAATCAGTACGTACTGCTAGTATAGTAGGCGGTTTCGAAAACAGCTGCAGTTTTGCTATCAGGTTGGTTGTTGTAATAATGCAAAACAGATCCAACAGAACAGTCATACTATATACTACCTTCAAAAGCAGTATGCAGTATGTACAGCATGCTACATGCATAGGTAGTATGTAGCAGGCGGTTTCGGAGACAGCCAATATCTTAGGATGGAGTGAGTTCAAAGGTCAAAGAGAAATATATTTCAGTCAACCCTGAAGGGAACATGAGTTTTTATGGCAATCCATGTTGAAGTTGATGAGACATTTTTATTGAATACCACTACAACCAGTCTCAAAAGGACATGTTAGGGGACAACAACGTTATTTCAAAACTTCATCTGTGAACCACCAATATCTGCACAAAACGCTATTGTTATGTTAATTTTTTTCAAAGCACTGACTTCTTTTGGCATTAAATTCAGCTGATCACAAAACTTGCCAGGGTTCACCTTAAGGGACCAAAGTGGTGTATTAACTGATTGGTACTTGGAATATCTTCTTTTTGGACAAAAACTTTATTTGGTTATAAGTATGTGTAGATGGAAAATGATGTGTACAAAATCCATGTGAGGAGTACAAAAACATCAAGTCGAACATATATATTTAGAGCTTGTCTTGAGCCTTATTTACTTGTTACAAAGAGTTGCTGAGGTCTTCATTTGAAGTGAATAGTTCTTTATAATGCCTTCTTGAAAAATAGTTCACTTGAACAGGTTGTTTTGTTTGTGTCACTCCAAAGGCCCTGCTAGCTGTGTGTCAGAATGTGTCGATCTGCTGACAGCAGCTACCTGGGGAAAATAACCACTAGTCAGTGATGTCTCAGCTCTATATTGAGATACACAAGTGTCTGCAGGGTCACAAATCATTATTTCATCCTGCTGTAAGTCCTGGCAGGGAGAGTCCACCTCCACATCTTTCTCAGTCCTGTTCCTCTCTGGTGAGTAGCCTCCTTTAAAGACACTTATCGTCTCAGTGGTTTTAGGCCACAGGAGATCACTCACAGGGCCGAGAGTCAGCCCCAGAGGTGAAACAGAGAACTCCACCTCCACACTGGACAGCAGGCCTCCAAGTAATCCTCCTGGTACACCTGAACATCTGCCCTCCTCCTGTCCACTTGCTGGTATGTCACTCTGCTCTTCTTCTGTCTCCTCTGACTCCTCTTCTTGTAGAGCCAACATGGAAACCTGAGGTTTGTAGCTGACGTTTTCCAGCTGACTGCCAAAAAGCGTTAGCATAGGATCTGACATCAGCAAAGGCGTCTCCACTGCGGACTGTCCTGGCCTGTCCTGATATAAATCCATGTGCACATTAGGGTATACATCATCTCTTTCCTCCTGAGAGATCAGACTGACAGGGGACAGCGGGGGGTCACTGTAGGTTGACGAGAAGGAAAAATCACTCCGGTTGTGCTGGGAACAAACAAAGGAAAGATAATTTTAGCTCTTCAGTGATAAGTATATAGCAAATAGTATGTCGTCATATCCCTGATTTGTACTTCATGCAGCTCACAGAGTTGCGTGTTGTCAGAGTGAAAGCAAAAGAGGCAACAAACAATATCACTTCCTACAGTAGTCCAGTCTTTTTAAACTGTAGAAACAACAGTGTGTTCAGAGTATTTCAGTTTCATTAAAATTGTAGCAGGTCAAGTGAAATGTTCTATATGGTTATGCTTGTTTTGCTGATGTTGGTCCAGTTTTGTGAAGTTGCTGTTTTTCTTATAGTGGTGACAGAAGCTCTCACGAAAAAGGGGGAAGTGTCAATGCCAGCATGAGTTTGGTTACCTTCAGGAGTGTGATGGCATAACTGTTTCCTGGTTTCGGTAAGTTTTCACCAATACAAGCAGGCCCCCAGGATATACATTTCTGTTTGATACTGAAACAGAGAGACAGATGGCAGTTAGTCAAATATTGATAATGCCAGTTTATAATCTGACACTATAGGGATGAAAAATGTGAATTACAGCTCACAATGCAGTTAACTGCTCCTGTGTTTCCCTATGCCATAATGCTGGAAACACACATTTAGCCTCTCTGATTCTAAGACCATCCGTTAGACTGGGTTGCTTGCTTTAACCACACGTTGCACAGTTGTTGGGTTAAGGTTTCTAGTTAATTGTGTGGTCATGGTTTACTATAGAGTGGTAATTCATGAGATTGGCCTCTGAGGCGTACACTCACATTACTTGTAAAAAAAACGGTAGAACAGTGATGCGATGTGCTTTACTTGTTTATCTTGCAACGCTTGGAATCTGCTTTCAGACTGTACTTTTCTGTCAAACTGTTACACCTCAGCATATATAAGTTAAATAAATACCTTTCTCTTACACAACTCCAGCACAGCAGGTTGGATAAGATCCCTATGAAAATAGTAATGATGAAAACCATCACAATCACCAGGCCAACTGGAAGAGACCACAAGGGAAATACACAATAGTTGAGAATGACAGCTATTTTCAATCTTCCTATATTAAATGAAAAAGTTAAAGGCATTTGCTTCACAGAGCCTGCAAGCAGCAGGATGCTGACCTGCAGGTGCTGCAGGCTGAGAGGAAATCTGGCTCCCCCGTGGCCCTTCACCAGCTGAGGTAGATGCAGTCATCTGCAGAGCCAGAGCTCCATCAGGACAGTCCAGCCACCTCTCTCTGGGCTCGTGGCCAGACACCGTCACTGCAGAGACACAAATGACAGTGACAATAAAAGTTGAATACAAAGAAAGAAACAAAGATGAGTACAGGTGCAAACAGGCAGAATGTAGCTGTTGCATATTGTGTAGAATTTTTTGACCCTATAAGACAATACAGATGTTGGGAGTTCCTACAAATGTATGTCAACGAAGCAAATTCAGAATATTAGATGTTACATCTGTGACATGTGTTTGAATATGAGGATAATTATTCAACCTGAGTTAAACTTTTTGCATAAGAAAGAGTACAACCGAGGCTTTTGTCACTACAAGGCAGCAATTATTATTTAGCTCCAGAAATAGAGTACATGTAAAAAAAACGCACGTTAGTAGCAGCCTTATGGTTGCATGTGTGCATAAAGCCACAAGGCTTCCTGTTGGTGGTCAAAGTGAGTTCTAGAAAACTCTATGATTCACTGAGAGAACTATGAGTGTGTTTGAAACAGAATGAAAACCTGTTCTTCTGAACATCTTGCTGGGCTTGAATGTTAAGAACTTTGCTAAACACTTATTCAAAATCATCAGACGGGTTTGACACATAGAGATTTAATGAGGATATAACTTTAAGTATTTCAATGAGTTTATTACCGAATGTTACTGCATCTTTCCCCCCATTGACTCTTGAATCATTATTTCTTATTTTGTTTATCTAAATAAAATATAAACAGAAAACAATCAAACAGGCAACCATGAGTTAATATCTGAATTACTGGAAGTGAGAGGTGAAAAACCCTGCTGAGACGCTTAAGGTTTGTGGGAGGGGAGTATCAGTGGAATTCTGGTTGCACACTTTCCATTTAGTAACAATTGCGTATGCTGTGATGCGATAAATGCATGCTACTGCATATATGATTACCCACACGTGTGTGTGTTTCACACCACAAAGAAAAGTCCTCCTGGTGTACAGTTGATAGGAATGAACTCGCAACAAAGTTGTTCTTCCTCTAAGCCTTTGAAAGGTTTTTTATTTTGCCAGAGCAAGACAACATATTTTCTCGCTTGGTTTAAGTGGTATGCAGCTAAGGCAATAGTTTTATTCTTCTTGCAGAATACACTAGGTGTAAAACAACTAGTCAGGCTCATAGGTAGGGATCTAATCAGTATTTATTTCTGTTTTCAGGAATCTTTAAAATTTTTACTTGATCAGGAAAATTCATTATACGAGATGTCTTTTGTGATTTCATACAGCCTAGAGTTATGTGTTCAGATAGTGTTGTTTGTTCAAAGTTCAATAATTAAAGGTTGAAAGAAGCAAATACTTTAATTCAAAATGAGGAAGCATTTTACATCTGTCATTTCTTTCTGAAAAATGATTAACAAAATTAGACCAAAGGACGAAAAGGGTCCTCACAGCTTTCTGTTGACAGAATGAATCGCTTTGCTGCTCAGGGATACATGAGAATTCAACACATGAGGACAAAGAGCAGCTGCTCACCTCTGAGTTCTTTGTTGCTGGAGTTCAGTGTCTGGAGATAGATGGTGTAGTTTGTGATGAAGCCTCTCTGCTGACCAACAGGCAGCTCACCCCACTGGATCTGGATCTGTCTGGCTTTATGAACCAGTACTGACATACTGGGACTGGATTGCGGTTCTGAAAAACATACAGTTAGATGGAGAGGAAGAAAAGGCTGCTCAGAATCAATACGGTACATAAGTATTAAAGAGTGGGGTGTAGACCTGCTCTTTTAAAAGTGTCTAAAGATGACTTGTGCTATGAATGATAGCTTTATAAAACAAGACTGGTTGATGGAACTACTGCACTCCATGTGTTTCAGAAACTGTCATATTCTGTATGTACGGTGTGCTAATGTATCACGTGATATTGGTGCTATAAATGTTAATCTTTGAACAAAAGCACTGAGACGTGTTAAGTGTCTGAAACTTACTCTGCTCTTGAGAGTAGACCAGACGGGATGATGGAGCACTGACACCTCTAGTGGTCACAGCAAACAGAGAGATTTTGTACCTCACACCTGCAGTCAGGCCTGAAAAAAACAGAGGCTTAACATTTTCATTACAGATTATACAAAATTTTATAAGAATTCAACATTGTTTATGAATTTATACATAATATGTTTTAAGAGTATCATTTACATTTTAAAAACTCAGTTATTGGCATAGAACTGATCACAAACCAGTATAGCACATGAACTGACCACAAGAGGGCGGTGTTTGATAGAGCAGAACGTTTTTAGTGTGTAGAAATCTTGTGCAATGTTTACAATATTTTTATTAAATAGTTATACAAAATGCTTTTTTTGTCATGTCTCTTCATGCACTGACAGAGGCTCTGTTATCCCTGTAAACACCATAAATTATTCTGTACCTGTGATCAATATTCTGTTTTCATCCGGGTCCAACTTTTTCCATTGCTGCTCTGCTACAGATATTCTTTTCCATTCCAGCACATAGTGAAGCAGTTTTTCTTCAGATGCAGACCCGTGTTTGTTCTCTGACCCCGACCAGGAGACAGAAACAGCACTGCCATTGGCTGCAGGTGCCACCTCTCTAATAACAGGCCCATCGTTTCCTAAAAAGAATTACACACAAGAAGAGATTACACTTCATTTGGCTTCCTTTACATCTCTGATATGTTTTTCAATGTTTTGTCTCATGTGTTGGATGTTTGCATACCTGATTGTCTAAGAGGCACATCAGCAGGTGGAGACATCCCATATGGGGTGACCATACTGATGCTGAGCTCCTGGACGTCTGCTTGTACTGAACACTGGCTCGCAGTAGCAGTGCAAGTCTTGTTCTTTTTCTTTTCATTGCCAATAAAGATAATGTAGTGTTGCACCTCGCCACTGTAATCTTCTGGAGATGGAGGCTGGGGGAAAACAGTCAGTCCATCACTTTAGCTCACTTTTCAGTGTGTGTATGTGCTTTGAATTGGGACTGTTGGGGGAAATCATCTACTTTGCTGCAGTGAGTTACAAGAGATACCTCTTTTGTCAATTAAATTTCAACCCACAGCCACGAGAGGGTTGGCTGAGAATACAATGTGGAAAATGGGGAAAACAAACACATCTCTGTCCAAGGTTACAAAAGTAAGTAGTTCTTAAGATTTGCTTTTATATTAAAAATTGGACAGTGCCAAAATAAAAGCCAGGGTTTATGAATATCTTTGACACACACCTTCCACAAAACAGTCACCTTCTCTCGCCCATTTGTCCCCATGTGGCTTAAAATCCTCCACACATGCAGCTTCTCAGATGGACCTAAAGATAAGTTAAACCATAAGTGAAGGGTTTTTTTTATGAGTCGTGACAAACTCATTATCAGATTATCATGAAACCTTTTTTCATTGATGAGTCAACTTACATTTTCCGGGGCTTCTTCCTTTCACCGTTGAGCTCCATTTGCTGCAAAGTGACCTTCTGTTGGAGGCTAATGGAGATGTGAAGCAGAGCCTGTTTATAGGTGTCCGTCCTGATAGTGGGAAGCATGTTCTTATTTGGAACTCATAGTCAGTTAGAGGCTTGAGACCTTCCACTTTTATCAGACCCTCGCTGTGCTGTGTTACCTCTCCAGCACTCTGAACCAGAGGGGGAAAAAAAGGAAAGAAGACATATATATGTTTGTATACTTCCTGATTAAGTTTGGTACTGCACAAAACCACAAACCTATGATTTAATTACATCTCTTTACCCAGGAAGTTTTATTTGTGCGCAGCCTCACACAGGATCTCAGATGCTTTGTGGATTCAACTGATTTCCATCGCAACAAGGCTGCTACAGAATTATTCACAAACTCCAGCTGAATGATATGAGGAGTCTCTGGTATCACTGCAGTATAAAAAAAGAACATAGAGTAGTAAGCACACAAGTGAGAGTTATTGTCCAGAGGGATTCAATCTAAGAAAATTTCAAATTAGACGATGAAATAGAAGCTTGGGAATGATCTAAAAAGTGCAAAATATTGCTGCAGATGGAAAAACTTGAAAAAGCTCACAGAACGGAGGAAAAGAAGGTTTAGAACAAACGAACTCTTGAAACTGACTGATCACAGGATGAGTCATTTCAAAAGTAAATACTTGATAATCTCAATGAAAAAATGAATCTCGTTCTTTGATGTAGCTGCACATTCATTCTTCGAGGTGTGAGTTTAAGTGTAACAGAGGTGAGAGCTTACCTATGTCCTTCACGCAAAGGTAAAATGGATCAGACTGTGATGCTCCAAAGTGGTTGTAAGCTGTAATATTTAACTGGTATGTAGTGTTTTCATCAATCTTTGAACGTGGCAGGGGGAATTCTTCAGAACCCTTGATCTGATCCATCAGTACCTGGGTCCCATTCTCTCTGGTGAAAAGGTGGAAGGATGTAAAAATACAGTTTGCTGTTGTCAAAATAAGACATTGACCTTTTTCAAAACATGAAAACAGCTAGATTATTCCAAATTGCAACATACCGTTTGATTGAAATGTTGTAAGCAGTAGGGAGGTATGTTTCCTGTCCTTTAAACCATGAGCAGCCTATAGAATCTGAGCTCTTGGTAGTGACACAGATAAGATTCTTAGGTTTATCTGGAGGGACTTTAGATAGAAAAGAAGAAAAAAAATGCAAAGACATTTTCAAATCAACTTAAAACTTGAAAGTCATGGACAAACCACCTCCTTATGACTTACTCTCTAACAGTATTTCAATGACAACAATGACACTTTAGCCAGTCTCCTTGCCAATCAAATCCTTTATGTAACTTTGGATGCAAATTAATCCATCAAATATTCTCCTCAGAAAGTTTTGTCTTGTCCTCTTATATTCGGCTGTTTCGAAACTGCCTGCTATGCTATATGTACTGCATACCGCAAACTACATACTGCGTTTGAAGGTAGAATGAAGTATGACTGTTCTGTTGGATCTGTTCTGCAGTATGCTGGGCCAGGCGCCCGCCGGATTTCCGGTTTCTGAAAGCGGAAGTAAACAACGGCTAACCTGATCGCAAGACTGCTTCTTTAGCATCCACTTATTACTTAAAGCTGGGGTTGGTAGTCAGATTTAGATACACTTTTTGTTATACTGGTTAAAATGATCTTTATGTCCCGATGGTAATCAAAAAAAAAGAGCGGAAAAAAGCCGCTCTCTACAGCCAGATTAAACCTGGGAAAACACCAACCAATCCCTGCCATCAGGACCAAAATTATAAAACCAGTCAAATCCTGTCCTGCCGTTCTGCCCGCCTCCTGCAAAGCGTACATTTCATGTTTGTTTGTGTTTTTAACTTTCACTTTGATAATGTTTTGGTGTTTTCTTACGGGGGGTTAGACGGTGTCCTGAGGAAATGCCACCTTCAAATTCATGCTAGTTTTCTGTGACTACCAACCCTAGCTTTAAATGGTTAAGAAATGGTTTATATGGAATTTAACAAATTTCACAGCACCTAAAAACTGAGTGCCCCCCTTCAAAAAAGAAGAAGAAAAAAAAAAAGGTTAACGTTGGCACTGTGCATTGTGGGGAACAGTATGCAAGGAAGACTGGTCCACTGCATACTGATAAAATTTTCTCGAATCAGTCTGACATCCAGGTAGTTTTGGCATACTGCAGATGTTGCTCTTGTTCATATACTGCATACTACATGCTGAATTTTGCCCAAATCAGCACGTACTAATAGTATAGTAGGCGGTTTCGAAAACAGCATTTAGTCTTTTTTTCATATCAGTGTATATCAATGCTAATTGAACTTACACCCGCCTTGTAGAACCATTCCATTAACATTCTTTAAAATGTCCCCATTCTTCAACTTGCAAACCACTGTAGACTTTGGCACCTGCACATTAAACAGATGGAACATTGCCGTGGTGCAGCTGATTCTTTCTGACGGATCCAAAATCTTGCTGTTCTGTAGTTCAAGGAAGATTTTGCTCCTAGAAGACAGCATCACATAAGCATCTGAACCAAATACTTCATTTCTGAAATACCTTGATCATTTTTTAGTAAAGAACAATATGATCTGAAGAATATACATTCCATTGTACCATATTATGCATATAAGATATGTTTCCTGTCATATTTAGATTTTTCCTACCTTTGAGTACACTCTTTGATGTGGCAGTAAATTGTCAGGTTTGTGCCAAGGAGGAAGGGTGGAGCTGGTTTTACTGTGAGGCTGCCGAGGTCATTGAAGTGCACGCGAATAGCAGTGTTCAAAGGACAACCTGCACAAAAAGACAGGCAAACAGGTTTACATACAAGTACTATCTAATGATGATTTATGTCTTAGCGGGTATTTCAAACAAGAAGTTTCAAATGTGCATGCAATTCAAAATAAGTTAAAGTAGATTATAACCTCACATCACTGTTTTAGGTATAATTCTTTGTATTAACAATTTATTTCTCCTAATTTTACTGTCAAAAATCAACACAATTTAGCTTACGTTACGCTAAACCACGAAACTCTATCTCTAAACTCTGAACTGTAGCAGAGAGAAACAGGATTGTTAGGTACTGTACTCACCTTTAATGGAAAAAATAAATACTATGATAAATTTCCAAATTGTCATGGGGTTCATTTCAGCTCATCCTTCTTCTTCCTCCCAGAAAAATACACAGCATGTCTGAGCAAAAAAAAAAACATTATTCTCATTAAGTGCTAATCATTTCTCGGTAAAGAGTCCTTTTTGGGAATTTCCACGGGCATACAAAAGGTTATCTTCAAAATGCACTTCAGAAGTTACTCTGACTAACACGAGGAAGAGATACAAAGTTATATTAATCTTCTTATCTTAAAAGCGCAAAATTGCAAGTTTGCTGCTTATCTCAAGTACAGCTCTACAAATAAGATCCATTGCTTCAAATTGTAGCGTTTTGTTTTCTTAAAAGACGAAAAAAGTCATTTTGATGTGTTCTTTGTCTGATTTCTTCTGCAGTAAATCAAAATTTGATTAGATAAAGCTCACCAGAATTTCATGCTGCCTGCATACCTTTGTCATTCAGTATTTTTCTCATCAGATTACAATCCAAATATATATTTAGCAGTAATTAACAACTTCCCCCGATGACTTGCTTTGTGAGAAGCACCTAACTGAAGTGATCTCTGTTGCGCAAATGAAACATCTTATAAGAGCCAGTGACCTAGTTTGGTGGTATTCTGTCAAATTAAGACTCTTTGAACATGAGCTTCTGTACTTTGGTGCCCTATTTTAGTTGCCTGTTTTTCATCACCACAAAGGCTCAGTTCACATCAAATGTCACTCTGACAAGCACATGCCCTCATTAAACGTGCTGCTCTTTGCACATAATGAAGTGGTCTAACTTTACATACTGTCTGACAACATATTTTACTTTGAAAAAGATGCTGACTTGTTGGAAACCTCATTACTTCAGTTCCCGTGAGTCCTGACCCTTGGTTATTACAGTAACTCTTGTGCTGATGCTGCTAATGGTAAGGTTGAAGTTTACCTGTATTACACCAAAAAGCAGTTCAGTGTTGCCTCTTAAAACAGTCTGCTTAAATAGACAGGTTGAAAACACAAACTTACTCACTTGTTGTCTCTGAAGGTAACTTCAAATTACAATGTCAACCCACATTCTGTCTTATTTCAATGGTCTCATGTTTGTTGTCTCTCAGAGTACTACAATGTTGACTGTGTAAAAGAAAAGAAGACAGAGACTGAGAGTTTCTCAAGCTTTCTATTTTTTGCTCCCACTTCAAAAGCTTTAAAGGGAAAACCCAGAAGCTCGAGCTGGGTGCATGTTTATTTCAAGATAAAAGAGATCTTGAACCTGCAAGATTTCTGAATTTGCAGTTGTTTTTATGTCAGGAGGAAAAAGATGAAGGTGGTGTTTTAATGTATTAAATGACATTTGGTGATTCACACAGAATGAAAAAAAATAAAGACAAAATTGTTTATTATAATTTTTGTTCACACAAACTTTAAGCAACACAGTCGGACTGAGAAATCCAGTGTCCTGTAAAGTAAATACCTTGTATAAAATGTGCCTATAAATGATCATATTAATAAACATAACTGAGGTGGAGAATTCTCATCTGTCAAACCTTAGACCAAAACCACAGCCTGAGCAGTACAAACTAAATATTACTTGCAATGTTTTTTTCCCACACTTAGCAGATGTCAGAAAATTTAACAAATTCATTATGGAGTTTCACACAAACAATAATATAGTTCATTACTATTTTCATTCAAAAACATAATCCAATGCTTATATATATGTATATATGTATAAGGGTTAATAAAGGAAGGTATTGGGACACGAAAGACAAACCAATTAGACTGTAACAAAGGATGGAAGGCTAATAATGTAGTCTATGAAACACTGTGATATCTTGTATGTGAAACTATTGAGTTGTTGCTTTATCGTGGTACAGCACGGAGGCGGTAAGGCTTGGGACTGCGAGTGCCTCCTAATTTAAACTCCAGACTGGGCTGCTCTCCCTCACATGCAGAGAAAGAAAACCTCTGAAGAAGAGAGACAAGAAACAGAAATAATTCCATCCTGGCAAGCTGCTCCCCAAGACACACACGTTTACCTGAGGATACACAGATCAACACCAGTTGTATTAACACCAAGGATTCATGTAATGCAGTAGCTCATAGTCTCAGGTCAATCCCCATTGAAGCCCCAAACTTAAAGTCCAAATTTACTGTAGAATAGAAACATGTTAATCTGGAGTAAAACCGTTGTCTCTATAGCTTACATCTTTGTTCATTGCATCTGTGAGTAAATGAGATTGATGAATGGAGGGTTTCTTTATAGTACCTTAGAAGATAATTGGTTGTGCAGTCGGGAGATTGAGCTTTCCAAAGATAAAAACCAAAGTACTACATCACTTTAAGATGGATGAATCGATGGCTTACTAATCAGAGAGAAACTCAGGGATCCTGTGGCTTAGAAACGTCCCTCAGATATTAGCACACCATCTATATTAAACTCATTCAAAATCTAACTTAAGCTAGAGCAAAATTTCATAGACAACTAAGCTATGAAGCAGTGTCTTAATGGAGGTAGTGCAAATGTTAACATAACAAGTAGATAAACATCATCTGTACAATCCTTGCAATGATGCATATGTAATAAGAAAGTAAGTTAGCATTAAAGTATCTGAAAGACAGATCTGTAGGAATTAAAAGACAAGGAGCTAGAGCAAAGTGCATGTTTATGTCAAGATGAAAGATTTTACAGCCATGTCAAGATGTTTCTCTGTGAAACATTCGCAGTAGAAATAATATAACCCAAGAGTTTATCTTCTCATTTTAATGTCCTCTGTTAAATTAACTTTTATCAATTAATCGATTGCGCTATGTTTCTTGTGGCGACTGTGGATCAGTGGTCAACTCTCATTTGGAAGGTCCACGTGGCAAAGTATCCTTGAGCAAGACACTTAACCCCAAACTGGCCCCAGTCGCTGTGCCATCAGTGTGTGAATGGGATTAGGTCATTCTGATGGGCTCTTTCTGTAGTAGCCTCTGCTATCAGTGTTTGAATAATGTGGTGTGAATGTAACATGTAATGTTAAAGCGCTTTGAGTGCTCAGGAGACTAGAGAAAGCACTATATAAACACAGCCCATTTACCAGCCTGTCCACAATTCTATGCTAAATTAAAGTCTATATGTTAGATTATCTATTATGTTAGCACTCTAAGTAGGTATTGGTGCCTTTGCATACTGTACCAGGCTTGTTAAGCCTGTCAGTTTTCATGTTTGATAGATTTTTTGGGGGCAACCTTGTTATGACTGTCAGGGTTGTTGTTAGCTTCCTCTCAGAGAAGAACACAGGCAGTCACATGTTTAGCCACTGATTGCTCTCTCATTGGAGCTGTGTACAAGCCAGCATCATGTTTACCACACTTCACTAGATCTTGTGCACTCTTAGCCAAGGGATTCCCACAAATAGAATCTCATTCTGTGTGAAACAACATTACAACACTACATGATGAGAAAACAAACTTTGGGCCACTCTGCTGAACTCTAGACATCAAAACAGTTGCTCTCAAACCAAAAGAGGAACTTCTTGGTAGCTCTGTCTACTTCAGTTTATGGCATTAAAACTGACATACCTGCCGAAAAAGGAAGGAAGGCCTCTCTCTTCCTGAATTGGCCGTCTTGATCCAGAAAATGTTGAGGGTTGAAGGAGTGTGGAGTTTCCCACATCGTCTCATCATTTAGAACTGAGTTCAGGGTAGGCATGACCATGGTGCCCTAAGAAATAGCATTATTGAAGAGTTATTCAAATTAATTATTTCAATGGAAGTTCATCTGGTGAGTTTGTCTCTATATAATACTGACAGGTGAGAATAAAATAAATCTGAAACCTGAGCTTGAAAACAGCCACAGATGAGTTAACCATATCAATTACATACAGAAAAATCATAATCAATTATTTTGTCAACATTTTTTTTTAAAGTTAGGATTACACTTTTGACAAGGAAAGCATGGCAGAATTCGGGAGACAAAAGAAATTGACAGACAGAGAGGAATGTAGAAATTCTAACAAAATGCAACGCAAAAGATTAAAAAGAATAAATGCATATAAAGAGAATTAAGTGGTGAGACAGTAGACCAATAAACCATTGTTAAAGAAGTTTTTCAAAATTGTAGATAAATAAATACATACATAAAATTGGATAAGTAAATAAAAGCATTAAAGGACAATAAAAAGGTTTTAAGAAGACAACATCACATCGGAGGACATAGAAAATGGAAAAGGATAAATTAGGGCCATTGAAATAATAAATGAGAAAAATACATAAAAACAATAAATAATCAAATAAAATGATCACAATCAAAACTATTAATTAGTCTAAAAAAAACTAAAACTAATAATAAATGAAAAGCTGTTAAAGGCATGAAGTCACATTAAAGCTAGTCAGTAAAAATGGGTCTTAAGAAGAGATTTAAAAGATGTCACTGACTCTGCAAGCCTTATCTCCTCAGGGAGGTTGTTCCAAAGTCGAGGGGCTCTGATGGAGAAAGTGCGACCCCCTTTGGATTTGAGCCTCAACTTTGGAACAACTAAAAGTGCCCCACCCGAGGATCTAAGGCCCAAGAGATAACTGGTAAGTGTTAGCCATAAAGAATGTGCCAGAGTTTAAAAGCTTCATAAAAAGGAAATTTAAGAAAGGTAATCATCTACAATTAGGCCAACATGACAGCTAAACTCCTTATCAGCAAAATGCTTATATAAACAATTGTTCTCATGTGTACCTTTGGGATTGTGTACTTGTCCAGTGTGGTGTCTCTTGATGCCACGCGGATCACATTTAAGGGGAGGATGTTTGCCATTCTCTGGATTTCATGGACGACTGCATTAGTATAAGGTAGGTTTTCTCTGTCATTCATAGAGGGCACTCTGGATGAACCAACCACAGAATCTATCTCAGCCTGGACTTTCTCTGTGCAACACAAAACAGCAAGCAAACAGAGCAACATCACTACATAGACGACTGAGGGGAAACTCTTTTACAACTCATCTGACACAACTGCTTTAGAATACAGCCGCTCTATGTAAGCTACATTTTTCACCATAAAACACAAATTTTTGCTTTCCTTCATTTGGTGTTTATACATATCAAGACTAGACCTCAATCTTTTTCTTGTGATTTTAACTCTACAAATAGGATGACCTACTATTTTTTCTTTCAGATCTCCTTAATACTTTTGTTCCAACTCCTGCTATACAGCCTTAAAACACGACACTCGTATCTACCCATTCCCCAAATTTCTTCTGCTAATCTGAGCTGTATTACATTTGTAGTGGTCTAAGTAAATACGTCAAGTCATGCTCCCAAATATGATTTATAGCTCCTCCTGGGGAAAAGTCACGTTAGTCACGATGTGTTCCAAGGCTAGTCCTTTCCACCTCTTGATGATATACCCAGCTCAGGTCAGCACACACAAGATGGAACAGAGATGACTTATCAAACACAAACCTTGTATATGAGGGTAGTAGATCATGTATAATAGTCCCCAGTGTAAAGTTGTGGCAGTAGTTTCTGTTCCAGCACCAAACAGGTCCAGAGTGCAAAAACACAAATTCTCAATATCAAATCCAGACTCTTTGTCCTCCTTCTTTAAACAACACAAAAGATGGATGCATCTGTTAAAATATTTCATCATTAGTTGTTCAGAGAACAAACACGACAGACATAAATACACATTTTTACCTCTCCCATCTCTGTGAGAAAGCAGTCCATGTAGTCTCTTGGTGAGGAGGGGTCAAAGCTTTCTCTGTGTTCTTTGATCTTCACTTCTATAAAGTCAATGATCCTTTGTATCAGAGTGAAAAACGTCCTGTGAGATCCAGGTAACCACTTCATCAGCCACGGCAAAGTATTATACATCTACAGAGCAATGAAACAGTTACCAGATCATCTGGGAATCAGGTAGACACAGGTTGAAGGCATGGCAAATGTGACAGAACAATCCTTTAAAGCTGTTCATTTTTTCATCCAAAACACAAATATTCCCTAAAGCATGGGTTCCCAAACATTTCAGCCCATGACCCCCAAAATATAGTTGCCTAAGACTCGCAACCCCCACTGTCCCTCAAAGTGATTTAATGTGGCTTCATTTAGCTGGCCTGCAGAAAATTTGCCTATCTGTATGAGCATGTGGCTGTGTTTCCTGTTCTGTTATGAATTAACCTACTGCTACTGATGCTTTTAATAATTCACTGTTCACTAACCCTAAACTTAGGAGTCATCTGGCTACAAAGACAGGCGGAAAACTCATTTCATTTTCTGTTTTCAAGGTTTTATTTCAAGTTTAGCTACTATTTTTGTCAATAGTTTTTACTATAGTGGGTAAAATGTACTATTTTTAGATAACTTAAAATTATCAAAACTGTAATGGGTATGTGTTTTATGTTTGTTGATCATCCATTTAGACTACATAAGTGATTACTCGAAACTATCATCGCTCTCTCTCTCTCTTTTTCTCTATCCATCTTTCCAACCCCAACTCGGTCAAGGCAGATGTCTGTCTAACATGAGTCTGGTTCTGCTCGAGGTTTCTGCCTGTTAAAAGGAGGTTTTTTCTCACCACTGCAACTAGCTGGATGGATTTTATGGCACAATTTTTTTTGTACTTTTGATATTTGAGTAGCTAAATACTGCGCAATACTGGATTAAGATGGGATACGACTGAGTCTCATCCTGTCTTGGATTTGGGTCTTTGTTAATAATTTAACATAGAGTATAGTCTAGACCTGCTATGTTTGTAAAAGCATCTTGAGATAACGTATGTTGTGATTTGGCACTATACAAATAAAGATTGATTGATTGATTGGTTGATTGGTTGATTGGTTGATTGGTTGATTGATTGATTGATTGATTGATTGATTGATTGATTGATTGATTGACATAGCGGCACTGAGTGGCAGGTGGGATCTGCTACCTCCCTAAGCGTATCCTCATTTCACAGCAAATGAAGTTAAGGTGTTAACTTAGATTCGGGAGCAGGACCACGCCTAAACCACACCCTCAATCACCTGACAAGCCTTCTTAAACGTAGCCAGCCTACTCCAACTGCTTGTCCGTGATTCTTCAACCCACCCTCCCTCACCTTACTCTCCTGCACTTAACCTATTTCCTTGTCCTCTCCTACTCAATTCGTGCTCGCTCCTTCTATGCCCTGTCTACTTCCAGGTACAACCTGGGTCAAGATCAGCTCCGGCAGGATAACGCTGAGACGGAACCCCCATCCTGAGTCTCCTTCTGCTGGGCACACCACGCACAACTAATTCATTAAATGTTCAACTTATATCCTTGTGTGGCGTGGTCCTTGCTAGTGAATGGTCTGTTATGTCTCAATAGCAGACTGTTGCTAAGGATGTGGCTATTATCACTGGCTCTATTGGCAAAGTTATTACCACATCAATTCGGAGAAAGAAGTTCAGTAAATTTGACTTTTGAAAAGAAAGAAGAGAGATAACAACAACAGAAAAAAGGCAGTAGAAGACATAATCTGTAGGCTACGACAGAGAAGTCTACAAAATGGAAAATGGCACATAAAGCAAAGCCTTCATGAAAATGTCACGGACCCTGAAAGTGACAAATCAGAAAACTATCAATCAGGTGCAGTGCATGTGGTCCTGTTCACCTTGTTTTACTGAATCATTGGTGGGTACATTCAGTTTAATGTGAGTTATAACAGCTGAGTTCACAACCCAATCTCCATGCATTATCCAGCCAATTTACGGCTATGTACGTAAGAAATCAAGAGTTTGACACAACATATTCTATTTGAAAATAAATTAATTACTTTGAAATGATTTGACCTCTTCCACTAAAAATGTGTCTGTTAACTCACTTAGCAACGATATACTCTTTAGCCTTCTCAAACGAGCTAACAAAGGTTCAGGGTCCAAATAAATCAATTAAGCACCTGATTGAGTTTTTCTTCATCATCACTGTCAGAGTCTGTTGACAGTTTCTTTACATCCAGTCATCTTTGAACATCACTGTTCTGTTTTGTGTTTACTTTTGTTCCATTTTCAATTGAACTTTTATCTTGATACGTGTTCTTTTATAAACACCTTTAAATAGCTTCTTCTCTGTTGGTATTGTCTCTCTCTTTTATCCCCCACTGTCAGCTGACCGACATCATATCTACCAGATTTCTTCCTGCAAATTGAATGGATTACAATTTCTGCTCGTAAGTCTGTGATTAGCGCCGGATAACTAGATGGTCTTTCCCTCAGAGCAACAATATGCTTAAGAGAAAAAACAGATCACAGGATGCAGTAATCAAATAAATTAGAATCAGGTGTTTAGTTGTCAGGATTGAAAGCTTGGTGTATTATGTTCTCCTACTCCACCCTTTTGTCCAAATTAGTTCACCAAAAACACGATGGCTTCAAAACAGCGTTTCAAAACACAATGAGTGATGACACAGCAGTTGATCGACTTCTTTTCGAAAGTCTGAAGATTTCATTCATTTCGCCCACTCCAGAAAAGTTCTGTTAGATATATCACTATACTCATTATTTCCATGGAAAAGGGTTTCTCATATAAAAGATAGAGTGAAAGGTCACAGTATGACAAGTGCAATAAAATTAATGCAGGCTGAATTCAATTAAGCTACAGTATGTTAGTTTCAGGGTCATGACAATATGCTTGTTGCCTCACTGTCAAACTGAGATGGTACACTTAAGCAGAACAGAGCGACTGTTTATGTTAGAATAAAAATGAATGGTTTCCTCCTTTAACAAGACCAAGTGTTTAAAATGACAAAATGTGCAATGAGCCAACATATTTGTCTAGTTAGAGATAATTTATGAACATTAGTCATTCATAAGATTCTTTGTGATTCATTTAACATCTCTGACCATGATTTTGTTGTGAAAATATCACCACCTGCTGGCAGAATAAAAACATGCCGTGCTGTACTATTTCTTCACACTAACGAGTGTAATTGGTTACACACAAAGTTGGATGATGTTTTGTTACGTAAAAGGATCATTTCCCTATAGTTTGAAAGCACATGATAAGTGGCAGGGGATTTCCAAAAGCAATTGGAACAGTGGATTGATATGGAGGATATGTTGCTTAAGACAAAAAAATACAGCTGATTGTGCTGGCATTATTTGGCGCTCTACTCAGGAATTTTTTGTAAAAGGACCCACAAGTGATAGATTTCAAGATGTAGGTTTAGAGCAAAATTCCCACTATTTGCCGCTAACAGATCAACTGTGAAATTCTAATTCATTCCATCATCTTTGCATATCAAGATACAAGTAGTGATACATACATGGCCACCATCCAATTATTGAAATGACAAAAGGATAAAACTACTTAGGCTTGATAAATCAAACCATTGTTCCTTGGTCCCTTTTTATAAATTAAATTGTAACATTATTATTTGCTATATGATATGAATATAATACAAACTGATCAAATGCAAATTATCACTTTTGCTTGTGGGAGAAATGGGGCTTGCAATTGCAAACTGAGCACATGAACAAGTGCCCAAGGATGTAAATGTGATCAAGCGTGCCTAACAAGACTGCCCCTGTATTTCTTGTGTAGTGCCTATCTATTCCACTATATTCATGTACCACTTTGTAGAACAAGGAATTAAGAACAAATACTATCTGAACTTTTAAATTGTAATACAGAAATACACATTTAACTTTCCTAACCACATTGATGTGAGACAAAATAATATCAGTCTCTAGTGAGGGGTTTCTTTTCATGAAGTTATAAAATGTAATTTACATCATGATGAATTTTTTGGCACAATTATTTGTACTTTTGATATTTGGTAGTTGTGTTATTCCCACTTTTGTATTTTATTAAAGTAAAAGTTAATGTGCAGGATTTAGCTGTAATGCTGTTTTTTTTTAACATTGCTGCAGTAATACTTGAGTATGTGCGTACTTCTTCACTGGTTACACTTTCTATTCTTATTCAAGACTTTTTTATGATTTTGTCATTCAAGGTATAGTTGGTTATGCTGTCTGTCATGTACCTGTCAACAAACAGATGTCAAATGAACCCACTGATGTCATCCTGAAAATTCTGATTTATGACAGATTACTCTATTGAGTTTACAAATGAAGCTCACCTGTACACCTAAATTTCCCTGCATGTACACCAAGTCATTGAAGTACTGAAGAATTCTCTTGTACTGCTCATCATTATACTCAAAGCGATCCCCAAAAACCAGGCAGCAGATGATGTTGGACACGGCATTGTTTAGCAGTATGTGGGCATTAAAAGGCTGTCCTGTAAAATAAAGAAAATGTAGTCAAGAAAAATACTTCTTATATCAAATGGCTATCATAAATGACTACCAGGTTGGAATCAGATACTGTAGTGAGTGCCAGCCATTGTTAAAAGTGGGTAAACAGGTGTGGTCTTTTAGATAAAAAAGCAGTGTTGTATACTTGTGTACATGACCTACGTTTATAGTCCAGTTCTTGATAGTGTTTGAGCATTCTTCT
This sequence comes from Notolabrus celidotus, assembly GCF_009762535.1. Classification (NCBI taxonomy): domain Eukaryota; kingdom Metazoa; phylum Chordata; class Actinopteri; order Labriformes; family Labridae; genus Notolabrus; species Notolabrus celidotus. The sequence goes on along the minus strand of NC_048273.1, from coordinate 11,809,959 downwards.
GTGTGTCAGAGTTTAAAAGTAAGGGACATTGCCTGCTTATGTAATGAACACTTAAACTTAAACAGACTACTACTCAGTTAACTAGCTTATAGATTCTTGAGCTTGTTCAGAGCTGCATGTTAAAAAACAAGATAGGTTAAGTGCCTTGCTGAATGGCAAGAGCCTCGTTGAGATACTGGCACTCCAGCTGGATGGATGGCTCCAGAGTCTTCTTTCCCACACCAAAGTTTCTCAGAGTATGAAGAGCAAATCTCCTCTGTTGTTTCCATGGATTGCCATTCGATAACACCAGACCTTTAAGAAACACCATACAGGGTTAGGCTGGAAGTAATTGGAAATGATTATTACTAACAACCAATTAAATGCTAAATGATTTTTGTACACAACACACAATCATACCTTTGTTCCCAACCAATTTGTCAAAAATTGGAAGAACAGGGCGATCTAAATAGTCCTCTCCTCTTTGGACAAGGGCCTCCTTCACAAGCTTGTAGCCATTTAGGACAACGATTCTTCCACCAAAGAGCCGGATGCTAAAAATGTTTCCATATTTCTCTGCAAACTGAACACACAGAGCTGACTGGTGTTTTGATCCAACTGTAACATTGTTTCTTCTTCCGTCCACAACACGAAGGCTTCCTCTACATTAGACTGTTTTTGTATTACTAGTACTCAAGAAATACTCAAGAAATAGTAAAAATAGACTTGTACTTATATAGTGCTTTTCTAGTCTGTCTGATTACTCAAAGCACTTTTATACACTACTCTTGGCATTCAACCATTGATACCCATTTACTCACTGATGGTAGAGGCTGCTATTTAGTGAGGGACCATCAGTATTAGCTAATCTCATTGGTACACATTCACACACCGCTGAACAACAGCGGGAGCAACTTGGTGTTCAGTGTCTTGCTCAAGGACACTTCGGCATGTGACCGCAGGAGCTGGGATCGAACCGCCAAGCCTCTGATTGATAGAAGACCGACTCTACCCACTGAGCCACAGCCGCCCAGGTCAAGAGTGTATTCTTCTTCTTTCAAACATTCTTTTGACAACTTTTATGAAACATAACATTCTGTTTTGGGAACATATTCCTACACAAATAATGCAGAAACACAAATATAATGTCGAAAATTGTCTGTGATATTGGCCCCTTTAGAACCTCTGACCAGATGAGGGGTCAACTTAGGTAACTCTTGGACATTATTATTATAGAGCAATAGCAATTTCATCTATAAATCACATTTCATTAAACGTAAGCTCAATGTGTTTTACATTGAAGATAAAAACAAAGAAAAACGAGAAAAACATAGAAAAAGAAAAGATACACCCAACATACATGAGACACAGCAAACAGCAATCAAACAAAAAGCAAGTGTTGCCGTCATGCAGCCAGTCACATCAGTCATTATATTTACATGCACACAGTGCAACTATTCATACGCTCTGGAAAATAAATGAGTTTTGAGTTTTGTTTTTAAAGTACAGACAGTTGTGATGGACCTTAGGTCAGCAGGCAGTTTATTCCAGAGAGAAGGACCACAGTAACTAAAGGCCCCGTCACCAGACCTTGATTTGACTCTGAGCACAGTTTTCCACCTGATGACCTAAGAGGCCAGGTCGGGTTACAGACTGTGTGCAAGTCAGATATGTAATATGTGTGTATATATATATATTCCAAGTTTTTTTCCATATATTCAGACTTTCATTCTATATATTTAAATGTTCATTCCATATACAGTTGTGCTCATAAGTTTACATAGCCTGGCAGAATTTGTGATTATTTTGGCAATTTTTCAGAGAATATAAATGATAAGAGAAAAACTTTTTTTTCACTCATGGTGAGTGGTTTGGTGAAGCAAAATTTTTATTAAACAACTGTGTTTACTCTTTTATATCATAAAAGACAACAAAAACTACCCAAGAAACCATAAATTCTACCAGTGTATGCAAACTTGTGAGCACAACTGTATTCAAACTTTCATTCCACATATTCAAACTTTCATTCCACATATCAGAATGTCCTGAATGGCTTGCCATATACGTATATATATGTGTTTTTTTTTTAAGGATGATGGTTAAAAGGTGCAGCAGATACTATCCAAAGGCAATTTTGTTATTTGGGGAAATGTCAAAGTATCAGACATCACTTCTCCTGTAATTTTAGGGTCATCCTCATCACCAGTAATAAATAAAAGGTCTCCAACATAAGAATAAAACCGACACAATCCTGATCAGAGCAGTCAATCTTGAAGTGGACTTTAACCCACCTGGCATGCATCTGTTTGCTTCTCCCATTTGTGTCTAAAGAAACACAATTTGCTACAACTAACAGCTGTTTTCATGAAGTAAATTTCCAGTTTTTTCTTTAAACCAAATAATTCATTGTTATTATTTGTGTGGAACATAAACGTTAGGATGTAAGGTGTGAAGTACTGGGGAAGACGAGAGGTGTAAAAGTGTCTCTTTTAACTTGTCAGCACTATTTGTTAATATTACCAAATTGTGTCATCCGCTCCATGACGTCAATCATTTGAAAATCGGAATGCAACAACAGGAACTTGAATTAGAACAATCAATGTGGAGTGATTTGCTAGTTACGTCCTGTGATTAAAAAGGAATGCCAAGACACTTGATCAGTTAATGCTTTAGTCCTCGTCTTACCTCTGTGAACTGCAGGTGCAGCCGACGGGGATCGACACGATGGAGGTCCCCGATCAGTGGAAGAGCCCACGGTCCAGGAGGAAAGTTTGAAGGTACTCTGTTCTTCAAAACATCGGCTAACAACACAAATATACACAGAAATATCAAAATACTTCTGCCGTCCACCCACTCAAACCCGAGGAGGCTTTTTAATGTTTCCATTTCAAAGATTTATTTGAGCTTCCTGAATTAATAATGCAACGACTGGACACTGGACAGGATTCACAGACTGAAGAAATAGTAAAATACAAAGTTAAAATCAAAATATAATATTTAGGTAAGTCTTCCGGTTTAGGTGTGTAACCCGGAAAACGAGCTTTTCAAAATAAAGCACACCGCACATACAGTAACAGTAAAAAGTATGTGCAGGAATGTTTGACTTATTGCTCATAATATTTACTGCTATGAGACGCATGTGTACCGACCATGTGTCTTACAGTTTTTCTCGATTGTTTACACACAAATACTGGTTCTTGAGACACAATGAACACAACATGTTTAAATGATGGTTTAGATCAGGGGAGTCAAACATGCGGCCCGCGGGCCAAAACCGGCCCGCCAGAGGTTGCAATCCGGCCCACGGAACGACTTTGCAAAGTGAAAAAATTACAGATTAGACATTAACTGCAAATTTTCAATAAAAGTAACTACTATTTTAAATTTGTCCTCTGAGGGTCGCATACAATCATAGTGCTGATGGAGCGCACCTGAACAGCACTTTTTCCCAAAGTGAGAAAATAGATTACTTGCTGTTTGCATAATCCGGTTGAGAGTCATTAAGTCTTTTTAGAGCACTATTAAGATGATCCACTAACTACTAACACTAGCACAACACCCCTGCATACAACACTGTCCAGCAAGCAAACAGTTCCTTTCGGAGCTGAAGGGTCCAGGATAGCCAACTTTACCTTCTTCATTATTATAATCTCTCTGTTCTTTTGCAGTAAAAATTACACTCTGTGTCAGGTGAATTGATAACTTGTTTGGTGTGTTTGCAGCAGGTTTCAGTGCTTAAAGAGTAAAATGTTCTGCCCCACTATGAGACTCATCATGGAGAACTGTTTTTGTAGAAAGATAGTTGATTACATTTTCAGCACATACTTGTACTATTTTGCACTAAAACAAAGGGCAATGTGAAGTTGTCATTATTTATAGGTTATCATGTTATGATTTTACTGGCCCACTTCAGATCAACTTGGGCTGTGTGTGGCCCATTAACTGAAATGAGTTTGACACCCCTGGTTTAGATTTTTGTACTTCTCCATCATTTCCATAACAATAGAAGTACCTGTACAAATTCAATACCTATAACTATAATTTTAACTCCATCTAAAATTGCCCCTGGTTCTTTCCGAGCGTTCAGTCCTACTGCAGACTACAATTGCTTATGATTTTAATTAGCTATTTGATGCTATAAACATGGGTATGACACCATGACTAACATATCTGTTAGTCATGCAGCACTGTCTGTACTGGATAGCAGTGAAGATGTGTCATCCATCTTTAGAAACAGTCAGTGATGTTCATTTATTACAGTTTTTCTTGCTTGTTTACACACAAATACTGGTACTTGAGGCACAATGACCACAACATGTAACCCATACACCAACTCTCTGAACCAATTCTGCTAAACTGCAAGCACAATTCCTGCTTTACACTCAAATTGCAGTTCTAAAACACACTTTTTTCAAAACACTACACTAAATTCTCTGCATTTGGCACAATTTTCATGAAGAAAATCTCTTGTTTTCACAATGAACACACTGTCATTCAAAACTCTAAAGTTAATTGCCCTATTATGCACACTGACTCATCACATGGGCAAACACCTGTCACACAGTTTTACAATTAGCAATCAGAGCTTTATTTCCCCCGCTGCTTGGCCAGGGAAAACATTGCTTGTTATGTGGATGAGATGCTGTGGCCAGACCGAAACAGAGGAGAGGATGCAGCATAGTTATTTTATTTTTTACTGTAACTGTATACAGTAAATTCTTCTGTTGTTTTGCATGTAGACCACTGTATGTGCAACTTTGTGTTGGTTTGACTGTACACCGTGTACACTGATTTTTTTGGGGGGGGGGAAATAAAATATATTTGAGTATAAAAACAATATTCTAAAATATTTTACAACACATATATGTACTGTCTTTAGTAAGTGTAACACTGAACAAAAAAAAGGCCTAAGTCATTATGATGAATGGAGAAGAAGTGTTTCCCATTCATCATAGTGTTTTACATTGAGCACATCAGTGTTCAACTGGTTCTTATAAATGTCTATTCATATGGTAGTTTGTGTGTGTCATTTGAAAACAAAATACCATTTTGAGAAGAAATAACATTGTTTTGAATGTAAAGTTTCATTTTGCAGGAGAATTGAGGGGTTTTGCCCGTTGTGTGTGTGTTTTTTGATTTGTGTGTAGAGTTCTTAGAGTATGGGGCATGCTTTCACAAAATGTGTGTAAACAATCGAGAAAAACTGAATTAATTAATACTTATTATTATTATATTATATATTATATTATAATATGTAATTAATATAATATGTAAGTAATATAATATGTTATGAATATATATGTAATGTATGTGTATGAATTTATGTGCTTTGGCAATAAAATGTCTTTGTTCATGCCAATAAAGCAAAATTGAATTGAATTGAATTGAAAACATTTCTTGTTATGTGGATGAGGTGCTGTGGCCAGACCGAAACAGAAGAGAGGGTGCAGCATTGTTTTTTTTAATTATCTTTTTTATTTTACTGTAACTGTATACAGTAAATTATTCTGTTGTTTTTTATGTAGACTACTGTATGTGCAACTTTGCGTTGATTGGGATGTACACTGTGTACACAGTTTTTTTGGGGGGGGGAAATAAAATATATTTGTTACTGTGTATTTTTGTGTTTTGAGTTTACAAACAATATTCTAAAAATATTTTGTGTATTATGTGCAACTGCTTGTTTCACTGTAAATCCTTCCCAAACAGTAGTATCAACTTAAATTACCCAGCAGTGTTTAGATATTAAGTTGACCTAAAACTGTCAACAGAACAGGGAGCCAGTTTTTGCTTAGCAGTTAAAGCACGTGTCGAGGATGCAGACCTCATTTCAGAGGTTAAACTCCCAACCATGACACTTTGATACATGTCTTCCTCTTTCTCTTCTTCCTACATTTCTTGTCTCTCTTCAGCTGTTTTATCTAATAAAGGAAAAATGTCCTTAAAAAATAACTTATATACAAAATAATATTGTGTAGCGGATCATGTCTTACCATCTCTAACTGTTGGCTTTTTTTAGGATGTTGAAGTCTCAAAACCAAATTTATCTGTGATTTCAGTTGAAGTATGAAGTCTTCACAAAAACAAGCTGAGATAATTCAAGCCAGGTCAGTCAACAGTACTGTGGACCACGACCCCAAACTCATCTGGAGTCTATCCCAGCTGTCATAGGGGGAAGGGTACACAAACATGGTATCCAGCCTATACCAAGGCTAGGGTTCAGTTATCAAAATACACTAAAAATTAGTTAGTTCAGCTCAGATGTCTTATTAAAGGGCTGAAGTAAATCAGGTAATAAAACATGAATGATCTAAAGACCTTTATCTGTCTGTTGTTGTTGAAAGGAAATCTCAATTTCACAATGTCCTTAGGGGCCAAGCCCCCCCCCCCCCCCCCCCCCCCCCCCCCCCCCTGTTCTGATGCTGAAAAATACTCTAGCAGTGAGGTTAACAAAGCAATGACTTTCAGTTAGAAGCTTTCTTGCACACAAAAAAAAAACATTCAATGTCTTTGGTAATTTTTATTGTTGCTTATGCCTAAAGTACAGACACATAAGCATTATACAGATTGTGTTTGAGGCAAAAAGAGATAGCAGATTAAGACTTTAGAAACTGTCTTTGAGAGCTATTTTTAAAATCATTATCTAACTTTAATTTTTAAATCTCTGATTAAAATGATTTACATGGAACAACCTAAATTACAAGTTGGCATATTCAAGTTACGGAAAGAGAGGCCTCCCCTTGCAATTTGCCTGTTTCTAAGAATTCACCCATCTTTATTTAACAAGTTCAACTTGAAAAACATGTAGAAGAATAGATTTTGCTGCTGTCTGATGAGTCAAGTGTCAGAGTTAATTAAGTGAAAAATGCTGAACACACCAAATTAAAAAATATATATATCGAAAAAAATCATTTTATGTTCTTTTGGAACAGTTGTTGGTTTATCTGGGTACAGCACAGAGGCGGTAAGCTTTGGGACTGCGACTGAATCCTAAAACAAAATCCAGATTGGGCTGCTCGCCATCACATGCAGAGACAGAAAACCTCTGAAGAAGGGAGGTAAAAAAGAGGAACAACTCCATCCTGGCAAGCTGCTCTCCAAGACACACACGTTTCCCTGATGATACACAAATGTACAAATTAGTTGTATTAATACAATTTCTTTAGAGATTCACATCAATCATAAAATACTGCTGCAGCTCTGAGTATGAAACAACCATAGACCAAAGTTTGACTGAGTCGTATAAATTGACCAACCTGCTGAAAAAGGAAGGAAGGCCTCTCTCTTCCTGAATTGGCCGTCTTGATCCAGAAAATGTTGAGGGTTGAAAGAGTGTGGAGTTTCCCACATCGACTCATCATGTAGAACTGAGTTCAGGGTGGCCATGATGATGGTGCCCTGAGGAATTTATAAAAGTAGCATATCAAGCTATTTTTGTTATGTTGGTATTTTTCCAGTGAGTTTTAATTAATCAACAAAAATATGCATCATGTACCTTTGGAATTGTGTACTTGTCCAGTGTGGTGTCCTGGATTGTCATTCGGAACACATTTAGGGGAATGATGTTGGCCATTCTCTGGATCTCATGGATGACTGCATTAGTATAAGGCAGGTTTTCTCTGTCATTCATAGAAGGCAATCTGGATGAACCGACAACAGTATCTATCTCAGCCTGGACTTTCTCTGTATACAGTGAGAACAGAAAACAACATGAGTCATTGCACAGCAGAGATTGCATTATTGAGCAACATCTTTCAGATACTTGCTGTCCTGATACAAGACTGCCTTTTTTCTAAATAGTTCGACATACTGCTTCTAAAATCTTGACTGAACTGAAAAACAGTGTTATTCCCATACATCCAGCTTCTCTTTCACTGGCTTTAATGTACTAGTTTCTACACATCTTCTTAAAGAGATTGTTTGGGTTTTTAAAGGGAAGGTGGTGTAGGGTAATTATCATGTGTTAATGTTTTATACCATATACACTAGATATCAGTCAGCTGGCCTGTTCCTATCAGAAGTTCCAACAAAAAAGTTCAGCAATGTACCTCTGTGAACAGCATTTCATTGTTTACATGTGTGATAATGTTTTTTCTTTAATTTGTTGCTTTTTCTAGAAGCCAGCTGTCTGCAAGACCTTCTCAGCTACTTCCTTTTAAATAACCTCACTGTAACCAAGGTGAGTGGCCACGCCCCTCTAAAAGCTTAAGCTATGATCCACTGCAGCTTCAGTAGTCGTGGAAGCAAAAACCCAGGTGTGGGAGGAGTTCAGGGAGGCTATGGAGAAGGACTTTTGGTTTCAGACTCCTTTATCCAACTGACATGTCCTCCGAGGAAGAGGCAGAATCTGAAGACCCAGGGGGGGCCTCAACCATATACTTTGTATAGGTCGCTGACGTAGTCAAAAGCTCCACAGTGGCAAGGGGCCGGGGGTAGATGAGATTTGCTATGAGTTGTTGAAGGCTCTGCACATTGTTGGGTTGTCTTGGCTGACACGCCTCTTTAATGTCATGTGGAGGTCTGGGACAGGGCCTGTGGAGTGGCAGACCGGGTTGGAGGTTCCCATTTTAAAAAGGGGGACTCGAGAATGTGCTCCTTCTCAGCCTCCCGGGAAAAGCCATCTCCAGGATGCTGGAAAGGAAGCTCCGGCTGAGTGTCGAACCTTGGATACAGGAGGAACAATGCTGTGTTCGTCCTGGCCTTGGGACAGTGGACTAGCAATTTACCCTGGCAAGGCTTCTGAATTGGCATTGGAGTTTGCCCATCCAGTCTACATATTTCTTCTGGACTAGGCCTACAATTATGTCCCTTGGGAGTCTTGTGGGGGGTTCTGCAGGAGTATGGGGTTGAGGGGATGCTATTATGAGCTATCCGATCCCTGTATTACCAAAGGGAGAACTGTGTCCGCATACTTGGCACAAAGTCGGACACGTTCTCAGTGGGTGTTGGCCTCTGCCAGGGTTGCCCCTTGTCACCGACACTATTTGTAATTTTCATGGCCAGGATCTCAATGCCCAGCTGGGGGGAGGACGGTCTCCAGTTTGGGGGCCTCAGAAAATCATCTCTGCTTTCTGGGGACAATGTGGTTCTGTTGGCTTCTTCGATCTGGGACCTCCAGCAGGCACTAGGGCGGCTTGCAGCTGAGTGCTAAGCAGCTGGGATGAGAGGCAGTACCTCCAAGCCTGAGGCCATGGTTCTCTGCCAGAAAACATTGGATTTGCTCTCTCTGGTAGATTCAAAAATTGCCACTCTGTTGAGTTACCTTTCAAAGTATTTATATTTATAAATTTTTTTGGATTCTTTTAAAATAGAAGTTAAAATAGACATGATTAGTGGTGAGAACCCTTCTAAGTTTCAGTTAAGGCCCTAATGTTTACCATGCCTGGCCACCCCTACAAAAGTCACTGCTTGGCTACCACAGTCAAAAGTTCAAACCCATCATTGATCGTAACTCCAATTGACTTCACTAAAAGTGAATTGTATTACAATATAATACCATACAAAGATGCTTACAAACTTAACAAACAAGAGATGGGACAGATAAGACTTATACACAGACCAACACACACAAACCACACCACACCTTGTATACGAGGGTAGTACATCATGTAAAGCAGTCCCCAAAGTAAAGTTGTGGAAGTAGTTTCAGTTCCAGCACCAAACAGGTCCAGAGTGCAAGCACACAAGTTCTCAATATCAAAACCAGACTCTTTGTCCTCCTCCTATAAACAACACAAATGTTAGTTTCAAGTATCCGACAAGAATAAGTGTCATAGTGGAAAACGTTTACCTCTCCCATCTCTGTAAGGAAGCAGTCGATGTAGTCCCTTGGTGAGGATGGGTCTAAGCTTTCTCTGTGTTCTTTGATCTTGTTTTCTATAAAGTTCGTTATCTTATTCATCATAGTGAAAATCTTCTGGTGAGGTCCAGGCAGCCACTTCATCAGCCAGGGCAGTGTGTTATAAACCTACAGAGCAGTGAAACAGTTACAAGATCAGGAAGAAGCATTACACCTGAACACAGACACAAGAGGAGGTTATAGAAAATAATCACACAAACTAGGTATGTTAGCTGAGATAAGGAGACTCTACATTGGTTTAACTACTAGTACATTTATTCAACATAACAAACTACAGTGATAGAGGATTTCACTATGATTGCTTACCCCTAAAAAAAGCCTACACTTATGCCACAGTTTACACCTGATCTTTTCATGCAGTTGGCATCTTTTCAGAGAACACATCTTAACTGTCACAGCAGGAAAAGCAAAGGAGTAAACAATCAAACAAATGTAAGCTGAGTTCCATTTAGCTGCTTTCATTTCACAGTTATGATATTATGCCTTCAACCTTTTTGTCATGGGACACCTAAATACAACTTTAAAAAAAAAAAAAAAAAGTTTGGATTCTATAGAGGCATTGTATGTTAGGCCACTTAAAGGTGACATATCATGCAAAATTGACTTTTAATGGTTCTCTACCTGAAATATGTGTCCCTGGCATGTCTACAACCCCCCCGAGGATGAAAAAAATCCATTCTGCCCCTGTTTTGATTTCTACACCTTTCTGTAAATGTGTGTGAAACAAGCCGTTTCAGACTTCCGTGTTTTTGTTACGTAACAACAATATCCGGTCTGTCACGGAGTCAGAGCTCGGAGCTTGTTCAGCCCATAGACTGTATAAAACAATACTGAATCCCCCCTCCGTTTTTCATTCCCTGCACAAATGTGTGCTAACAAGGAGCTTAGGAGGGAGGCATGCTAATTGTAGGCTGTCTTAATAAACACAAAGGTCGGTTTTACTCCCCACGTCTGCAGATTTGAAGATCTAGTGGAGGATTTTTATTTATCATGGATAAGTGCTAGCGCTAGTTAGCATAGCTACATAGCTACATGTCGTAACTGTAGCTGTGTACCAAGACACACGTCGACATACTGACAAATAAAACAACAAGAAACACAGAATCTGTAACCAATGGTTCAGAAAGGTCCTGCTGCCTTTCTGGTAGAGGTTGGTTTTACTCCCCACGTCTTCAGATTTGAAGATCTAGTGGATGATTTTTATTTATCATGGATAAGTGCTAGCGCTAGTTAGCATAGCCACATAGCTACATGTTCGTAGCTTTGTACCAAGACACACACCAACATACTGACAAATAAAACAACAAGAAACACTAAATCTGTGACCAATCCTTCAGAAAGGTCCAGCTACAGGCGCCTCTCCATCAGGATCAGATTCTGGATCAGATTCAGAGGGTTGAAGTAACGCAGGTCTCTGAGCAGCCGTGTATATTCAGCCAACATGTAAACATTAGATCAACGTGCTGGACAGCCGAGGCCCATCCACTTCCTGTTAAATTTATCAATTTAAATAAGAACTGTTTAGGATACTTAACTTGAATATCTAAAACCCATTCTTTTCACTTCCTATTTATTAAGTTCATTGTCTTTGTTCTGCAGGTCACATAGAGGCATTGTTATGAAAGTGCACAACCTGTTACAAACTCCTCAATGTAGGATTTGCATCCCTAGAAGTGTGTCTATGATCAGAAATAATAAGGATGCAGCTGACAATGCTGTGTCCTCTGTGGTTTTCTCTAACTAACTGTTACCAGGTATAAATCATGGTTACCACCACGTTCTTTCTTAGCACAAAAGTTGGTAATCACTTATTCCATCCCTCCCACCTGAGGTGTGGTACACCTCATTGGAAAAAAATTTACACTGAAACATCTAAGCCATTACAATGTACATTCTGGGCTTTCCCTACTTCTACCTATCAATGACATTTTATGTTGGTCTTATCTATGTCATGTTGATTTTGTTCTTCTGGATCCCCTTTTTTCCAATTTAGTTTAGTGCATTTTTTTCAACTTAAGAGACTCACCTGTGCCCACGTACTTCCCTGCAAGTACACAATGTCAGTGACGTGTTGAAGAAGGCTCTGGTAATGCTTATCAGTGTACTCATAGCGTTCCCCAAACACCAGGCAGTTTATGATGTTGGACACAGCATTGTTTATCAATGACTTGGCATTAAAAGGCTGGCCTGTAAAAGAGAAAACTTAGATTATGTATCAATAATCTTTGTGATAAAAAAGATGACAGAGTCAATTCATTAAAAAAAGAAGAAAAATAAACTGCTGCGACTGACTGATTATATTAGAAATGACTGTGATAGTAAATGATTGACAGGTTGGAATTACATACATTATACTGTCATTACCTAAATGAAGCAGGGAAATAGAGTCAAAGGTAAATGGTCGAAGGTTTATGTTCTAAGGTTGCATAATGTTTGTGCATGTTGTGTGTCAAAGTCAAAGGACAAGAGTAATTAAACAAATGCACTAAGGGAGAAACACAGGACTACACAGTAACTAGTTCACAATCTTGAGTTTGTTAATTGCTGCTTAATAAAACATGATAATGTTTAGTGCCTTGCTGAAGGGCAAAAGCCTCGGTGAGATAGTGGCACTCTTGTTGGATGGATGGCTCCAGGGACTTCTTGCCTAAACCAAAGTTTCTGAGTGTATGAAGAGCGAATCGCCTCTGTTGTTTCCATGGATTGCCATTTGAAAACACCAGACCTATAAAAACAACAAAAATAGCATTTGACTGAAAATAATGAGGGATACAAACGTTACAACTAGTTCAGTGGTTGAAGACATAATCACAAACAGTCTGATGATACCACCCTAGGTTGATATCAACTACTAACTAGTAGTTACATAACACAAAAACTGTACCTTTGTTTCCAAATGTTGCCTCGAAAAGCGGTATGACGGGGCGATCTACGTAGTCCTCTCCTTTTTCGACAAGGGCCTCCCTCACAAGCTTGTAGCCGTTAATGACCACAACTCTTCCACCAAAGAGCCGCAGGCTGAAAATGTTTCCATATTTCTCTGCAAACTTAACACACAGGACAGACAAGTGTTCGGATGATCAATCAATGAATCCATCCATCCATCCATCCATCCACCCATCCATCCATCCATCCATCCACCCATCCATCCATCCATCAATCAGACTTTTTCTTGGAAAGTGCTTTTCATACAATGACATTGTAACACAAAGCGCTGTAAATAAAAATAATAAAAATAGGATAAATTAAAAATACAAAAAAATTAAAAGACCCCCGATCCCAATCCTAACCCCAGTCACAACCCGAAACTCACCCCACAATCCATATGTAAAGTTAAAAGCATGATATATGCAATAATAATAGTAATAATAATAATTATAATAATAATTATAATAAAATAGTAATAATAATAATAATAACAACAACAATAATACTAATACAAATAATTAAATATATCTATATCTATATCTATAACTATAATAATAATAATAATAATAATAATAATAATAATAATAATAATACAAAATAAGTTGCTGAATGAACGGAGGAAACGCTGTAATGATATCTAAATGAAGAAACACTGGAGGTAAAATAAGATGTTAAAACTCAACCCAGGAAATTAAACTAAACCAAAATAAAAGACATTGCTAAGATAATTAAACACTAAAAGATTAACCTAGTAAAAGAAACTAAGATGCTACACTAAAAGTAAAACAGTAAAGTTAAACAGTATGAAAAATTAAAATGCTGAAAGGTAATCTGTAAACATAAAATGACAAAATCAAATTATTAACTAAATAAAAAATGAAATAACCCACAACAAATAAATGAACTCAAAATACATATTTATTAAAAACAAGACCGTATATAGCTAAAGTGACTAAAAAGTGAACTAAGTAATAAATAAATAAATAAATAAAGTAGGATGGAATAAGGCAAGAATAAGACGCAGTTAAGAGCGAGACTAAAAGGTTGTTCTTGAGTTTGCTTTTACTAATCTACAATCAGAAACCTTTCTTTTTCTATATGACTGTTTCAGATACAATTTACCTATAATTTCAGGGCCAATTCAGGAACTGAGAGGTACTTACAATACGATGCTAAATGAAGATCTAAGGCAGGTCAATCAACCTTACTGTGGACTTGCCCCCTAATGCATACAGAAGCCTACTTGCAAAATCCCTGTTGTCTTATCCTGGGTAAAAGAAAATTATCTGTTATTTGTAAATGTGCCAAATTCAATCACTCACTACTTAGGATACTTTTTCATTTTAATTATCTGATATTATGCTTTATTGAAAGAACCTGATATGACTTAGTCAAACCTCTGTAAACTGCAGGTGGATCCTCCTGGATTGGATGCGAAGGAGATCACCGATCCATGGAAGAGACCACGGTCCAGGAGGAAAGTCTGAAGGCACTCTGTTCTTCCAAACATCAGCCAACAACACAAACACACACAGAAATATCAGAATGCTTCTGGTGTCCATCCACTCAAACCAGAGCAAATTTACTATTGTCTCCATTATCTCGTGCGTGCCAGCCTGTTGTGCCACTGTGTTTATTACTACTCAGAGACTCAGTACCCAGGGCGCTTAAGGTTAATGCATTTAAAATAGGAAGATCGAAATTTATAGTAAGTCAGTTTGTTATTAACCAACAATTTCCGGTTTTCGTGCGCTTACTTCAAAATAAAGGCTCAGTTCACAGACAGTACAAATAAGTGCGCGCTCGTTCTTCACAGGCAGAGGGAGTTGGATCATTAGTTTAAATCAAATTAACCGTAAATATAGAAACCCTGTTGAAAGAAAAGTCCTGCACTGAAAAGTTTACCCAGGACTTGCATCAAAATGTAGGACTAAATTGAGCAGAGTTACTCATTGGTCATTTCAAACATCATTGGATCATAACTGCTCTAATGTTAAAAGCAAGGCAGGCAGGGAAGTTGTATTAGCACATTTCATAAAGGGCAACTCAATGTGCTTTACATTAAAAAAATTAAAAGCATTGGAAACATTCAGACAAGCATAAAATTAAAATGGCAAATATAATACAACAGAAAAGAAAAGGAAAATTAGAAATACATTTAAAATTAAAATTGAAATTTGCATTTAAAACGAGTTTTTTAAAAAAGAAGCTAAAATAGGAAGGCAGTGACAAATAAAAAAGTCTTTGATTTAAAAGAGGTGAGAGTTGGAGCGGACCTACAGCTTTCAGGGAGTTTGTTCCAGATATGTGGAGCATAATGACTAAACGTTGCTTCACCATGTTTCGTTCTGACTCTAGGGACTGAAAGCAGACCAGTACCTGATGACCTCAGAGGTCAAGGTGGTTCATACAGTAGTAGCAGATCAGCAATGTATTTTGGGTCTAAACCATTCAGTGCTTTATAAACCATCAGCAGGATTTTAAAGTCTATTCTCTGACAGACAGGAAGCTAGTGTAGAGATCTAAGAACTGGAGTGATGTGATCTACTTTTTTGGTCCTTGTTAGGACTCGAGCAGCAGCATTCTGTATGAGCTGCAGTTGTCTGATGGACTTTTTAGGGAGTCCAGTAAAGACCCTGTTACAGTAGTCTAGTCTGCTAAAGATAAATGCATGGATGAGTTTTTCTGCATCCTGCTGAGACGTAAGTCCTTTAATCCTTGATATATATTCTTAAGGTGATAGTAGGCTGACTTTGCAATTGTTTTGATGTGGCTGCTGAAATTAAGGTCTGAGTCTATGACTACACCAAGGTTTCTGGCTTCGTTTGTACTTTTCATCTTTGCAGACTGAAGCTGAGCAGTAACCTTTGACCGTTCTTCCTTGGCTCCAAAAACAAGGATTTCAGTTTCTCTTTGTTTAACTGAAGAAAATTCTGGCTTGTCCAGTCATTGATTTGTTCGATGCATGTGTTTGTGTGGGACTATAATCCCCCGTTGGTATGGTTATGTAAATGTGTGTTTCATCTGCATAACTATGGTATTTTATTTTGTTGTTTCTTATTATCGGACCTAAGGGGAGCATGTAGATGTTGAATAGCAGAGGCCCCAGAATGGATCCCTGAGGTACTCCACACACCATTTTCATCCGCTCAGATGTGTAATTACATATAGACACAAAATAGTCCCGGTCATTTAAATAGGACTTAGGCCAATTTAGTACTGCACCAGAGAGTCCCACCCAGTTTTGAAGTCTGTGCAGTAGTATTTTGTGGTCAACTGTGTCAAAAGCAGCACTAAGATCAGGTGATACCAAGACTGAAATTTTGCCACTGTCTGTGTTTAAATGAATATCATTGAGGACAAGAAAATTGCTCCAATCAAGGGGGCGACTGTAGTGATTGAAGGCAATTATAACAATCAAGAATTTATCGTATTGATCAACTGAATTGCAAATAAATGCACCCTTGGAAGTAAATAGATTTACTGTCTACTAACTTTTAAGATATTTTTTTGCACATGGTTTCGATTCTTTAGATTTCAGGTATTATATGAATTCAAAGCAAAGGTGAGGGAAACATATTCCAGTTTTGTTTATTTTTTTCCTTTTTGGGTATGGATCCTTTTGAATAGTTTGAAACTAGATTTTAGCTCAGATGTCATGTGACCGGGCTTCAGTCAAGCAGGCAATAAAACCTAAATCATCCTAAGATCTTTGCTTGTTGCTTGGTTTTGAAATAAACTCTCCATTACACAATGTCTTTAGGGGCTACGCTCCCTATGTTCTGACACCGAAAACGTCCCTGGCAGTGAGGTTAGCAAAGCAATGACTTTCAGTCAGAAGATTCCTTGTGTACAAATAATCATTCAATGTCTTTAGTAGTTTTTATTGTTGCTTATGTCTAAAGTGCAGACACAGAATCAGAATACAGACAGTTTGAGGAAAAAATCATAGCAGAGTAAGACTTTTGAAGCTGTTTTTGTGAGCTATTTTTTAAAATGATTTTTTCACTTTAATTTTAAAATCTCTGATTAAAATGCTTTACATAGAACAACCAGAAGTAAGAGAAGTCAGAGTTAGCAATTAAGTGAGAAAGGCTGCACACAAATAAAAGTATTTTTCTTTAATTGAAAATTTCTTTGTGTTCATTTGTGTTCTTTTGGAACAGTTGTTGGTTTATCTGGGTACAGCACAGAGGCGGTAAGCTTTGGGACTGCGACTGAATCCTAAAACAAAATCCAGATTGGGCTGCTCGCCATCACATGCAGAGAGAGAAAACCTCTGAAGAAGGGAGGTAAAAAAGAGGAACAACTCCATCCTGGCAAGCTGCTCTCCAAGACACACACGTTTACCTGATGATACACAAATGTACAAATTAGTTGTATTAATACAATTTCTTTAGAGATTCACATCAATCATAAAATACTGCTGCAGCTCTGAGTATGAAACAACCATAGACCAAAGTTTGACTGAGTCGTATAAATTGACCAACCTGCTGAAAAAGGAAGGAAGGCCTCTTTCTTCCTGAATTGGCCGTCTTGATCCAGAAAATGTTGAGGGTTGAAAGAGTGTGGAGTTTCCCACATCGACTCATCATGTAGAACTGAGTTCAGGGTGGCCATGATGATGGTGCCCTGAGGAATTTATAAAAGTAGCATATCAAGCTATTTTTGTTATGTTGGTATTTTTCCAGTGAGTTTTAATTAATCAACAAAAATATGCATCATGTACCTTTGGAATTGTGTACTTGTCCAGTGTGGTGTCCTGGATTGTCATTCGGAACACATTTAGGGGAATGATGTTGGCCATTCTCTGGATCTCATGGATGACTGCATTAGTATAAGGCAGGTTTTCTCTGTCATTCATAGAAGGCAATCTGGATGAACCGACAACAGTATCTATCTCAGCCTGGACTTTCTCTGTATACAGTGAGAACAGAAAACAACATGAGTCATTGCACAGCAGAGATTGCATTATTGAGCAACATCTTTCAGATACTTGCTGTCCTGATACAAGACTGCCTTTTTTCTAAATAGTTCGACATACTGCTTCTAAAATCTTGACTGAACTGAAAAACAGTGTTATTCCCATACATCCAGCTTCTCTTTCACTGACTTTAATGTACTAGTTTCTACACATCTTCTTAAAGAGATCGTTTGGGTTTTTAAAGGGAAGGTGGTATAGGGTAATTATCATGTGTTAATGTTTTATACCATATACACTAGATATCAGTCAGCTGGCCTGTTCCTATCAGAAGTTCCAACAAAAAAGTTCAGCAATGTACCTCTGTGAACAGCATTTCATTGTTTACATGTGTGATAATGTTTTTTCTTTAATTTGTTGCTTTTTCTAGAAGCCAGCTGTCTGCAAGACCTTCTCAGCTACTTCCTTTTAAATAACCTCACTGTAACCAAGGTGAGTGGCCACGCCCCTCTAAAAGCTTAAGCTATGATCCGCTGCAGCTTCAGTAGTCGTGGAAGCAAAAATCCAGGTGTGGGAGGAGTTCAGGGAGGCTATGGAGAAGGACTTTCGGTTTCAGACTCCTTTATCCAACTGACATGTCCTCCGAGGAAGAGGCAGAATCTGAAGACCCAGGGGGGGCCTCAACCATATACTTTGTATAGGTCGCTGACGTAGTCAAAAGCTCCACAGTGGCAAGGGGCCGGGGGTAGATGAGATTTGCTATGAGTTGTTGAAGGCTCTGCACATTGTTGGGTTGTCTTGGCTGACACGCCTCTTTAATGTCATGTGGAGGTCTGGGACAGGGCCTGTGGAGTGGCAGACCGGGTTGGAGGTTCCCATTTTTAAAAGGGGGACTCGAGAATGTGCTCCTTCTCAGCCTCCCGGGAAAAGCCATCTCCAGGATGCTGGAAAGGAAGCTCCAGCTGGGTGTCGAACCTTGGATACAGGAGGAACAATGCTGTGTTCGTCCTGGCCTTGGGACAGTGGACTAGCAATTTACCCTGGCAAAGCTTCTGAAGGGGGCATTGGAGTTTGCCCATCCAGTCTACATATTTCTTCTGGACTAGGCCTACAATTATGTCCCTTGGGAGTCTTGTGGGGGGTTCTGCAGGAGTATGGGGTTGAGGGGATGCTATTATGAGCTATCCGATCCCTGTATTACCAAAGTGAGAACTGTGTCTGCATACTTGGCACAAAGTCGGACACGTTCTCAGTGGGTGTTGGCCTCTGCCAGGGTTGCCCCTTGTCACCGACACTATTTGTAATTTTCATGGCCAGGATCTCAATGCCCAGCTGGGGGGAGGACGGTCTCCAGTTTGGGGGCCTCAGAAAATCATCTCTGCTTTCTGGGGACAATGTGGTTCTGTTGGCTTCTTCGATCTGGGACCTCCAGCAGGCACTAGGGCGGCTTGCAGCTGAGTGCTAAGCAGCTGGGATGAGAGTCAGTACCTCCAAGCCTGAGGCCATGGTTCTCTGCCAGAAAACATTGGATTTGCTCTCTCTGGCAGATTCAAAAATTGCCACTCTGTTGAGTTACCTTTCAAAGTATTTATATTTATAAATTTTTTTGGATTCTTTTAAAATAGAAGTTAAAATAGACATGATTAGTGGTGAGAACCCTCCTAAGTTTCAGTTAAGGCCCCAATGTTTACCATGCCTGGCCACCCCTACAAAAGTCACTGCTTGGCTACCACAGTCAAAAGTTCAAACCCATCATTGATCGTAACTCCAATTGACTTCACTAAAAGTGAATTGTATTACAATATAATACCATACAAAGATGCTTACAAACTTAACAAACAAGAGATGGGACAGATAAGACTTATACACAGACCAACACACACAAA
Organism: Notolabrus celidotus; assembly: GCF_009762535.1. Classification (NCBI taxonomy): domain Eukaryota; kingdom Metazoa; phylum Chordata; class Actinopteri; order Labriformes; family Labridae; genus Notolabrus; species Notolabrus celidotus. The sequence goes on along the minus strand of NC_048273.1, from coordinate 11,790,386 downwards.
CCACACCACACCTTGTATACGAGGGTAGTACATCATGTAAAGCAGTCCCCAAAGTAAAGTTGTGGAAGTAGTTTCAGTTCCAGCACCAAACAGGTCCAGAGTGCAAGCACACAAGTTCTCAATATCAAAACCAGACTCTTTGTCCTCCTCCTATAAACAACACACATGTTAGTGTCAAGTATACGACAAGAATAAGTGCCATAGTGGAAAACGTTTACCTCTCCCATCTCTGTAAGGAAGCAGTCGATGTAGTCCCTTGGTGAGGATGGGTCTAAGCTTTCTCTGTGTTCTTTGATCTTGTTTTCTATAAAGTTCGTCATCTTATTCATCATAGTGAAAATCTTCTGGTGAGGTCCAGGCAGCCACTTCATCAGCCAGGGCAGTGTGTTATAAACCTACAGAGCAGTGAAACAGTTACAAGATCAGGAAGAAGCATTACACCTGAACACAGACACAAGAGGAGGTTATAGAAAATAATCACACAAACTAGGTATGTTAGCTGAGATAAGGAGACTCTACATTGGTTTAACTACTAGTACATTTATTCAACATAACAAACTACAGTGATAGAGGATTTCACTATGATTGCTTACCCCTAAAAAAAAGCCTACACTTATGCCACAGTTTACACCTGATCTTTTCATGCAGTTGGCATCTTTTCAGAGAACACATCTAAACTGTCACAGCAGGAAAAGCAAAGGAGTAAACAATCAAACAAATGTAAGCTGAGTTCCATTTAGCTGCTTTCATTTCACAGTTATGATATTATGCCTTCAACCTTTTTGTCATGGGACACCTAAATACAACTCTATTTAAAAAAAAAAGTTTGGATTCTATAGAGGCATTGTATGTTAGGCCACTTAAAGGTGACATATCATGCAAAATTGACTTTTTAATGGTTCTCTACCTGAAATATGTGTCCCTGGCATGTCTACAACCCCCCGAGGATGAAAAAAATCCATTCTGCCCCTGTTTTGATTTCTACACCTTTCTGTAAATGTGTGTGAAACGAGCCGTTTCAGACTTCCGTGTTTTTGTTACGTAACAACAATATCCGGTCTGTCACGGAGTCAGAGCTCGGCGCTTGTTCAGCCCATAGACTGTATAAAACAATACTGAATCCCCCCTCCGTTTTTCATTACCTGCACAAATGTGTGCTAACAAGGAGCTTAGGAGGGAGGCATGCTAATTGTAGGCTGTCTTAATAAACACAAAGGTCGGTTTTACTCCCCACGTCTGCAGATTTGAAGATCTAGTGGAGGATTTTTATTTATCATGGATAAGTGCTAGCGCTAGTTAGCATAGCTACATAGCTACATGTCGTAACTGTAGCTGTGTACCAAGACACACGTCGACATACTGACAAATAAAACAACAAGAAACACAGAATCTGTAACCAATGGTTCAGAAAGGTCCTGCTGCCTTTCTGGTAGAGGTCGGTTTTACTCCCCAGGCCTGCAGATTTGAAGATATAGTGGATGATTTTTATTTATCATGGATAAGTGCTAGCGCTAGTTAGCATAGCCACATAGCTACATGTTCGTAGCTTTGTACCAAGACACACGCCAACATACTGACAAATAAAACAACAAGAAACACTAAATCTGTGACCAATCCTTCAGAAAGGTCCTGCTACAGGCGCCTCTCCATCAGGATCAGATTCTGGATCAGATTCAGAGGGTTGAAGTAACGCAGGTCTCTGAGCAGCCGTGTATATTCAGCCAACATGTAAACATTAGATCAACATGCTGGACAGCCGAGGCCCATCCACTTCCTGAGGGGCCGTGGTCAGAGAGAAAACAGAGTGTTCTGAGGAGGACTGAAGAAGATGCCAAAATCTGATTTCAAAGTGTTTTTTTGAGCATAAACTTTAAAGACATGTTTTGGGGACCTCTTAGACCAATATATATTGAAAAAAAAAGCGTGATATGTCACCTTTAAAGAACAATGTTTTTCAATGAAAAATGGAAAAGAACTTGGGAATTGTAACATCTACAGAACCTAATATGAAAAGAATATGAGAATCAAGACCAGAGCCATTGGTAATGTTTGAGCAACAGTGAAGATTTTCCTACCACAAAAAGTAAAAGAAAAAAAGATGACACACATTTCATGAGTCAAAGTATCTGTCTTGTTCAAGGTAATTTCTCAACTTTCTGAGAAAGGTTCACAAAACGGTAGGTGGCTCTTTTTAAACATGTGATCTGGCTTTTGTTAAGACATCCAAATATCCCCACCTGCTGGCAGTAAAACACATTGCAATCTGTGGAAAATATCTGACAATTTATCAATTTAAATAAGAACTGTTTAGGATACTTAACTTGAAAATCTAAAACCCATTCTTTTCACTTCCCATTTATTAAGTTCATTGTCTTTGTTCTGCAGGTCACATAGAGGCATTGTTATGAAAGTGCACAACCTGTTACAAACTCCTCAATGTAGGATTTGCATCCCTAGAAGTGTGTCTATGATCAGAAACAATAAGGATGCAGCTGACAATGCTGTGTCCTCTGTGGTTTTCTCTAACTAACTGTTACCAGGTATAAATCATGGTTACCACCACGTTCTTTCTTAGCACAAAAGTTGGTAATCACTTATTCCATCCCTCCCACCTGAGGTGTGGTACACCTCATTGGAAAAAAATGTATACTGAAACATCTAAGCCATTACAATGTACATTCTGGGCTTTCCCTACTTCTACCTATCAATGACATTTTATGTTGGTCTTATCTATGTCATGTTGATTTTGTTCTTTTGGATCCCCTTTTTTCCAATTTAGTTTAGTGCATTTTTTTCAACTTAAGAGACTCACCTGTGCCCACGCACTTCCCTGCAAGTACACAATGTCAGTGACGTGTTGAAGAAGGCTCTGGTAATGCTTATCAGTGTACTCATAGCGTTCCCCAAACACCAGGCAGTTTATGATGTTGGACACAGCATTGTTTATCAATGACTTGGCATTAAAAGGCTGGCCTGTAAAAGAGAAAACTTAGATTATGTATCAATAATCTTTGTGATAAAAAAGATGACAGAGTCAATTCATTAAGAAGAAAAATAAACTGCTGCGACTGACTGATTATATTAGAAATGACTGTGATAGTAAATGATTGACAGGTTGGAATTACATACATTATACTGTCATTACCTAAATGAAGCAGGGAAATAGAGTCAAAGGTAAATGGTCGAAGGTTTATGTTCTAAGGTTGCATAATGTTTGTGCATGTTGTGTGTCAAAGTCAAAGGACAAGAGTAATTAAACAAATGCACTAAGGGAGAAACACAGGACTACACAGTAACTAGTTCACAATCTTGAGTTTGTTAATTGCTGCTTAATAAAACATGATAATGTTTAGTGCCTTGCTGAAGGGCAAAAGCCTCGGTGAGATAGTGGCACTCTTGTTGGATGGATGGCTCCAGGGACTTCTTGCCTAAACCAAAGTTTCTGAGTGTATGAAGAGCGAATCTCCTCTGTTGTTTCCATGGATTGCCATTTGAAAATGCTAGACCTATAAAAACAACAAAAATAGCATTTGACTGAAAATAATGAGTGATACAAACGTTACAACTAGTTCAGTGGTTGAAGACATAATCACAAACAGTCTGATGATACCACCCTAGGTTGATATGAACTACTAACTAGTAGTTACATAACACAAAAACTGTACCTTTGTTTCCAAATGCTGCTTCGAAAAGCGGTATGACGGGGCGATCTACGTAGTCCTCTCCTTTTTCGACAAGGGCCTCCCTCACAAGCTTGTAGCCATTAATGACCACAACTCTTCCACCAAAGAGCCGCAGGCTGAAAATGTTTCCATATTTCTCTGCAAACTGAACACACAGGACAGACAAGTGTTCGGATGATCAATCAATCAATCCATCCATCCATCCATCCATCCATCCATCCATCCATCCATCCATCCACCCATCCACCAATCCATCCATCAATCAATCAGACTTTTTTTTGGAAAGTGCTTTTCATACAATGACATTGTAACACAAAGTGCTGTAAATAAAAATAATAAAAATAGGATAAATTAAAAATATAAAAAAATTAAAAGACCCCCGATCCCAATCCCAGCCACAACCCGAAACTCACCCCACAATCCATATGTAAAGTTAAAAGCATGATATATGCAATAATAATAATAATAATAATAATAATAATAAAATAATAATAATAATAATAATAACAACAACAATAATACTAATACAAATAATTAAATATATCTATATCTATATCTATATCTATATCTATAATAATAATAATAATAATAATAATAATAATAATAATAATAATAATACAAAACAAGTTGCTGAATGAACGGAGGAAACGCTGTCATGATATCTAAATGAAGAAACACTGGAGGTAAAATAAGATGTTAAAACTCAACCCAGGAAATTAAACTAAACCAAAATAAAAGACATTGCTAAGATAATTAAACACTAAAAGATTAATCTAGTAAAAGAAACTAAGATGCTACACTAAAAGTAAAACAGTAAAGTTAAATAGTATGAAAAATAAAATGCTGATAGGTAATCTGTAAACATAAAGTGACAAAATCAAATTATTAACTAAATAAAAAATGAAATAACCCACAACAAATAAATAAACTCAAAATAAATATTTATTAAAAACAAGACCGTATATACTTAAAAAATTGACTAAAAAGTGAACTAAGTAATAAATAAATAAATAAATAAATAAATAAATAAATAAATAAATAAATAAAGTATAGATGGAATAAGGCAAGAATAAGACGCAGTTAAGAGCGAGACTAAAAGGTTGTTCTTGAGTTTGCTTTTACTAATCTACAATCAGAAACCTTTCTTTTTCTATATGACTGTTTCAGATACAATTTACCTATAATTTCAGGGCCAATTCAGGAACTGAGAGGTACTTACAATACGATGCTAAATGAAGATCTAAGGCAGGTCAATCAACCTTACTGTGGACTTGCCCCCTAATGCATACAGAAGCCTACTTGCAAAATCCCTGTTGTCTTATCCTGGGTAAAAGAAAATTATCTGTTATTTGTAAATGTGCCAAATTCAATCACTCACTACTTAGGATACTTTTTCATTTTAATTATCTGATATTATGCTTTATTGAAAGGACCTGATATGACTTAGTCAAACCTCTGTAAACTGCAGGTGGATCCTCCTGGATTGGATGCGAAGGAGATCACCGATCCATGGAAGAGACCACGGTCCAGGAGGAAAGTCTGAAGGCACTCTGTTCTTCCAAACATCAGCCAACAACACAAACACACACAGAAATATCAGAATGCTTCTGGTGTCCATCCACTCAAACCAGAGCAAATTTACTATTGTCTCCATTATCTCGTGCGTGCCAGCCAGTTGTGCCACTGTGTTTATTACTACTCAGAGACTCAGTACCCAGGGCGCTTAAGGTTAATGCATTTAAAATAGGAAGATCGAAATTTATAGTAAGTCAGTTTGTTATTAACCAACAATTTCCGGTTTTCGTGCGCTTACTTCAAAATAAAGGCTCAGTTCACAGACAGTACAAATAAGTGCGCGCTCGTTCTTCACAGGCAGAGGGAGTTGGATCATTAGTTTAAATCCGATTAACCGTAAATATAGAAACCCTGTTGAAAGAAAAGTCCTGCACTGAAAAGTTTACCCAGGACTTGCATCAAAATGAAGGACTAAATTGAGCAGAGTTACTCATTGGTCATTTCAAACATCATTGGATCATAACTGCTCTAATGTTAAAAGCAAGGCAGGCAGGGAAGTTTTATTAGCACATTTCATACAGGGCAACTCAATGTGCTTTACATTAAAAAAATTAAAAGCATTGGAAACATTCAGACAAGCATAAAATTAAAATGGCAAATATAATACAACAGAAAAGAAAAGGAAAATTAGAAATACATTTAAAATTAAAATTGAAATTTGCATTTAAAACGAGTTTTTAAAAAAAGAAGCTAAAATAGGAAGGCAGTGACAAATAAAAAAGTCTTTGATTTAAAAGAGGTGAGAGTTGGAGCGGACCTACAGCTTTCAGGGAGTTTGTTCCAGATATGTGGTGCATAATGACTAAACGTTGCTTCACCATGTTTCGTTCTGACTCTAGGGACTGAAAGCAGACCAGTACCTGATGACCTCAGAGGTCGAGGTGGTTCATACAGTAGCAGCAGATCAGCAATGTATTTTGGGTCTAAACCATTCAGTGCTTTATAAACCATCAGCAGGATTTTAAAGTCTATTCTCTGACAGACAGGAAGCTAGTGTAGAGATCTAAGAACTGGAGTGATGTGGTCTACTTTTTTGGTCCTTGTTAGGACTCGAGCAGCAGCATTCTGTATGAGCTGCAGTCGTCTGATGGACTTTTTAGGGAGTCCAGTAAAGACCCTGTTACAGTAGTCTAGTCTGCTAAAGATAAATGCATGGATGAGTTTTTCTGCATCCTGCTGAGACGTAAGTCCTTTAATCCTTGATATATTCTTAAGGTGATAGTAGGCTGACTTTGCAATTGTTTTGATGTGGCTGCTGAAATTAAGGTCTGAGTCTATGACTACACCAAGGTTTCTGGCTTCGTTTGTACATTTCATCTTTGCAGACTGAAGCTGAGCAGTAACCTTTGACCGTTCTTCCTTGGCTCCAAAAACAAGGATTTCAGTTTCTCTTTGTTTAACTGAAGAAAATTCTGGCTTGTCCAGTCATTGATTTGTTCGATGCATGTGTTTGTGTGGGACTATAATCCCCGTTGGTATGGTTATGTAAATGTGTGTTTCATCTGCATAACTATGGTATTTTATTTAGTTGTTTCTTATTATCGGACCTAAGGGGAGCATGTAGATGTTGAATAGCAGAGGCCCCAGAATGGATCCCTGAGGTACTCCACACACCATTTTCATCCGCTCAGATGTGTAATTCCCTATAGACACAAAATAGTCCCAGTCATTTAAATAGGACTTATGCCAATTTATTACTGCATCAGAGAGTCCCACCCAGTTTTGAAGTCTGTGCAGTAGTATTTTGTGGTCAACTGTGTCAAAAGCAGCACTAAGATCAGGTGATACCAAGACTGAAATTTTGCCACTGTCTGTTTAAATGAATATCATTGAGGACAAGAAAATTGCTCCAATCAAGGGGGCGACTTTTGCAATTGCAAATAAATGCACCCTTGGAAGTAAATAGATTTACTGTCTACTAACTTTTAAGATATTTTTTTGCCCATGGTTTCGATTCTTTAGATTTCAGGTATTATATGAATTCAAAGCAAAGGTGAGGGAAACATATTCAAGTTTTGTTTATTTTTTTCCTTTTTGGGTATGGATAAAACCTTTTGAATAGTTTGAAACTAGATTTTAGCTCAGATGTCATGTGACCGGGCTTCAGTCAAGCAGGCAATAAAACCTAAATCATCCTAAGATCTTTGCTTGTTGCTTGGTTTTGAAATAAACTCTCCATTACACAATGTCTTTAGGGGCTACGCTCCCTATGTTCTGATACCGAAAACGTCCCTGGCAGTGAGGTTAGCGAAGCAATGACTTTCAGTCAGAAGATTCCTTGTGTACAAATAATCATTCAATGTCTTTAGTAGTTTTTATTGTTGCTTATGTCTAAAGTGCAGACACAGAATCAGAATACAGACAGTTTGAGGAAAAAATCATAGCAGAGTAAGACTTTTGAAGCTGTTTTTGTGAGCTATTTTTTTAAATGATTTTTTCACTTTAATTTTAAAATCTCTGATTAAAATGCTTTACATAGAACAACCAGAAGTAAGAGAAGTCAGAGTTAGCAATTAAGTGAGAAAGGCTGCACACAAATAAAAGTAAGTTCTTTGTGTTAATTTGTGTTCTTTTGGAACAGTTGTTGGTTTATCTGGGTACAGCACAGAGGCGGTAAGCTTTGGGACTGCGACTGAATCCTAAAACAAAATCCAGATTGGGCTGCTCGCCATCACATGCAGAGACAGAAAACCTCTGAAGAAGGGAGGTAAAAAAGAGGAACAACTCCATCCTGGCAAGCTGCTCTCCAAGACACACACGTTTCCCTGATGATACAGAAATGTACAATTTTTTTTAGAGATTCACATCAATCATAAAATACTGCTGCAGCTCTGAGTATGAAACAACCAAAGACCAAAGTTTGACTGAGTCGTATAAATTGACCAACCTGCTGAAAAAGGAAGGAAGGCCTCTCTCTTCCTGAATTGGCCGTCTTGATCCAGAAAATGTTGAGGGTTGAAAGAGTGTGGAGTTTCCCACATCGACTCATCATGTAGAACTGAGTTCAGGGTGGCCATGATGATGGTGCCCTGAGGAATTTATAAAAGTAGCATATCAAGCTATTTTTGTTATGTTGGTATTTTTCCAGTGAGTTTTAATTAATCAACAAAAATATGCATCATGTACCTTTGGAATTGTGTACTTGTCCAGTGTGGTGTCCTGGATTGTCATTCGGAACACATTTAGGGGAATGATGTTGGCCATTCTCTGGATCTCATGGATGACTGCATTAGTATAAGGCAGGTTTTCTCTGTCATTCATAGAAGGCAATCTGGATGAACCGACAACAGTATCTATCTCAGCCTGGACTTTCTCTGTATACAGTGAGAACAGAAAACAACATGAGTCGTTGCACAGCAGAGATTGCATTATTGAGCAACATCTTTCAGATACTTGCTGTCCTGATACAAGACTGCCTTTTTTCTAAATAGTTCGACATACTGCTTCTAAAATCTTGACTGAACTGAAAAACAGTGTTATTCCCATACATCCAGCTTCTCTTTCACTGGCTTTAATGTACTAGTTTCTACACATCTTCTTAAAGAGATTGTTTGGGTTTTTAAAGGGAAGGTGGTGTAGGGTAATTATCATGTGTTATCATGTACAAAGAGAGCACAGTTTACTGAAGTCAAATTCCTTGTGTGTTCAAGCATACTTGGCGAATAAAGCTGATTCTGATTCTGATTCTGATTCTGATGTGTTAATGTTTTATACCATATACACTAGATATCAGTCAGCTGGCCTGTTCCTATCAGAAGTTCCAACAAAAAAGTTCAGCAATGTACCTCTGTGAACAGCATTTCATTGTTTACATGTGTGATAATGTTTTTTCTTTAATTTGTTGCTTTTTCTAGAAGCCAGCTGTCTGCAAGACCTTCTCAGCTACTTCCTTTTAATCAACCTCACCGTAACCAAGGTGAGTGGCCACGCCCCTCTAAAAGCTTAAGCTATGATCCGCTGCAGCTTCAGTAGTCGTGGAAGCAAAAATCCAGGTGTGGGAGGAGTTCAGGGAGACTATGGAGAAGGACTTTCGGTTTCAGACTCCTTTATCCAACTGACATGTCCTCCGAGGAAGAGGCAGAATCTGAAGACCCAGGGGGGGCCTCAACCATATACTTTGTATAGGTCGCTGACGTAGTCAAAAGCTCCACAGTGGCAAGGGCCGGGGGTAGATGAGATTTGCTATGAGTTGTTGAAGGCACATTGTTGGGTTGTCTTGGCTGACACGCCTCTTTAATGTCATGTGGAGGTCTGGGACAGGGCCTGTGGAGTGGCAGACCGGGTTGGAGGTTCCCATTTTAAAAAGGGGGACTCGAGAATGTGCTCCTTCTCAGCCTCCCGGGAAAAGCCATCTCCAGGATGCTGGAAAGGAAGCTCCGGCTGAGTGTCGAACCTTGGATACAGGAGGAACAATGCTGTGTTCGTCCTGGCCTTGGGACAGTGGACTAGCAATTTACCCTGGCAAGGCTTCTGAATTGGCATTGGAGTTTGCCCATCCAGTCTACATATTTCTTCTGGACTAGGCCTACAATTATGTCCCTTGGGAGTCTTGTGGGGGGTTCTGCAGGAGTATGGGGTTGAGGGGATGCTATTATGAGCTATCCGATCCCTGTATTACCAAAGGGAGAACTGTGTCCGCATACTTGGCACAAAGTCGGACACGTTCTCAGTGGGTGTTGGCCTCTGCCAGGGTTGCCCCTTGTCACCGACACTATTTGTAATTTTCATGGCCAGGATCTCAATGCCCAGCTGGGGGGAGGACGGTCTCCAGTTTGGGGGCCTCAGAAAATCATCTCTGCTTTCTGGGGACAATGTGGTTCTGTTGGCTTCTTCGATCTGGGACCTCCAGCAGGCACTAGGGCGGCTTGCAGCTGAGTGCTAAGCAGCTGGGATGAGAGGCAGTACCTCCAAGCCTGAGGCCATGGTTCTCTGCCAGAAAACATTGGATTTGCTCTCTCTGGTAGATTCAAAAATTGCCACTCTGTTGAGTTACCTTTCAAAGTATTTATATTTATAAATTTTTTTGGATTCTTTTAAAATAGAAGTTAAAATAGACATGATTAGTGGTGAGAACCCTTCTAAATTTCAGTTAAGGCCCTAATGTTTACCATGCCTGGCCACCCCTACAAAAGTCACTGCTTGGCTACCACAGTCAAAAGTTCAAACCCATCATTGATCGTAACTCCAATTGACTTCACTAAAAGTGAATTGTATTACAATATAATACCATACAAAGATGCTTACAAACTTAACAAACAAGAGATGGGACAGATAAGACTTATACACAGACCAACACACACAAACCACACCACACCTTGTATACGAGGGTAGTACATCATGTAAAGCAGTCCCCAAAGTAAAGTTGTGGAAGTAGTTTCAGTTCCAGCACCAAACAGGTCCAGAGTGCAAGCACACAAGTTCTCAATATCAAAACCAGACTCTTTGTCCTCCTCCTATAAACAACACAAATGTTAGTTTCAAGTATCCGACAAGAATAAGTGTCATAGTGGAAAACGTTTACCTCTCCCATCTCTGTAAGGAAGCAGTCGATGTAGTCCCTTGGTGAGGATGGGTCTAAGCTTTCTCTGTGTTCTTTGATCTTGTTTTCTATAAAGTTCGTTATCTTATTCATCATAGTGAAAATCTTCTGGTGAGGTCCAGGCAGCCACTTCATCAGCCAGGGCAGTGTGTTATAAACCTACAGAGCAGTGAAACAGTTACAAGATCAGGAAGAAGCATTACACCTGAACACAGACACAAGAGGAGGTTATAGAAAATAATCACACAAACTAGGTATGTTAGCTGAGATAAGGAGACTCTACATTGGTTTAACTACTAGTACATTTATTCAACATAACAAACTATAGTGATAGAGGATTTCACTATGATTGCTTACCCCTAAAAAAGCCTACACTTATGCCACAGTTTACACCTGATCTTTTCATGCAGTTGGCATCTTTTCAGAGAACACATCTTAACTGTCACAGCAGGAAAAGCAAAGGAGTAAACAATCAAACAAATGTAAGCTGAGTTCCATTTAGCTGCTTTCATTTCACAGTTATGATATTATGCCTTCAACCTTTTTGTCATGGGACACCTAAATACAACTTTAAAAAAAAAAAAAAAAAAGTTTGGATTCTATAGAGGCATTGTATGTTAGGCCACTTAAAGGTGACATATCATGCAAAATTGACTTTTAATGGTTCTCTACCTGAAATATGTGTCCCTGGCATGTCTACAACCCCCCCGAGGATGAAAAAAATCCATTCTGCCCCTGTTTTGATTTCTACACCTTTCTGTAAATGTGTGTGAAACAAGCCGTTTCAGACTTCCGTGTTTTTGTTACGTAACAACAATATCCGGTCTGTCACGGAGTCAGAGCTCGGAGCTTGTTCAGCCCATAGACTGTATAAAACAATACTGAATCCCCCCTCCGTTTTTCATTCCCTGCACAAATGTGTGCTAACAAGGAGCTTAGGAGGGAGGCATGCTAATTGTAGGCTGTCTTAATAAACACAAAGGTCGGTTTTACTCCCCACGTCTGCAGATTTGAAGATCTAGTGGAGGATTTTTATTTATCATGGATAAGTGCTAGCGCTAGTTAGCATAGCTACATAGCTACATGTCGTAACTGTAGCTGTGTACCAAGACACACGTCGACATACTGACAAATAAAACAACAAGAAACACAGAATCTGTAACCAATGGTTCAGAAAGGTCCTGCTGCCTTTCTGGTAGAGGTTGGTTTTACTCCCCACGTCTGCAGATTTGAAGATCTAGTGGATGATTTTTATTTATCATGGATAAGTGCTAGCGCTAGTTAGCATAGCCACATAGCTACATGTTCGTAGCTTTGTACCAAGACACACACCAACATACTGACAAATAAAACAACAAGAAACACTAAATCTGTGACCAATCCTTCAGAAAGGTCCTGCTACAGGCGCCTCTCCATCAGGATCAGATTCTGGATCAGATTCAGAGGGTTGAAGTAACGCAGGTCTCTGAGCAGCCGTGTATATTCAGCCAACATGTAAACATTAGATCAACGTGCTGGACAGCCGAGGCCCATCCACTTCCTGTTAAATTTATCAATTTAAATAAGAACTGTTTAGGATACTTAACTTGAAAATCTAAAACCCATTCTTTTCACTTCCTATTTATTAAGTTCATTGTCTTTGTTCTGAAGGTCACATAGAGGCATTGTTATGAAAGTGCACAACCTGTTACAAACTCCTCAATGTAGGATTTGCATCCCGAGAAGTGTGTCTATGATCAGAAACAATAAGGATGCAGCTGACAATGCTGTGTCCTCTGTGGTTTTTTCTAACTAACTGTTACCAGGTATAAATCATGGTTACCACCACGTTCTTTCTTAGCACAAAAGTTGGTAATCACTTATTCCATCCCTCCCACCTGAGGTGTGGTACACCTCATTGGAAAAAAATTTATACTGAAACATCTAAGCCATTACAATGTACATTCTGGGCTTTCCCTACTTCTACCTATCAATGACATTTTATGTTGGTCTTATCTATGTCATGTTGATTTTGTTCTTCTGGATCCCCTTTTTTCCAATTTAGTTTAGTGCATTTTTTTCAACTTAAGAGACTCACCTGTGCCCACGTACTTCCCTGCAAGTACACAATGTCAGTGACGTGTTGAAGAAGGCTCTGGTAATGCTTATCAGTGTACTCATAGCGTTCCCCAAACACCAGGCAGTTTATGATGTTGGACACAGCATTGTTTATCAATGACTTGGCATTAAAAGGCTGGCCTGTAAAAGAGAAAACTTAGATTATGTATCAATAATCTTTGTGATAAAAAAGATGACAGAGTCAATTCATTAAAAAAAGAAGAAAAATAAACTGCTGCGACTGACTGATTATATTAGAAATGACTGTGATAGTAAATGATTGACAGGTTGGAATTACATACATTATACTGTCATTACCTAAATGAAGCAGGGAAATAGAGTCAAAGGTAAATGGTCGAAGGTTTATGTTCTAAGGTTGCATAATGTTTGTGCATGTTGTGTGTCAAAGTCAAAGGACAAGAGTAATTAAACAAATGCACTAAGGGAGAAACACAGGACTACACAGTAACTAGTTCACAATCTTGAGTTTGTTAATTGCTGCTTAATAAAACATGATAATGTTTAGTGCCTTGCTGAAGGGCAAAAGCCTCGGTGAGATAGTGGCACTCTTGTTGGATGGATGGCTCCAGGGACTTCTTGCCTAAACCAAAGTTTCTGAGTGTATGAAGAGCGAATCGCCTCTGTTGTTTCCATGGATTGCCATTTGAAAACACCAGACCTATAAAAACAACAAAAATAGCATTTGACTGAAAATAATGAGGGATACAAACGTTACAACTAGTTCAGTGGTTGAAGACATAATCACAAACAGTCTGATGATACCACCCTAGGTTGATATCAACTACTAACTAGTAGTTACATAACACAAAAACTGTACCTTTGTTTCCAAATGTTGCCTCGAAAAGCGGTATGACGGGGCGATCTACGTAGTCCTCTCCTTTTTCGACAAGGGCCTCCCTCACAAGCTTGTAGCCGTTAATGACCACAACTCTTCCACCAAAGAGCCGCAGGCTGAAAATGTTTCCATATTTCTCTGCAAACTTAACACACAGGACAGACAAGTGTTCGGATGATCAATCAATGAATCCATCCATCCATCCATCCATCCACCCATCCATCCATCCATCCATCCACCCATCCATCCATCCATCAATCAGACTTTTTCTTGGAAAGTGCTTTTCATACAATGACATTGTAACACAAAGCGCTGTAAATAAAAATAATAAAAATAGGATAAATTAAAAATACAAAAAAATTAAAAGACCCCCGATCCCAATCCTAACCCCAGTCACAACCCGAAACTCACCCCACAATCCATATGTAAAGTTAAAAGCATGATATATGCAATAATAATAGTAATAATAATAATTATAATAATAATTATAATAAAATAGTAATAATAATAATAATAACAACAACAATAATACTAATACAAATAATTAAATATATCTATATCTATATCTATAACTATAATAATAATAATAATAATAATAATAATAATAATAATAATAATAATAATACAAAATAAGTTGCTGAATGAACGGAGGAAACGCTGTAATGATATCTAAATGAAGAAACACTGGAGGTAAAATAAGATGTTAAAACTCAACCCAGGAAATTAAACTAAACCAAAATAAAAGACATTGCTAAGATAATTAAACACTAAAAGATTAACCTAGTAAAAGAAACTAAGATGCTACACTAAAAGTAAAACAGTAAAGTTAAACAGTATGAAAAATTAAAATGCTGAAAGGTAATCTGTAAACATAAAATGACAAAATCAAATTATTAACTAAATAAAAAATGAAATAACCCACAACAAATAAATGAACTCAAAATACATATTTATTAAAAACAAGACCGTATATAGCTAAAGTGACTAAAAAGTGAACTAAGTAATAAATAAATAAATAAATAAAGTAGGATGGAATAAGGCAAGAATAAGACGCAGTTAAGAGCGAGACTTAAAGGTTGTTCTTGAGTTTGCTTTTACTAATCTACAATCAGAAACCTTTCTTTTTCTATATGACTGTTTCAGATACAATTTACCTATAATTTCAGGGCCAATTCAGGAACTGAGAGGTACTTACAATACGATGCTAAATGAAGATCTAAGGCAGGTCAATCAACCTTACTGTGGACTTGCCCCCTAATGCATACAGAAGCCTACTTGCAAAATCCCTGTTGTCTTATCCTGGGTAAACGAAAATTATCTGTTATTTGTAAATGTGCTAAATTGAATCACTCACTACTTAGGATACTTTTTCATTTTAATTATCTGATATTATGCTTTATTGAAAGGACCTGATATGACTTAGTCAAACCTCTGTAAACTGCAGGTGGATCCTCCTGGATTGGATGCGAAGGAGATCACCGATCCATGGAAGAGACCACGGTCCAGGAGGAAAGTCTGAAGGCACTCTGTTCTTCCAAACATCAGCCAACAACACAAACACACACAGAAATATCAGAATGCTTCTGGTGTCCATCCACTCAAACCAGAGCAAATTTACTATTGTCTCCATTATCTCGTGCGTGCCAGCCAGTTGTGCCACTGTGTTTATTACTACTCAGAGACTCAGTACCCAGGGCGCTTAAGGTTAATGCATTTAAAATAGGAAGATCGAAATTTATAGTAAGTCAGTTTGTTATTAACCAACAATTTCCGGTTTTCGTGCGCTTACTTCAAAATAAAGGTTCAGTTCACAGACAGTACAAATAAGTGCGCGCTCGTTCTTCACAGGCAGAGGGAGTTGGATCATTAGTTTAAATCCGATTAACCGTAAATATAGAAACCCTGTTGAAAGAAAAGTCCTGCACTGAAAAGTTTACCCAGGACTTGCATCAAAATGTAGGACTAAATTGAGCAGAGTTACTCATTGGTCATTTCAAACATCATTGGATCATAACTGCTCTAATGTTAAAAGCAAGGCAGGCAGGGAAGTTTTATTAGCACATTTCATACAGGGCAACTCAATGTGCTTTACATTAAAAAAATTAAAAGCATTGGAAACATTCAGACAAGCATAAAATTAAAATGGCAAATATAATACAACAGAAAAGAAAAGGAAAATTAGAAATACATTTAAAATTAAAATTGAAATTTGCATTTAAAACGAGTTTTTTAAAAAAGAAGCTAAAATAGGAAGGCAGTGACAAATAAAAAAAAGTCTTTGATTTAAAAGAGGTGAGAGTTGGAGCGGACCTACAGCTTTCAGGGAGTTTGTTCCAGATATGTGGTGCATAACGACTAAACGTTGCTTCACCATGTTTCGTTCTGACTCTAGGGACTGAAAGCAGACCAGTACCTGATGACCTCAGAGGTCGAGGTGGTTCATACAGTAGCAGCAGATCAGCAATGTATTTTGGGTCTAAACCATTCAGTGCTTTATAAACCATCAGCAGGATTTTAAAGTCTATTCTCTGACAGACAGGAAGCTAGTGTAGAGATCTAAGAACTGGAGTGATGTGCTCTACTTTTTTGGTCCTTGTTAGGACTCGAGCAGCAGCAGCATTCTGTATGAGCTGCAGTCGTCTGATGGACTTTTTAGGGAGTCCAGTAAAGACCCTGTTACAGTAGTCTAGTCTGCTAAAGATAAATGCATGGATGAGTTTTTCTGCATCCTGCTGAGACGTAAGTCCTTTAATCCTTGATATATTCTTAAGGTGATAGTAGGCTGACTTTGTAATTGTTTTGATGTGGCTGCTGAAATTAAGGTCTGAGTCTATGACTACACCAAGGTTTCTGGCTTCGTTTGTACATTTCATCTTTGCAGACTGAAGCTGAGCAGTAACCTTTGACCGTTCTTCCTTGGCTCCAAAAACAAGGATTTCAGTTTCTCTTTGTTTAACTGAAGAAAATTCTGGCTTGTCCAGTCATTGATTTGTTCGATGCATGTGTTTGTGTGGGACTATAATCCCCGTTGGTATGGTTATGTAAATGTGTGTTTCATCTGCATAACTATGGTATTTTATTTTGTTGTTTCTTATTATCGGACCTAAGGGGAGCATGTAGATGTTGAATAGCAGAGGCCCCAGAATGGATCCCTGAGGTACTCCACACACCATTTTCATCCGCTCAGATGTGTAATTCCCTATAGACACAAAATAGTCCCAGTCATTTAAATAGGACTTATGCCAATTTAGTACTGCACCAGAGAGTCCCACCCAGTTTTGAAGTCTGTGCAGTAGTATTTTGTGGTCAACTGTGTCAAAAGCAGCACTAAGATCAGGTGATACCAAGACTGAAATTTTGCCACTGTCTGTTTAAATGAATATCATTGAGGACAAGAAAATTGCTCCAATCAAGGGGGCGACTTTTGCAATTGCAAATAAATGCACCCTTGGAAGTAAATAGATTTACTGTCTACTAACTTTTAAGATATTTTTTTGCACATGGTTTCGATTCTTTAGATTTCAGGTATTATATGAATTCAAAGCAAAGGTGAGGGAAACATATTCAAGTTTTGTTTATTTTTTTCCTTTTTGGGTATGGATAAAACCTTTTGAATAATTTGAAACTAGATTTTAGCTCAGATGTCATGTGACCGGGCTTCAGTCAAGCAGGCAATAAAACCTAAATCATCCTAAGATCTTTGCTTGTTGCTTGGTTTTGAAATAAACTCTCCATTACACAATGTCTTTAGGGGCTACGCTCCCTATGTTCTGATACCGAAAACGTCCCTGGCAGTGAGGTTAGCAAAGCAATGACTTTCAGTCAGAAGATTCCTTGTGTACAAATAATCATTCAATGTCTTTAGTAGTTTTTATTGTTGCTTATGTCTAAAGTGCAGACACAGAATCAGAATACAGACAGTTTGAGGAAAAAATCATAGCAGAGTAAGACTTTTGAAGCTGTTTTTGTGAGCTATTTTTTTAAATGATTTTTTCACTTTAATTTTAAAATCTCTGATTAAAATGCTTTACATAGAACAACCAGAAGTAAGAGAAGTCAGAGTTAGCAATTAAGTGAGAAAGGCTGCACACAAATAAAAGTATTTTTCTTTAATTGAAAATTTCTTTGTGTTCATTTGTGTTCTTTTGGAACAGTTGTTGGTTTATCTGGGTACAGCACAGAGGCGGTAAGCTTTGGGACTGCGACTGAATCCTAAAACAAAATCCAGATTGGGCTGCTCGCCATCACATGCAGAGAGAGAAAACCTCTGAAGAAGGGAGGTAAAAAAGAGGAACAACTCCATCCTGGCAAGCTGCTCTCCAAGACACACACGTTTCCCTGATGATACACAAATGTACAATTTTTTTTAGAGATTCACATCAATCATAAAATACTGCTGCAGCTCTGAGTATGAAACAACCAAAGACCAAAGTTTGACTGAGTCGTATAAATTGACCAACCTGCTGAAAAAGGAAGGAAGGCCTCTCTCTTCCTGAATTGGCCGTCTTGATCCAGAAAATGTTGAGGGTTGAAAGAGTGTGGAGTTTCCCACATCGACTCATCATGTAGAACTGAGTTCAGGGTGGGAATGATGATGGAGCCCTGAGGAAACAGCATTCATAACAGTAACATATCTGTGGGGCGCCTATTGTAACATTGGGCACACTGAAAATAGCAGCCACATTTCTCCACACTCAGCTCTAAAACGTCATGAAAACGTATTGTCAGTTTTTAAAAAACTCCTTTTGTTATCACATTTAAAGCAATGTTTGTGACTTTATTTTTGGTGTGACAAATATATTTAAATTGAAATCACTGTTAAATATAAATATACATGTTAAATCTAAACGTTAAATGTTACATCTAAATGTTAAGTGTTGCTCTGCGATCTTAAATATTTAGCCAATATGCAAATTCACACTGCCCCCAAGCGGAATTACCAAAATAAAAGCTTCATTAAGCAATAAAGATATCCCAACCATAGTCTGTCTGTACTGACTCCGGTTACTAGCTAGACTGCCAGCAGTCCCTAATGTGAACTGATTTAGCAGAAAATATGTGAAAGGCAGTTTTGAATGCCAATAAGAGATTTCACAATGCTCAGAGACAGTACTGATCCAGTCTATGGTACAGACAAGCTAAGTTGGTATGGGCAACAGTGTGAATTTGCATATTGTCTAAATATTTAGGATCACAGAGCAAAACTTATGATTTATATTTAACATTTAACACGTATGTTTATATTCAACATTAAAATTTATATTTATATTTAACAGGTAGATGTAATATTTATATTTATATTTAACATTTATATTTAACATTTAGATGTATATTTAGCATTTGGATTTAACTGTGATTTTTAACTTAAATATATTTGTCACAACAAAATTCAATGTGAAAATGATCACAAATATTCCTGTTTATCCCTGATAAAAAAAACTGACTTTTAAAAATTCATACTACATTTTCAAGACATTTAAGAGCTAAATGTGGAGAATTGTTGCTGTTATTTTCAGTGTGCAAAACTTTACAAACGGCACACCATACATATCAAGCTATTTTTGTTATTATGGTCTTTTTCCATTGAGTTTTTATTCCACAAAAATGGAACTGATGAAAATGATTACTTTTCTTTACAATCTTAAGCCTTGAATTCAAATAATTACTAAACTGATTTTCAAATGGTTCAAAAAATAGGAAATTAGTTATCTACAGCTTAGTGAAAACAGAACTGATCATGACCAAAATGCTCACATATGCATCATGTACCTTTGGAATTGTGTACTTGTCCAGTGTGGTGTCCTGGATCGCCATGCGGACCACATTTAGAGGAATGATGTTGCCCATTCTCTGGATCTCATGGATGACTGCATTAGTATAAGGCAGGTTTTCTCTGTCATTCACAGAAGGCATTCTGGATGAACCGACAACAGTATCTATCTCAGCCTGGACTTTCTCTGTATACAGTGAGAACAGAAAACAACATGAGTCATTGCACAGCAGAGATTGTATTATTGAGCAACATCTTTCAGATATTTGCTGTCCTGACATAAGACTGGCTTTTTTTAAATAGCTCAAAATACTGCTTCTATAATCTTGACTGGATCGAGAAAATAGTGTAATTCCAATATATCCAGCTTCTCTTTCACTGGCTTTAATGTACTAGTTCCTACACATCTTCTTAAAGAGATTGTTTGGGTTTTTGAAGGGGGGATGGTATAAGGTACTTATCATTTGTAAATGTATTACATACAGTAGATAACAATTAGTTGGCCTGCTTTGGTTGAAAAGCAGAAGAAGGAGGTCAGAGTTCCTTCACAGTTCAGCTATGTACCTCTGTGAACAGCATTTCAATGTTTACAATGTTTCAATGTTCACATTTAATTTGTTGCTTTATTTACTAACTTCTGACCCAAAGAGCCGTTTTGATACCTTGCCCACTATGAGGAGGTATACGGAGTCTTTGTTGTGAGTAAGACATAGTGCAGAGAGACAAGGCTGTCTGGTGTGAAGGTAGAGCTGTGATAAAATACATTTACAATATAGCATGCACTTACACTGACATGCCTTTTTAAATGTAGGATATTTTTGTGTTTTTTAATGATACTTGTGTGATCCTGTCTGCAGTGGTACATAGCTCAGCTTTGGTATAGGACCTACAGCTCCAAACAGGAGCCGTGCTGACTGTCAGCTACTGAATGTAGAACACTTAAAACAGATAAAGACTTCATACAGCTCCAATAAATAAGGAATTAAAAGAAACTCCCTTCAATTTCCATCCTGTGCTTTTCACTCTTGGACAACAGGGCCACTATCTGTCATTAGAGTTTGATAGAAGCCAGCTGTCTGTAAGACCTTCTCAGCTACTTCCTTTTAAAAAACCTCATCGTAACCAAGGGGAATGGCCACCGCAGTGGCCCCCCTGAAATGAACGGCTAATTTACTCTTCAGAGGCAGAACTTATTTTGAAATCAACTATTTGAGTTGAGTTTCAACAGGCTGCTTTGCGTTACAATGTGGATCATTTATTTTAGTTGGTTCTTTAAACAGTGACTTTGGACAAATATCTCCTTTTTGAGTCCTGAAAGAATTATGTTTTGCAAATTCAAATGTTGCCACTCTGTTGATTTAGCTTTCAAAGTTAAAAATGAGAAACAAGAATATAACATTTTTTTGATTATTTTATATTACAAGTAAAAATAGACTTGATAAGGGTTTGAGAACCCTCCTAGGTTTGGGTTAAGGCCCTAATGTTTACCTGGCCAGCCCTACAAAAGTCAGGGCCCTCGTTTGGCTACCCCAGTCAAAAGTCCAACCCCCTCATTGATCATAACTTGAATTGACTTCACTAAAAGGGAAGTGTGATACTATATAATACCATACAAAGATGCTTACAAACTTAACAAACAAGAGATGGAACAGATAAGACTAATACACAGACCAACACACACAAACCACGCCACACCTTGTATACGAGGGTAGTACATCATGTAAAGCAGTCCCCAAAGTAAAGTTGTGGAAGTAGTTTCGGTTCCAGCACCAAACAGGTCCAGAGTGCAAGCACACAAATTCTCAATATCAAAACCAGACTCTTTGTCCTCCTCCTATAAACAACACAAATTTTAGTGTCAAGTATCTGACAAGAATAAGTGTCATAGTGGAAAACGTTTACCTCTCCCATCTCTGTAAGGAAGCAGTCGATGTAGTCCCTTGGTGAGGATGGGTCTAAGCTTTCTCTGTGTTCTTTGATCTTGTTTTCTACAAAGTTCAACATCTTATTCATCACAGTGAAAATCCTCTGGTGAGGTCCAGGCAGCCACTTCATCAGCCAGGGCAGTGTGTTATAAACCTACAGAGCATGAGACAGTTACAAGATCAGGAAGAAGCATTACACCTGAACACACACACAAGAGGAGGTTCTAGAAAATAATCACACAGGACACACTAGGTATGTTAGCTGAGATAAGGAGACTCTACATTGGTTTAACTACTAGTACATTTATTCAACATAACAAACTACAGTGATAGAGGATTTCACTATGATTGCTTACCCCTAAAAAAAGCCTACACTTATGCCACAGTTTACACCTGATCTTTTCATGCAGTTGGCATCTTTTCAGAGAACACATCTAAACTGTCACAGCAGGAAAAGCAAAGGAGTAAACAATCAAACAAATGTAAGCTGAGTTCCATTTAGCTGCTTTCATTTCACAGTTATGATATTATGCCTTCAACCTTATTGTTATAATCTAGGATACTATATTGTATTTCAAGGGGCACTGTATGTTATGCCACTTAAAGAACAATGGGAAATTGCAAAGATCTTGGGAACTGTAACATCTACTGAACATAATGTCACGAAAAAAGACTCAGAGAATCTGAGGAAACCAGGGACATGGCCAAAATACCACCTCAGATCATCAGATGCCAACCTCCTATCCCCCATCATAAAGACCAAGCACTGCTGCAAGGGGGACAGAGCCTTTGCCATCGCTGCCCCAGCTCTCTGGAATTCTCTCCCTCCATTCATCCCCAACTCGGACTCTCTTCACTTATTTAAAAAACAACTTGAAACCTACTTGTTCAATAAAGCCTACAATACATGACCTCTACTCCTGTCACACCCCTGTTTTATTTATTTAATTTTTTGTCCCACTTTATTTAAAGCGTCTTTGCGTAACTAGAAAAGCGCTACATTAGTGGTAATCAATTATTACTTGTATTATTATTATTATTACTGCATCAGATAACTTGTGATCTTGCACCAGACAGCAGTGCATTAAAATCAGTTCTTACATTTTATATGGGATCTTTGGGTAATTTTCAATTAAATATAGGTTTCCAATATTTAACAAATTATAAGGTTATTACATTTTCATTTAACAAAGTGTCAGAACTTTTTCAAAAGCAGGGCAAATAACAGAGCCATTGATAATGTTTTGAGCAACAGTGATGATTTTCCTACTCCGAACATTAAAAAAAATGTTTCAAACATTTCATGAGTCAAAGTATCTGTCTTGTTCAAGGTCATTTCTAAACATTCAGAGAAAGGTTCAGTCAGTATGTAGCTCCTTTTAAACATGTCATCTGGCTTTTGCTTTACGCATCCAAACATCACCACCTGCTGGCAGTAAAACACATTGCAATGTGAGGAAAATACAGTTATTCATTAACATACTTAAGAACTATTATCAACTTAAATAAGAACTATTTAGGATACTCTCCTCAATGTAGGATTTGCTTCCCTAGAAGTGCCTATGGTCAAATATGAAAAGGGTGGAGCTGACAATGCTGCGTCCTCTGATGGTTCCTCTAATTAACTGTTACCAGGTATGAATCATGGTTGCCACCACATTCTTTCTTAGCACAAAAATTGGTTGCTCATCCCATAGTTCCCATTTGAATGTTGCCACTGGTGTACAATGGTACACCTTAATGCAAAAGATTTACACTGAAACTTCTGAGCCATTGCAATGTACATTCTGGGCTTCCCCTACTTTTACCTATCAAAGGTAGTTTTTATTTTATCAATATCGTGTTGATTTTGTTCTTCTGCAACTCCTATTTTTTCAATTTACTTTTGTCCAGTTTTTCTTTTTTGCCCAAGAGACTCACCTGTGCCCACGTACTTCCTTGTAAGTACACAACGTCAGTGAAGTCTTGGAGAAGGCTCTGATACTGCTTATCAGTGTACTCATAGCGATCCCCAAACACCAGGCAGTTTATGATGTTGGACACAGCGTTGTTTATCAGTGACTTGGCATTAAAAGGCTGGCCTGTAAAAGAGAAAACGTAGATGATGTATAAATAATGTTTGTGATAGTAAATAATTGACAGGCTGGCATTAGATATATTATATGTACCGAGTACCAGTTACAACCAAAAATCAAGCAAGTAAATAGAGACAGATGTACATGGTTAAAGGTTTATGCTTTAGTGTTGCATAATGTTTTTGTATTATTCTGTGTCAAAGTCAAAGTCAAAGTCTAAGAGTAATTCCATGTTTACATAATAAACAAATGCACTAAGGGAGAAACACAGGACTACACAGTAACTAGTTCACAATCTTGAGTTTGTTAATTGCTGCTTAATAAAACATGATAATGTTTAGTGCCTTGCTGAAGGGCAAAAGCCTCGGTGAGATAGTGGCACTCTTGCTGGATGGATGGCTCCAGGGACTTCTTGCCTAAACCAAAGTTTCTGAGTGTATGAAGAGCGAATCTCCTCTGTTGTTTCCATGGATTGCCATTTGATAACACCAGACCTATAAAAACACCAAAAATAACATTTGACTGATAATAATGAGTGATACAAATGTTACAACTTGCTAAGTGGTTGAACACATAATCACACACAGTCTGATGATACCATCCTAGGTTGATATCAACTACTAACTAGTAGTTACATAACACAAAAACTGTACCTTTGTTTCCAAACATTGCATCAAAAAGCGGTATGACGGGGCGATCTACGTAGTCCTCTCCTTTTTCGACAAGGGCCTCCCTCACAAGCTTGTAGCCATTAATGACCACAACTCTTCCACCAAAGAGCCGCAGGCTGAAAATGTTTCCATATTTCTCTGCAAACTGAACACACAGGACAGACAAGTGTTCAAGATGCACCATGACAGCACAAACTCACCTGGCTATTATTTCTCATGTCATTTCAGAATTATTCTGCTTTATTTGCTGACTGCAGAATAATGTCTAATTATCAACCTCCTGGTGACAACTCATTTTAAGTTGCAATGTTCTGTTTTAAAAATAATACTTCACAAATAACTGCATCAACTTAAATAACACTACCTGCTTGGAAATGATCTTTTCAAGATCACATCTTATAACGGATTAATATCTATATCCAAAGAGCACTTTTTTAATATGACTTGACAGATATAGTTTTCCTATAATTTCCTATGCAATTACAGTAAGTGAAAGGTCATTACAATAAGAGATTAGATGGCAAGTCAAGGCAAGTCAGTCAACGTTATGTGCATACAGTTCTTGCACAATTCCTGTTGTCTTATCTTGGGTGAAATAAAATTATCTGCAATTGGTATATGTGCAAAAATGAAAAATTAACTGCAGAGGATACTTTTTCATTTTAATTCTCGGATATTAAGCTTTATTGAAAGGACCTGCTCATGCATATGGCTTCGACAAACCTCTGTAAACTGCAGGTGGATCCTCCTGGATTGGACGCGAAGGAGATCACCTATCACTGGAAGAGCCCACGGTCCAGGAGGAAAGTCTGAAGGCACTCTGTTCTTCAAAATATCGGCCAACAATACAAAAACAAACAGAAATATCAGGATACTTCTGGTGTCCATCCACTCAAACCAGAGCAAATTTAGTATTGTCTCCATTATCTCGTGTGTGCCAGCCTGTTGTGCCACTGTGTTTATTATGACTGACAGGCTCAGGGTATGTAAGGTTAAGGAGAAGAAAAAAAAAAAAGAAAGAGTGATCGATTTGTAGCAAGTCAGTCTGATTTCCGGTTTACGTGCACTACTTTCAAAATAAAAGCTTAATTGACAGCCAGTAAAAGTGCGTGCGCGCTCGTTCTTCACTTGCAAAGAGAGATGGATGATTAGTTTAAATCGGTTTGGCCGTTTAAGGATAACACCTTATAATAATGGAACAGTTTTCTTAGCGAAATAATGCTTGATTCATGTTGAAGTAATGTATGACTCATGATGAATTTCTTTATGATTTAATTATTAATTCCTGTTGTTCATCATGAACTAGTGATCCTGTCACTATGACTTCATGTAATGACAAAGTGTTTAATGCATCACTAGTTAAGGTATGGTAATTAACAGTTACTTCGTAGAGCAGTTCATATATGACCAAATTTGCTGGACATACAAGGTTTATTTTTAGGATAGCCTGTCACAATTCAGGAAGGACCCAAGAGCAGATTTAAGGAAGAAAGTGGCTTTATTCACGGCAGGCAAATCCAAAAACAGGCTAACAGGCAGTGGTCGAATTCCAAGGAGACAAAAGAACACACAGCAGTCCGAAACCCAAACAGGTAGGAGCACACATGACAATCTGGCAACCAGCAAAGGAACCGGCTGGCAACCTGTTGGTAATCACCAGGGAGTGATTACCAACAGGTTGCAGGTGTGTGTGAGCAGGAGAGAGCAGAGGGGGTGGGGCTAGGAGGAGCAGGCTGCTCCAGCAGTGCCCATGACATAGCCTCTCAGGCAGAATTTTTAAACGTCATATTTCTGAGAAAAAACTGAATGGTGTGTGTGTACATGTACATAAATATACAGTATATAAATACACATATATGTCTGTAAATATATACTTAAAAAAAACTCCTATGTCCTGCAAATGTGGTCATATATGAACTGATGTATGAAGTAACTTGATTACCATACCTTAAATAATGATGTATTAAACACCATGTCATGACATGAAGTCATAGTGACAGGATCATTAGTTCATGGTGAACATCAGGAATTGATAATTAATTCAGACAGAAATTCATCATGAGTCATGCATTACTTCAACGTGAATTAAGCATTATTTATCTAAGAAAAATGTTCCATTATTGTAAAGTGTTACCCGTTTAAGTATAGAAACACTGGACACAGGAAAGGTCCTGCATAGAGAAATGGCTGAGGTAGAATTACAAAGAGTATAATCTATGTATAATTGGCCTATCTCAATATAGATACAAAAATTGGGGGAGACCAGGGGACATTGTTTCAGTTGTCCTCACAATTTACAGATTACCTGAAATACACTTGTCATCATTAGTCATTAATTGCTCCAATCAGGGGGCATCTGTAACAGCATTTGAGGACAATCATAACAATCAAGAAATTATCTTACTGGTTAACTGTATTGCAAATAAAAGCACCCTTGGAGGTAAATAGATTTATTTAGATGAAATCATTACTTAGCCACTTAAAAAATTGCACACCTATGTCACCAGTTCAAAAAATGTTGATTACAAATAACAATCCTCATTTACACTGCTGGGAAATGTCATTGGCACATCCCTGAGTTTGCTGAGGCTATATTAAATACCAAAAAAGCAAAGTGTCTTAGCACCCCTTAAAAGATACATTTTAGGAAACCTTGGGTACTGTATCTGTCAGAAACATGGCAAATGGTGAATCCCAGTGGTGTAGTAAAAGCATTAAAGCTTTCATAAACTACCTTTTTTTTGTCTTGGGGAAGTTTGAGATTTTTCATTAGCCTTTTAACATTTTCACCAGAAACAAGATGTGTATCTGCATCAAAAGCCTTGCCATGGTTGTTTGCAAATTCCTAAGCTGGGTTGTGAAACAAATCTTCACTTCTGACCTTACTTTCCTGGTGCACACTGGATCAGTCAGATTCCTTCTATGCACACTGTACTTTGTATTATTGGCTTGATTCTGTTTACATAGACATCTAATCAAAATCTAAGGCCCTAAAATGCAGTAAAGTTTGATAGATTGCTGAGCTGAGGTTGCTGTTGCTTATGAGCAATTTCATTTTTTTGCGTGTTCACAGCATAATGATGCCTTATTAATGGGCAAAAGGTGTTGTCATGGCAAAGGTTTTTTGTCAAGGGACAGAGGGCGTGTGTGCTATTATGCAACCAAACTGCCACAAGCACCTTTGCACACACTGCGATTGTTTCTTAGTCACCTGTTCTGTAATGCTAGTCTTGTGTAGTCTCTTTCAGCAAGAGTTTTAAAACCATTTGACAGAAGAACAGCTTCCTCCTGCTGTTAGTTTCTCTCTCTGTAACAATGTGGCTTTATAATGTTTTACTTGGTTTAGACTTCAAGGGAATACTCCTGTTCCTTTTTATTTTCATCATAATAGCAGACTATATCAAAAACCGGAAACCTCCTAATTACCCTCCTGGACCGTTGGCTTTACCAGTTGTGGGAAATATCTTCAGTGTGGACAGTGACCATCCAGAAACATATTTTTCCAAGGTAAAAGTTCATGTTACAATTTTTGTAAATTTAATGCCACAAATGTGAACCATTTTAGAGTGCTTAATTGCTCTTTTAATTCAATTTCTAAGTAGTAAAATAAATATTATATCTGTTGATTCATTTGGATACATGATAAACTGAATCTATTGAATCTTCAATAAGTTCACAATCCTTCACAACTCTATTTGTGTCACATGTATCACTTGTCACTTTATGTTTCAGAAAGAGTACTGCCAGTATTTTGTGTGGTTCATATGCACTTATTCATTGATGTATTGTCTGCAGCTGGCTGATATTTATGGGAATGTATTCAGCGTCCGTCTTGGCAGTGAAAAGATGGTGTTTGTGTCTGGCTACAAGGCGGTGAAGGAGGCCATCGTGACACAAGCTGAAAACTTTGTGGATCGACCATACAGTGCAAGCCAAGACAGATTTTACTCTGGAAGCTCAGGTTTACAAATCTCTCTCGCTTCTTATACTTTACAAAAAGTCAAAATGAGCCAATAACCCTTTTTTCATCTGCATGCATTTATCAAGGTGGTCTGTTTATGAGCAATGGGGAAGCATGGAAGAGACAGCGACGCTTTGCCTTGTCTACCTTACGTAGCTTTGGCCTGGGCAAAAACACAGTGGAGCAGAGTATCAGCGAGGAGATCAGACACCTGCAGGAAGAGATCGAGATGGAGAAAGGTTGTTTACATTGAGTTCAACACTTTATCATCATCAGCAGTATGTCTTCAGCATTACAGCGTGGTCTAACTGTGGACTCCTTTCCTACAGGTGACACTTTCAACCCAGCAAATATTTTCAACAAAGCTGTGTCCAACATCATTTGCCAACTGGTGATGGGGAAGCGGTACGACTACAGCGACCACGAGTTCCAGCACATGCTGAAATGTCTAGCAGAAGTTCTTGTGCTGGAGGGCTCTGTGTGGACCTTGGTGGGTCAATAAAATAATAGCATTTTGGTGGTATAGAGACAGTCACCACTTCTGACTGACTGAGAGGCCTGTGTCTTATCAGAAAAAGATGATGGTAGTGAGAGTCTGCCTTTCTCTTTTCTTGCATGTAGTTTTATGAATCGTTCCCTTCGGTGATGAAGCATTTGCCAGGTCCTCACAACAAAATGTTCAGCCACTTTGACACCCTCCATGAATTCATCAGTCAGGAGGTACAAAAGCACAAGATAGATCTGGACCCCAACAATCCCCGGGACTACATTGATGCTTTTATCATTGAAATGGAAAAAGTAAGTGAAGAAATGCACTCCCCATGTATTGCACTGTGTAGCATATTAAAGCCTTTTCTCTCAAACCACCAGTTATTCTCTCTTTACCATCCCTGCATTTCTGAACAGCATACAGATACCACTATGGGCTTCAGTGAGACCAACCTGGCTATGTGCTCCTTGGATCTGTTCCTGGCTGGAACAGAGACCACCTCCACCACTTTGCTCTGGGCTTTCGTTTACCTCATCAATAACCAAGATATCCAGGGTAGGTGAAATTCAAGTGCCTTTACATAAAGCTCCTGTGAGTGTTTTTTAGCTGGCTATGTATCAGATTTAAGTTAGAACTGATGCCTCTTTTTATCCTGCAACAGCACATCCATCATCAGCATAAAGACATTTCAAGTAACTATAAGTAAATAGTTAATATTAATTAATGAAGTCCTGTGTCAGCTGAAGCAATTTGCATGCTACCAGAAGACTCTCCATGAGAAAAGTATTACACTGTTCAAAGAGGGTGAGAGGTTTTGCTGGAAATCATTACATTACAACCACAAGACTTGTCCTGACAGATACAGTGCTGAGGTATTTTTTTTAAATCTCTCTTACCTAAGTAACCTGTATAAACATCTTGAGAACAAATTCCAGGCTAAGGAGGCACACAAAGGACACTGCCCCTGCCTACTGGTAATATCCTGGGCAGGTTGATGTAGTTTCTTCTTCTAAGTTCATCCATTTTGCAGGAAAAAACAGAGTCTCACAGACTGACTGACAGATTTCCTTAGCCAGGCCCGAAAGGACACAGTCGGGGCATCTGTGAAACCAAACAGCATGACCAGGTCCTCAAAATGTCAGGGTGGCATACTGAAAGCTTTTACTTGTGTCCACCTCTGATTCTGACCAGATGTTGGCATTTTTGAGATTCTTGAGATATAAAGGAACCAATGAAGCTCTTTTACCTGTCATTAAGAACATTTTAAAAGCTATGATCATGGCTAAAATCAAACACTTCTAAGTTGTATCACTGAGTCAGGAACCTCCTTAAGCAAAAAAGACGTTTTAAAAGCGTAGTTGTATGTATCTGTGTATTAAGAGCTATTCCAAAGTCGTTTTTTAAGGAATATTTCACACAAAAGCTAAAAAGTACCTTCATTACTTTATCCTTAATACTGGTAACTCCTTAACTCTGCCTCTTTACCTCACACTAGCTAGAAAGAAGTTAGGTTGAGTTCAACATTTCCAATATGGCAACCGCCAAAAATAGGCTTCAAAACAGGGCTTCAGAAACAGATGGGGGACGTCTCAGAGACAACGTCCATGTAATGCATAGTCTATGGTGTCAACACATTTACAATAGGAAAAACACTGCCATAGAGACGTGTCTAGGATGGTGATTTCTCAGAAAATGTCAGGGATTGTCTGTTTTGCTTATTTTCTCCAAGGAGATTACTTGCAATATTTCACATTTAAAGAAAGGTTCAGAGTCCTTCAGATCTGCCTTAACACTGTTCACATGCTCAAAAGTGTTTGTTTAGTATAGTCATTCATCCTCTCCATACTGAGTGATTTAAAAGTAATTAATAGGAGAGAAAATCCTCAGGCTCTATTCTTTGCATGACAAAGCATTCAAGATGTAATTTCAGGTTTTGCTTTCCCCGATGCCATAAAGTTGAGTTCCTTAAACTTTTCTGTTTTTAGCCAAAGTCCAGGCAGAGATAGACACAGTGATTGGACAGACCCGCCTGCCCACTATGGCCGACAGACCTAACCTGCCCTACACTGATGCTGTCATCCATGAGATTCAGAGATTTGGAAATATCGTTCCTCTCAATGGATTCAGAATGGCTGCCATGGACACAAAACTGGATGGTTACTTCATCCCCAAGGTGCATTTTGTCATTTCATATCTTAAGTGTAATATTTCTAAAATGTAATGCTGTTTTTGGAAGTATCACTTGATGTTAAACTACAGGTGTTGTTTTTCAGGGTACAAGTCTGGTACCAATCCTGACTTCTGTCCTGTTTGACAAGACTAAATGGGAGACTCCAGACACCTTCAACCCTGGACACTTCCTCGACTCTGAGGGGAAGTTTTTGAAGAGGGAAGCTTTCATGCCTTTCTCTGCAGGTAAATCTCTTTTTCCTGAATCTTAGCTTCCTCTTAACTTAATCTATACTGTAACTCATGTTTCTTCTTGAAGCCTCAGACCACTATGTGTGTTGTTATTTTTGTCTTTTTAGGGAAACGAGTGTGTCTTGGAGAAAGTCTTGCCAGGATGGAGCTCTTTCTGTTTCTAGTTGGTTTGCTACAGAAGTTTTCTTTCGCTGTTCCTGAGGGAGTTGAGCTTAATACAGAAGGAATCAGTGGAAGCACGCGCGTGCCGCACCCATTCAAGGTGTATGCCAAGGTGCGTTGATCTGTATAACAACTCCTTGAGTCATTTTTTATGTAATCAATGTGTGTTTCATTCAGAGTGCATTATTTTCACACTAATTCATTCGTATCAAATGCCCTGTTCATGCAGTTGTCTTTTTGTTCTTGTCATTAACAATACATTGCTTGAAAAATAAAAATAATTTAAAGTGGAATGAAGAGCTGTTCTGGTATTTTTTTCCTATTTAAAGGTGACATATCATGCAAAATTGACTTTTTAATGGTTCTTTACCTGAAATATGTGTCCCTGGCATGTCTACAAACCCCCCAAGAATGAAAAAAATCCATTCTGCCCCTGTTTTGATTTCTCCACCTTTCTGTAAATGTGTCTAAAACGAGCCGTTTCAGACTTCCGTGTTTTTGTTACGTAACAACAATATCCGGTCTGTCACGGAGTCAGAGCTCGGAGCTTGTTCAGCCCATAGACTGTATAAAATAATACTGAATCCCTCCCCCGTTTTTCATTACCTGCACAAATATGTGCCAACAAGGAGCTTAGGAGGGAGGCATGCTAGTTGTAGGCTTTCTTAATAAACACAAAGGTTGGTTTTACTCCCCACGTCTGCAGATTTGAAGATATAGTGGATGATTTTTATTTGTCATGGATAAGTGCTAGCGCTAATTAGCATAGCCACATAGCTATATGTTCATAGCTGTAGCTGTAGCTGTAGCTGTGTACCAAGACACACGTCGACATACTGACAAATAAAACAACAAGAAACACTAAATCTGTGACCAATCCTTCATAAAAGGTCCTGCTGCCTTTCTGGCAGAGGTCGGTTTTACTCCCCACGTCTGCAGATTTGAAGATCTAGTGGATGATTTATCATGGATAAGTGCTAGCGCTAGTTAGCATAGCCACATAGCTACATGTTCGTAGCTGTGTACCAAGACACACGTCTACATACTGATAAATAAAACAACAAGAAACACTAAATCTATGACCAATCCTTCAGAAAGGTCCTGCTACAGGCGCCTCTCCGTCAGGATCAGATTCAGAGGGCTGAAGTAACGCGATCTCTGAGCAGCCGTGTATATTCAGCCAACATGTAAACATTAGATCAACGTGCTGGAGAGCCGAGGCACATCCACTTCCGGAGGGGGCGTGGTCAGAGGGAAAACAGAGTGTTCTGAGGAGGACTGAAGAAGAGGACTTTTCAGGCATGCCAAAATCTGATTTCAAAGTGTTTTTTTGAGCATAAACTTTAAATACATGTTTTTCGGACCTCTTAGACCAATATATATTGATGAAAAAAGCGTGATATGTCCCCTTTAAATCATGTCTTTTTTTAAAAACAAACAAATAAAATGATAAAAAAAAAAATCTTTAAACATCTTCATGGATAATTATTTATATCACAAACAAACAAGATTTTTTATTTATAACTCACAATTTACATAAAAAAACAGAGTCAATGCCGCTTAACCCTAAATTACACACAGTTTTCTCTCATTTTGAACCCAGTAACTACATTACTCAAAATTATAATCAACCTTGAAGTGTATTAGAAAGAACCCAGCCTATCAGACCTTCATAAGCCACTCCTCATCACTGCTTAGAGCCTGCAGACTGACGGTGTGTACCCAATGCACAAAGCTGAATATATGTTTACATTCATTGCTTATTGCAGCCTTCCTGTTCCCTGTGCCGGCAGAGCCACTTTTCAACAGTTTTTTCTGCCCCATTGTGTCAAAACCACGCATTTAAAGAAAACAGTTGTATACTATAAAGTACAACGTAAATCACTTGTCAGTGGGCACACACCATGATATGACATTGTGCTACCTTAAGGCACATCACTAAAAGCAACAAAAAGCCGTTTTAATTCCATTTTTTCATACATCTGGTTTCACTCACCAAGATCTGTTAGCAGACTTTCATTAGGGAAGTTATTGGAGTACCCCCTCTGAGCAATATTTTTGACTCCAGAATTTTTTCCTTCTCTTATCTGGAAAATCCTGGGTGTAACTCATGACATTAATCCTCACCCAGTTCCAGTGTCACAATGTGCTAGCAGGCCAACTGTGATTGCTTTCAGAGAAAGTTGATAAAACAGAGTACTTGTTACGGATAAGATCCCCCTGTTTAATTTCGCTAAAATAAGTGGAAATGTTCGTCATGAAAAAGTCTTTCACTAGAAAACACGAGATCAATGTCATGTCCCGTATCCAAAGAGATCTGGAGAGCTTAACTCATTGGTAAGAGACAATACAAGGGCAGAGTTGAGTTAAAATAACAGGACATGTGGGCTGGACTGAGAACAACGACAAGACTTGTACTGATAGAAAATACAGTGCTGAGGTATTTTTTAAATCTCTCCTAACTAAGTAACCTGTATACCTTGAGAACAAATTCCAGGCTAAGGAGGCACACAAAGGACACTGCCCCTGCCTACTGGTAATATCCTGGGCAGGTTGATGTAGTTTCTTCTTCCAAGTTCATCCATTTTGCAGGAAAAAACAGAGTCTCACAGACTGACTGACAGATTTCCTTAACCAGGCCCGAAAGGACACAGTCGGGGCATCTGTGAAACCAAACAGCATGACCAGGTCCTCAAAATGTCAGGGTAGCATACTGAAAGCTTTTACTTGTGTCCACCTCTGATTCTGACCAGATGTTGGCATTTTTGAGATTCTTGAGATATAAAGGCACCAATGAAGCTCTTCTGATGTATGAAGTAACTGTTGATTACCATACCTTAAATAATGATGTATTAAACACCATGTCATGACATGAAGTCATAGTGACAGGATCATTAGTTCATGGTGAACATCAGGAATTGATAATTAATTCATACAGAAATTCATCATGAGTCATGCATTACTTCAACGTGAATTAAGCATTATTTATCTAAGAAAAATGTTCCATTATTGTAAAGTGTTACCATAAAGTGTTACGAAATGGGGATTACAAATAACAATCCTCATTTACACTGCTGGGAAATGTCATTGGCACATCCCTGAGTTTGCTGAGGCTATATTAAATACCAAAAAAGCAAAGTGTCTTAGCACCCCTTAAAAGATACATTTTAGGAAACCTTGGGTACTGTATCTGTCAGAAACATGGCAGATGGTGAATCCCAGTGGTGTAGTAAAAGCATTAAAGCTTTCATAAACTACCTTTTTTTTGTCTTGGGGAAGTTTGAGATTTTTCATTAGCCTTTTAACATTTTCACCAGAAACAAAATGTGTATCTGCATCAAAAGCCTTGCCATGGTTGTTTGCAAATTCCTAAGCTGGGTTGTGAAACAAATCTTCACTTCTGACCTTACTTTCCTGGTGCACACTGGATCAGTCAGATTCCTTCTATGCACACTGTACTTTGTATTATTGGCTTGATTCTGTTTACATAGACATCTAATCAAAATCTAAGGCCCTAAAATGCAGTAAAGTTTGATAGATTGCTGAGCTGAGGTTGCTGTTGCTTATGAGCAATTTCATTTTTTTGCGTGTTCACAGCATAATGATGCCTTATTAATGGGCAAAAGGTGTTGTCATGGCAAAGGTTTTTTGTCAAGGGACAGAGGGCGTGTGTGCTATTATGCAACCAAACTGCCACAAGCACCTTTGCACACACTGCGATTGTTTCTTAGTCA
Organism: Notolabrus celidotus; assembly: GCF_009762535.1. Classification (NCBI taxonomy): domain Eukaryota; kingdom Metazoa; phylum Chordata; class Actinopteri; order Labriformes; family Labridae; genus Notolabrus; species Notolabrus celidotus. Next base: position 11,755,427 of record NC_048273.1, on the reverse strand, counting down.
CCTGTTCTGTAATGCTAGTCTTGTGTAGTCTCTTTCAGCAAGAGTTTTAAAACCATTTGACAGAAGAACAGCTTCCTCCTGCTGTTAGTTTCTCTCTCTGTAACAATGTGGCTTTATAATGTTTTACTTGGTTTAGACTTCAAGGGAATACTCCTGTTCCTTTTTATTTTCATCATAATAGCAGACTATATCAAAAACCGGAAACCTCCTAATTACCCTCCTGGACCGTTGGCTTTACCAGTTGTGGGAAATATCTTCAGTGTGGACAGTGACCATCCAGAAACATATTTTTCCAAGGTAAAAGTTCATGTTACAATTTTTGTAAATTTAATGCCACAAATGTGAACCATTTTAGAGTGCTTAATTGCTCTTTTAATTCAATTTCTAAGTAGTAAAATAAATATTATATCTGTTGATTCATTTGGATACATGATAAACTGAATCTATTGAATCTTCAATAAGTTCACAATCCTTCACAACTCTATTTGTGTCACATGTATCACTTGTCACTTTATGTTTCAGAAAGAGTACTGCCAGTATTTTGTGTGGTTCATATGCACTTATTCATTGATGTATTGTCTGCAGCTGGCTGATATTTATGGGAATGTATTCAGCGTCCGTCTTGGCAGTGAAAAGATGGTGTTTGTGTCTGGCTACAAGGCGGTGAAGGAGGCCATCGTGACACAAGCTGAAAACTTTGTGGATCGACCATACAGGGCAAGCCAGGACAGATTTTACTCTGGAAGCTCAGGTTTACAAATCTCTCTCGCTTCTTATACTTTACAAAAAGTCAAAATGAGCCAATAACCCTTTTTTCATCTGCATGCATTTATCAAGGTGGTCTGTTTATGAGCAATGGGGAAGCATGGAAGAGACAGCGACGCTTTGCCTTGTCTACCTTACGTAGCTTTGGCCTGGGCAAAAACACAGTGGAGCAGAGTATCAGCGAGGAGATCAGACACCTGCAGGAAGAGATCGAGATGGAGAAAGGTTGTTTACATTGAGTTCAACACTTTATCATCATCAGCAGTATGTCTTCAGCATTACAGCGTGGTCTAACTGTGGACTCCTTTCCTACAGGTGACACTTTCAACCCAGCAAATATTTTCAACAAAGCTGTGTCCAACATCATTTGCCAACTGGTGATGGGGAAGCGGTACGACTACAGCGACCACGAGTTCCAGCACATGCTGAAATGTCTAGCAGAAGTTCTTGTGCTGGAGGGCTCTGTGTGGACCTTGGTGGGTCAATAAAATAATAGCATTTTGGTGGTATAGAGACAGTCACCACTTCTGACTGACTGAGAGGCCTGTGTCTTATCAGAAAAAGATGATGGTAGTGAGAGTCTGCCTTTCTCTTTTCTTGCATGTAGTTTTATGAATCGTTCCCTTCGGTGATGAAGCATTTGCCAGGTCCTCACAACAAAATGTTCAGCCACTTTGACACCCTCCATGAATTCATCAGTCAGGAGGTACAAAAGCACAAGATAGATCTGGACCCCAACAATCCCCGGGACTACATTGATGCTTTTATCATTGAAATGGAAAAAGTAAGTGAAGAAATGCACTCCCCATGTATTGCACTGTGTAGCATATTAAAGCCTTTTCTCTCAAACCACCAGTTATTCTCTCTTTACCATCCCTGCATTTCTGAACAGCATACAGATACCACTATGGGCTTCAGTGAGACCAACCTGGCTATGTGCTCCTTGGATCTGTTCCTGGCTGGAACAGAGACCACCTCCACCACTTTGCTCTGGGCTTTCGTTTACCTCATCAATAACCAAGATATCCAGGGTAGGTGAAATTCAAGTGCCTTTACATAAAGCTCCTGTGAGTGTTTTTTAGCTGGCTATGTATCAGATTTAAGTTAGAACTGATGCCTCTTTTTATCCTGCAACAGCACATCCATCATCAGCATAAAGACATTTCAAGTAACTATAAGTAAATAGTTAATATTAATTAATGAAGTCCTGTGTCAGCTGAAGCAATTTGCATGCTACCAGAAGACTCTCCATGAGTAAAGTATTACACTGTTCAAAGAGGGTGAGAGGTTTTGCTGGAAATCATTACATTACAACCACAAGACTTGTCCTGACAGATACAGTGCTGAGGTATTTTTTTTAAATCTCTCTTACCTAAGTAACCTGTATAAACATCTTGAGAACAAATTCCAGGCTAAGGAGGCACACAAAGGACACTGCCCCTGCCTACTGGTAATATCCTGAGCAGGTTGATGTAGTTTCTTCTTCTAAGTTCATCCATTTTGCAGGAAAAAACAGAGTCTCACAGACTGACTGACAGATTTCCTTAACCAGGCCCGAAAGGACACAGTCGGGGCATCTGTGAAACCAAACAGCATGACCAGGTCCTCAAAATGTCAGGGTGGCATACTGAAAGCTTTTACTTGTGTCCACCTCTGATTCTGACCAGATGTTGGCATTTTTGAGATTCTTGAGATATAAAGGAACCAATGAAGCTCTTTTACCTGTCATTAAGAACATTTTAAAAGCTATGATCATGGCTAAAATCAAACACTTCTAAGTTGTATCACTGAGTCAGGAACCTCCTTAAGCAAAAAAGACGTTTTAAAAGCGTAGTTGTATGTATCTGTGTATTAAGAGCTATTCCAAAGTCGTTTTTTAAGGAATATTTCACACAAAAGCTAAAAAGTACCTTCATTACTTTATCCTTAATACTGATAACTCCTTAACTCTGCCTCTTTACCTCACACTAGCTAGAAAGAAGTTAGGTTGAGTTCAACATTTCCAATATGGCAACCGCCAAAAATAGGCTTCAAAACAGGGCTTCAGAAACAGATGGGGGACGTCTCAGAGACAACGTTCATGTAATGCATAGTCTATGGTGTCAACACATTTACAATAGGAAAAACACTGCCATAGAGACGTGTCTAGGATGGTGATTTCTCAGAAAATGTCAGGGATTGTCTGTTTTGCTTATTTTCTCCAAGGAGATTACTTGCAATATTTCACATTTAAAGAAAGGTTCAGAGTCCTTCAGATCTGCCTTAACACTGTTCACATGCTCAAAAGTGTTTGTTTAGTATAGTCATTCATCCTCTCCATACTGAGTGATTTAAAAGTAATTAATAGGAGAGAAAATCCTCAGGCTCTATTCTTTGCATGACAAAGCATTCAAGATGTAATTTCAGGTTTTGCTTTCCCCGATGCCATAAAGTTGAGTTCCTTAAACTTTTCTGTTTTTAGCCAAAGTCCAGGCAGAGATAGACACAGTGATTGGACAGACCCGCCTGCCCACTATGTCCGACAGACCTAACCTGCCCTACACTGATGCTGTCATCCATGAGATTCAGAGATTTGGAAATATCGTTCCTCTCAATGGATTCAGAATGGCTGCCATGGACACAAAACTGGATGGTTACTTCATCCCCAAGGTGCATTTTGTCATTTCATATCTTAAGTGTAATATTTCTAAAATGTAATGCTGTTTTTGGAAGTATCACTTGATGTTAAACTACAGGTGTTGTTTTTCAGGGTACAAGTCTGGTACCAATCCTGACTTCTGTCCTGTTTGACAAGACTGAATGGGAGACTCCAGACACCTTCAACCCTGGACACTTCCTCGACTCTGAGGGGAAGTTTTTGAAGAGGGAAGCTTTCATGCCTTTCTCTGCAGGTAAATCTCTTTTTCCTGAATCTTAGCTTCCTCTTAACTTAATCTATACTGCAACTCATGTTTCTTCTTGAAGCCTCAGACCATTATGTGTGTTGTTATTTTTGTCTTTTTAGGGAAACGAGTGTGTCTTGGAGAAAGTCTTGCCAGGATGGAGCTCTTTCTGTTTTTAGTTGGTTTGCTACAGAAGTTTTCTTTCTCTGTTCCTGAGGGAGTTGAGCTTAATACAGAAGGAATCAGTGGAAGCACGCGCGTGCCGCACCCATTCAAGGTGTATGCCAAGGTGCGTTGATCTGTATAACAACTCCTTGAGTCATTTTTTATGTAATCAATGTGTGTTTCATTCAGAGTGCATTATTTTCACACTAATTCATTCGTATCAAATGCCCAGTTCATGCAGTTGTCTTTTTGTTCTTGTCATTAACAATACATTGCTTGAAAAATAAAAAGAATTTAAAGTGGAATGAAGAGCTGTTCTGGTATTTTTTTCCTTTTTAAAGGTGACATATCATGCAAAATTGACTTTTTAATGGTTCTTTACCTGAAATATGTGTCCCTGGCATGTCTACAAACCCCCCAAGAATGAAAAAAATCCATTCTGCCCCTGTTTTGATTTCTCCACCTTTCTGTAAATGTGTCTAAAACGAGCCGTTTCAGACTTCCGTGTTTTTGTTACGTAACAACAATATCCGGTCTGTCACGGAGTCAGAGCTCGGAGCTTGTTCAGCCCATAGACTGTATAAAATAATACTGAATCCCTCCCCCGTTTTTCATTACCTGCACAAATATGTGCCAACAAGGAGCTTAGGAGGGAGGCATGCTAGTTGTAGGCTTTCTTAATAAACACAAAGGTTGGTTTTACTCCCCACGTCTGCAGATTTGAAGATATAGTGGATGATTTTTATTTGTCATGGATAAGTGCTAGCGCTAATTAGCATAGCCACATAGCTATATGTTCATAGCTGTAGCTGTAGCTGTAGCTGTGTACCAAGACACACGTCGACATACTGACAAATAAAACAACAAGAAACACTAAATCTGTGACCAATCCTTCATAAAAGGTCCTGCTGCCTTTCTGGCAGAGGTCGGTTTTACTCCCCACGTCTGCAGATTTGAAGATCTAGTGGATGATTTATCATGGATAAGTGCTAGCGCTAGTTAGCATAGCCACATAGCTACATGTTCGTAGCTGTGTACCAAGACACACGTCTACATACTGATAAATAAAACAACAAGAAACACTAAATCTATGACCAATCCTTCAGAAAGGTCCTGCTACAGGCGCCTCTCCGTCAGGATCAGATTCAGAGGGCTGAAGTAACGCGATCTCTGAGCAGCCGTGTATATTCAGCCAACATGTAAACATTAGATCAACGTGCTGGAGAGCCGAGGCACATCCACTTCCGGAGGGGGCGTGGTCAGAGGGAAAACAGAGTGTTCTGATGAGGAATGAAGAAGAGGACTTTTCAGGCATGCCAAAATCTGATTTCAAAGTGTTTTTTTGAGCATAAACTTTAAATACATGTTTTTCGGACCTCTTAGACCAATATATATTGATGAAAAAAGCGTGATATGTCCCCTTTAAATCATGTCTTTTTTTTAAAAACAAACAAATAAAATGATAAAAAAAAAAACCTTTAAACATCTTCATGGATAATTATTTATATCACAAACAAACAAGATTTTTTATTTATAACTCACAATTTACATAAAAAAACAGAGTCAATGCCGCTTAACCCTAAATTACACACAGTTTTCTCTCATTTTGAACCCAGTAACTACATTACTCAAAATTATAATCAACCTTGAAGTGTATTAGAAAGAACCCAGCCTATCAGACCTTCATAAGCCACTCCTCATCACTGCTTAGAGCCTGCAGACTGACGGTGTGTACCCAATGCACAAAGCTGAATATATGTTTACATTCATTGCTTATTGCAGCCTTCCTGTTCCCTGTGCCGGCAGAGCCACTTTTCAACAGTTTTTTCTGCCCCATTGTGTCAAAACCACGCATTTAAAGAAAACAGTTGTATACTATAAAGTACAACGTAAATCACTTGTCAGTGGGCACACACCATGATATGACATTGTGCTACCTTAAGGCACATCACTAAAAGCAACAAAAAGCCGTTTTAATTCCATTTTTTCATACATCTGGTTTCACTCACCAAGATCTGTTAGCAGACTTTCAATAGGGAAGTTATTGGAGTACCCCCTCTGAGCAATATTTTTGACTCCAGAATTTTTTCCTTCTCTTATCTGGAAAATCCTGGGTGTAACTCATGACATTAATCCTCACCCAGTTCCAGTGTCACAATGTGCTAGCAGGCCAACTGTGATTGCTTTCAGAGAAAGTTGATAAAACAGAGTACTTGTTACGGATAAGATCCACCTGTTTAATTTCGCTAAAATAAGTGGAAATGTTCGTCATGAAAAAGTCTTTCACTAGAAAACACGAGATCAATGTCTTGTCCCGTATCCAAAGAGATCTGGAGAGCTTAACTCATTGGTAAGAGACAATACAAGGGCAGAGTTGAGTTAAAATAACAGGACATGTGGGCTGGACTGAGAACAATGACATGACTTGTACTGATAGAAAATACAGTGCTGAGGTATTTTTTAAATCTCTCCTAACTAAGTAACCTGTATACCTTGAGAACAAATTCCAGGCTAAGGATGCACACAAAGGACACTGCCCCTGCCTACTGGTAATATCCTGGGCAGGTTGATGTAGTTTCTTCTTCTAAGTTCATCCATTTTGCAGGAAAAAACAGAGTCTCCCAGACTGACTGACAGATTTCCTTAACCAGGCCCGAAAGGACACAGTCTGTGAAACCAAACAGCATGACCAGGTCCTCAAAATGTCAGGGTGGCATACTGAAAGCTTTTACTTGTGTCCACCTCTGATTCTGACCAGATGTTGGCATTTTTGAGATTCTTCAGATATAAAGGAACCAATGAAGCTCTTTTACCTGTCATTAAGAACATTTTAAAAGCTATGATCATGGCTAAAATCAAACACTTCTAAGTTGTTTAACTGAGTCAGGAACCTCCTTAAGCAAAAAAGACGTTTTAAAAGCATGATGAACAACTAAAAGAGACTAATATGGTGAACAAGCTTTTAAAAACTACTTTCACCTAGGTGTAATGGATGGATAAGATACAAATGTATAAACACATACCTGGACCTGACAGATGTTGATAAATTAACCCGAGACACCTCTTCTGTCACATGCTGCCCAGATTTTGATGCTTTATTTAGCTGGTTGGGAAGGCATATATTGCCTTAAATTGAAGGAACCTCTGAATGCCACTAGCCTTTCATCCACTGTGACCTTAGGGCCTGGGTTATAGAGTAGTGGAAGTTGCTCTACCCACTTGTCCCTCACTGTTCTAATGGCTGACAGCTTGTCTCTTTTCGATCTCAGCTCCTGCAGTCAAATGCCGAAGTGTCCTTGGGAAAGACACTGAACCCCAAACTGCTCCCTCTGTTGTTCAATAGAAGTTCGGCTCTTTTCAGAGAGCCGGCTCTTTCGACTCTGGAACAGCTCTTAATTTCGGATCTTTTGTAGCCGTATATTTTACCTTAACTTTGCAAAAAACTAATGGTTTGTGTGTTGAAGTTTACCTAAGTCAAATTCCTTGTGTGTTCAAGCAAACCTGGCCAATAAAGCTGATTCTGATTCTGATTCTGAAAACCCTTTTACTTACAGTGTTTTTATGAGAAGCCTTATAATTTCCCAATTTTGTGCATTTATTCTGTTACAAAACCATTCTCACCAAACTCAAGTAAACAGAATCAGAACCAACTCAAGCAAATAGAACCAGAACCAAACTCAAGCAAACAGAAACAGAACCAAACTCAAGCATCGCATCAGATAAAAAAACTCTAATCATGACTTACAAAGCAGTAACCAAAACCGCTCCAGTTTACCTGGAACCCCTCATCCAGGTCTACTGATCTTCTCGCCCGCTACGCTCAGCCTCTGAAAAGCGCCTAGTGCTTCAAGCACATAAGGCCTCAAAATCACTAGCTCAACTCTTCTCTTCTGTTGCCCCTAAATGGTGGAATTAACTGAACATAACAGGTGGGGTAAGGAATATTTCACACAAACACTAAAAAGTACCTTCATTACTTTCACATATCCTTAATACTGGTAACTCAAACAATCATTTTTAAGACTGGACAAAACTCCAATAAACTCTAGTAAAATTGTTTATTTCATTCTTAAATCATTTAAGATTTTAGTATAATCCCTGGATTGTCCAGATACATCAAATAACAAATAATTAGAGATGTCTGGGGTGTATTTTAAGAATATACAGTGGTGCCTTTAACACAAGCAAACTCTACAAAGTGCTTAAAATTAGGTTAAGATTTCAGGATTGTCAATACTAAGCCTTGAAATATCTTGACATATGTAAGTCACTCGAGTTGGATTTCATTTGAAAACATTGTCCTATGATGCTTAAGTTCTGAGCTATATTGCAATACCTTAATTTATTACAATGACAATTAAAGGTGACATATCATGCAAAATTGACTTTTTAATGGTTCTCTACCTGAAATATGTTTCCCTGGCATGTCTACAAACCCCCCGAGAATGAAAAAAATCCATTCTGCCCCTGTTTTGATTTCTACACCTTTCTGTAAATGTGTGTGAAACGAGCCGTTTCAGACTTCCGTGTTTTTGTTACGTAACAACAATTGCCGGTCTGTCACGGAGTCAGAGCTCGGAGCTTGTTCAGCCCATAGACTGTATAAAATAATACTGAATCCCTCCCCTGTTTTTCATTACCTGCACAAATGTGTGCTAACAAGGAGCTTAGGAGGGAGGCATGCTAGTTGTAGGCTGTCTTAATAAACACAAAGGTCGGTTTTACTCCCCACGTCTGCAGATTTGAAGATCTAGTGGATGATTTTTATTTGTCATGGATAAGTGCTAGCGCTAATTAGCATAGCCACATAGCTACATGTTCATAGCTGTAGCTGTAGCTGTAGCTGTGTACCAAGACACACGTCGACATACTGACAAATAAAACAACAAGAAACACTAAATCTGTGACCAATCCTTCAGAAAGGTCCTGCTGCCTTTCTGGCAGAGGTCGGTTTTACTCCCCACGTCTGCAGATTTGAAGATCTAGTGGATGATTTTTATTTATCATGGATAAGTGCTAGCGCTAGTTAGCATAGCCACATAGCTACATGTTCGTAGCTGTGTACCAAGACACACGTCTACATACTGATAAATAAAACAACAAGAAACATTAAATCTATGACCAATCTTTCAGAAAGGTCGTGCTACAGGCGCCTCTCCGTCAGGATCAGATTCAGAGGGTTGAAGTAACGCGATCTCTGAGCAGCCGTGTATATTCAGCCAACATGTAAACATTAGATCAATGTGCTGGAGAGCCGAGGCACATCCACTTCCTGAGGGGGCGTGGTCAGAGGGAAAACAGAGTGTTCTGAGGAGGACTGAAGAAGAGGACTTTTCAGGCATGCCAAAATCTGATTTCAAAGTGTTTTTTTGAGCATAAACTTTAAAGACATGTTTTGGGGACCTCTTAGACCAATATATATTGATGAAAAAAGCGTGATATGTCACCTTTAAGATTGTGATTACAAACCAGGTGAAACAACTGAAGAGGGCCAACAAGTGTTTTTAAATCAACATATGAAGAAAACAGAAGGAGGACTATAAATAAGAGTGCCTTTCTAATGAGTGCAAATGAAAAAAACAAAACTGCACCCCTCTACCTATAGTGTGTCTAACAAATCAGAAACCCTTTGTGCTGGAAATGTGCTGAAACTATACTTGACTTTGTTGTTTAAAAAAAAAGTCTGTTAAGGTATAGTGTGTCTGCTCCAGGTTATGTAACAACACTGTCACAGGCACCTTTGTACTCACTCTGGTTGTTTGTTCATGTTCTGTAATCTGAGTGGGTAGTCATTATATGAGAAGATTATAAGAACAAAATAAAGAGTTAACAGGCATAGTAGAACCATTTGGGCTTCAAGTTGGACAGAAGAACAGCTTCCCCCTGCTGCTAGTTTCTCTCTGTAACAATGTGGCTTTATAATTTTTTACTAGGTTTAGACTTCAAGGGACTACTCCTGTTCCTTTTTATTTTTATCATAATAGCAGACTATCTCAAAACACGGAACCCTTCTAAATATCCTCCTGGACCGTTGGCTTTACCACTTGTGGGGAATATCTTTAGTGTGGACAGTAAACATCCACACATTTATTTTACCAAGGTAAAGTTTATCACAATTTTTTTTATTCCTAACAATTTTTAGAAAATGATTTCCTGGATCAAAGGTTAACTGTGATGATTAGTGAGCTGCTCCTCTAACACAGTTTAGATTTATTAAAACAGTCAACACATTTGCTGAGCATGTTTTGATTTACTGGTATTTATGAAGTAGATTTATTGAATTCACAATCAACATGCTCACTTCAGTAAAATCATTGTCTGCAGCTGGCTGATATTTATGGGAGTGTATTCAGCGTCCGTCTTGGCAGTGAAAAGATGGTGTTAGTGTCTGGCTACAAGGCGGTGAAGGAGGCCATTGTGACACAAGCTGAGAACTTTGTGGATCGACCATTCAGTGCAATCCAGGACAGGAATTACTCCAGGACCTCAGGTTTACAAATCTCTCACTCTCAATTTATAGTGTACAGAAAAAGAGTGAGCCAATAACCCTTTTTCATCTGCATGCATTTATCTAGGTGGTCTGTTTATGAGCAATGGGGAAACATGGAAGAGACAGCGACGCTTTGCCTTGTCTACCTTACGTAGCTTTGGCCTGGGCAAAAACATAGTGGAGCAGAGTATCAGCGAGGAGATCAGACACCTGCAGGAAGAGATCGAGAAGGAGAAAGGTTGTTTACAATGAGTTCAACACTTTATCATCATCAGCAGTATGTCTTCAGCATTACAGCGTGGTCTAACTGTGGACTCCTTTCCTACAGGTGACACTTTCAACCCAGCAAATGTTTTCTACAAAGCTACGTCCAATGTCATTTGCCAGCTGGTGATGGGGAAGCGGTACGACTACAGCGACCACGAGCTCCAGCACATGCTGAAATGTATGTCAGAGGAAATGATGCTGGAGGGCTCCATATGGGGCTGGGTAGGTTAATAATACATGACATTCTGGCATTGTGAAAGTTGGTACTCCTTGACTCGGAGATGCAAGTGTCCATGAAAAAATCTGTCACAAACATTTGAGATAATGCTGATGAAAGTTCCGTTTCCAACATCTGTTTTCTGCATGTAGGTTTATGAATCGTTCCCTGCACTGATGAAGCATTTGCCAGGTCCTCACAACAAAATTTTCAGCCACTTTGACACCGTCTATGGATTCATCAGTCGGGAGGTACAAAAGCACAAGATAGATCTGGACCCCAACAATCCCCGGGACTACATTGATGCTTTTATCATTGAAATGGAAAAAGTAAGTGAAGAAATGCACTCCTCACGTATCGCACTGTATAGCACATTAAAGCCCTTTTCTTTAAACCCCCAGTTATTCTCTCTTTATCCTCTCTGCATTTATGAACAGCATAAAGAGACCACTATGGGCTTCAGCGAGGCCAATCTAGCTGCATGCTCTTTGGACCTGTTCCTGGCTGGAACAGAGACAACCTCCAACACTATGCTCTGGGCTTTGGTTTACCTCATCAGCAACCCGGACATTCAGTGTAAGTGAAATGCAATGCCTTTACTCAACTGCAAAACAGCAAGAAAACAAGACCATGGTAGCAGCTCTGTGAGAGTTTATTTGAATTTTCCCTATGAGCTAAACTCTATGATTAGCCTGCAAACATTTCTAACAATAACCATACTAACCACCACAGTGCTAACAATATTACTTTAGCATAGCAGTCCTTTATGCTAAATGCTAAAATTATCATCCAAACAATATATGCATGGATTGTAGAACTCAAAGTCCATTAAGATAATGATTTTAAAAATAACAATTTAGCCAGAAGGCAATTTCCATAGCCTTGTTCTTTATCATTTATTTCATTTATTTTTTGTTTCTGATTCTCAAATTAGTTATGAGATCTAATGTTTTTAAATTGTTGTGAGTAGTCCCTCCTCTTGAAATGTGACTGGAGCAAGTCTTCCAAACTGCATGTTGCATATCTTTCTCAAAGACGGATAATTCTCCCACATTGGGTGTTGGCATTTTCCTTTACATTTGATTGTGAAAACATATCAGTTTGTCCAAAAGGTGCCCTCTTCTGTCTGATTAAAATCCTCTCTGAATCAGCACTTAGTGACCCTCGTTTACGAGCATTACATTAATGAGTAACAACAGATAAACACTGGCTCCTGATATTGGTCCATGGTCCATTACCATCAGATGGGCTGATGTCTGTCAACGGGGAAAAATATCAGCTGATACCAATGTTCAACTGAATTATCAGTGCATTCTTAAATGAAACATTTCTAGCCATAACCATGAAGGCTTGTGTTAACAATATGAGATTAAGATATACTCAATACAATTTGGGCAAGAGCTAACTTAAAATGAAATGTTAAAAGTTTTTGGGGCATTTCCAAACAGAACGATAGTGCTGTATAGCGGTTTGTCTATGTTGGTTATGAATGACCAAGCGGCAGCCTCTAACCATGAGAAATGAAGACAATTAGGAAGTGTTAAAAACTGCAGTTCCTCCAGTGTCCAGTTGAGGCCGGCTCCAAGATCCACTTACATACGCATTCAAAGAGACAATCTTTACAGCAAAGCAATTAACATGTTTACAGCCTGGAACATAAAACGACTCTGGTCTGAATTGTTGATTTTTCTAACCACACACTCTGTACAGGGGAGAATTTTTTTAATGATCAGGTGCGACAGGCGTAGATGTTAGCAAGGAGGCTAAAAGCCTGCCTTAACTCTTCCTTTTTGCCTGTAGTTAGTTCCGTCGTTGTTAGGCTGAGTCACTCTTCCAACATGGCAACCACCGACAATAGGCTTCAGAAACCAGTGAGTGTCAGTCAGACTACATCCATGTATTATACAGTCTACGTGAAAGACCAGTATTTTTTTCATTTTTATTTATATTTTTTTCCTTAAAATTTGATCTGAGGAAATGAATGGCAAAAGTCCACATATGATGAGTTGACGTGGTTCATGGGAAAAGCTTTGTTGCAGCAAATCAGATAAAACATCCTAACAGATGACACATTGAGTTAAAAGTAGACTACATTAGTGCTAGAAATTAGAGGACAGAAGTGTTGACCCTTCTTTGCAAAAAAAAAAGCTAAGGAGTTTGAATTCTTACAGTTCCGTTTTGAAGAAATCTCAAACGCCCATACATTTTTATTTTAATATTTAGTCTTTTCATCTGTCCATGCTGGAGTTATTTTGAGGTTGCTGGTTGAATAATAAATGATTGGACTTCATTATGTGAAAAAATGTATGGAATTCAGATGTTATTTCAAATTGTACTCTTACCACCAAAGGCTTAGTTTAATCTTTTTCATTATTTTTAGCCAAAGTCCAGGCAGAGATAGACACAGTGATTGGACAGAGCCGCCTGCCCACTATGGCCGACAGACCTAACCTGCCCTACACTGATGCTGTCATCCATGAGATTCAGAGATTTGGAAATATCGTTCCTCTCAATGCATTCAGAATGGCCAACAAGGACACAACACTTGGTGGTTACTTCATCCCCAAGGTGCATTTTGTCATTTCATATCTTAAGTGGAACATCTCAAAAATGTAAATACTGGTTTTGGAAGCATCACTTGATGTTAACTTAAAGATGTTGTTTTTCAGGGTACAAGTCTGTTACCAATCCTGACCTCTGTCCTGTTTGACAAGACTGAATGGGAGACTCCAGACATCTTCAACCCCGGACACTTCCTCGACTCTGAGGGGAAGTTTTTGAAGAGGGAAGCTTTCATGCCTTTCTCTGCAGGTAGGGCACTTTTTTCCTAAAATCTAATAATGATCCAAACTATAATTAAAGTTCCCTCTTGAACCCTCAGACCTTTATGTGTGTTGTTATTTTTGTCATTTTAGGGAAACGAGTGTGTCTTGGAGAAGGTCTTGCCAGGATGGAGCTGTTTCTGTTTTTCGTTGGTTTAATGCAGAAGTTTTCTTTCTCTGTTCCTGATGGAGTTAAGCTTGATCAAGGAGGAGTCACGGGAATTACACGCGTGCCGCACCCATTCAAGGTGTATGCTAGGGTGCGTTGAACTGGATATCAACTTGTGGTGCCATTTCATGCTTGAGTTATTGGTTTTATTTTTAACTGTGTTGTTTTGTTGTCATTGTCAGTTGTTACCAATTAACTTTAGTTTCTTGTAAATCTTGTGAGTGTATGGCACTCTCAGGTTCCTGAATTTAGTTTTCAGTGTTTCCTGTTTTATTTCTTCAGTTCTTGCCCCCAGTGTGTCATTTTTACGTCTGCCTTTGTTTATTTTCTGTCTTTTTTTTAATTAGGTGCCTTGCCCTAATTGTTTTCACCTGTGTCTCATTACCCTGCGTATTCAGTCTCATTTCTTCATCATCAAACTTCTCCTGTTTTCTTGTAGATTTTTATTGCAGATATTTAGGGTTGTTTCCTGTGTTTTTGCATTTTCTCTTGCACATTTTACCCTGGACTCAAGAATTAGAAGGTTTAATTTTGTCTTCTGTCAAGAAATCTGCTCACATCAGCCTAAATGTTTCCTTGATTCTTTGAACTGTGACAGACAAAAGTATAATAAACTATAAAGATCAAAATGCTTTGTGATGTTAAATTGTATTTAGTTCTGAAGTTAAAGTCTTGACGTATGTCCTGGGGACCTTCTTGTTTGCTTTTCATTCTGTGTTGGTTGTTTTAACATAAATTATTTGGGATTAGCATCCCTGTTTATGCTGTTTTCTTTGTCCTTGTTATTAATGATAAACGTAAAAAATATATGTATATAACATCTCTCTGAAAAGGTTTTGAAGCATTTTTTTCACATTTTATTGGCAAATTTGATTCTCTTATAAACAGCTTTTTACACGTTGCTCAATGCCTCATAAATGACTTGCTTCAAAACAGAGTAGAAATCAAGGCAGCTGAAATATACCTTGGTTTTTTTTATCACACAATGTTCTTTCTAATCAAACATGGTGCTCAAATAAAAACAACCATCACACGTGTTACACAGGGGTGAGCTTACCAGACCTTCAGAAGCCACTCCTCATATCTACTGCATGCCAGCAGCTGGAGGCTACATTGTGCTACCTGCAGTAACATCACCAGAGGCCACAAAAATCCCTCCTATAAACATTATTTTTCATGTGTGCTTCTGTATGAACATAAAGCAACAGTAACATTTCCCCTGTTCTGCAAGTTTAAAGAAGTTCACTTAATCAAGGATCAAGGATACCTTATTTGTCATTCTGACCATGTTAACTTGAAATAACAAAATTCAATACTCTGTCCAGTTAATAAGTATTCTATTTGTAATAAGTAAGTAAATAAATAGATACCTATAAAAATAGTGAGCAATGTAAAAACCAATAAACACTTAGAAAAACTATAAAACCAGTATGGTACTCAGGCAATAAATAAATAACAAAACTAAGACTAACACTATAGGGCAGTAGCAGCATTAGAGAAGACAGAGTGGAGTCCCTTGATAAAGTAGTGTAATACTCAATAGTCCCTCAGCATAGCAGTGTGGAGCAGTTTGACAGTCTGACAGCAAGAAACTCATTTACAGCAATCATTCCAGACGGTTCTGAGCCAGTGCCTAGTCTGGAACCAGTTATTTTTATTTTCAACCCCTAAACCAGAAAAAAGGTTCCAGAGTAGCACCAACTCTTTGTTGGGCTAGATGAAAGAACCATTTCCATCAAGGGCTGGCGGTAGGGTTATCTTGATATGGCTGTCTTGTGGCCCTCGCCTGCGGAAAAAGCTGGTTCTAAGGAGGTTACAAAAATGAACCAACTCTGAACTAGCACTAGCACCAGCCCAAAACTAACACCAGGGCGGTTTTAGTGGAAAGGGGGTGCCTCTGCCAGGAACCTGCACGTACCTCCACCTGCAGTTGATACCATAAAGCTGCAGCTTATGTAGCAAACATGGACCTCTGTCAGACATAAACAGCCCAGCCTTTACTGCAGCCACTGTCATAAAACACAATTTAAAACCATCACTTCCAGAACATGAATAACAACTACCTTCAATCACAGCAACTTACGCCTCTGATAACAACCCACAGCTGGCTCTGGTTGCAGCTTTTGGTAAGAGATGTACCTCAAGCCTCTAAGTTTAGTCTCAGTCTTGCACCAACTGCCACAATTACCAATTCAGGTCTCTGCCACAGCACAAAGCACAACCAGAAAACTGCATCTGGAAATTATGGCTGAAGGCTGAAGACCAGAGCATAATGTCTAAACTCATGCAGGCTGCCAGCTCCACCTACAGTCCCTGCCAAAAAATGTCCTCCACCTGCAAAATAGAAAGGACATCGGTCGCCAATTCTACCTAAGTATGCCTCTGCCAACAACCAACAACAAGGTGCAATCAATGCCATTGACCAAAGTCTCTCTTCCAGCAACCTTCACCAATCTGTACCTGCAGGTTTTGGCTGACAGCTTAGTCCATTTGTCCAACTTTGGCCTGTGCAACACACCAACAGCCACCCCAACCAACTGAAGCCTCTGCCACCATTTGTTAGATTTAACCCTGCCTGTAATCTGTGATTGAGGGCTGCAGCCAAAAGAACCACCTCCAACCTCAGCCTCCAACTTGGACTTTTTTAAACCCCTCTAGCAGCTGCCTCCAAGTGTAGACTCTTCAAGCAGCGTGAAATGCTAGACCCGTCTGCAGCCTCTGTCAGCAAACTTTGCCCACAATCTGAACTTGAGGCCCCTGCCAGAAATCGGCATCCTGTTCATCCACCTGTCAAATACAGAAACAGCTTCTAATATTTTCAACTCAAGTCTCTGTAAGCAAACTGCCTCTGCCTCCACATGCAAATTGTTACTCAAAGTTATGGCCCATGCCTCCAACAGCAGCTTCTGCAATATATAATAGAAGCCACCAACTCAAACTCAAGCCTTTTCCAGGATTAGCAGTCACTACCAGTTCCAGTAGATGCTTAAAATCTGCAGCCTCTGCCAACTTCCTTTAACCTCTGCTTTCAGCAGCTGCCTCTGCAAAAAATCAGGCCTCCAGCTTCAGGCTCTGCTGGCAACCATAAGTGTACACCTCCACCAAACCTGGACTATGTTAAAGAAACGCACCTTAAAACCTCCATCTGAAACTTTTGCTGGCACCTCAACCCACATTTTGTGTCTGTAAGTGGCTGTCCATGCTTTTGTGTCTTGTGTCCACTAGACACCAGCGGTTGCTGTCTCCAACTGAAGACTCTTGCAGTAAACTAAGCTGCTGACTCCATCTGCTACCTCTGCCAACAACCTTAAAACTTGTTCCAAAACCATCTCCTCATAAAAGACAGCTGCTTCCCATGCTTCCTCCTCCAGCCCCTGCTGAGAAACAACACAGCCACCACTATGACTGCAGCCCCTGCAGCTACAAACCCTCTGTCTCTGCCAACCTTGGCCACTACCCAACCTACAGCCTGTGTGAGACACCAGCAGCCTCTACCTCCACTAGTACAATATGGAGAACAACTACCATCAATGCTATCAACTGAAGCCTGTGCCAGCAACTTGAAATTGCTTCCACTTGCAGTTTGTGGCAGACTGCTGCAATTCATGCCTTCACTCTCCAGTTTCTACCAAATACCAGCAGGAGCCAACTCCAACTGCAGCCTCTAACAAAAAGCTGAGCTGCTGACTCCACCTGTTAACTCTTCCAGAAATCTCCAGCCTCTGTCTCCACCTGCAGTCTCTTCACTGCAAAAACTCAAATTCTTACCAAGTGAAATTGTCTCATTTTTAGTCAAAATGTCTTATCCCACTTGATTTAAGATACATTTATTTAACAAGTAACATTTGAGCAAGATAGAGGGACTTGTTTTAAGACAATGCATCTTATATATCTTGTTAAGTCAAACAATCTTGAAATTATCTTGTTTTGAGTTGTAATTTAGGAGGAACAAGGTTTATTTTACATTTCATACATTTTTCAAGCTTAGAATGTATTTGTAGAAGACGGATAATCTTGAATTAAGACAAACACTTTACTTGATTTAAGTAAATGGATTTTATTTGAGAATCTATCAGAAAAAAGCTCCATTGATAAAAGAAAGAAAGAAACGTTGTTGTTTTTAGGGGTGGTTTACAGTTTTCAGGCACTGTTTCTTCTAAATCAGATAAAAATATACATCCTCAAACTACACGCACACAATGTAACACCTACTTTTGAGCATAGCTGGCTTATCCTCAACAACATGACTGAATAATAGTATATCCAGCTCACTATGAGAAGACATTTTATCTCAAAATGCTCAAATTAAACTTTGTAATCTTATTTCAAGCACAATATGGTCTTATACCTAGAGAAGTGCCGCTATAATACAACTCAAATTAAGGCAAATATATCTCAAATGAAGAAGTTGACATGAAATTTATGAGTGCAAAAATCTTTTTTTCAATGTAAAAAAATACTAATTGTTAGCATTCCTGGCTTATTCTGAGACACTAAGCTTTAAAATACTGGTAAAATATTGCTTAAAATAAGTTTTCCCTACTAATTTTAAGATCACAGATTTTGAAATATTACGTCTTATTTTAAGAAATCTTACCAAGCAAATTTTCACTTGTTCTATTGGCATATTTCTTTTGCTTATCACAAGGTAAAAAGCACCTTTAAATAAGTTAATTTTTCTTGTTTTTGGAGGGGCAATTTTTCCAGTGTTGCAAGAAAGCATCTACCTCCATCATGCAGTATGAGAGACAACTGCTTCCAATGTCTTCAACTGAAGCCTCTACTAGCAACCTGCAGCAGCTTCCACCTGCAGTTTGTGGTTGGCAGCTGCAGTACAGGCCTCCTTCTTCCATCTCTGCCTAACCACAACAGCCAATATCTCCAACTGCAGCCACTTTAGAGGTTATTATCAGACTACCAAACCACAAACATAACTCAGAATTGGAAGTCACAAAGACGATTAAGCACAGGTTCAGAAATATAGGTCAACAAATCGTCCAGTACAGGTAATAAACCGGCTTGCTAGGTCAGAGAAAAATTTAGCAGCAGGCTCCTTTTTGTTAACATAACATATCAAAAGGTTTTACCCCATCACACACTCTGACATCAATATTGTGCAAGATCTATATGAAAGTATAGAGGTGTGATGACAGTGGAGCTTTTTTTTCAATGCTATTGTAAACACAAAATAAAATGGGAATGAGAGACTGCACCAAGTTTTAAGAGAGACTGAGACTAAGTATGGCACTCAGAGGTCAAGTTTCATTTAATCCACAATTAGAATATTGCATTATTGTTGTATCACTCCATGATGTTGTTCTGACAGTAAGCATGTAGTTGTTTTTGCCTTAACTAACCAACTATTAGTCAGGAAGAAAGCAGACACTACCTTTTGCACATGTATTACATGCAACATTCTTGGCCCTATCGTATACTCAGTGCAAAGTGTCTTGAGCTTTGGTAAGACAACCTGTTGCCGTCTTGAGGATGCAGAAAGTGACTGTGCTACAAACCAATCAAAACCTGGTCCAAAGTCTCAGATCCATGTCCAGTATCTCCACAAAGTTCTTGCTATTTAGAGGGTGATACACAGGCAAGTTCACAACACACTCACATTTGGCATTTTACACACTGGAGCACAGAGCAGCAGACTCACTCCTCAGTGTTTATTAATATTTATTTGACTTAGCCTTTAAAGACACAGAGGGCTGAACACACTGTTGTTTCCCTGACATCATTTCACTGCCTCAGCACGAGGCCGATCTAGTGACGCCAGGTGACGAGGGCCCTCTCACTGTTACCTCTTACCCACCTCAGGAAACTGAGACCAACACCAAATTCTCAGACCCACATGAACTCATAAACGTGAAAACACAAGCACCCACATGATCGTGCTCACTTGCACCCTAACAGTGCCACCAACATTATACAGCCTACAGCTGACTTGACTGTATACTAAAACTGTAGCCTGTAAGAGAAAACTCCCATACTAAACGTATGAGCAGTGTGCAACTTCTGTCTGACTGTGAGGCACAGCCATGGGGCACAGCTGATTAAGGCGACTCAGGCTGGGCTGTACCATTTCATGCCGATAGAGGCATGAAATGGTACAACTTTTCCCCCCTATATGGCGCCACTGCCTCCAACTCAAGCATCCTCAAACGATCTCCACCTACAGTTTATGACTGATGACTTCAGTCTGTGCCTCTAATTCTAGCCTCTGTTCAACACCAGCACCCAACGCCCCAACTTCAGAAAACTATCATCTGTACTCCACCTGTGCAATATGAAAGAAAGTAACTTCTCATTCTTCAATGAGGCCTCCGCCAGTAGCTTTGAACCTCTGCCTCAAATTTTGGTTGAAAAAGCTGTCAATAACACGTATATTCAAATTTACACAAACTATGTTGCACTTATCTCAATTACCATTTTCCTGCTTGTGTTTCATGTTGATGTCTACATGAAAGTGATGATAAAAACAAAGGAAATGAGACTACTCTGAAAGCTGTACAACTTTGTACAAACTGGTCCTTCATCACTCAAAATTACCTAAATTGCCAAACATGTCCAACTCACACCACTGCACTTCAATGTTTTTTTTCTAACTAAACCCAATGCAACAGGGATTTTTAAATATTATTTTATCATTAAATACCATAAGGCATTTTAAAAAACTAAATAAATAATGCAACTTTCATGTCATGGTTTTGAGGCAACAACTTTTAAGCAAATATAA
Organism: Notolabrus celidotus; assembly: GCF_009762535.1. NCBI lineage: Eukaryota > Metazoa > Chordata > Actinopteri > Labriformes > Labridae > Notolabrus > Notolabrus celidotus. Next base: position 11,734,914 of record NC_048273.1, on the reverse strand, counting down.
AGTAACGGAGAAAGACGGGCCATTAGTTTTAAAGTAAATATACAAGGCATAGATGAGAAACAGCATTACAGTTTTTCTGGATTGTTTACACACATTTTCTGAAAGCATGCCTCATACTCTCAGAACTCTACACACAAATAAAAAAAACACACACACACACTGGGAAAAACCCCTCAGTTCTCCTGCAAAATGAAACTTTACATTCAAAAAAATGTTATTTCTTCTCCAAATGGAATTTGTTTTCAAATGAGACACACAAACCACCATATGAATAGACCAGTTGAACACTGATGTGCTCAATGTAAAACACTATGATGAATGGAAAACTCTTCTTCTCCATTCATCATAATGACTTTTATACTCAAAACACACAAATACACTGAAACAAATATATTTTATTTTCCTCCCCAAAAAAATCAGTGTACACAGTGTACATTCAAACCAATACAAAGTTGCACATACAGTGGTCTACATACAAAACAACAGAAGAATTTACTGTATACAGTTACAGTAAAAAATACTATTCTGCATCCTCTCTTCTGGTTCGGTCTGGCCACAGCACCTCATCCACATCACAAACAATGTCTTCCCTGGCCAAGCAGCGGGGGAATAAAGCTCTGATTTGTAATTGTAAAACTGTGTGACAGGTGTTTGCCCATGTGATGAGTCAGTGTGCATAGTCGGGCAATTAACTTTAGATGTTTGAATGACAGTGTTCCTTGTGAAAACTAGAGATTTTCTTCATGAAAATTGTGCCAAATGCAGAGAATTAAGTTTAGTGTTAACGTGGCGCACACGCATCCTGTGGACTCCCCGGGTAAGGTGTTTCTAAGACATGACTTGAAGCAGTGGAGGAAGAGCCTTGCAATTTTGCAAGCCCAAAGTCCTACAAAACTTTTTTCTCAGATTTCGGACTTTATTCTATTAAAGTCAGAATTTAGATTTTTTTTCCCTCAGAATTCTGACTTTAATCTCAGGATAATAAAATTAAGATAAGATAAGATAAGATAAGATATTACTTTATTGATCCCCCGGGGGGGAAATTCAGTTGTTACAGCAACCCAGATATAAGTACAATCAATAAAGGAGTTTCAATAAGTAAAAATAAGTAAAAATCTAAATTAAATTAAATTAAATTAAATAAGTAAAACTAAAAATAGATAAATAGAGCTAGAATACAATTTAGATGTATACAATGTTACAGTGGAATTTAAATTAAATAGAAGTAATTACAGGCAGTATTAAAAAAATTCAGTAGTGACAGGTTGACATGGTGTGATTATGGTTGGTAATGACAAATTAAGCAATAAATAAAAATAATATGGGTATGTAATGTGACCATGAGTTGTAGTTAGATTAATAATGTAATATAACATAATATAATAATTATTATTATTATTTCACCTTGTTATCATTATTATTTTTCAGTGGCTCTAATCCTCTTCCGTGATACGCACTAGATGTGAATCAAATTATACTGCATTGCACAATTCAAAAAAATGTGCACCAAAAATTAAACAGCAGGAGGCCACAGAAATCACAAGTTAAGGAAGTGTCCGCTCGAGCTGTGCGCGCCCCCGTGAGGTCCGTGCAGTTGCCTGTGGACAGGGAAAAGCAGCAGCTCGGCAGCAGCCTGCAGCCTGGAACCTGGAGCCTGTGCGAAGGGGAGGGGGACGCCGACTCTGCCCCTCTCAAGTGGGTTGAATAAATTCAGTGCTACTTGAGACAGATAAAAAATGTTGACCAATGCATATCCGATGCTTGGTGGCCGTCGCGGTGGCAGGAAGCAGCGACGTGTTTGAGGTCGACTTGAAAATTAACTGTCTCCGTCTGGTAAGAGACTGAACGGCTTGTGGGCCAGGGTAGCAAGCTAGCCATGCTGATTAGCCTCTCGTTTATTTACAATTAGCCAGTCCTTTCTTTATTCCTGCTGTCATGGTCATGTGGTGTGTTTCTGGGCAGTGTAATCTTCTTCAGTCTTCACTCGGATAAATGAAGGAGCACTTTAAGATCACTGCTGTTGTCGCTAGTGTGTGCTATCATTATTGTAGGTGACAAACATGGTGAACTAGCTAGCTGCAAGCTACAAAACACCCCCGTTCTGACTTCCAATAATCGATACATTGATCATTGAGTCCAGAAACCTTGACACTTAACAAAGCTCTTCTTGAGTTCAGTGTAAATTAAATTAAAGATCCTCACGTTAGTGGTTAAATACATTCCTATGCTGGCACAACACTGCTGCACATTTCGTTGAACCTTAGTGTTTCAATATTTTTAATACTGTCAACTGAAACACACCATTTGTTACCCAATATGTCTCCCTGGAGCTCGTATCAAAGTATCTGTAGGTAGATAAATCCAGGGTTTTCCCTGTGTTGAGCCTAAACGCAGAGAGGAGTTGCTAGGAGGCTAAATTTAGCTTAAAATGTTATCTGGAGATCCAGATCTCAGAACTTTGAACTGCATCTCTCAGACCCGCTCAGCAAAAGTGTGCTGAATTGTTACCATCCAAGAGCTTTTGCAAACTTAAGTCCCTGAGGAAGACTGTGAGATGAGTCTGAAAACATCAAAAGTGGACTTAGAGCAAAGGATTTTTAGTCAACCTTGCATATTTGTCCTGGCTTCAAAACTGTGTCCCCAGTAGAGATCACTGATCTGTCAGTTGCTTCAAAGATCATTTCTTCATAGGAGAACGCTGATCACATCTGTAGAGATTCAAATGTGAAATGTGAAATTGTAACGTTCCTCAGCTTTTCTGGAATGGCTCTTAAAGCTGGGGGTTGGTAGTCAGATTTAGATACACTTTTTGTCATACTGGTTAAAATGATCTTTATGTCCTGATGGCAATCAATACATAATGTGTTCTTAAAAAAGAGCGGAAAAAAGCTGTTATCTACAGCCGGGGTAAACCTGGGAAAACACCAACCAATCACTGTTTTTGGGTGCCAAAATTTTAAACAAATCAAATCCCATCCTGCCTTTCTGTCCGCCTCCTGTGCTTACATTTCCCCAGCGTGCACTCCTCCTCGTCCCCGTCCCCTGCCTCTGCTTCCCCTGACTCTACTGACTGCCCCTCTCGCTCGACTTCGGGCCTGTCCCCTCTGACCCGATGAGGTGCTTTGCTCAGGACTGTAGTCCAGATCAGAGTCTGAAAAGCTCTCAACACGGGGGCTCTGACAAGCAAAAGAATGTATGACATTTAGTAAGTCCTACAGGTAATGCGATGACGAGCCGATTCATGAACACGTTGATCTTTAATAACCGGTCACTGTCGGCCGTGTCCACGCAAACCAACAAAGAAACAGTCAATGTTTGAGTGAATGAAAAACTTCTCCTCTTGTCTCTCGTCTCTCCCGCTCACACACTCTCTAACACCCCCGCGCCCTTCCTGATGCCTTCACTAACCGTCAACACTGTAGGAATTAAGAACATCTACACTGAACACGTTTAACAAACAGTAGAGCTGTTACAGTATTACATGTGTTATAACTTTTCTCCTGATATCGTGTCACCAGTACAACTGGATAATGCTAGCATGACAGTTGTGAGTACTAACAGCAGCCATGTTTGTTTGTGTTTTTAACTTTCACTATGATAATGTTTTGCTGAGGACCGGTTTTGAATCAGTCACGATCATATGGTTGTGAATCAGCGGCGCTCGTGCATGTGAGTGGGGGCATCGTTTTGGAGGAGCTCCGTGTGGAACAGGGGGAGGGGTTAGACGGAGTCCTGAGGACATGCTACGTTCAAATTCATGCTAGTTTCCCGAGACTACCAACCCCAGCTTTAAACCCCTTCCACTTTCCGAGTCTGATATCCTGAAGCTTTATAAGTCACGAAACTAGAGGTGTAACGATTCTTTTTAACAATGATCTGTGGTTGCCGATACGATAAAAGGACGATAGTGATTCATTTAGAACGATACGTTTTGAAACGATTCAGTGACTTGAAATCGATTCAGTAACTTTTCAGCCAAAACTTCAACCAGTGTGAAATAAATACCTTGATAGTGGACAGTCCTCGATTCTTGTTGTAAGGGAATCAGGTATAAATGAATTATGGATATAAACAAACAAGCCCAGAGGCTTCTGCAGAGCTGATGTTACCATGCGCTGCTGCTACAGCAGGAATGCTGCAAGAGGTGCCTGGGCGGTCGGCGTTGTGTGAAATCCCACGGCACCTTAGTAGGTGGTTGGATGGATTTGTCGTGTTGCTGTGGCACTGTAGTTGACCTTTACATATCCTACAAACAGCGAGCGACTTATTTAGAACATCTCCATCTTTGCGAAAGCCAAATTGTTTCCACACGCTGGACCGCAATGGTGGCTTGATCATTTCTTGCTCGCCTGCTAACGTTCCTCAGCTTTTCTGGAATGACTCTAAAACCCCTTCCACTTTCCGAGTCTGATATCGTCAAGCTTTATAAGTCATGAAACACAACAAAAGCAACATCTTGATTAGTGCCCACTGCTATTGTTGATTCAGGCAAGCTGTGTTTAGATAGCAAAAAAAAAAGGTCAGAGATGAGAGCAATAATATAGTAATACTAAAAATACATGGTACTCACAATACTGGCTGCATTATTATCAAACTGCCACAAAGAAAAGAGCTAGATTTAAAAAAAACTATACCAGTAGTCTTGTTTAAACCCTTATACTACAGCTAACCAATATTAGAGTTACTTGATCCCTAGTTAGAGAATATATTGTGGACTCCACATAAGACCAGTTTCCACCCCACCTTCACCGTCACCTTAGGAAAACACAGTGATGTAATTTTACACTACCACTGAATTGATGCAGAGTATAAGCAATTCAGCCTCTGTGGGAGATGAAATTGAGTAGTAATGTTCTGTGTATGTCTAACCTGTTTATCCTCTCCTCGAACAGGCTCCAGTCTGGAAAGTGCCATGTATACCTGCTGGAGATGAGAATGAAACCCAGTCGCAACATCCTCCTGGGCCTGTGCTCCGTGCTGGCCTTGGGATTCCTGTATTACTCTTCAGGGCGGATCAGCTTACGAGGCTGGAACCACAAATCATGTGAGTGTTCCTCTGATAAGTGGCATTATCTTTGTAACAATATGCTGTGTAATTTAAAAGGATTCGTTTCATTGACCAGTGTCAACCTCGCTGACGGTAACAGAATCTGTTCCCTCTGCTATCCGTATCATCAACACGGGCCAAATGTCTAACAAACATGAGTCTTCTCAGTCCCTTCAGGATTTCGCAGGTTTTTTTGTGATTGTTGCGGCCCAAAAAGCCTGATTTTGCGACAGCTGTTTGAAAAAATTGCAGTGAAAGTTGCAACTTTTTTAAAGCTTTTTTTTTAGCAAGTAAATATGCTAAATTATTGGCAGTTCTTGATGTGACCACCATGACTGTATTTTGAATCTCTTGATTCACAGAAAAATGCCATGAAAGGGCTGTATTGCACATTTACGATAGTCCTATCACATATAGTCCTGGAAAATGATTCCAACATGGCTGCGTTTGACCTGACCCTGTTAACAAAACACATCCCAATTCATTGAAAGTTGAGTGCACACTGTGCTGGAAAAGACACTGTGCAACTTTTTTCACATCTTTTCTCCTTCACTTCATAATCATGCATTCACAGAAAACAGGGGTATATTGTCTAGTTTTATGGTACCTTGTAGAGTGCTCTTTTGATTCAAAGAGTCTTATATTTAAGTTATAGTGTGACCATTGGAGTCAGGCAGAGAGCTTGGGGGTCTGTGCCTCACAACTTTCTCTGCAGGCTGAGAGCTCAATACCCGTACTCTACATCAGTTGTTCTCAAAGTGGAGTCCTGGGGGTCCGCGAACCATAGCGTGGGGGTCCATGAAATAATTTGAATAAATTTCTAATAAATTATAAAATTGTGCTGTGTCATTACAAAACAGCATATACACCATTGTTATGATACCATTTGGTGGCTCGAAGGGATATGTGAGTCTTGTTACTGTTAATTTTCTGAAAGCTTAGGGTTAGGGCTATGAATAGGGTTAGGGTTAGGATTAGGGTTGTGATTAGGGTTATGATTAGGGTTAGGATTAGGGTTGTGATTAGGGTTATGATTAGTGTTATGATTAGGGTTAGGGGTTAGGGTTGTGATTAGGGTTAGGGTTATGATTAGGGTTAGGGTTAGGGTACCGATCACGGTTAGGGTTGTGATTAGGGTTAGGGTTAGGGTACCGATCACGGTTAGGGTTGTGATTAGGGTTAGGGTTATGTTTAGGGTTAGGATTATGTTTAGGGTTAGGGTTAGGGTACCGATCACGGTTAGGGTTGTGATTAGGGTTAGGGTTATGATTAGGGTTGTGATTAGGGTTGTGATTAGGTTTAGGATAAGGGTTAGGGTTGTGATTAGGGTTAGGTTTAGGGTTGTGATTAGGGTAAGGGTTATGTTTAGGATTAGGGTTATGATTGGGGTTAGGGTTAGGGTTATGATTAGGGTTAGGGTTATGATTAGGGTTATGGTTAGGATTAGGGTTATGATTAGGGTTATGATTAGGTTTAGGATTAGGGTTAGGGTTGTGATTAAGGTTAGGATTAGGGTTGTGGTTACGGTTAGGGTTATGATTAGGGTTATGATTAGGGTTAGGGTTATGATAAGGGTTAGGGTTATGATTAGGGTTAGGGTTATGATTAGGTTTAGGATTAGGGTTAGGGTTGTGATTAGGGTTAGGATTAGGGTTGTGATTAGGGTTAGGGTTATGATTAGGGTTATGATTAGGGTTAGGGTTATGATTAGGGTTAGGGTTATGATTAGGGTTAGGGTTATGATTAGGGTTAGGATTAGGGTTAGGGTTAGGGTTATGATTAGGGTTAGGGTTATGATTAGGGTTATGATTAGGGTTATGATTAGGGTTAGGGTTATGATTAGGGTTATGGTTAGGGTTAGGGTTAGGGTTATGATTAGGGTTAGGGTTATGATTAGGGTTAGGGTAAGGGTTATGTTTAGGATTAGGGTTAGGGTTAGGATTAGGGTTGTGATTAGGGTTAGGGTTATGATTAGGGTTAGGGTTGTGATTAGGGTTAGGTTTAGGGTTGTGATTAGGGTAAGGGTTATGTTTAGGATTAGGGTTATGATTAGGGTTACGGTTAGGGTTATGATTAGGGTTAGGGTTATGATTAGGGTTATGGTTAGGATTAGGGTTATGATTAGGGTTATGATTAGGTTTAGGATTAGGGTTAGGGTTGTGATTAAGGTTAGGATTGGGGTTGTGGTTAGGGTTAGGGTTATGATTAGGGTTATGATTAGGGTTAGGGTTATGATTAGGGTTAGGGTTATGATTAGGGTTATGATTAGGTTTAGGATTAGGGTTAGGGTTGTGATTAGGGTTAGGGTTATGATTAGGGTTAGGGTTATGATTAGGGTTAGGGTTAGGGTTATGATTACGGTTATGATTAGGGTTATGATTACGGTTTTGATTAGGGTAAGGATTATGATTAGGGTTAGGGTTAGGGTTATGATTAGGGTTAGGGTTATTATTAGGGTTAGGGTTATGATTAGGGTTAGGATTAGGGTTAGGGTTAGGATTAGGGTTAGGGTTATGATTAGGGTTAGGGTTATGATTAGGGTTAGGGTTAGGGTCAGGATTATGATAAGGGTTAGGGTTATGATTAGGGTTAGGGTTAGGGTTAGGGTTAGGGTTATGATTAGGGTTAGGGTTATGATTAGGGTTAGGGTTATGATTAGGGTTAGGGTTAGGGTTATGATTAGGGTTAGGGTTAGGGTTATGATTAGGGTTAGGGTTATGATTAGGGTTAGGGTTATGATTAAGGTTAGGGTTATGATTAGGGTTAGGGTTAGGATTATGATAAGGGTTAGGGTTATGATTAGGGTTAGGATTAGGGTTAGGGTTAGGGTTAGGGTTAGGATTAGGGTTAGGGTTAGGGTTAGGATTAGGGTTAGGGTTAGGGTTATGATTAGGGTTAGGATTAGGATTAGGGTTAGGGTTAGGGTTAGGGTTAGGTTTATGATTAGGGTTAGGATTAGCGTTAGGGTTAGAACCAAAACTAAACTTAAGCAAACAGAACCAGAAACAAACTCATGCAGACATAACCAGAACCGAACTCAAGCAAACAGAATCAGAACCAGATCCAAACCGAACCAGAACCGAACCATACAAGAACCGAACCATATCCGAACCAGATCCGAACCAGAACCGATCCGAACCGTATGAGAACTGAACCGAACCAGAACCAAACCGGAACTGAACCAGAACCGAACCGGAACCGAACCAGACCCGAACTAGAACATTACCCAACCAGAACAGAACCGAACCGTACCAGAACCGTACCAGAACCGAACCAGAATCGTATCAGAACTGAACCAGAATCGAACCAGAACCGTACCAGAACCGAACCAGAACCGAACTAGAACAATACCGACCTAGAACCGAACCAGAACCGTATCAGAACCGAACCAGAACCGAACCAGAACCATATCAGAACCGAACCAGAACCGAACCAGAACCGAACCGGAACCAAACCAGAACCAAACCAGAACCAAACCAGATTCGAACCAGAACCGATCCGAACCGTATGAGAACTGAACCAGAACCGAACCAGAACCAAACCGGAACTGAACCAGAACTGAACCGGAACCGAACCAGAACCGAACTAGAACATTACCCAACCAGAACCGAACCGTACCAGAACCGAACCAGAATCGTATCAGAACTGAACCAGAACCGAACCGGAACCAAACCAGAACCGAACCGAACCAGAAACCGAACCAGAACAGAACCGTACCAGAACCGTACCAGAACCGTACCAGAACCGAACCCAAGCTAACAGAACCAGAACCAAACTCAAGCAAACAGATCCAGAACCAAACTCAAGCGAACAGAACCAGAACCAAACTCGAGCAAACATTATTAATGTCCTCAGGTTGGCATTGAGAAAAATCAGATGTGTGAGCAGAGCTGGGACTGAGCACTGTGAAAGCTAAGCAGCAAAAGGAAAAATTGGGAGCCGGCTTTCTCTCAATGCAAGCTTTTGTTCATGACACATCACTAATGTGCTTAATCTGTGTTACAATTATGAGAGGGCCTTGGGCAATTTTCTCACCTGTAAGGGGTCCCTGGCTCCAAAAGAGTTTGAGAACCCCTGCTCTAGCTAGTAGGAGTGCAAACTCCCGATAGTGAAAACAAACGGAACAAAAAGAGCGACACAGCTGCACAGAAACTCCACATTGTAGACATCCCTGATCATAATAGACATCGCCACGCAGAAAGACAGTTCACATTTTTTTAAATCTCTGAGAGATTTTCAAATACAGAGTGCGTCTTTACACCGGTGCAATTTTTTCAGAGTATACGGTAACTCAAATAAAAAAACGTGACATTTGCTGTGTTTTATATCGACCACTTAGCAGGATGAATATCATGATTAAGCAGGTATATTTTGAGTCTGAGTTGAGTTGAGAAACATTTGTGGCCATTTTTGTCATTCAGTTCTATCTAGGTCATTAATGCACTGATCCTCTGATCATTATTATTATTTAATTATTTTAATAAGGCAGCTTCCTGATTCCTTTGTTGGCTCTTTTGTTTTTTTTCTTAACTCATTTATATTTTTTGAGAAAAGAGAAAGCTGAGATGAGAGTTGCCCATCATTGTTACTTGGTTGCACTAATAAAGTGAAGTGCTGTACATTTGTGGTTGCATTATTCTATTATCAATTTGCCATAATTTTTAAGTATGTAAGAGATTATTTCATTGATAGCCATAGATTACATGTCTTTGAATATAGACTTCCACTGAGAGGAACATATTAGACTATTTAGGAACTAAATTAGGAACTAAATTTAGACTGTCAGACCATCTTGATCATCAATGAAAATGTCCTGGAAAATGACCTCTGGAAAAGAGTGGGAACCCTGTCTTTGCTTGTGTTGTACTTACTCTCAGATGTACATTTCTTTTGACAAAAGCGTCTGATAAATGAAATAATGTAACATTGTAATTTTGTAATTGTATCACTATAAGTTAAAATCTTGGTGTATCTGTTTCAATTAAAGTACTCTGGCATTTTATTGGACAGAACTCTCTCATTTCTTCACCAGGCTTAATTTGGCTGCCACACTCCTAGACATTATTTAATGTATAGAAATAGATTAAAACATATGATTTCACATCTATTGTAACTATCAGGAGGATTTACATTATTTAAAGGTCTTCATGTTGATTGTTTTTATTATTTAATCCGAATTGTGGTATGTTTTAGGGTATAGCATGACATTATTTTAGAAAAGCTTGGGTCTAGAACTGTCATTAGTACTAGAGCTACAGTTGTTGCTAACATTAGGAGTAACCCTCATCAAATGCCAAGCACTGCTAAATTTTCTGAAGTATTTATTCCAACACACATAGAAAATGAGCTAGCAGTTTGGAGAGAATTCTACCTAAAATTGAAAGAAACGGCTAGCAACATGGCCCTTAATTTAGCAGATTATTAAAGATTAGGTCCCCCTAAACCACATACACCAAAATTTCAAACACAAAGGAACAAATCTGTCTTTTAATAAAAAGTTTGCTGACAGAACTAGTGACCTTTGCACACTGTTTCTTGAGTGGATGTGTGTGTATCTCCTGCAGCCTGTGCAGTTTGAGTAAGGGGGAAAAAAAGGGATGTGTTTGGGGAGTATAGCTTAATTTTTTGGACCAAACACAGCGGAAATGGAGTTTGTGTGATATGGCTTAAGTAGATAGCTACAGACCACAATAGGCTGTGGGATAACGTTAGCAACATCAATCTGCTGAATGTCATCTCCAGGAAACACCAGCTGAGACTAGATTAAAAATAATGCATACCTGATCAGACTGAGATGTTTTTCTAGTTGCTTTCGTTTTAATCAAACTCTGCAAGGTATAAATTGGCAGCACATTTATTGGGGATGATTCCTTTGCATCTCAGACCAGCTGTGATCCGTTACATCTCTATACATTAACAGTAGCTTGTAGGGATGTACATTTGAAGTATTTTCAGTGATCGATTTTTGGAAATGTTAAAGATTAATTATCAATTAATCAATTCAAAAAATACATTATTATTATGTGAAAAACAAGGCCAAATATGTTTTTTCCATCTAAATTATATTTTCTCCAGCAACAATATGCATATAACTGATGGTATTGAATACGTGTACATGTTTAACACTGATTATCAACGATCAGGCTCATAATAATATATAAATATTCTCCACGGACATAGTCTTATAAAGTGAAGGCTCATAATACAAACAGAATAGTACCTTAGACTCACAGTGACCAGTTTTCTGTCCACTCGTTCTTATTGAGAAAAATAAACGTGCATTCGGTCAGGTGTCAGCCGGGAGCGCAACGGGGTCATAATCAGTTCAGCGGCAGAAAAGCTCAGACGGCTCTGATGCTGCTGGTCTGCAAACACAGCGTACTAGCAATTCCCAACAGTCTGTTGACTTTGTATCCAAATGTGGAAATGTCCTGTTTAAAGAAGTGAACCTTCGTGTCCGTGTCGTTGTTGGCAGCAGTTGCGTATTGATCGTCTTAAAAAAGTGCACGTGTAGACCTGAAGAACAGCCACAGCCGCTAGCTGAGCATCTCTGCTATGCACAACACCTTTAACAGCTGATTCACATCGAAACATGCTTTAAACTTAAAACACCTCCCTGATAGCTGAGTGTATAATGAGGCCACATGATGTTTGTTCCACGTGACGGGAAATTGAAAACAAAAATGCATTTTTCTTGTAATTTCTTAACAATCAATTAAGCGATAATCGATTAATTGTGTACATCCCTAGTTCATAGCTACAGACCACAATAAGCTGTGGGATGACATTAGCAACATCAATCTACTGAATGTCATCTCTAGGAAACACCAGCTGATAGATTAAAAATAAATAAATGCATACCTGATCAGACTGAGACGTTTTTTCTAGCTGCCTTCATTTCACTCAAACTCTGCAAGGTATTAATTGGCAGCACATTTATTGGGGGATGATTCCTTCTTATCTCAGACCAGCTGTAATCTGTTACATCTCTATACATTAAAAGTAGCACACCTTTCTTATGATGTTGTGGAAAACTACCAAGCTGTAACATTAGCTAGAAAGTGAATGAATGCTATAATTGGCTGTTGTTTAACTGCACCTAATTAGTAGGAATGCGGGTGTTAAGTTGATTAAAAGATTAAACCTTGTCACCCTCGCTAATTGGCACCAGAATTACTTGTTGGGTAAACAAGTTCTTAATATTTTCATTATTGTTGGCCCTTGTTTCGCCGTGTTAAACTATGCTCAATTTTAAATATTTTATGAAAATGTCTGTACTTTTAAATCTGTTCGTAGGTTCGGTTGGTTAGAATTTAAATTTTTGTTTATGTGACTGAGAAATTGGTTGCTTGCATCCTACTAATGGGTTTTCAAAAATGTTTTACTGTAAAATGTAGCTGAAAGTGCCTCCAGATTTTCACTGTTCCTTCTATTTTCAGCTGCTGATCAGTTAAGAGGTTAATATGGTAATTTGTCAGGTTAATGGAAATAAGTGGCTGCTGCTGTGTTTACTTTGAAAACATTGGTTCAGAGAAATGCTGACTGTCTGAAAGCACCTGTAAAAAATATAAACAAAAACAAATTACAAATGATTGTTGGATTAACAGTTACGCACATGCAACCAAATACTATTTAGTATGTTGTTTCAAGTATCCAGGGCTGGTTAAGACACTTTAGACACTAGCCATTAAAAACGGTAAATCCACACGCATTTTTTCTCTTACATAGCCCAGCAGTAAAAGGTTTAATTTGGATGCAGCTTAACTACCTGTTGGATGTAGCTCTTTTCAACTCTCTGACGCACACAGAGAGCAAAGGATCAAGAGGGAGTCAGAACATTCGGCATCAATGAGATCCTTTCTCCTCTGGAACCTGATTTTGATGAAAGCTTGTTTCAAAATATTACCTCCAAGGTTCATTTTAAGCTAAATGAGACCTAATCAGTCAGAGTCACACATATCAGGTGCACATCATACAGAGTGCCATTTCTTTTACTTTCAAATTTCCCCTGCATGTTTTAAAATTGAAACAGTAACATCAGAAGACACTCAGCTGATTTTGAGGAACCCTGACTGCCGAGGCCTCGTATTAAACACAGCTTAACCTCCAACTGAACACGTACTTTTGATTTTGTCCTGTTGAAGGTACCAGAGGGAACATTTGGCGAAATTGAGTTATCAGATTCTAGATGGAAATGCTCCCATTCATGACATTCCCTTCTAGAACAAGAGGTTCTGTAATGCATGACAAGTAGGATCCTCCATTTCTCAGGTTTTACTACCAAAAACTCTTATTAGTACAACGTCTTTTGCCCACAACAACCACTCCTCCTCATCTTTTAGTGTGTTTTTGAAGGCCAACCTATTAAATGCAAAATTCTCTATGGCCCTTACTATTTTGTTTGTTTTGTGCTACTTTAGAAAAAAGGTAGTGTTAGATGGCGGCCTCTGTGAAAGACAACCTGCTCCTTATGCGGGTATGATGGGCTCAATCTAATTAGGCTTACTAATTTAAACATACCTATGAATATTATATTCAGTTGCCTTTAATTTCATGTGAGCAAATTAGTAAACTATTAGGCTTAATTTGAAAAAAGTGAGTGAATTATTTTATTGTTAAATGGTTAGATTATAGTTATGCATTATAAGTGTCTTCCTTTTTTTTGAAAGACCTAAATGAAAATGTTTTTGCAGTTCATCTGTTCCACCTCATAAAAAGATGAGGTCTAAGCATTGTTTATAAAGGTCTATTCAGCATTAAGACAACTGAGTGTTCTGTGATGTGTAAGAACAGCCATTTATGTAACTTTTTACCAGGTGGGGGAGCCAGTCCATTTATATTGGAACATAATGTTACATCACTGCTTCCATGCTTTATCTTCAGTGTTTTTCTTCAGAATAAAAGCATTAGATGTTAATCATTTTGGCTCATAGCTTATCTTAAGCAAAGTTGTCTATTTTGTGAGTATTTCTTGTTTTGTAAAAGGCTCCAATAAAGCATTTAAGTCACACTGAGTTACTGATACTGATGTGAGCCAACAAACGTGCTGGTCACATTTCATTCAAAAACCAAGCCAATAGATGCTTAGAAAATGAAAATGAAAACCATTTGTAAGTATTTTTTGTACCAGAACACAAACCTTATTTTATCCAATTTACCACAAATCATAAAAAGTCTGTGCCTTTTAATCAATGCAAAATGAGCAGAGTGAGAGGGCGCTCAATAATTTCTACTTTTCCCCATAAAAAACAAGTTTTTATTGTTTTACACTGATGTAGTCCCTCTTTTTCCTATAAAAAAATATACCATTGGCATTTTTTGGACTGTTTACTTAATCTATTTTTTTTATCTTATGACATTTTGTCCCACTGATGTCAGTCAAGAGTTGAGGTTGATTTTATAGTTAACTGATCATAAGCATAGCTCTAAGTGGAAAAGATTGTACCACAACCACATGTCACAGGGTTGTTAGGAGTAAATATCCTCAAAGAAATGAGTGAACCACACAATGCATGCTTTTTTCACTCAACCTCACAGTTAGGGATGAGTATTGGCAAGAACCTCACGATACGATACGCATCACGATACTTGGGTCACGATACAATAGTATCACGATATATCACGATATCACAATATTGGGATATATTGCGATATTTTACACAGTTAACTAAGAACAAAATAGAGATGGTGTATATAAATCACACAATATTACTCAAAATTGAAAGGACAAATTAAGTCAAAACTATTTGATTGAAAACAACCTTTCCATTTTATTGTTTTTGAAATACTGAAGTCGTATTGTAGTTCCAACTTGGCTGAAATGTGATTTTTTTTATTTTTTACAAAAAGTCGATATCAAGAGTTGAAATATCAATATTTGTTCACACCTCTTCTCACAATCCTCAAATATCTAATTTGTCGTTTAACTTAGTCTGCTGCTGCACAAAAAAAACAAACCAACAAATACATAAATAACACTTAGCAGATAAAATTGCTTTTGTACCTCAGGCACATCAGCATTTGCTAGCAATTTAGGATTGAGATATGGTTGGATTGGAAGTCTGTGTACTGCTTGCTGAAGATGAAGACTTCACTCACATTCATAAAAGCATTGGTAAAATGGGGCTGGAGAAAAGCTGAGCCTGATTAGAAAATCATGTGTTGAATATAGCCAAGTGAATACTTGTTATTTGGTGCACTTAAGTTTTCTCTGACTTTGTAAACTTCTGGCTGCCAGAAAATAGAATGTGCCAAACTATTCATCTGTGGATTTATCTCTCCAAACTCTCCTTGTAAGAGCCTGTTTTGACTTTGTTAGTTGTGTGACTTCTATACGTTATCAAGCAGTCATGTCATGGTGGTGGCCATATTCTTCCATCTGCTTTGAAATGGGTCATTCAAACTAAAGACAGACTGATTAATTGATGGGGCTGATTAATGGCATTGAGAAATATTCGGCATTGGCTGATGCTTGCACTCACGATAATGTCTGTGGACACTGCAGGCAACCTCATCAAGTGAGCCTACTGTCCAGTAATGTAAATGTCCCCTTAAACTATAACACATTTTCCGATCCTAAATGATAGCATTTAAAATCATTGTTATTCCAAAGCATGGTACTGGCTAAGAAAACCATGTACATTAAAAAACAACAAAAATGGGATACTAGTATTATATAACGGCAATCAGCCACCCTGCTCTATAATTATCAGTATTTGCATCGGCTGTTGACAAACCAATATCGGTCCACCCCTTATCCAAACTACACAGACATACACTGATATGTTGAAGTCAGACATTTCTTAAATTACTCACAAAATTCAGTGTATAGCTGAAAACTTGGCATTTACTTTTGATAACTAAGGGGCCAATGCATAAGACAGATTTCAAATTCAGTAAGATTTTAAAAGGTTTATTTTTATCTAATGGCTTGATGCAAGGGGGGAGGTTGAGGAACACAACAGGTGAGCTTGACAGCATCTTGGAAAACTCCTGGGTCACTCCTGTTTTTTTGTGACGTGTTAAAAAAGAAATAGCAGTTACAGTGTAAAGTGTGAGGACAATAAACCACTTTCCTTTTTATTATTTCATCTTTTTCCTACACTTTTTATCCCCAATCGATATTTTGAATGGGTAAAATTGAAGTAAGACAGAGTGTACACTTTGGATTTTACAACTAACATGAAAGGACAGCTTAAGCTAATCATGCAGAATTGTAAGAAGAAACCATTTCTGGGTAAAAGCATTGTAATAAATTGTAATAGAAAGTTATGCATAAAGTGTATTAAGTGTATAAATTGTATTCTACTTCTTAGTTAAAAAAATGTTGCTGTAACACTTTTCCCTGCCAAAAAAAAAAGACAGAGTAAAATGATGCATCATCTGGTTGTAATCTGCTGTTAAACTAAGCAATCTTTACATGTGGTTTCTATTTTGCTGTCAGTGTCTAATGATAAATACAGTAGAAGACCCATTATAGTCTACCCATCTCATCTTACTTTTTATAATCAAGTTGTTCAAATTGAGGCTGACAGAAATAGAGGAAGTGGTCAAAGGATGGCTGAGAGCCAAAACCAATCTCATGACTTCTAGAAAAATGCAATGTTGAAAAATCTTTACAACCAAGTATTGAAAAAAGAAAATAGTGAAAACTGTTGAGAATGTGGTAACCACTAAGGTAAATTAATGTTTTTGTGAATGGAATGAACTAGTTCTAAAAGCTTGTGTTGGGAAATTTTGGTTTGTGTTGATTTTGGTACCCCTTGTGGACAAAATGGTTCCTTTCTCCTCAGTTATCCTGTACACGTGTAAGATGGTTGTGGGGGGGTTTTAGACAAAAAGTTCCATTGTACTTTATTTTATCAATAAACTGAATCTCTCATTCAGAATATTTGTGATGGAAAAGGCTGTTTCTGCAGCATGCAGTTGATCACTCCGTGTGACACCTCATCCCCTCCAGGAATCGATTTAGTCTTTAAGAATAACTTTCAAAAAACAGCCACTCTTTATGTTGTTGGTACCAAGCTTTTATAAAGACACATCAATATTGATCTCAGTCTGTTTGAGAAACAAATAAGAAATCCTCAGTGGCCAATGGTTCTTTCTTTTGGGCATCACTGGTTCATATTTAGTTTCACTTTGTACTTTCTGACATTTAGATGTAGTCATTGCTGCACAAATGTGGATGGTTTAAGATATTGTTGTATAATCACAGAAATCTGATCCAGACAAAAATTGTTTCAGTATTCAGTGTAGGGATGACCACAATTAATCGATTATCGATTAATTGATTGTTAAGAAATTACTCGAAACACACATTTTTGTTATCAATTTTCCGTCACGTGGAACAAACATCACGTGGTCTCATATTACACTCAGCTATCAGGGAGGTGTTTTAAGTTCAAAGCATGTTTCGATGTGAATCAGTTGTTAAAGGTGTTGCGCACAGCGGAGACGCTCAACTGGCGGCTGCGGCTGTGCGTCAGGTCTCCACGTGCGCTTTTTAAAAGAGGATCAATACAAAACTGCTGCCAACAACAACACGGACACAAAGGTTGACAGCTTTAAACAGGATATTTCCCACCTTTGGATACAAAGGCAACAGACAGGTGGGAACGGTCTGAGCTTATCTCCAGCGGGACTGATTATGACCCGGTTGCGCTCCTGGCTGACACCTGACCGAATACACATGTTTATTTTTCTCAATAAGAACGAGTAGACAAGAAACTGGACACTGTGAGTCTGAAGTACTTTTCTGTTAGTATTATAAGCCTTCACTTTATAAGATTATGTCCGCGGAGAATATTTTAATGAGCCTGATCGTTGATATTCTGCGTGTCAAACGTGTGCCCGTATTCAATACCGTAAGTTATTTGCATTTTGTTGCTGTAAAAAATAAAATTTAGGGGGAAAACAACGCATTTGGCATTGTTTTTGACGTAAGAATAATGGGTTTTTTTAATATATTAATCGATAATTGATCATTAACATTTCCAAAAATCGATCACGGAAAATACTTAAAACGTACATCCCTATTTCAGTGTTAAACTCGATTATTTTTCAAATGCAAGTGTGTGCAAATTCATGCAAATAAAATCTGTTATCTTCAAAGATAACAATTAAATGATACCTCTCACTAAAATCCTGCAAGTTATACACAAACTAAATCATTCTATGGTTCTATGAGCAGCTGTGGCCCAGTGTGTAGAGTCGGTTGTCCATCAATCTGAAGGTTTGCGGTTTGATCCCAGCTCCTGCAGTCATATGCCGAAGTGGCCTTGAACCCCAAATTGCTCCCGCTGTTGTTCAGCGGTGTGTGAATGAGATTAGTTTACTATATAGGAACCTCTACCATGCTGAGTGTATTTGGTGTGAATGTGACGAGTAGTGTAAAAGCACTTTGAGTGGTCAGAAAGACTAGTAAAGCACTATACATAAGTACAAGTCCATTTACAGTTTCCCATTTCTATGTATAGCCCTGTTTTAACTAGCAGGTTTCAACAAATCATACATTACTTATAAAATATTTCCAGATATGCTGTGTTGTACAGTCAAATGAATATTGAATGTTATTGGCACTTCTCATTGTTGACAAATAATGTTGCTTTCTCTCCACTCTTAGATTTAACTAACAGGGTTATCAGGATGACAAGTCTAAGCCCTCATTTTTTTTTCTTTACCATTTCTAGTGTACGACAAACAAGGATTCCTTGTGAAGCTGGATACTAGTCTGTGAGTATATTTCACTGTTTTTCTTTCACTTCTGACTAAGACTCATAAAACTCTTCTTTGGGGTGACTTGAGTTATTCAACTTCAGTGAAAGCAAAGGTTTATGTGACAGAAGGGTTTTATTGTTGCTAACATCAGTTGCAATATTCGTCTAATTTGCAATGTTTAAATCATTTTTATTTCTAAACATTTTAAAATGTGCCTTTTATTTCACCATGTCCCCAGGCCTTTGGAGCTTATGTACAAATACGGCAATCTCAGTGAAGGAGCCTGTAAGCCTGGCTATGCATCTGCAAAGATGACTGCCATTTATCCAAAGTAAGTCAACTTAACTTCTGTTTTTATATGCTTAAAGTAAGCTTGTAGCATTTTAGACACCCTTCATGACTGCCAGAGACATGTGAATGTTGTGAAACTGGTGCAAGCATGGCTGTCAACTCAAGCAATCACAGGTTCATCCCATTTGGTGATAAGTTAGATGTATTCTCCTGTCGAGTTTGGTAACTGGTTAGCATTTTTTCAAGATGATTTTTGGGGCTTTTTGAGCTTGAAATGTGGGGAGAGAGAGGGCAAATGGAATGCACCAAATAATGTATGGACTGGAAATCAATCCTATGACCAGGGTATGCTGTATGCTGGTGTGCCTGCTCTATTAACTGAGCTAAACCAGTGCTCCACATCTATGAGCTCTGCTGTCAAAACTGGCTTCATAGCAAGATCCCTCCATAGCACCACTTTCTGTTTGGTGCTGCAATTCAGTGAAGCTGAAGTGCCAACACTATGAGGTTTAAATGTAAACATGACTCCAGTCAAAACTTTGGTTAACACATTAGAAGTCATAGAAGTGGTGCGCTGGTTTAGCTTAGTAGCGTGCGCCCAATGTACAGAGTCTATAGTCCTCACACTGGTCGTAGGATCAATTCCTTGTCCCAACATGATTTGGTGCATATCACCCCCCTTCAAAAACGTATCTTAAAAGTCATAGATGTAAAACTAGGCAAATGATTTGATGTGTTGCAGAGTGAATCACAGCCAGCTTATTACATTGACAGGCAGAAATTCCTTATAGAAGTTCAGGTTCAATAATGATGTGATCCATCTGTCCAAACTACATCTTTATTTTAATATTGAAGCTTCTGGTATTGTCACTTTGAAGGCAAGCACTGCAAGACCATCTCAAAGTCAAACTGTGGTACTATTCGAGAAGCTAAATTATCTTTAATTAATTTAATTACTGTGCAGATATATCTTTGTTCTTGTATACTTTTTGCATACTTTGCTTACTAATACAAAGAAAGTGTCCATGTTTTAAAATTTAACTTCACTTTGCCAGTGTGCACTTAACTCAACATTTAAAGTTACACAGTGGTCCCCAAGTTGTTTAAAAGTGTGTCCTGGTTTAATAATAACTTGTCATTACCTCTCAAGATTGCAAAAGAAGAGTTTTCAATCAATGAATCTTTATTTATAAAGTGCCAAATCACAACAAAAGTTATCTCAAGACACTTTTACCAACATGGCAGGTCTAGACCATACTCTATTTTAAATGATTAACAAAGACCCAACATGAAGACAGGATACGATCCAGTTCCTTCTTATCTCTTACCTTACTTCCTTCTTATCTCATCTTAATCCAACATAAGCATTGCACCTCGCAGTATTTAGCTAGTTACAGCGGAAAGGAAAAACATCCTTTTAACAGGCAGAAACCTCAAACAGAACCAGACTCATGTTAGACAGCCATCTGCCTCGACCCAGTTGGGGTTGGAAAGAGGGATAGAGGAGATGAGAGAGCGAGAGAGCGAGAGAGAGAGAGAGAGGGAGAGAGAGAGAGAGAGAGAGAGAGAGAGAGAGAGAGAGAGAGGCAGAGTGAGAGAGTGAGAGAGAGAGAGAGAGCGAGAGAGGGGGAGAGAGCGAGAGAGCGCGGGAGAGAGAGAGAGAGAGAGAGAGGCTTGTCTGTCTTTTGCTACTGTAGAAACATGGCGGTGCAAGCTAGCAGCCTCTGTGGAAGGGGACCACTCTTATGTAGATAGAAGGCTCAGTCTTTGTTCACAAAAAACATCATCTTTTATATTCAGGTGATTAAACACTAATTCAAACAAACTTATAAATTCTGTAATCCATTTTTACTAGTCTGTTCTGCTAAATGCCGCTTAATACTACACACTGCATCTTTAAGCATGATGCATAAGTTACAAGAGAAGAACATAATTTGTTATGTTTTATATTTACATCAACACTGCAAAACATCTATAGCTGTAAGGGTTTCTCAATGAACCACTTAGATCACCAACAGCATGCCTACAATCTCAACGTATTCTCAGTAAAACAGTCCTATTTTCATAGAGCTTTCTAAGCTCAGAGTGGTATGTACTGTAGAGGGAAGATCCCATTTCTGCTACTGCATTATTTAGGACTAAAGAAGTCCCAACAGTGAGAAAGCCCTTTGACTGCTTTTTCTTTGAGAACTGTGTGTCAAATGAATCAAAAGATGCAATGGTCAGAGTGGGCCCATATGTTGTGAGAATCTATTTTTGTGCTCCTCTGTTCCGTAGTTGTCCCAGTGCGTGAGAAAACCTCCGGCCAGTTCACTTACCCACTTACTTAGCCCCAGAAACACGCAACCCTCGAACACACCAGGGCCTCGAGACGGCAGTATTAATGAAGTGTGTTCTCAGAGTCCAGATTGTAACCTGTTAAAACAACACAGGAGCATTTCCTCTGGAGGAAAGAGTGGTAAAATGCCCAGGGCATCCTTGACCCATTAACTCCCGTCTTTACTCAGTTGTTTCCTCTCGAGCAACTTAGAGCAGGTACCACAAAGCTAATGACCATGTACTTTGAAACTAACATGGACTGAAGCAAGAGAAAGAGAAGAATAGTAGGCAGTGTGATGTAGGACAGGTCTACACAATGTTTCTCCCGCAATCCTTTGTATACAATAAAGCAGCCAAGAGTAAAAGACCTTAACTAGACTGTAGTGACTAACAGAGGACACTGTTTCCAACAGTTTTAATTTATGTTGCTAAATACCTCTGCGTCGTCAGTCAGGCTGTAGACACACATGCTGCTAAATATAAGTAACATAAGTATATGTGTCAATAAGCAGTAACATTATTGATATTAGCTTCATTAAAAGCCCAATTTCTGAATTCCTCCAGGCACACTGGTTGAAATGTTGCATGGATTTGGCCAAATTCTACCGAATTCTATCTGGTCATGGCACCAGAGTTGATCGGTTTCTATTCTAGTCAATTTGTTAACTCTCACTGGATTGCGTTCTGGCTGCGTCTCTGATCCGGCATGCCAGAGCCCTCCGGATCAGATATGCAAGACTTCTATTTTTGCCAGATGCCAGAGCACGATGCATAAATCCCAACAGAGAAGATCGAGCAGGAATTCAGGCATCAAAACAAAATAAAAACACTGTGTTATCGCCAGATCGTTTTTCACTTAACTACAACAACAAACTGTCATAATGAGCGGAGCCAGGTCTGGAGTCAAAAGGTCAGAGGTTTTCAGAGGCCAATAAAGACTACATGGATGAGGAGAGGAGTCGGATATTCATTAATGCAGTAATTACTGCAGGAAACCACGGTCACATGACTCCAGCTGTCTGGTGGTCCTGCTCCGTGCTCCGTTCTGAAAACGCAACCAGTGGGTGTTGACGGATGAGAGAGCACGGAGCTGGTCCACAGGGGATTAGAGACGGAACGGACATGGATCTGGTAGAAGTCCTGGGTGGAGGTAGGAAAGCAGAAGAGAAGATGACAGAGTAGAGTTATGAGAGATGATAGTTGGACAATTTGTTTTGTTTTGCTTTGAATAAAACCTTTATTTGATGTTATCAAATGCATGATTAACAGAAGGTGGTCATTGCCAGGTGGGATGGTCTGACAAAGCGGGCTTGGCCACTTGATTGTCCTGTGCTACTGATAGCAAAACTCTCACCTTGACAACCTACGTGTGAGGCAAGGCTGCTCATAACTCCAGATGTTTCGACTAAAACATGTTCTACTTTGTTAATGTGACTCCTGTTTTATTTCTTTTCCATCTTAAACTGTAGAAATGTATTTATTTTGCAAAAATTGTTTCCATTAGCTCGTTCCTCCAGACTTGCAAACCACAGCACACAAATCACAGCACTATCACTGCTGGTTGGGTTTACTTCTTCTGTGTCATTTGAAGTCAAGCTGGATAAATACCTCAACACACACAATAAGACACTTACTGTACAAATTGGAGGCTAAGAGGCAAGATGCATCATTAGGCGCTGATTTCTTAGCTGTGTTTCAGTGTTTTCCGGAACATTTTTCTTTCACTTATTCTGTATGCTTTCCAACAGTCACTGATTAGCAGCTGTTCTGTTTTGCCAAATCACAGCTAATTTGCGGTTCATTATGTGATACTGCACATGAAAAGAAACAGGTTGCCAAAGCTGCAGGGGTTGACTCGGTTAAAGAAACACTTTTACCTCACATTGCTCCAGTTCTTCTACTGAAAGTTCCTGTTCATGTAAGTGTTCACCCTTTGTAGGCTTTATTTTCAAAATTGAAATCTGACTATTGAAGCTCTAAATCAGAGTTATTTTTACACAAAACATTTAATGGAGAAGCTGTTAACTGGTTTTGCCAAGGATCACATTCATTTCCAAATACATTTTGAGTATTTTTTGTTTAATGGAGATATTAAATTGTGAATGTGGTTATTCCTGTCAAAAACTCTTAAGCAGTCTGCACTGGAGATATGAAAACTGTACATTTGTAGGTTGATGTTGTCATTTTGTTTTGCCTATTGTCATTGTTATAATGACATGGCTTCTTGGATGATGTACATCTTCAAAGTTTGTCAAAAATAAATAAAAGTTTGTCACAAGAAAAAAATCCTAGGTACCCAGCACACATTTTCTGTATTAGTTTCTTACCATTTTCTGACATTTTCCAGCTAATTTTGAGTCTCAAGTGTCATAAGGGATGTCAGGGTGGTCAGTGGAAGTCCAAGGACACTGATTGGCTACATGGTGAATTTTGTTAGTTGGATTAAATAATTTTTATTTTTCATCACTTTTCATATTTTTTTTTAAATGCATATGAACCAAGCGGCAAACTCCGGTCTCAAACGATGAAGCCAATGCGGAAGTGATATAAACTGCAATACATCGAAAATCCGCTTGAGGCTGGCTGCAGAAACACCGGAAACCACATAGATATGAATGGGAAAAAGACGATCTTTGCAGCATTAATAAACATGTTTACAGCCGGGTTCAAAAAACGGCTTCGCCCTACAACGCTAATCTCTCTAATGGCACACACTGTACGGGGGTGAATTTTTTTCTAACGTGATTGTTAAGAAGATATTAAGATTATGAGTTTTGCCCAAATAAGGACATGACTGACGTGACTCCCGGTCGGGAACACACAGCCATTGCTAAGAGACTCACACTATGTCACACTCTGCCTAGTTGAGTTCCGCATTACCAATATGGCTGCTGCCGTCGATTTGCTTCAAAACAGCTCTCAGGAACAGATGGGTGACGTCACGGATACTACGTCCATATTTTATACAGTCTATGATATGAACTTACATTAACACATGTCCAAATGTACTTAAACAAGAAGCTTAATTGTGTTGCCATTCATTACATCCTAATCCCCCAAAGTGAAGACAGATGCTTAGATTTAATGGAGCATAACCCATTAAATGCTCTGGAGCAAAAAATAAGAATACACTCAGCAGTATACACTCAACCCTAAAAGTTTGGATTAGATTTGTATGCAATATTGAGCATGCTGTTATTGTTAATGTGCTTTGGACAGGGTTCATGTAGAATAAATTGATTTCATGTTGCACATTATGATATTTTTTAGAAACACTACATACACTTAAATATCTCTGTAATGTTACTGCTGCAGTACACATGGTTTAAAGATATACACACACTAATGCTGGACACACAACAATTAAATTTTTTAACTAGCATTGTCCAACTACTTCTTCCTAAAAGCTAAACTTTACTATTTTTGTGTTTCTAAAGCTTTTATGTCCATTTAGAATGTGTGACTATGAGATTTATATGCTTTGTCCAGGTAAAGGAGAAAATATGATGAGGGTACTAGTCAGTAGCCGTATTTCAGACATGCACAAAACTCCTGAAAATGTACCAAAACGTTCAGGGTGAGCTGCTTGATTGAACACGAACTGCCAACATTTTCACCCTGACTTGATACAGAATTTTTCCTGCCAGCCCCCTAGTGAAATTTCACCCCTACCGGCCAATTTCCACCGGATCCGTGTCAGGTCCGTCTCCGATCCATCACATCATCGGAGTCGATAGGATTCTATTGAAGTCAATGTGTTAACTTCCACTGGATCTGCTCTGCTCTGATCCCGATGCTGGAGCACGACACATAAATCTCAGAGTAGATCGAGGGAGACAGTTAGTCAGGCACTAAAATTAAATTAAAACATCTGGTTAATCAGGTCAGAGGTTTTCAGAGGCCAATAAAGATAACATGAATGAGGATAATCGTTAATGCTGTAATTACGGTGGGAAAACCTTTGTCACATGACTCCGGCTGTCTGTTGGTCCTGCTCAAGCAGTATGCCTGAACATTTTTTGCAGTGCATCTGTGTGAAAGGGGTTAATGTCTTGATTGCTTGCCTAATTCTCTGAAACCACGTTCAGTTCTCTTAAACAAGGCACCCAAAACTCTGCTGTCATGGCCTCTTGGTGGCCAGGACATCAGAACGGTGTGAACAGTACAGCCATGCCCTCTCCCTCACACTTGTCTGTGGTTTGTTTTGGTGTTGGTATGTTCAGACAGACTGGATTAGCTGGAAACATGATGCTCTAAATCCTCTTAAGTCCTCTACCATTAATCAGTACATCTAGTTCAGGGCCATATGGGTCCCAGGCAGATAAATCATTGATAAAACTCATGTCTTCATTTGTACTTGTTTTAACTTGCTTTATTTTGTATCATCAGGTTCGCCCAACTGCAGCCCATGTTCCTCGATCCAAATTACAAGCGGTACTCCAAGATTTGCGATTATTCACCTCCGTTTGGTGTAAAATCACAAGGTATGATTTACATTTTTTGTCTTTGTTATTAAAGAAATTGTGAAGGATTGTTGATACCAAAAGGGCAGAGATTCAAAATTAAACATTGAAGAGTGGTGTGTGTTTCCTCATTCTAGTGTTAGATGTACAGTTCACCCAGTGCTTCTTCCTCGGTACAAACAACCCTCTAACTGCAGCTGGTAAAACCCTCGAGCAAAAGTTGATAGTTCAAGTGAGAAATTGGAAGACTTATGGATGATTTTGTATTGATTCAAACCTTGTAGACCTGTAGACGGATCAAATACTTCACTGAACCAACACCTGTTTATTCTCTGTTTTAGTTTTTGATTCACAGTGATCAATTTATTTTGTTTCTAAGTGATCATCGTTATTGGTTCAACAGAAATATTAGCTTGTGCTCTGTTGGGCATTGAAAGGTGATCAGCAGAGACAGTCTTCCATCACAGCCATTGCATCAGTGAGCATGTTCTACAGGTTTTCACAGAGATAAAGGTCACCAAAAAAATGTTCACTTTAGTTTTTCTGATCAGGTGTCTGTTTCAGTGTGTTTAAAGCTAACTGTGACTGAATATTAGCCTTAATTATACATTACTATGGCACAACCTCTCTTTTTCAGTTGTCTCTTTGTTTAGAAATATGAGCAGTTTCCTCAGCTGACCATTTTTTCATGCACCCCCTGAACAGTGTCACGTCTGTATTCTTTCCTCTAAGAAGACAGTGGAGTGTCTATGGGGCACTACCAGTATTTGCCACCAACCACAATTATTTATATAATATTTGAGTAGGAATGCATGTCAGCCCACCCAGATGCTGGCATCCAGTACAGGAAATGTTGTATGCTTCATTCATTCACTCATTCATTCATTGTTCTCTCTCTCTGTCTCTGTCTTACCTTACAGAGAAGATTATAGATATTCTTCTCTCAGCCACCAAGAGCTACAGCCTCGGGGAAGATCTTGACAAGTAAGTTAATGCACAATATCCCCATGTCCATTTTAATAATTTATTTTCATTCTGTTAGTCATCTGACTTTTAAAAGTACAGTGTGAAGAAATGGGAATATTTAGCAATATCTAGCAGTCAGATTCTAGACTGAAACACTGCCCTGCTCACTAGTTCCAGAAGCGACAGTGACCTTCGAAGGCAGTAAGCTGCTGTAATATGTGAGGAGAATCTTCCTCGGTTTGTCAAGTTTTTACCATCAAAAACAAAAGTGAACAAAATCAATCATCCATCCATCCATCCATTATCTTGACCGCTTATCGGGCGGAAGGCATGGTACACCCTGGACAGGTCGCCAACCTATCACAGGGCTAACACAGAGAGACAGACAACCATTCATGCACACACTCACACCTACGGGGCAATTTAGAGTGATCAATCAAACTGAGCATGCTTTTGGATTGTGGGAGGAAGCCGGAGAACCCGGAGAGAACCCACGCATGCACGGGGAGAACATGCAAACTCCAATCAACAAAATCAATCAATCAATCTTTATTTGTATGGCCCCAAATCACAACAAACGTTATCTCGAGACGCTTTTACAAACATAGCAGGTCTAGACCTTACTCTGTGTTAAATTATTAACAACACATCAAGACAGGATAAGATCCAGTCCCCTCTTACTGACAGGACTCAATCTTATCTCATCTTAATCCACCATGAGCATTGCACCCCGCAGTATTAAGCTAGTTACAGCAGCAAGGAAAAACTTGCTTTTAACAGGCAGAAACCTCGAGCAGAACCAGACTCATGTTAGACAGCCACCGAGTTGGAGTTGGAAAGAGGGATAGAGGAGAATAAGAGATAGAGAAAGAGAGGCAGATGATAATTATGAAATGGATATTAGTAGTAGTAGTAGTTGTTGTTGCCGCTGGAGTCTGGAATGTCCACAGCAGAAGGACGTCTACGGCAGTGGCTCAGAGGAACAAAAACAAAAAGATTTTTATATTCAGGTGAATTTAGAATTACTTCAGAATTTCAGAGTTAATTTCTACCAAGTCTGTTTTATTAAGTGCTGCTAAATCCTACACACTGTACCCTTTTACAACAGAAATATTGAAAAAATACTCCTGAAAAATGCCTTCAAATCTTGTTCATCGTTTGATGCTCTTGGGCTTTAAATGCTTAATTTAGGGAGGAGGGGAACTAATTATCAAAGGCAAGCATCTCTGGATCTATTCTTAGTGCAATGTTCTCACCCATGGTGTAACACATCAGCTTATAGATGTATTACAAGTGAAAGTTTTTCTTCTAAAAATGCACAGACTTGTCACATCTTAAAATGTCAGAATATGCTTTAGTGTCACTGATAGACTGATGGCTGCACTGAAGGTTGAGATATTTACATTTTTTTGCATTTAAATATATCAAGTGACGGTCATTGTGCAGTCATGGTTGAGCCAATAGATTTCACTGTTTCATTTTCAAATAGAGAAACCTGATTGTAAGTGAGCTTTACACATACGTCTCCTAACATTAAAAAAATAAATGTCCCTGATGCTCTGGCCCCACAGAGGTTACCTCAGGTCAAACACATGACAGAATCTTTAAATTCAGTTCAACAGGTCTGTCCAGCTGAAACTCCAACACCGATAAATTGTTAAAGTATCTGTGTTGTTCATTTCCCCTCTGGCTGAAATGTTTTGTCTTTATATGGACCTCATCATTTTATAACCACACTGTGCCCTGACCCTGTTTTCAGCAGCCAGGAAAGACAATCAGAAATCTGTTTATTTTTCCACCCCGAGTTAAACAGAGCTCACGCACCACAGGACGCATGTTGTTCTGAGCCAACAAAACAACATTCCAACAAAACCTTCTCTGAAGGAAAACACATTTTCACACTTTTGCTGTCAGTAGAGGACTGTGTGCTAATTTGGCATTAAAGGTTCTCAGAACTCTAAAATATAAATGGATATAATGAGCAATACATTAAAATGGATGTGCTTTAAATAAAGCACTACCTGTTTGGTGTTGGTTGTTGTGTTACTGCTGATCAACAAACCTCTCCTGTTATATGACTCTGCTAACTGACCAGTCGCCAGTTGTTCTCCAAAAGGAAGTGAATAGCATCCCAATGAAAAACCGTCGTAGGTACATTAACCTGGGTGACACAATTTTGGATTAATTTTTCAACCAGTACATCTTTTTTTTTATTTTCTGTTTTTTTATTTTATTTTATGGCATTGTATTAAAGTTTGAACTTAATCTCACTGTTTTATAAGTAAAGAAAAGGGAAGACATACTTGAAGTTAATTTAAAGGTACAGTGTGTAAAATTAAAGGCAAAGTGTGTTGTGTTTAATGCAAGCGGCAAACTCCGGTCTCAAACAATGAAGCCAATGCGGAAGTGATATACACTGCAATACATCGAAAATCCGCTTGAGGCTGGCTGCAGAAACACCGGAAACCACATAGATATGAATGGGAAAAAGACGATCTTTGCAGCATTAATAAACATGTTTACAGCCTGGTTCAAAAAACGGCTTCGCCCTACAACGCTAATCTCTCTAATGGCACACACTGTACGGGGGGTGAATTTTTTTCTAACGTGACGGTTAAGAAGATATTAAGATTATTAGTTTTCAAGCTTAGCGGAGTACTGGAAGTTCTTCTTTCATTTTATGTCAGAGGTACTACAGGTAACATTAGTCCCATCACCTCATATTGCTATTTTTGGAATCCCTGAGGAAGGTACTAAGATAACTACCAAGCAAGTTAATGTCCTCTCTTTTGCTTCATTAATAGCCCGTCGTCGGATTCTACTTCTCTGGAAGAGTCATTCACCTCCTTCAAACACATCCTGGCTTCAGGATCTGCTATCTTTTTTAAAATTGGAAAAGATCAAATACACCATTCGTGGTTCAACAGATAAATTTTACAGGTGTTGGCAGCCTCTCATCTCTCACTTTCAAAGAATGCAATCTATTTAGCTGAAGTAAAGTCATGGCAGGATGATTATGTGTGCTCACTAGTCATCTAGGAAGAACATGTTGATGCTTGATAACATGATGTCCTTCTTTGTTTGTTTGATATTGTTATTATTTTTCTCCTTTTCTATTTATTTTTTTATTTTATTTTTTGTTAGGTGCACTCTCTGTTACTCACTTTGCATATATGTATTCATTTGCCTGTCTCTGTTTGTCATACTGCTGTTTTTAAATGTTAAAATGAATAAAATTTGGTTATAAAAAAAAAAGATTATTAGTTTTGCCCAAATAAGGACATGAATGACGTGACTCCCGGTCAGGAACACACAGCCATTGGCTAAGTGGCTCACACTACGTCACACTCTGCCTAGTTGAGTTCCGCATTACCAATATGGCTGCTGCCGTCGATTTGCTTGAAAACAGCTCTCAGGAACAGATGGGTGACGTCACGGATACTACGTCCATATTTTATACAGTCTATGGTTTTATGGTACAGTGTGTTGTTAGCATTTATCAGAACAGACTTGGTAGAAATATAATATAATATTCTTAAGTATGCTTAGATTAGTGTATAATCACCTAAATATATAAATATAATTTTTTTAGAATGAGCCTTTTATATCTACATAGGAGCGGGTCCCCTGCCCCGGAGGCCCCCATCTTGCACTGCCATGTTTCTTCAGTAATGCAGAGCATACACACTATCCACATATGTGTTTTTGTGTTAAGAGTGGCTGCAAAAAAGCAGCCGTTGAAAGAAGAAGAACAGTGTGGATGTTTTGGATGGTCTTCACACTGTACCTTTTAAGAGTGTTTGACAAGAAAAAATTAGTAGAACATCATAAATATTCATCTTCTCTGTGTTACAGCATGAATTGTAAGACATGTATCATCATGGGAAATGGAGGAATCCTTGCCAACAAATCTCTGGGACAGAGAATTAATGAATTTGACGTTGTGATCAGGTACGTAACGTCACAGGAGTACTTCATGGACATCACTCCCTTTTGCTTACAGGTTAGATTAGATGGATCCTACTAACATTGATAACATTGTACATTAAACTGATAGTGAATTAAATTGAAGTTATTTCTTATTACACAGGACTCCCTTCATGTTTTACTTTTTTGTATGCATCTGTGTTTGTACAATATATAGATATGTGTGTGAAAGCCAAAGAAGACGAGCAGTTTGTAAGATACTTAAACTGCCCTGGCTAACACCAACCATGATTTTTTTGGTCAGGGTTACATATTCTAGATGATTATTTCTTGTCTCCTGTTACTAATTTGTGTGTGATACTGTTCTGAGAAAATTAGTCTGATTATCAATCTATGAATTCAAGAACGCTTGCACTCATTAATTTCCTCTGCGTTAGTCTTCCCTTTGCAATGCAACATCATCTGTCTGTCTGTATCACACCAAATAAATTACATTTAGACCAAGCGGCAACCTCCGGTCTCAAAATATGAAGCCCATGCGGAAGTGTTATAAACTGCAATTCATCAAGAATCCTCTTGAGGCTGGCTGCAGAAACACCGGAAACCACATACACACCCATTCAAAAAAGACGATCTTTACAGCAGAAAATAAACATGTTTACAGCCTGGTTCAAAAACGGCTTCAGTCTGAAAAGCTAATTTCTCCATCGGCACACACTGTACAGGGGTTGAATTTTTTATAACGTGACAGTTCAGATGATATTAAGATTACGAGTTTTTCCCATTTAAGGACATGACTGACTTGACTGACAGGTGGGAACACTGTAGCTGTTGGCTTGGAGGCTCATAGCCCGCCTCTTTACCTCACACTAGCTCGACAGCAGTTAGGTTGAGTTCTGCATTTCCAATATGGCAGCCACCGACGATTGGCTTCAAAACAGCGCTTCAGAAACAGATGGGTGATGTCACGGATGCTACGTCCAGTCTATGATTAGACTCAAGTTTTTATTTTAGAACATCTAGGCAATATTCACCATAAATACATTGTTTCAATAACAAATCATAACAAACAACTTACAATAGCAAGGATATGAAAAAGTGATGATATGAAATCTTTCACCCCTCTTGATTGTTCTTTATTTTGAACAGTGCATTAGTGATGATTGATTATGTCACTGTATATTGCAGGTTAAATGAGGCCCCTGTGAAAGGCTTTGAGAAAGATGTTGGCTCCAAGACCACCATGAGGATCACCTATCCAGAGGGGGCCATCCAAAAGACAGACCGCTACGAGACTGATTCCCTGTTCGTCCTTTCTGCCTTTAAAGCTCTCGACTTAAAGTGGCTGAGACACATGGTCTTCAATCAGCGGCTGGTAAGGACGCTGAAAACTGTCAAATTTACCAATATACAAGGATACAAAGATGCACCTGATCGTTGGTTACATGGTCGCCAATCATCAGAAGTGTCACAAAGTGTATTGCTAGAATGTTTTCAACCTCCTATTTTATGCATACATCTTTGATTTTATTGATAAAAAACATTGAATTTGATTTGAAGTAGGGATGTCAATTTAAAGTATTCTCTGTGATCGATCTTTGGAAATGTTAATGACAATTATTGATTAATCATAAAAAAAGAAATTTTAAATGTAGACTTTTTCCATGTGAAAAACGATGCCAAATGCGTTTTTTCCCTAAGTCAAATTTTCCGAAGTGACGCATGTATATATAGCTGACAGTGTGGAATAGCTACGGATCATATTGAGGCGTGAAAATGTTAAACATACTGAACATCAACGTGTGCAGCAGGCTCAAAGTTAATCTCTGAGGACGCATAGTCATATAAAGTGAAGGCTCAGCCTACAACATACAGATTTACTGCAATAAGAGAACAGACCAGAAACATAGTTCAGACTCACAGTGTCAAGTTTTCTGTCTACTCGTTATTTAGAAAAATAAGCATGTGTATGTGGTCAGGTGTTGGTCGGGAGCGCAACCGGGTCATAATCAGTCAGGCAGCAGAGAAAAAAAAGCGCTCGTGGAGACCTGGGCTGTTTCCAAAACGGCCTGCTACATACTACTTACTAATGTAGTAGACAGTAGGTATTGCCTCCTACATACTGTATTGGAATTTAGTATGTAGTCTGACTGTTCTGTTCGATCTGTGTTGCAGTATGCTGGGTCAGACGTCACTAGATTTCCGGTTTGGGAAAGCGGAAGTAAACAACGGCCAAGCTGATACAGAAACTGGCTGTTTCCGAAATCGCCTACTATACTAGCAGTACGTACTGATATGTCCAAAATTCAGTATGTAGTAAGTAGTATGTGAACAAGAGCAAAAATCTGCAGTATGCCAAAACTCCCCGGATGTCTACTGATTCGGGAAAATATCTCAGTGTGCATCGGACCAGTCTTCCTCGCGTACTGTTTCCCATAATGCACAGCGCTCGTTCTGCTTTTTCTTTTTCCTCATTTTTTCCTCATTTTTTGACCGGAGGAAATCCGTTTTTGGGTGCTGTGAAAGTTATGAAATTACATATAAACCACTTCCTAACTTTTTAAATCATAAATGGATGCTAAATAAGCATTTTATTTATCGGCTTCGCCGTTGTTTACTTCCGCTTTCCGAAACCGGAAATCCAGCGAAGTCTGGCTCAGCATGCTGCATGACAGATCGGACAGAACAGTCATACTACATACTAAATTCAAATACAGTATGTAGTAGGCAATACCTACTGCCTACTACATTAGTAAGTAGTATGTAGCAGGCCGTTTCGGAAACAGCCACTGCTTCTTTAGCATCCACTTATGATTTAAAAAGTTAGGAAGGGGTTTATATGTAATTCAATAACCTTCACAGTACCCAAAAACAGATTTCCTCCCGTCAAAAATGAAGGAAAAAGAAACAGCAGAACGAGCGCTGTGCATTGTGGGAAACAGTACGCAAGGCAGACTGGTCCGATGCATGCTGTGAAATTTTCCCGAAACAGTAGACATCCGGGGAGTTTTGGCATACTGCAGATTTTGCTCTTGTTCACATACTGCATACTACATACTGAATTCTGGCCAAATCAGTACGTACTGCTAGTATAGTAGGCGGTTTCGGAAACAGCCCTGGTGCACAGTCGCAGCCGCCAGTGGCAGCACCTTTAGGCATCTGATTCACATCGAATCCTGCTTGAAATGTAATATACCTCCCTGTTATATGAACAAAAAATGACACCCCGTGATGTTTGTTCCACGTGATAGAAAATCGAAAACAAAAAAAACATGTTTGAGTAAGTTCTGAACAATCAATAAATCGATACTCGATTAATTGTTAACATCCCTAATTTGAAAGTTGAAAAAAAAAAACGGCCACTAATGTCACTGTACACAGGTAGGCACATGGGACATTCATACCTGAATCTAACATGCTGTCAGTTGATGTAGGAAGACAGGAGTTGTTGTTTGGACAGTGAAGTGAGAGCTAGAATGTAAGAATTTATGGTCTTTCAACACTCAGACTGAAAAACAACAGAATTCAAAGCTGAACCCACAAGTGGCAAAAACAAGCACTGTCAGATTTGGCACAGTTTACTTCAATGATTAGAGATCAGAGCTTGATAAGGCCATCTTGCCAATTCCATAACGTTTTGTACCTTGGAAGTAATTTACAACCAAAAACATGTGAAGGTTTAAAAATACCTTCAAGAGGCTCTATTAACAAGCTGCTTCCTGACTAAATGTGGATCAGGATGCTAATGTCTTTTTTATTGTGGTGTTAATTTGTAATGTGTGTGAGTGAACAATCTATTCTTGAAGCTTTGCATAGCACACTGCAGGTACTGTTTCAAGTGGTATCTTTAACTCAAGGACACGGCTGCTCTAAGCTTGTAACACAGTAACATAACACTCAAACTAAAGGAACACAGGCAAGGTGCCTGCTGTTAACAGTCTACAGCTTTTTATTTTTTACAGACTACAGTATTTTTCTTCATCATCCCTCATCTCAAATTTTCATCAAAGCTAATAGATCCCACAGATAGATGAAGTGAAAGCTTCTTCTGTGGTCAGACTCTCATTTCTGTGTTATAGAACATCAATATTTATGGTCTATCTTATTATCACAAATTATAGCCTCCTAAATTGTCTTAGAGTTGAACTGTCAACACTTTCAACAGAATGCCAAGGAGCCTCATGAAGATAAGAATCATAACAAGGACAGCATTAGTTTTAGTCTGAGTGTGGAGTACGAGGCTTCAGTTGTGATGCACATCCGAAAGCAGCCAAGCTAACCAGGTCGTCATGTGGCTATCACCAGGGTGGTCCCTGTCCTGGATCACATTTCATCTCCACAAACAGGTGGAGTCACAAACACATCTTTACCCTTATGTCTGGTCTGTACCTGAAGATACATTGAACCTGTTTGTACAGAGCAATAACATATGCACTTGTTGGTTGAGTTGATCCAAAATCAAAAGCTTGAATTTCTACCGTTCACTTGTAGCATTAGACCGTCTCTCCAGATGCATTGAGAGTGATCAGTTGTTATCACATCTCACTTTCCTGCTTTATATGCAAATCCAACCAAATTGCCTATACTCAACAAAGGCTTACAGCAGAGACAGAGCTCAAGAGAGGGGAGGATAAACAGAAGAGAAAATATGATTCTCAATTTGATCATGAAGTGACTCCTCCATCGTGATAGGTGTATGGACACCTAGCAGACTGCAGAGTCTCTGTAGACAGAGACAAACCGACTAATACATCTGCACTACTGTATGTATGCTTGCCCCTCTCTATGAATTGATATATTGTGCTGCATAATTATAAAAGGGTTAAGGGTTCAGGTTTAACCTGTAGTAAAATGTCCCCATTGTTATTCATCGCAGATGCAGTATGTCCTGTAATTCTTCCTTAGGTTGTCACAAAACTTTAAATCCTCAATTTAAGTTGACTCTTTATTTAAATGTCAAGATTTATTTTGATTTAACTGTTATCTAAGCAGTGACAGCTATGTCTTTAGAAACATTTAATTGTGCATTTATTCTAAAATATTATTAAATGGTAAAATGGTAAATGGTAAATGAATTTGTACTTAACTTGCACTTTTCTAGTCTTTTTGACCATTCAAAGCACTTTTACACTACTTGTCACATTCACCCATTCACACCACACTCACTCACTGATGGTAGAGGCTGCCATAGTAAGGGGCCATTGGTACACATTCACACACCGCTCAACAACAGCGGGAGCAATTTGGGGTGTCTTGCTCAAGGACACTTTGTCATGCGACTGCCAGAGCACGTGACTGACTGTCGGTCGTCCATCAACCTTCCGGTTGAGCCACAGCCGATATGACAATATTTCAAATATTTTTCAAGCCAAATCCAAGTCTTTTGAAGCAGGGTTATAGGTAAAGAGGGATAGATGTTGTTACCATGTCAAACATCTTTATCTGACGGTAGCGTTGTAGTACTCGAGACCGGTCTTGGTCATGAGACCGCTTATTTGAGGTCTCGGAATCGAAAGCATTTTTTTCTCGGTCTCGGACTGGGCGGACTGTCAAGACGGGTCACACATGGACCACCACTGATGCAATCTGTGTCCCTGTCATTACTGTGATAAGAGAGGACCCTCCTTTCTCAATTCATTCATTTTTTCCCCCCACCTGTTACAGCCTCCACTTTCACG
Organism: Notolabrus celidotus; assembly: GCF_009762535.1. NCBI lineage: Eukaryota > Metazoa > Chordata > Actinopteri > Labriformes > Labridae > Notolabrus > Notolabrus celidotus. The sequence continues at coordinate 11,698,507 of NC_048273.1, read as the reverse complement.
GTACTACAGTGACTGACGCCACCTGCACTCAAGCGTTAATGGTCAGAGACAGACGACAGGAGGAGAGACTTTGTGCCCGTGACCAGAGATGTCTGTTAAGTCGTTTAATTAAGCAATAAACTCCCTCACAGCGTGTCAAAAGAACGGCAACAAAGGCAAAACCAAACCTTGTTTGTTGCTTTGGATTGTATTTTAAAGCAAACTTAAATAAAATAAACGGGAGTCTTTTATTTTGGTAACCCTCATGATGATTTTTTGTTTATATATGTGGTCTTGGTCTTGTCTCGGCCTTCCCCTGCCTTGGTCTTGGTCTTGTCTCAGTCTCGATCCCTAAATGTCTTGGTCTTGTCTTGGTCTAGGTGAACTCTGGTCTCGGACATGTCTTGGTCTCGGTCAATGTGGTCTTGACTACAACACTATCTGACGGTCTGGAACATAATATTAAAAATTCCACACTGGGACAGCAATAGATTAGACTTGTTAAGTTTTTGTTTTTTTTTCTAAAAAAGGCCTTTTCTATTGGCTTTTTAAGCATTACAGGGGATTTCTGTTTAACATGGGATTTTGTATGAGTGATATGTAAAGACAGTACAGGTGATAAATGTAGCACCATGCAGTGAGGCTGAATAAACAGTAATGGTGTGAAAGCTCATTGAAGTTGATGAGACTTGCTTCATTCACATCAGCACTTTAAGGCAGAAGATCACATTTCTTACACTTTGGGTAGTAAGTGCAGAAAGCACACCAGTTAGTGGATGGAAACACGCACAACCACAGGAGTTATGAATCCGCAGTCCGACTTTTGGCACTCCAATAGTGAAATTTGCAAAGCAGTATTGTAAGCAGGCATTGGGCTATCAAGACCAATGGCATATAATGTTGCTGACATGGCTCTTTGGATGGGTTTTCCTTTTCAGAACAGTGTTTTGAATTTAAAAAAAAAGCAAGATAATGGGCCTTCATTCCTGCCAGAAGCCCTCTGAGGCTGCAATAAGCTGTAGGGATAACTGCAGTTATTTGGAACCATTATTGTGTGCTTTATATCTTGGCAGCTCATCAATAGTTAGAGATATTTTACTTTAAAAGAAATATTCATCCTAATAGTTGTCATTGAGGGAAACTAAGATGAATTCCAAAGTCAGTTCTTGAAGATGACAATGTTCATCAGTACATACAATTTTCTAGACTGACTCCACCTCGTAAGAGAACTAGAGGACTTCAGTGAATTACTTTGACTGGCTCTGGAAACATTCTTACTCTTCCAGTTGTGCAGGTGAAGTCAACATCTTCGGTTTGAAATTAGATATCTGAGCAACTATTACATTGATTGCCTTTTAAAAAATATCCATGATATGAACAGTGCTTAAGTACAACTTAGAACCACTAGTATGGCTGTAGACTCTCAGTCAGTCACTCTCAGTGTTATTGAAATACATCAAACTTTGTTCTGGGGCCACATTAGGTTCAGGTCCTTGGGTGCCTAATTGTGGAAAAGGAGTATAAATAGATGGAATCTGGGATGATAAACTGTATAACACGGCTGCTTGGTGTAGATTATCCGTGTGTAAACATACTCACTGATACTGTTATTAAAGAAATGTGAGAATTTCTTGTCATTTGATCTTCTCTGCTTTGTGCACATGGATTCCTCAAACACTGTTGTATCCTGTCAGGGCTGCCAGCAGAGCGGGGGTGTTTGGTTTCCGTCCCTGAAAGAAGAGCAAAATGGTCTTGGTCAGACAGTAAGCTCCTCATAACAGATCAGGTGTTAATCCGGTCTTACAGGGTAACAGTGCTATGCTAGTATGCTAATAGCTCATGTCATTGCTGTTGGGTTTCTCCCTGTGCCTCACTCCAACATACCTGAGCAAACTCAGAGGCAGGTATCCCAGTAACTGTTCATAAAGAGCCGTAAAGTCTGCCGGACAGACGGCTCATAATTAGTGTAATGGCCCCGAGTGCACTGATACAGGGGCTTCCTTCTCTGACTGGCATTGTTTGCTCGACTTGTTTTTCATCAGTGTTTTAATGGTGTTGACCTCTCCCCCCAAGCCTCCGCTCAGGGTATTGCTTTCACTGGGCTGCTAACGCACCATCATATTTTCCACTTCTACCCAGTTTGCATCCTACCCCACTACTTTATTGGTTGTAAGAATTGATCATAATCAACAGCATTCATTTGAATCACAATCATCCAGCACTAACATTTCACATTATGTAATATTTGAAACTTACAAAGCTTTATTTATTTCTTGAAGAAATTACATTTTGTACATTGTAACTGACATAAAAAAGTAAGGACAGGGAAACAGAAAGCTTTAAGTATTTTAATTCTTAGAATAAAAGGCACACTCTCTTGCTGTGCCAGGAGAGAATTTGTAACAAAACTTCCTATTTTGTGATATTATATCATATCAAAAGTGAAGCCTAATCAACAAACCATTTAGGCAATTATATAAGCATATCACAAGTAGAAAGACGTTGCCATTGCTAATTATGTAACGATAATAAAAACTGAATGCATTTGCTGAAACCTTAATAGGAGAGCAAACACTATTATTCAAGATATGCTCATAGACTTTTTAATAAACTTCTGTTCCATGTTGTATAATGAAGCACCCTTACATCCCTGACATAATTAATCAGAAAATGGTTAAATAAGGAAAAGAGTCCCTGTTTTACGCATCACATGCTGCAACATTACCTCCCCGCTGATTACTATAAGTCAGGAGCTGCTCCCCCTTTTATCTCTCTTTTGGTCTCCACCAAGTGCAAAAATGTGCAACCTTGTTGTGTTGCTTTGTGCTCACCAGCATTGTTTATCATTTCAGTGTGGTGCTGTCAATGCAGCGTGCAGAAAGTTTATGAGCCTGTTGAAACAGAAACAAGAAGAGTGTAGATGTGCTGTGAAAACAAGATAATGGATTAAAAGAGGCTTCAAATCTCTGTAAAGTTATAGGGCTGGGTGTCAACTCCCTGACTGTTATTCATGACAGCTTTCACATAGTGTCATCATCCGACTATCAGATCTGATCCTGTATGTTGGTAAAATGAGAGGATTGATTCTGCTTTAAAGAAGTGTATGTCCCACTAACCACAGTGTTTCATTGTGTCACCCTTCATCTCTCAGCGCAGCACGGATGGGTTCTGGAAGTCGGTGGCTAAACATGTTCCAAGGGACCCCAACGACATACGCATCCTTAACCCCTTCTTCATCCAGGAGGCCTCTTTCAAGCTGATTGGCCTTCCTCACAACAATGGACAGATGGGCCGAGGGGTGAGATACCTGTTGTTTCCTCTAGCAGTCTCTGTGCTGTTCTAGGTAGAGAAGTAGCAGGAACAGTGAGTTGTTTCGCACACAGCGGTGAGTAAATGATCAGGAGCCCTGGCAGCTGACTCCACTGTCCGTCTGTTTGCATAATTAAAACCTCTTTGAACACAGCAGATGCTTCAGGCGGCCAAGCACCTTCACACACAGAAAAGTTCTTCTTTTATTTGGGCTTTTATGCCTTTATTTAGAGACAGGGCAGCAGACTGTGAAGGAATATGGGAAGAGAAAATTACATGCAATACAGAGCTGAGGATCGTGTATACTTTATGCAGATATGTTCCAGGAAACGGGTCATAGCTTGTTACCTGTTTCAAACTCTTTATGATTGTTTTCTGTTTTATAGAATATCCCAACCCTGGGGGCAGTTGCCATAACAATGGCCCTTCATAACTGTGATGAAGTAGCTGTTGCTGGATTTGGCTACAACATGAGCACCCCCCATGCCCCTCTGCACTACTATGAGAAGATCAGGATGTCAGCCATTAAAGAGGTAACTACAGACCTGATTCATAAGACTCCTTAATCATTTCTAAAACTGACCCTAGGAGGTGATATTTATAATTTTTCAAGGTTAGATTCCTGAAAGCATATACCGGATACTTTGACATGGTCACTCTAAACATGAGGTTTCATGTAGGATATATGAACATGGACAAGGTTAACTGATTACAAAGTGAATAGTGTATACGAACAATTATGTCTTCTGACACAGGTTTGAGTTTCAAAGCCCATGACTTAAAATTCTCCTGACCCTGTTTAAAGTTTAGAGGACGCTGATGATTCATCTCCATCCAACGACTCATACCTGACATCAATCACACACAACCTTTTATTTGTTAGTGTTCTGAGTAACTTGTCAACCAACAACCTCTTAGTTAGTTTCCAGAGTTTACGTTGCACTGGAACAGTTTACCATGACCTTTCTATGATTTGTGCCTCACAGGAGTCTATGTGGGATTTACCCCAGAGATGTGTATGTGGGACTGTTTCTAGACTAATGTTTTCGTCAGCCCACTACATGCGCTATTTAAGTTACCATTCAATCCACTTCACAGTCTCAAGCTGTTTGATAAATCACTCCTAGGTTATCAAGACAGACATGCAATCTCCTTCATCCTTTTTTAACCAACTGAGGCAGACTAGTGTTTCAGTCTATAGATACTGAGCACTTCTTTTACCCCACCCCCTTGAATATACAGCTGAGAAACACAATACACTTCCTTGTCTCTACAGTCCTTTGTATTTTACAGAGACTCATTTGTTTGCTGAATTGTTTGCATTTTGTAAGAATGAGATTTTTGACTTGTTTATTTAGCATTATATTCTTGGTTATCTAAATTACATTATGCAAATGTGTATTGTATTATTTTCAATGCAATTGCAACAACTTTTTTTAACACTACGTGAATTAGGGGCACTGGTGGCCTAGCGGTCTAAGCGCCCCACGTACAGAGGCCACAGTCCTCGTTGCAGGGGTCGCCGGTTCGATTCCCGGCTGGTCGACCATCTCCTGCATGTCTTCCCCCGCTCTCTACTCCCCACATTTCCTGTCTCTCTTCAGCTGTCCAAGAAAATTAGGCAAAAAGGCCAAAAATATAACTTAAAAAAAAAAGAAAAGTGAATTAAATACACATTCATGTAATCAAAACAAAAAATTGTCAAAAACGTAGCATATGCCAGGATATGATATGTAAATGGTAAATGGACATTTTCTAGTCCTTCTGACAACTCCAAGTGCTTTTACACTACTCGCCACATTCACCCATTCACACAACATTCACTCCCTGATGGTAGAGGTTGCTACATAGTACGGGACCATCAGTATTAGCTAATCTCATTCGTACACATTTGCAACAACAACAGCGGGAGCAATTTGGAGTTCAGTGGGACACTTCGGCATGTGACTGCCGGAGCTGGCATCAAACCTCCAACCCTGGGATCAATAGATGACGACTCAACCCACTGAGCTACAACAACCCCTATGTCTCAATGTAGACATTCAATAAAACTAGTGTTAGCAAGCTTCTTCTTTGACTCTGATTACCTGCTCAAATTGCCAATAACATTTCTCCTAAGCAAGATTACTTAATCGTAGACTACAGATGCTACCAGCTGTTCCCAGCTGCCACATGTCTCATAGCTAGGGTAATGAGATGGAATCAGAATCTAAGAAAATGAGACTTGTATTGCGGTGTCAGAAAACATGTCAAACTCAAGGCCCAAGAGTACAAATACATCTAGTAAGTCAACTTTATCTGACAGAGATAAAAGCACATTTCTATCATAACTGGCCTGCTGGTATGTTGCGCACACATCACTCATACTACAAAGCCCAGAATGCTCTGAAACAGCTCATGAACCAATGAAAACCTGCAAGAGATTTGGGATTTCTGTATGCCAAACCTCCATTTTCAGGGATAGGACCGTGTGAGCATTGATGTGTTTGATGCAGTGAGAGCTTTCCAAACCAAACTACAGAGCTTTGGAGACTTTGGAGGTCATCAGTTTAAATTCGAACTGTTTACTCATCTATTTGCGGTTTGCATGGATATAGCATCCCTAAACAACCAAATAAAGATGAAACAAATCTAATATAATGGCACACCGAAGCAATGTGTGTCTGCGCTGCATAGTTTCCACACTTCATCACTCAAAACGATGCCACAACTCTGCCGACAAACTGCTTCAATGCTCTGCTTGTTTGGAAGCGCATACCTGTGTGAGCAACTTTTCTCTGTCATTAAAATAAACGAAACCATGCACTCACTTATCTTACTCATGCACACCTTCATGCCATTCCTGAGAGACACTACAGATCAGAAACCTACTCTAAACATTACTGTACTTACAGCAAAGATAAGATGCCACGCCTCTTGCAAATGGGCCTGAGAGCAGTGCACTCAGTTATGTTTTCTATTTGCACTTTTTATGGATGAAATTTTAATTAAAAATGACCTCTAGATCCATCATATTAAGAATATTTCTGATGATATTTTACTCAAGAAATATTAAAGTCATGTGCTTGCGTGTGCTGTGCTGTCTAAACATTAAACATCCAACACCCTACCTTCTATCCTGTGCTCTCTGTCCCTCCTGCAGTCTTGGACTCACAACATATCGAGAGAAAAGGAGTTCCTGATAAAGCTGGTGAAAGCCGGGGTTATCCAGGACTTGACCAATGGGATCTGTGGTGCAGGATGCTGATGGTCTGCATTCAAATGTTATGCTCCAGAAAGTAGCATTGTGCTCTCCTCCACCTGTTCCAGCACCTGAAGAGGGAAACTCACGGCTCTGTAGGCCACGTTGCTGGCAAACAGCAGCAGCTGGCACTCTTATTGGTCAGAGTTGAGACCGTGAGTATATCAGGCTTAAAGACAAGGACGCACTGCCTTAGTGTTTCATTTTATCCTATTGCAAGCAAATGGCCTCCTATTGCAATATTCAGCTTGTCCTAGTTGCAGGTTAGTGTATTTTTTACATGGATTTGGTTAACTCAGTGTTGAGAATCGAACCAGCACCTTAACCAGGCTGCCCTACAACTAGACTGGCTGCAGGCTGGAGAAAAGAAGGAGCTCATTGTGGGACGAAGAAGACGTTGGACTAATTGTTGGGCCTGTGCCAAGAATACCTCTACAAGTGTCCTTCTGCTTACACATCTGAATGTATCTGCATCATACTCAAAGTTATTATAGACATTTATATCTTCCAGGTTCTGTGTTAAACAGGGTGCACACCAGATGAGGCATGACTCAGCCGTCCTGGACCAGTCTCTGACGTCTTAGTAAACCTTTCTATCAGAGCAACGTGGCAATCATCACAGGGTGTGTGGTTGAGTGTGTCAGCGTCGGTATGAAGCTAGAAGGCTGGGTAATATAAGCAAATAAGAGCTTCCTCTGAATCTACAACACACATCACACTTAAACGCACATCAATGCTCATCACGCTGATTTGACTGCACGAAAAGACACATTATGTATATTTCTTGTGGAGCAGAGATATACAATCATCCCTCAAAGACTTGCCCCCAAATGTCTACTGGATGTAGCAGAGGCCTGAGCAGCTCGTATCACTGAGAAGTTCACTTTGGATGTATAAATGCACATATCTATTTAGCATTGACTGCAAATTATATTAGCTATACATGTGTGTTATTGACTTAATATTTTGCAGCTGTCCTTTCTCCTGCTGAGTCTGTGAAAACTACAGGCTTCTTCATGTAATACCAATAATTTAATAATAGCTATAAGACAGTTATTGAAACGAGTGAAGTATAAATGTGCTCATAATTTGTTAAGAACAAGTTCTGTGCTGTGGAATATTTCCAATAAACATCTGAAATGTTGTGAAGGTATGACAAAGGTGTGGCCAAGCTGCATCCAGGGGACACAGGGGGGGAACCTCACTGAGTCCTAGCTATCATTTTGTTGAAGTGTTGCCTACAGGTTGGATCGTACGGAGCACCACTGTGGTGTTGGACTGACAGTGAGTAAAGAAAACAAACATGTTTCAACTAAAGACAACAGGCCCCAGAATTTTCCACAGTAGTGTCCTCTTGAATGAAAAACATTTCTTTGTTAATTTGATTGGACGAAGTGATGACTTCACACTTTAGTCAAGTCAAAGATAAGGTGCTTATTTAACTCAGAGAACAGCGTTTCCTTATACTGCAGGTAATAAAGGAAGATGTTGAGTTGTGGAAAGCATTATACGCACCTAAAAATAATGTCTATCTATCTTTCTGTCTTAACATATGAAATGAATTGCTTGCATGACCGATACCTGCATCATATCAGACAGCAGTGTATTGAACTCCTTTATTCTTCATACACAGATGGCATTATTGTGATTTGATTTTTGATGATTACAAAAAGAGGGGATTTCACTTCTTTAAAGCTGGAGTCAATCTCATCTCCAGATCAAATATCCTGTAGTACAAAGTTCTTCATTTCAAACCTACAGAGGTGCACCTTCTCATGACCAAGGCTTTTCAAGAACAAATCTCTTTTTTTGTCTTTCATATTTGCCATGAGGAGGTAAAATGAACTCAACTTGCATATAGGTCAGATATTATCAACACAGTGCTAAAGTTCACTTTTCTGTTTTTTAATAAAAGTAAAGAGCAGGCTGTTACTCAGGGTGACTTCATCTGAGATAAACAAAATAAGCCCCTAAGGCCAGGGTCAGAATACATGACATCAGCTTGATAATGTCCCAAATCCAAAACAGACATTAAGAATATAAATCAGCATTAGCATTAATAAATGTCTAGTTTGTTCCTGTGTTATACGCTTTTAGTCTGCCTCACAAAATCTTGACATAGAACTATCAATCTGAACTATTTTCCTATTCCTTAAATAACTGAACCAAGGAAAATGACAGTGAAGAATAAGCTAGCAAAATAGCAGACATAGATGTTACCAGTGGATTTACAATACTTTAAAAGTCGACTTTATAAGTGTTTCATGTGTGGAAAATGTTTTCAAGCTCTTTGTTCAAATTCAAGTATGATTATTATGTCATTGCCAAGGTAATAATGCATTTTAAAGCTCCTGTAAGTATTTTTTTTATATGTTTTAGAACAGACTGCAATTAGTATTGTTACTTCGTCATGATCTACAAAAGCAAGCAAGATCATTAGCATAAATACTGACTTTCTCTATATTGTAATTTTTGATGTCTAGAACTTCTTGTAGGGGGTAGGTGTCAGATGAAGTGAATAACAGTACTTCTGCAGGAAAAGCGTTTTTTAAACATGTCCTATCGTAACAATTCTTGGATGCAGATACATTTGAAACTCAATAGGTTGATTTTTTTGTTATAAACACCACTAACTCGTACAGGATACAATCAACAAAGAGGTCAGGTACTGCTTTGACCACAGGCGGTGCTAAAATTAGCACAGACCCAAAGTTTGTTATTAGAGCTTTAATGTTGCTTTTGTTTAACTCTAAAGAGACTCAATGTGGCACGTTTAAAATCAGAGCCTACATATAAAAAGCCATACTTGAAGTCATGGTCATATTGAATTATTTGCTGCACAGCATGTTTTTTTTTATTCAATGATGGATTTAATTTTTGGGTGTTTTTTTGTTTTTGTTTATATGAATGGAAAATGTCAGATGGAGTTAAGCTGGTACCTGCTTTAAAGATCCACCTCTTCTCTTAAACACCTCTTAAATGTCAATATTCTTGATGTCCCAGAAGAACATTTGTTCATAATTGTTTGTGTCTCAGTGGAACACCAAAGCATTCCCCTCAATCACTTCACTCAGCCTGTTATAGGCTGCTATCTCAGGCCCCCTGACCACTCTTATGATCAGTGTTACTATCAAACACATGAACGAAGCTTTATAAATCTATCTCACATTACTGAAGATAATCAGCTGTGTTGTGAAGTCTGTGTGAGTGTTTGTGTTGCTTTAAACTGTAACCTGCATAGTTTATGCTCACCTAACTGCAGGTGATTGTTGACTTGATGCCAGTCAGATTTTCATGCCAAAGTATTCATATATTTACTGTAGGCCTTGCACAGGACCTCACTGATAAATAAAGATTGAAGGATGCTGTATTTGTACCTTGTCTGTGTACCTTTTTTAAGTTGCATTCTGACAGAAGAGCTATTTGAATTGTAATGACAATCATCCCATAAGCATGGTTAAGTGTGGGAACATAAATTTGCTACATTTTGAAATATACCTCTGTACTTTTTTTGGAAAACTTGATGGAGTGGCTTCAAAAAATATACACTGCCCGTTCAAAAAAAAAGTTGCACAATCTCATATTACGTTGGACCGCCTTTAGCTTTGAGTACGGCAAGCATGCCCCGTGGCATTGTTTTGATAAGCTTCTGCAATGTCACAACATTTATTTCCATCCACAGTTGCATTCATTTTCTGCCAAGATCTCGTATTGATGATGGGAGAGTCGCTGCACTAAGTCTTCTCCAGCATATCCCAAAGATTCTCAATGGGGCTGAGGTCTGGACTCTGTGTTGGCCAATCTATGTGTGTAAATGATGTCCCATGCTCCCTGAACCCCTCATTCACAATGTGAGCCCGATTAATCCTGGCATTGTCAACTTGGAATATGCCCAAGCCAAAACCTCCATTGATGGAAATACCTAGTCATTCAGCATTCAGGTAGTCAGATGACTTCATTCTTTGGGCACATAATGTTGCTGAACCTAGACCTGACCAACAACCCTAGATCATAACACCGCCCCCACAGACCTGTACGGTAGGCATGAGGCATGATGGATGCATCACTTCATCCGCCTCTCTTCTTGCCCTGATGCACCGATCACTCTGGAACAGGGTCAATCTGAAATGTCAGACCACATGACCTCCTTCCACTGCTCCAGAGTCCAATCTTTATGCTCCCAAGCAAATTTAAGTCTTTTTTCTGATCAGCCTCACTGATCATTGGTTTTCTAAGGGCTACACAGCTGTGTAGTCCCAATCCCTTGAGTTCCATTTGCATTGCGTGTGTGGAAATGCTCTTACTTTCACTATTAAACATAGCCGTGAGTTCTACTGTTGATTTCCTACGATTTGATTTCACCAAACGTTTAAGTTATCTCGGATCAAGATCATCCAAGAGTTTTTTCCAACCGCATTTCTTCCTTGAAGATGATGGTTCACCACTTTCCTTCCAGGCTTTAATAATGCGTTGGACAGTTCTTAACCTGATTTTAGTAGTTTCAGCAATCTCCTTAGTTGTTTTCTTTCCTTGATGCAGGCCAATAATTTGACCCTTCTGAACATCCTTTCCACGATCACAGTATATGTCTTCCGACATGGTTGTTTACTTATTGAGAAGCTACTCACCTCATCAGCTGGGGTTAAATAAGTTGTTGCCAACTGAAACATATTAATCACTGAAGTAATTATAACATGGAAGGCTCTTACCTATTTGATTCATTAAATCCAGATGGCAACTTTTTGGGGGGGACAGGCAGTGTATGTATTGTTTCAGATGACTGACGAGGACACTTACTTTAGCATCACATTTTATCTTGCTTGGGTTGCACAGTCTAGTAAAAAACCAAACTAGGACCTCAGGACCAGTGCCAAGACTGTCAATGTTGATTCTATGAAATCCCTGACAAAAAGTCTGTGGAATGTATGGTTTATCTGCAGTGTCAGATACCCAGCATTAGACCAAAGGGCTTGTAGAATGGAGATGGGCATGTATTGTGGATTGACTACAGTTAGAAAACCAATGTTATCCTGTCACTGATCATCTAAGGTCTAATCGCAAGCTGCAGCCAGATGTTTTTGAGTGTGGTGAGTCATGGAAAGGCTAATCTGTTTATAAGTTATCTGTGTTACACAAACAGTAATGATAACTTTGAGCAGGCATACAAGCTAAGTCAAGCCACTTGCCATTATATTATTATATAATTTCTAATTACAGAGCTGTGTAGATTTAATGTGTAACAAATGATTTCTAATATCTGTTTCAGATAAAATGCTACTTTTAATATGACTTTTGTTTTTGTTGGCTTTATAAAGTCTTAAATCAGAGTCAGTGATCAGGGATTTAACTTTGGACAGCTTGCTGTGTTGACGAGTACAAGATCCTTGGCGTAAAAGTGGTCCGGAGATTGTCTTGACAACTTGGAAACATTGCTTTTGAAGATTACTGCTTACTACATTGCACTGCCCTTAACTTTGCCTTTTATCTGTTCCTTGGTTTCAAATAAAATCCCTTTAATATGGAAACCAGCCTTTGTTCTCAACTATTGAAGAGAAGAAGCCACAGAGAGGTTGCAGGTAAAACCATGTCAAAAATAACCAGCTGCATAGCAGCTCTTCTCTTGGAGCTGAACAGTGAGATCAAATAAAGTTACTTAAAAGGACCTTGTTTTACCAATACTATTTATAAGTTGTTCCCTCTCTCTCTTTTTATCTCTTTCACTCTCACAAACACTCTAGCATACTTTTGACCTGGCTATGGCCTCTCTCCCGTTGTGAGTCCCAAAATAAAACAATGCAGCACAATTTAATTTGTGTGTACAGGTTTAAGGACTTCCTTAGCCCTCAATAAAGTTTAAGGATAAACTGATGTCTCTCAAAATGACCAGTGTAGTCCAGGGCTTAGTTCAGGTTCGCTTTTAGTTTTTCAATTCAGACATTTCATAACTCCTAAGTGACGTGACAGAGTGGGAAATGGGAAAACAAAGATCCTCTGTCAGAAGTAAATGTTAAACATAACAGTTTTTGTCCTGCCTCTGACCCTCTTGTGTCTTTAAGAACACTTTAAGAAGCTCTTAGGCATCTGTTTTGTATTTATCAATTTGATTTCTTCAGTAAATTGTAGAAAATAAAATCTCACCTCCCAACATCTGAATTCACGCAGATAAACAAAAAGTTTAGACCTTTCTGTATTTGATAAATACCACTCTTTAATGAAAAGTGCTTAGTTTTAGTGGATAGTTTCTTATCTTAACAACCTGGTTTCCCACAGCAGCAGGCAGCTGTCTCCAGTGAGAAAGCTCTGATAAAACTGCCAGGCAATACCTACTGTAGAAGCAGCAGACAGACACAGCTACAGACCAGCTGGTGAAAACAGAAGAGCTCTTAGCAGCTACAATGTTTTATGTTCTCTCAGATTGTGGTGGACACAAAGTGTTTTCATATTATCAACTGTCAATTGTCATGTTGCACCTGGTTACACTAGGTATAGGACAAGAGACACACTCTAAGAACTGCATTGCTGACAGTCTATATTTTTGAGGCAGTCTGAAATATTTGATATGATTTGATTTTCCGACTGTCATTGTCTACCTGAGCGGAAACTGCCTGACTTTGAAGGATGGAATGTACTAGTTTGGTGATTCATCATCAATCATCAGGACCAAAATTTCCACAAGTACAATAATTTGGTTTATGACCAAATACCTGAGGGGATAATGACAATTCCATCAGGCTCAAGTAGGCTTTGGATTTAGCATTATGCTGAATGCTAATTATAAGAATGTCAATTTTGTTACATAGATAATGATGACTTCAGTATCAAGGCCAAATTGTTATTATTTTAATACAAAATCGTAGTGATCACCATGAACATGTGAGATAAGTGGATTTTAAATGAGTATATATTGCTCAGTTAAATCCAAGCTACAAAATGTAATATACTCAGGTTACCTTGCTTTGCAAAAGTGTTAGTTAAATAATTTTATCCAGGATTAGGAAATTAAATCTCTAGAGTAACCATCAACCCCAAGCAACCCAACAGACAATTGTAGAACAACAAGATGAAACAGAGTGTAAGTGTGAGTCGCTTGTTTTATCCCACATCCTCATGAAAAGACAAATAGGTCAGACTTTTCCTTCTCTCACTGAGTTTGACAACTTCCTCATCCTGTTTGACATGAACAAGAAGAATGTTGATGTCATCAGGTGTAAGAGTGAAGGCAGACCAAGGCAATGTACTTCCTCTCCTGAATACAGCGCTGGGCCTAAAAGATGATGTCACTGTTTCCTATCCCAGGCTCACATAGCTATACGACAGTCATGGCTAAAATTACTGCATTATAGTGCATCACACTCAACAACAAAAGTGTAGATACAGTAATTTCTAGAACCAACTTCCTGACTTCAGAATGCAAGCCTCGGTTCATTCATTGACTGTCCCCATTTTGGTATCAATTAAAGCTGCTGTTGGTGAAATGGTGTAAAAATGTTACTTTTTTTCTGCTGGGTTTGGAGAAAAGGTCATAATACCCATCAGTACTCATCGGTAAGTGGAGTAATTTGAGACTATTGCAAAATCTGTGTTTTCTAATTCCTTTCAAGCAATGTTATTATTCCCCTTGTTCCCGTTATGACAGACCAATCATAGCTAATCTCCAATCCTCCGTCCTGATTGGTTTAGGGGCGGCCCCTACTAGGTCCTCCGGTTAGTTAGGAGTCCGGCACCATGATCGCGCACTCTGATCTGTGTGTAGAGAAGGGAGAAGGAGCTAAGAGGAAATCTGGTTGGGAGGGGTAGTGTTGACGTTCAAAGTCCCTCTCTCTAAACAGATGTTTACTCCGTGACTACCAACAGCAGCTTAAAGTATACGTCAGGAACCACGGGTCTTCTTCTTTCATAGTAAGAGTTGCACAACAGAAGTACGAAGCACAGTGTTCCCTTTTATATTCTATGGGGAAAAAATTAATAACGCCCTCTAACGATGTCTCTGAATGTCCTTGTTAAGATTACTCCTCTCATAAATCGTCATACTTACTAACCAAGCGTTGAAATATGATTTTTGGAGATTTCCTTTCACAAAGGGTAAAATGGTAAATGGACTTGTAATTATATAGCGCTTTTCTAGTCTTTCTGACCACTCAAAGCGTTTTTACACTACTCGTCACATTCACCCATTCATACCCATTCACTCACTGATGGTAGAGGCTGCTACAGTAAGGGACCATCAGTGTTAGCTAATCTAATTCGTACACATTCACACACCTCTGAACAACAGAGGGAGCTATTTGGGGTTCAGTGTCTTACTCAAGGACACTATGTCATGTGACTGCCAGAGCTGGGATCGAACTACCAACCTTCTGATTGATAGACGACTCTACCCACTGAGCCACAGCAGACAATAATAAATGTCATTACCCTCTCTATGTTAAAAAAAAAAGATTTAATTAAATTACCAAACACTGTAGTGTTCTCTGATGATGATGTGACTGTAATTTAGGCAGCTGAAAATGGGTGGAAACAGGTTTTAAACATTCAGACCTGATTTCACCCTCTTTTAAAACCAGTATCATACTGAAATCCTGGTTATTGCTCAATGGGATCGGTGTTATTGGGATTTGGTTTGTTGTAACTCAAAAGACTTTGCATTATTTGCTACCCATTATTTTGCCTCTTGCGTACAAACATGACCCCAACATGACTTTGCCTTTTAAGAAATGTCTAATTATTGGGAAATCATAAAAGTAGTCTACAGAGGTTTGCAGCTTTGAAAGTTTTATTGACACCGGTGAGTCATAGCAGAAGAATGTTACCAGAGGGAGGGTATGAGTTTGGATGTTCCCTTTAACATTGTTGGCAATTAAAAAAATTAGAGAACCCAACTTGCGTGAACATTCTACAATTTTCCATGACACTTTATTTCATTCTATATGTGTTTTTGCTTGACTGCTCTGAGACTGTTCAGTATTTCAGGTCTACCCTGCCACAACCGGCACATTGACTTGATCCAACACGCACCTTAAATGATTGAGCGGCTCTTGCTACAGGCGATATCATCCGCCATATAGTAGCTCTGTAGTGCTTAGATAACTGCAGAGAAGAAGAAAATCAAATGCCAAAGAAGAAAATGGTAACATGGGTTGTGATTTACTTTGCATTACACCGTCACATCTTTATTGGGCTCTAGCTCACAAGAGAGGGACTTGCTCCTCTCAATAAACCCTATGTTTGACATTTAGCCAGACATATCCTGCTCCAATATATTTGTATGCCCACATTTCATAGAAGTGACCAAAAAAGTGTTTTGTGATGTTTTATAGTGTTATCTTATACTACACCTTTACTGCTGCTATAGCTGCCCGGGGGGACTGGCACACTGACACACTGGGATCCTATCTCACCCCCCAATCACTTACGTTAACTCTCCCTGTTCCATTAAAGTTACTAACCATAGACACTTCTGGAGTCCAACCACAACTCGGTCGAGGCAGATGGCTGTATAACATGAGTCTGATTCTGCTTGAGGTTTCTGCCTGTTAAAAGGAAGTTTTTCCTCGCCACTGTAACTTGCTAAATACTGTGAGGTGCAATGCTCATGGTGGATTAAGATTAGATAAGACTGAGTCCTGTCAGTAAGAGGGGACTGGATCTTATCTTGTCTTGATGTTGGGTCTTTTTTAATAATGTAACATAGAGTACGGTCTAGACCTGCTATGTTTGTAAAAGCGTCTTGAGATAATGTTTGTTGTGATTTGGGGCTATACAAATAAAGATTGATTGATACTGTTATATTTTTTTATTAGGGCCTTACTGTGTTCAAGAAACCAGCACTGCACAGAACAGAGTTTGCAGAAATATGACAGGTTTATGGACTGGTCCAATCAGAAGAAGTATACATAAAAACTTCAGAATTTTTTATCCTTGTACTAAAGGAACTTTCATTCAAGAAAATAGGAGGCCAATACAAACCAATATAGTGACCTACACATAAAAAGCCACAATAGTGAGTTTAGAAAGTGTACTTTGTTAAAATCCTCAGAATGATACTTGGAGGTAGCAGGAAAAAGTTGTAAACAACAGTTAGCAATTACTGCAAACGTGCATTCATACAGCAACATTAGCACTAATTTGGAATCATTCTGTGTCCACATGAAGTGTGGGAGTCCACCATTTATCTCCTTTTCACTCTGTGTTGATCTTTCGACATCATGGTAAAATATGTACATATTTGTGTTTACCAACCTGTCTCGTCTGTCTGTCTGTCTGTCTGTCTGTCTGTCTGTCTGTCTGTCTGTCTGTCTGTCTATCTGTCTATCTGTCTATCTGTCTGTGGTGTGTTTGAGTCTTTTGGACTGAAAAAGTGACCCTGTAATATGTTGGTGATAAGAGTGAGAATAATCAGTACATTTGTGGGTCATAAGACCAAAAAGACATGTTCATAAGTACAAAAAAACATATTAGGTATTAGATTTAATCTCCTGACAATTATATTTTTACAGCCAGTAGATTACAGAATCATACAGATAGCAAGTTAACAGACAATATAATACAAATATTGATAACTGTAACTTCAGAATATAATTCTAGAAGAGAAAGAGTGCCTAAGGGTTAACTTTTTATATGGTTTGGCTGGTTGTTTCCAAGATATGCTAAACATCATGTGTAATGTAGCATGAAATCCAAAGGTGTCAAGCAATGACATGTTTTATAGGGTTTCTATCAGACAACAATAAACAAACCCTGTCACAGCTGAACTATTCCAAAAATGTGACATCAGACAGTACACTATCAAAGTGTTATTACAGCCTGCATCCTGCCTGTGTACTGTAGCACGGCAGTGACGGCAGTGAATACTAAACAGATTTGGAAAGTGTGAGATCACAAACAGCCTTGCTATGGACAGAAGGAGCAGGTGGCCACTATTAAAAGAGGATCCTTGACCTGGACGTGTTCTCAGGCTGTGTTTTAGGGGGGTCACTGGGTGAGTGCACACAAACAGAAGCTCCTCACTACTATGTAGGTGGCCCCGAGATGACAACATGAGGATGGTGAGGATGAGGAGGGACAGTGTCCACATACCAGCGACAATGGCCAGCCCGGCTCCGCTTACACATGAAGTTTCGTCTTGTTCCCTCTCCTTTCATCTATGGAACCTGACCCAGGCCAATCGTCCCAGACCAGCATTTTGTTTTAATTAATCCTGGATCTGGAGACAGGCTGAGCTCCACTCTGGGGCAGAATGTGGCTGTACAAGCTCAGGTTGCTCTCTCCATTATTCCCACTGACAGTGCATGTACGTTAGGTAAGGCCACAGCACACTCCCCTGTGAAAACCTGCACTCTACTTCACAGCAGTACATGTGGGGGCTCCTGCAGACAGAATCCATGCATCTGTCTTTCCATGTCATAAAAATCACCTCAGTTGGGTCATGCAAACTCCTTCTGCTACATGCAATGTCACACTGGGATGAACAACAGAGGAGCCATGGCTATGTAATTAAGTCATGCTGCAGTTAGTGAAGTGGTGCAGTGTCTCCTCACTCAACACCCATTTCCATGTTTGAACAATCTGACTACTACTGTGCAGAGTTTGAATGGTCTTCGTGGTTGCTTCTTGTTCCAGCCAGGCCCTTCGGTTAACTTTTAATTAGATTTAAACTCAAGATCAGACCTTACTGGGTTAGATCAGGTGTGCAGTTGAAAAGCAGGTTTGCAGCATCAAGTCTGGAATGGCAGCACCAGCGACACAAAATATTCATACTCCAGAAATCTTAATGCTGACAGTGGTGAATCATTCCTTAACATGATTTCACATTTTGATGTTGAAGTTTAACATGTCCCCATGGTCATCAAACCATTATAATCTTGCAGGGGAAATTGCCAAACTTTTAAAACAGTTGGAGGCTTGTATATGACTGTATATCTGTTGTTTCTTTGTGCTTTCATCAACCCTCACTTTTTGGACACAGCGCTTTAATGAGGGAAATAGCCGGGGCATACAATGTCATTTTTTCATAGGTTAAAATAAGTGAATACAGAAATATATTTTATGTCGTGGATGCTTATGTATGGCTCTGGTTGTTGTCCTTGCTAAAATCTGATGTCACACAGCTTGACAAATGTTTGAGCCCTGTTAATAACTTCTGTATGTTCCAGAATTTGCAATAATCACATGAGCAGAACCCTCATTTAACTCCAGAATCTCATTCCAAAGGCTTAGGACACAAAAGCAGAACCTATGAAAAGGGTTAGATTTTTGATTGCATTGAACGAAGTTCCTTCAGCTGACAAGGGCGTCAAGATGTTGTAAAATTTGGGGTCTGTATTTGAGTTCTTCAATCCACTCTTTTGGGCCTACAATACCAAACATCCTCAACGAGCACAGGAATGTAACCCTGATCAGACGTCTTGACCACTTCCTGCATGCTGCTCCCAGTAGGACACTCTTCAAACCATGCATGACCACCCAGGACAACAGTGACCTCCTGTCACTCCTTACACTCTGAGTGGACCCCAGGGGGCCAATAGAATCAGTGACAGGTTGGCTGGAACAAAGCAGCATTAAGGTATCAGGTCCTTCAGGGCTATTGTGAGACTGTTCAACTGTGGGAGCAGGGTCCCACTGAGATCTTGGGAGGTATGGAAGGTGCAGTGGTGGGCCCTGACCTCAGGCTGGGCGTTGATTGCAGGGTAATGTTCAGCTTTCAGACACATGCTGATGATCAGGGTTATTTTTTCTGAATGCTTCTGTCTGTACCTGCCCGCCCTCTAACATCAGCTGCCAGATGTAATTGGCCATGACTGAGGAAGCATGTAAGGTTTGGCAGTCGGCTCGCATCACTCCGTCACTCATCCACTTTAGCCGAAAAAACACAGACATATGTGTTGTTTTTGGTTCTGAAGTCACATGTAAGTAGCAGCTTACAAGCAAAAGTACAACAAATACCTCTTTGCGTTTTGATACGAGGTCAGGAACCTCTCCCAAGATCCCATTTCCTCCGCATTATTCATCCTACACTAACACTCTGTTTGTGCAGCTGATAACTGTACACCTGAAAATACATCATCCGGACAGGGGCTAAATGGAGTTTAAATGAGTATTGAAATAAAATTATTTCAGCCATCAATTCCTCTCTGAAGGGTGAAGCCATCATCCTGTTGTCAAGGAACAGTTAATTATATCCGTTGGGAATTGTGGAGGGGAGGACTGATGATGTAGTGCACTGTGTTAGGTAGAGATTTATGGGAAAATAATCAGGTGCAGCCGGTCAGACTCCTGCAGCAGGATGAGAAGCGAGGCTTTGAAGAGAAACAAAGCTGCATCGACTTATGGAAGCACCAGAGTTGAAGGTATAACTCATCAAAAGTGGATTTAGGAAACCACAAAGAGAAAGAAATGTTGTTTTATAGCTTATCGTGCTTTCTCTACCTGAAGCAAAGTTTTAATATAATTATCCGCTGATCATGTCAGCATGGATGATGAAGCTCAACCTGCCCAGTGTTAACGTAGCCAAATTCTGCTTGGGAAACCTTTGCCAACAGTGAAACAAATGAACATAAACTTGGATTAAGTCAAACAAAGCTGAATAATTTTGACTTAGCTTGAAAGTTCACTAAACATTCTCAACCCTAAGTTCACTTAGCTTGTACCAGAGCTTTCAAGTGTATCACACTTTCGTTTTCCTGAAGTTGTCATTCAAACCATGTGCTCAGTCAAGCCTTTTTTGGGGGATAACAGCAAACTCTGTCATGATTACAGACTAACACAATTGTGATCTACCTTTGACATTTGTTTCAGTTTAAGCTTCAAATAAAATACTTCAGTTATACAGGTGCCGGCAGGGGTGCACTGGGATAATAAGGAGTTTGGCTCCATCCTAAACCAACCTGTCCACATGAACCATTTATTGTGTTGGCTAACTTTCTTTTACCGTGAATACTGTACATTATTGAATGAACTTCCAATGTTATAAGGAACTAGCAGATGCCACAGTTAATCTTTACCATTGATCCCAAAAATGTGATAAAGCTACTGTGATTCAGCTAACAGCTACGTGTTCCCGTCCGGAAGTCATGTCAGTCATGTCCTTATTTGGGCAAAAACTCGTAATCTTAATATCTTCTGAAACCGTCGCATTAGAAAAAAATTCACCCCCCGTACAGTGATGGCCAATAGGGAAATTAGCTATGTAGAGCCAAGCCGTTTTTTGAACCAGGCTGTAAACATGTTTATTAATGCTGCAAAGATCGTCTTTTTCCCATTCATGTCTATGTGGTTTCCGATGTTTCTGCTGCCAGCCTCAAGCATGTTCTCGATGAATTGCAGTTTTTAACACTTCTGCATGGACTTCACATTTTGAAACCGGAGGTTGCCGCTTGGTTGAAACACACCGCCGTTATGATCGCTTTGCTGATCGCTTTTATTATTGCTATGATTTATTTCCTCCACAGGGAGACATGCCCAATGTATAAACTACAGGCCGTATTGTCACACTGTTTATTAGCACCGCAATTTAGCTAGTCATGCTTGGTATGTGTAGACTTACCTGGATCCTGACTGGCAAAAATGTAACTTGTTTTGTTGCATTTCCCTGCATCTGCAGCAATGACCTTCCTCTATTTAGTTCTCTCTATCTGCTCCTCCTTTCCTTGTCTTCATTTCCATTTCACCTGGCCATAATGCTGTCTTATGTCAATGAGTTGATGAGTGCCATGAACTTTGTGTGGAACGCTATGACGTCATGAATTGCAGATGGCGACCAGGACACTGCAGGAACTAGTTAACCACAAAAACAACCATTAGAGCCACACTTAAACATGATGATGCATGCATCCAGAGAGGAATATTCACTTGTTCTGACTGCTCACAGTGGACCAGATAGACCCACAGGCCACCAGGAAATGTCCCAGTGCTTCCAAACACACAAACCGTGGACACCAGTTTAGCTCACTGGTTAAAGCGTAAGCTCCACATACAGAGGTCATGGGCGTCAGACTGCGGGGAAAAAGGCACTGAGCATACAGGGCCCTCATGTGAAAGGGGCCCAAACCTACCTGCATTAACGGCCGTTAATGCAGGTAGGGGCCCATAGAGATGAAATGCCTTTGTACAGGGACCATATTTTTCTGGAACACCCCTGACAGAGGCTCTAGTCCTTAGTGCAGTGGCTGAGGGTTTGCTGGCCATTTGCAGCATGTCATTCCCCACCCTTTCCTCACAACATTTACTGTTGTTCTTCAGCTGTCCTATCCAGTTATGGCAAAATGATTAGTTGTATGGTTTTACTACTTCTCTTTCCTTTGTGTAGGCCTATCAGCTTGACTTTTTTGCAGCACTGTCTTTTTTACAGATCTTGGCTTTGACTTTTGACTTTCTTTACCTTCAATCAATCAAGTCAATTTAATAATAATAATAATAATAATAATAAAGGCTTAAAGCATTACATACTGTCACTTAACTCAAAAATATTTTTTCTGGAATTTATGACAAACTGAAGATGTTAGAGTAAAATTGAAAAAATCTGCCTGGCTCATTCTCATAGCATTAACCACTTATTAGCAAATGGGGATACAGTTATACTTGGTGTGAATGGCCAAGCAGCATGACTTCCAGGGATCATAATACAAAATTCTGTACCAGAGCAAAGAAGGCTGGGGTGACGGAGGTAAAGCTTTGCTAGCAGCAATGCAGAGTGTGGCAGCTTTGGTCTATCAGGGATCAATGGGAAGGAAGTTGTCTTTAAATGGACCACCTTGTCGGGGGAAATGGCCTTATTAGGAATTAGATGTAATGATTCATTCAGCACACTGTCAACCGATTACAGCTGGGGCAATTAAGCTCCATACCCAGTGAGTTAACCAATGCTTCTTTGTTCCTCACCTGAAAGACACTAGGATGTACTCATATTTATTTTCTGAACTGTAAAATATCTTAATCAATAGATTATTGTGGCACAAAAAGCATCTCTTTGCATGCATATTCACATTCAATCAGTGAAACTCAAGACAACCAATTTTCTCATTATAAAAGATCTTACATTTTGGACACTTGTATTATTGGTTGCCAATCACTGATCTTCATCTTTTTCACAGTTGAATGATCTCAGAGAGCATGTATAAGTCAGTTGTGACTATCAATATAACTGAAAAGGCTCTGAGTAATTTGTACTCAACACCCATCAGGTGTTCTAGATGTTAAAAAGTTCAAATACACACATAGCATTTAATTGTGGCTATTGTTTTGCCAATTAGAGCTTCAAAGTCATCAAACAGGCCTTAAACTCTTTGGAGTTGAAGTGCCCTTCTTGAATAATAGAGCTTGTGCTGGACTAAAGTAATATGAGTGTGGGATGGTTTGGCTGATGGCCTGTGTGGCTGTTCAGGGTGGACTCAGTACAAGTCAGGCAGCCTGAGAATGAGACTCCATGCTGTGAGTGGACATGTAAAGGGCGGAGGCCTCTCTGATGATGCAGCTAAGGAATGGTTTCTTGGAGAGCAGAGGTCGAGGGTGTCAGTAGCCAGTCTGATCTTCTAGACTCAGGATGGCCTCTGCTTGTGCCTGACATATTTTCGAAGAGTACTTAAAACCTGGGGCTACCCTAACTGGGCCTTCATCAAGACCACCAGGAATCACAGTTCCGGCAGACAGGAGAGTCAATCAATCAATCTTTATTCTTATAGAGCCAAATCACAACAAACATTATCTCAAGACTCTTTTACAAACATAGCAGGTCTAGAACATACTCTATGTCAAATTATGAACAGAGACCCATTACCAAGGCAGAGTAAGACTCAGTCTTAACCTACCTTAATCCACCATGAGCATTGCACCCCGCAATATTTAGCTAGTTACAGCAGCAAGGAAAAACGTCCTTTTAACAGGCAGAAACCTCGGGCAGAACCAGACACATGTTAGAAAACCATCCGCCTTGACCAAGTTGGGTCTGGAAAGAGGGATAGAGGGAGCGGTGAGAACAGCAACAAACAACAGAGCATTGTTATCCTTAGCTTATCTGAGGTATCTGAGAACTCAGGAGGATTTTCAATAAACACAACATCCCAGTTCATTTCAAGCCCTCCAATACCAAAACTGGTTCATCCCAAAGGCAAAACACCTCAGTATAAACAGAGCAATGGAGTTTATGCCATACAGTGCAACAAAGACTGAAGGGAACTGTATATTGGTGAAACTAAGCAACCTCTCCACTGAACATCTGTGCATCTACATCTCAATCTCCTTTGAGGACAGCAGGGTTCAGATTTTGGAAAGGGAATCGTTGGTATGACAGAGGTGTCAAGGAAGCCATGTAGGTTAAGCTTGGGAACTTTCTCTTAACAGAGGTGGTGGCCTAAGTCACCACTTGTCCCCAGCATATATGCTTTTTTGAATTCTCTATCAAAACAAGTAAGGCCCCACTTACACCAGGGATTATGTGACCTAAAGCAGTTGTTCTCAAAGTGGGGTACTGGGACCCTGGGGGTCCGCAAACCATAGCGTGGGGGTCCATGAAATAATTTGAATACATTTCTAGTAAATCATAAAATTGTGCTGTGTCATTACAAAACAGCATACACCATTGTGATGATACCATTTGGTGGCTCGAAGGAATATGTGAGTCTTGCTACTGTTTATTTTCTGAAAGCGTTTAAGATCAATTACTTGAAAAGTATAAATGCTGTCATGTTGAGTCCACAAGGAATGAAATGACCCTCTGTTTTAAAGTATAGAAGTGGTATTAACATGATTCAAATTGAAGTGTGTGAATCTGTTTACACTAGGGTTAGGGTTAGGGTTAGGGTAAGGGTTATGATTAGGGTTAGGGTTAGAGTTGTGATTAGAGTTAGGGTTAGGGTTGAGGTTATGATTAGGGATAGGTTTGTGATTAGGGTTAGGGTTAGGGTTATGATTAGGGTTAGGGTTGGGTTATGATTAGGGTTATGATAAGGGTTAGGGTTAGGGTTGTGATAAAGGTTAAGGTTATGATTAGGGTTAGGGTTGTGACAAGGGTTAAGGTTATGATTAGGTGAGGGTTTTGATTAGGGTTAGGATTAGGGTTAGGGTTATGATTAGGGTTAGGGTTTGGGTTTGGGTTATGATTAAAGTTAGGGTTAGGATTTGGGTTAGGGTTGTGATTAGGGTTAGGGTTAGTGTTAGGGTTAGGGTTGTGATTAGGGTTAAGGTTATGATTAGGGTTATGATTAGGGTTAGGGTTAGTGTTAGGGTTAGGGTTAAAAGCAGAACCAAACTCATGCAAATAGAACTAGAAAAAAACTCACGCAAACAGAACCAGAACCCAACAGAACCAGAACCAAACAGAACCAGTACCGAACCGGAACCGAACCGAACTCAAGCAAACAGAACCAGAACCAGAGTTTTTTCCTGCGGCATTATAAAATGTAATTGGGGATAATCAATGAAAAAAAAAGTTCTACAAACACAAATAAGTTGTTGATGAGGACAGCATTGTCATTTTGACCCCCATTAGTAATATTATATATATAATAATATTGTTATTTCAAGAACTGCTAGTACCCAATAAAAGACGAAAATCCATATTCATCTGAAAGAATGTATCTTACACCCCCACCAGCGTTTTTTTCGGAAGTATCAGGAAATAATTCATAAAGAATTCACAAGAATTCAATAAGCTCACTACTACTATACCTACCATATAATGAGGGTTTGCTAAGCTTCTTGACCTTTTATGGTACTTAAGGATAGTCAGCTTGGATAAGCCTTCCTTTGGTTCCTTAACACTTTTAATCTACCATGAGTTCAGACAGAGAAAGACAGTGCCCCAGGATGACCCTTAGTATATAGTATTATCTTGACTCTCACTGTATTGAAAAAAAAGTGAAAAAAAGATGGATCATGTTCTAAATCATCAGTGTCATGGAATCAAATTCCAGCTTAAATGTAATAATTTTCGTCAAGAACAGTACCATTCAGTATCCTAGTGAACACTCTGCTGGTGTCCATATATGGGTCAAGCTTAATTTGATAGTGCTGTAAGGTGTCCGACAGTGACAGAGGCTAAGCTCTTTATAGAGGAGAATAGAATAGAATAGAATGTACTTTATTAATCCCTTAAGGGAAATTCAGGTGTCTTATAGTCTAAGGTTGTGAAATAATTGTAACTGTCTGTGTTTACTGTCATACTCTGAACATGGACAAACCAGCATTAGACTGAATTATCCATCCATCTACCCATCTATTTACCCATCAATCCATCCATCCATCCATCCATCCCTCCATCAACTCATCAATTCATCCATCCATCCATCCATTCATCCATCCATCCATCAATTCATCAATTCATCAATTCATTCATCCATCCATTCACCCATCTGACCATCCTTCCTTCTATCAATCCATCCATCCATCCATCCATCCATCCATCCATCCATCCATTCATCCACCCATCCATCCATCCTTCCATCCATCCTTCTATCAATCCATCCATCCATCCTTCCATCAATTCATCTATCAATCCATCCATCCATCTTTCCATCCATCCATCCATCCATCTATCCATCCATCCATCCATCCATCTATCCATCCATCCATCCATCCTTCCTTCCATCAATTCATCCCTCCTTCCATCAATTCATCCACCCATCCATCCATCCATCCATCCATCAATCCGTCCATCCATCCATCCATCCATCCCTCCATCCGTCCATCCATCCATCCATCCATCCGTCCGTCCGTCCGTCCGTCCGTCCGTCCATCAATCCATCCATCCATCCATCCATCCATCCATCCATCCATCCATCCATCCATCCATCCATCCATCCATCAATCCGTCCATCTATCCATGATGCAAATCTCATTGATTGGTTAAACAGATATTTTGTTATTTTGGATCATCCAAAGGGCCTGTGAACTCCTTCAATTCATTCATGTAGGAGACAAAATTCCAAAAAGGAACAACCTAGGCTACATTTGAAATATTAAATTCATAGTTGATCTTTTTTACCACCTCTGCTCTATGTCATCCAGCTTTTTTATCACCAAATTGACCCTGACCTCTGACCTTTGGTCTGACCTGTTATTTTGAACCAATTTTCATGGTAAAGGACGAGTCTTATATGATAACCCCTTGGATTCAATAAAAAGAAAAAAGAAAGAAGAAAAACATGTAGGGGTCACATGGCCACTCTTTTAATTAACTCCTATAGTTTTAATGAAGTTTTTATCCATCCATTCATTATCAAAACTAAATATTCCATTTGGATAAATGTGGCATCTAGGGACTATTAACCTGGCATGCTCACATCCACACATAAGGTCAAATTCAATCACCTAAATTAACCTACTAAGCATGTCTTTGGACTGCAGGAGGAAGCCACTCTGCCAAAAGAAAACCCACGCATGCACAGAGAGATCATCCAAACCCTACAAAGAAAGGCCTGAGCTTGGAAATGAACCAGGAACCTTAAGGTAAGGTGACAGCGCTAACCCCTGCACCACCCACCATGCAGCCAAGACATGTGTACAAATGCTGTAATTTTCAATAACATTTGATTTATTATTTTACCTGTCCTAATCTGGCATTTCATTTCTGATTCATACTTGACACAAAAGAAAATTCATTTTTACTTCTTTAATTTTACATTTCATGCTTCAGTCCCCTCGTGGTCTCCTCAGCTTTGACCTAAATTATGCATATATAAAGATAAGTGTAGTACTTGAATCAAAACTTTGAAGAAATGGGGTATACGAGAGGATAACAGCTGCTTGTTGAAAAGCTTTCAGGTTAAGACAGAGGATTTAAACGACCCTGTTACTCTTGATGGATTTTTAAGTGTTTCAGTTTAAAGTTTAAAGAAGTTTAAAAGTTAAACGATCTCCAGTATGTGCTGGAAAAGTTTTTCTTCTTTGTTCACAAGTTTTTACAAGAATATGTTTCTTCCCTATGACAGTGACAGCTGGTTCTTCTCGTGGAGCAGACACAGCTCACTGAGCAGGTTAGTCATGAATAAATGTGTGACTGAAGAGATGCGTTCAAGGACACTCCTCAGTGCCCCTCTGAGCTGCTGTCTCCTGGCCCGCTGCCCCTGCCAGGCCTCCACAGCCATCCTCTCACCCTCAACCATTAGACAGCTTTTCTAGCTGCGAGTGGACCCTGGGCGGCGGAGGGTGGCAGGGTCAGGCTCCAGCAGTGATCAGCCAGCCGTCGCTGCCCATAGAAGGAGCTGCAGGTTTTAATCTTATGTTTTTGGCTTGGGGGCTGCTGGAGATGCAGTGTGGAGGAGAGGGTGGGGGGATGTTTCTGACTGCAGAGCAACAATCAGGAGAGGGGTTTAAAAGGCTGGAGTAAAGTTTTATTTGAGTCTCAGCCAATCTTGATAAGTCACACAGGATTGAAGGTTGCACACCAGCACTTGCTGGAGAGAAATGCATCCTTGAAACCAGATTGCTCTTTCACTGCGTTCAGTTTGCTTTGTCAGGGATAGTTTCTCATTTTAGGAATATAATGCAGTGTTTTGGGTGACTTCAAAGGTGATGAGGTCAGATATCATCTCTTTTTGATTTCTGTAACGGGTAGTTCACAGGTATGAAAGCTTTTTTCCCACAAGCACAGATTAGACTGCTGCTCATCTGCTCACACTTTCCTTCAGTGTGCTAATTTGTTGGATAAACTCATATGTGGACTGAAAAAACATTTCCCCTGTTCTGTTTTTACACTTAATTAGCTCTGATTACTTTGTTATGTCCTGACAATCCATCAGTTGTTACTTGAGCTCTTAAATATCTCCACAAGGTGGAGCAGTGGCTGATTAGCTTAATAGACAAGCTATTAAATCACCATTTATTCAACTCAGAGGAAGCATGGTCCTGACAGTTCAGAAGTCAAACAAAAGGTCACTTCCTATAGGGCTGAATAAAAACAATAAAAGACAAAGAACACTTATACAAGGATGTTAATTTGATGCTTAATGATTACAATTATCTACATAAGCCAGTCATTTGTAGATTTTGCATCAAACATAAAAAATACATGCATGAAAGTATGAAAAAGAGTTTAAGTAGTATTTTCTGTACATTGCTATCTATCTGCTTGTAATCCAAGCTGAAAACTGGTAATTTGATAAAGTGTGTTACTATTAACAAACAAAAAACATTATCAACTCTTTAATGACTGTAAACCTGAATTTATTTCCAGTGAAATCAGCTGCTAAAGGGTTAGAGATCTTAATTATTACAAAATAGACTGTCAAAAGGTTTTATGATACATGCTATTCAATTTTTTATTTCATTATTGTGATTTTCTACACTGATTGTAACTTAAGCTTATTCTGATGTGGCACTATGGCGGTTGCTGTCTGCAGGTTACTATGAATTGCAAATGCGATGTTAAATTACAGCAAAAATAAGACAGGTCCCAATGTGCTGAAGAAATATGTGGCTCATACTTGCAGTGGGAGTTTTATTAAGGGGCCTGTTTGGGGTCTTATGTTGCATTTCTTCATGTTGAAATATTCACTAGTCTCCATCCAATCAGGAGTTGAATGTTAAAAAAGACAGATTGCTCAAACAAGAACACATTGCTTTGTTATATTATATTATGCTGCTTCTTTTTAATAAAATGTCAACCATCGTATTGTTAGGCTGCATAGGAGTCCTGGTTTCTTTCAGCTTAAGATAAACTTAGGGTTTGAAGGAGCATCTGCACATTGCATACAGTTGATGTGAGGACCTAAATATGGTTTGGGACAATGTTTTTACCCAAGAGCCTCCTGATGAATCAATCCAGCCATGCAACGGCACAATATGTAGTCTACATTCATGCATATGTAAATACAAACTGATTTGACCGTTTTTTTATCCTATAATCTAAGGAATATAGTTACACTAATGTAGATGCAGAATGCTCCCGTTTCCAAATGAAACTCTGTTATCATGTGACGTCAAAAAGTGATGGGAGTGGCCAGCAAGTTCATTCTCTCGATGTGTATCATCACATGTGCACTACCTTCCTTCAGTCCCGTAGAGTTATTCCAGTGTTGTGAAGTTGTGGAAACACGTAGCGGGAGCTGGGATTATTTTAAAGGGAACGATGAACGCTTGATCAATTTGGAGAGTTGGACATCGCAGCCTTTTGACGCGTACTTACGCTCACACTCACATATCTGTGACGCTCCATTCGACCCTCACCTGTCCTGCAGCAGGACGCACGGCACGGCACGGCACTGCACGGCACGGCTGCTGTCCTCTGACAGCAGTGCGCTGGGTCCTGCAGGATCTGCTGTGCGGTCAGCGCTGTCACCCTGACAGTGTCTCCGGTCATGAGGAGCACCGGGATCAGGACTGCGCCACTATGAGACAGGATATAACCAAGGAAGCACCGCAGAGCTCCGCAGAGAAGATCGAAGAGTGTGTGGATTATTACGGCAAAGGAAAAACAGCAGTTTGCTTTTTACACTCACGTCCATGATCGGTAGGGCGAGCACACTTGGCCAAGGTAAGACTATTGAAGATTAATATGTTACCTCTGACCTGAGGTCAGCCTCAAAGTTAATGAAGACTCCCTAAAACCCTAAAGAAAAAAACTATTTGAGTAGTTTTCACAGCTTACAAGAGATATGCCTATGAGATGCCATCACTATATTATTAGCATGAAACAAATTCTTAGAAAAGAAGGTAACTACTGCAGATACTTCACATTCCTGTGCGTGCACTTACAGACAACAGGCCTACTTATTATATATCATGAGGCTGTTTTGATGAGTTGATTTTTTCTTCCAAAACAAGAACATTAACAGAATGAGGAGACGCAGACATTTGAGGGGCAACTTCACAACCCCTGACCTTTTTCATCTTTCTCCCTCTATAATTTAGATCATGATTTAAATCAGCCATAGATAGAAAGTAATATACTGTATGATAGATGATAACATCTTTCTGTATAAAAAACAGTTAATCTCATTTATTTAATATTTTGAAAATACAGGGGAGATAGTTTTTTATTTTGAAAGATTATATCCCATGGCATGTATTGACAGACAATCGAGTTCCCCCAATAAGGCAGCAGATTCATCAATCAATCCAACATGCTTAGTATAGTTATAGCTATGCATGATAACCAAAATACTTGTAATAATATTTATCTACAGTCACCTGGTCCTTTGGACCTACATTTAAATATATTATAGTGAAACATGTAGAAATTCACTAAAGTGATGCAAAGTGTGTTGAACTAAACTATAGTGATCATGACATTAATAGTTTGCACTGCAGTGTGGAATGATTTTGAAATTATAAAAGTTTCTGCTGAATTACATAAAAGGAGTCATAAACACATCAGAGACCAGGTTTGAGTCTTTCTTCAGTTAGCCTCTTACTCTTTCCTCTCCTCTTTAAATAGCATCTGCAGCTTCCAGCATGGATATACTGTACCATACAAGGAAAACACTATGCTTTTATATCCTGTAACTTATTTGATAGTAGCGTTGTCTGTTTCTCATTACCTACATTCTTTCACTTCTTTAAGAAAATTAAGATAACAACTCTGCCTTGTAGAGAGAGCAGACTCTGATTAAACGGAAGTGGAGAATCATTTTGGGAAAACATTACAG
Organism: Notolabrus celidotus; assembly: GCF_009762535.1. Lineage (NCBI taxonomy): Eukaryota > Metazoa > Chordata > Actinopteri > Labriformes > Labridae > Notolabrus > Notolabrus celidotus. The sequence goes on along the minus strand of NC_048273.1, from coordinate 11,667,400 downwards.
AAAACGATTTGTTGGACTGAGCCTCAGCTAAGCAGTGACTTGCTTTCCTGTCCAAGTGTCTATTTTAGGTACATCACTGTAATGTGTTAAGGCAATATTTAACAGTTCTCTGTATTGTTCTCAGAACTAGAGCCTATTTGCCAAGAAAACTACACGTGGGAGGAATGTGACATTAGATGCTTTTACATGATAAGCTTTTATTTTGACAAGCTCATATAGGTTACAAAAGGGACAAGGACAGAGAAGTACTGAAGATAACAGATGTATGTTGTGACTTTATCTATATGCACACCAGGGCTCTAAATTAACTTTTTTGATCACCAGCCAATGTGGCTGGTAAGTTTCTGAAGTTACCAGCCAATCAGAATTTCCACTAGCCCAATTTTTTCCATGCAAAAAGACCGATTATTAGAGCCACTGAATTCATTTGATAATTTTACTAAAGCTTTAAATGAATCTTATGCTTTAGTTGGGAATGTATATCCAATTAAAATGATAAAATGAAACTTCAGTACATACAAAAATGATCCTAACATTTCATTACTCATTAACCCTTACATACTATTAAGGGTCTAATTTGGCCCATTTTTTGTACAAAAAAAGAAGAAAACATTCAAACTTTTCTTTTTAACAAGAAATTTGACGATTTATCTTAATGTGATCCTGAATATACAAAAATGGAAATATTTTACAACTTTCTACATGGATTTGTGCAGATAATGCACAAAATTATGTATTTTCTATACATTATGTATAGAGACTAATTATGAGGGGGATACTGTGAAATGCTTGAATATGAACAGTATGTAAAGGCTAAACATCTTCAGAGCTTTCTGAACTGTCTTCGGACTCTGACTCAGAGCCCCCATCTAAATCAGTTCCATTTTCCCATGAGAAAAAACACGTCTGGATGAAATCACTGCAGCAGTCAGCAACGTGGGTTTGAAATCTGAACTCCAGCTGAAGTTTAAACATTTGATTTAAAAATCCTTGGATTAAAAACAAACTTATTGATCCGTGATATGAAACTTTTAGAGGCCTTAATAAAAGTAATTATTTACATTCAGGGGGAAGATTTCAGACCTAAAGATCGCTATAAAAAAACCAAACATGTGGCTGCTCTCAAAACAAGCTGCGCTGGAGACCCCAGCCTGAAACTGTCTGTGTGTACTCTAAGGGGGGGGTGGCAGCATATACCAGCCAGGTCTTTGTCGGGGCGCAGGGGGCTTAGACGAACCTGCGCCTGTGTCTGATGCAGATGATGGAAAATATTCAATATCGTAGACCGCACACTGTTTAACCTACTAATTGTTTTCAATCAACTTTAACTTTGGTCGTTTTGTAACACGCAGCCTGGGCAAGAACTGGCTTGTTACATTAATTATTAATAACTCCAGACGTACCGACAGGTTTTGATCTCATGTGAATGAATGCTCTTCGTTCTTAAATGTGTCAGCTGCCACACACACACACACACACACACACACACACACACACACACACGCTATCCATTCAATAAAATAATCAGGAGTAAAACAGTCGTCTTCATGGTAAGTCCTGTCATCATTCATCTTTCTAAAAAAACAAACCCAAACTATTTCAAACACTAAAAGTTTAATTCGGTTTACATCTTGTTTTTACTTTTCCAACCCAGTGTAGATGAAACTGCGCCCACTTCCCAAGTACGGAAGCCTCGACGGTTGCCTTCCCATAGAAATCGCACTCCCGCGTCATAATAGATGGTGTAGTGCCTAATTTATCACTATTTTTAATACCCGCCAAAATAAATTTTCACCCGCATTTGGCGGGTTGGCTGGTGTTAATTTAGAGCCCTGCTGTAAACCCCTCTTTTTCCGCCCTGCTCAGAACAGGCTGTTTTCTGTGTCTGTGCCTTTAAATGAGAATGAACTTTCTGACAACGCCCCCTCAGGAAGTGGATGTGGCCTGTCCAGCATGTTGATCTAATGTTTACATGTTGGCTGAATATACACGGCTGCTCACAGACCCGCGTTACTTCAACCCTCTGAATTGGATCCAGAATCTGATCCTAAAGGAGAGGCGCCTGCAGCAGGACCTGTCTGAACGATTGGTCACAGATTTTGTGTTTCTTGTTGTTTTATTTGTCAGTATGTCGACGTGTCTTGGTCAGTGTTGGGAATAACGTGTTACAAAAGTAACGCAATTACTAATACAATTTCGGCAATATTATACCCGTTACAAATTTCTGGCCCCGCTACGATCTCTGTTTACTTTACTACAGCTGATACATGTTGTTGTTTATCATACAGGCATGATTAAATGAAGCATAGAGAGGAGGAGATGAAATACACGGCCTATGTGCAGCCGATGTCCGGGATCCCGAAAGTGATATAAATGTGGGAAACACAATGCAGCCGAGCGGACCAATCACAGGGCTTGCGGTCCGCGTCGATCCTACGCGTAGTTACACTTTGGAGGAGATGTACGTCAGCTACGTGCGTAGACCTCTGTATATGTACGGGAGCTACCCAGACCCCCGGCGTAAGCTACGCTGTCGATTCGACGCAGAAGTATAAATCAGGCTTAGGCTTCATAAGCCAGCGCCCCACTCAGCCAGGAGCTAAGATGCCTTATCAAAGGGGGGAGAAAGGCCGCTCGGTTTACTACCACCGGACCTTTTACCAAAAGGTTGAAGGTGGCCACCAGCATCCCCACAACTATCCTGCCTACAATCCAGGATATCAGAGACCCCCTCCAAGATGGGAGGTGGAGGCAGGTCTCAGAAAACACACTGAGGAACTGGACTTGCTTCTGAAAAAGGAGAGAGAGATGAAGAAGGAAGCAGTGCCACCAAAACCCAGCGTCAGTGAGACATCAGTGGATGAGGTTCACAGCGAGTGTGACAAGCAGATCAAGCAGATGAGAGAAGAACTAAAACACCTTAATCCTTCCTACTGCGTACCACAGGATATGTTTTATTACTCGCTGAAGACCAAAGAGGAGCTCTTAGGTGTAATTTCTGCGCAAAACAGAAAGCTTGCACAACTCCCGGCTGGCGCAGAGCCTGTTGAGAAAGAAGCACCAAAAGAGAAAGAAGATCCAAAAGAGGAGATGGAGGTCCTGCTGAATGAGGCAGTAAGCAGAAACCTCACCACCACTCTGCAGATGGAGGCCATAGAGAATAAGCTGAGGGCTCATGAGGAGGAAAAGAAGGCGATGAAGATGGAGATGGCAGAGATGAAAAAGAAGCTGAGGCTCTACATGTGGGATCCAACAGAAGAACCAATCAACGTGGAGGAGGATGAGGAGGTCCCTGATGAGGAAAGTACTTCAGACCTGGCTGGAGTTACTTCTGGAGAGGTTGGAAAATGGACAGAAATTCAAAATAAATCCATCAGAAAGGCGACGAATAAAACTGCCAAGATGCACAAACTCCAAGGTGTCATTGCATCTCTTAACAAGCAGCTGCGAGCTGAAAGGCTCAGGACCCACACCCTCCAACAAGAACAGTATAAATTTAGGTGTATGCCTAAAGAGGTAGCTAGCCAAGACCCAAAGCAGGTTGAGACACTGAAGGCAGAGAAACTTTCCCTGGAGGAGAAGGTAAAGGCCCTGCAGGAAGAGGTCTGGAGTATTGCATCAGAGGAAACAGATAATACAGACAAGATTCAACAGCTTCAAGATAGTGTTGAACATAAAAACAACCAGCTGCTGGCTGAAAGACTCAAGGCCGACACCCTCCAAAAAGAACTGGAGAAATTCAGGTGTAAGCTTAAAGAGGTAGCCAGCCAAGACCCAAAGCAGGTTGAGACACTGAAGGCAGAGAAACTTTCCCTGGAGGAGAAGGTGAAGGCCCTGCAGGAAGAGGTCTTGAGTAAAGCATCAGGGGAGTCTGAACAACAGGCTGCAGGCTGAGATGTTGAGGGCTGACAGCCTCCAGACACAAATGGAGGTGGTCATGAATCAGCTTGAGGAAATGTCCATCAAAGACCGGAAGCTGATTGAAAGGTTTAAGAGAGAACAAGACTCCCTGAAGCAGGAGCTCATGGACCAGCAGAGTGAGACCTTCAGCATAGAGAAGACAAACAGAGAGCAGCTGGAGCACTTGAAGAACCAGCTCACAGAAAAGACCAGAAGCTGCCTTGAGCTGGCCTCCAAACTAGAAGATCAGGAGCAAGTCAGTCAGGTGCTAAAGGAAGAGGTGGAGGGGCTCCATGAGGAAATAAAGGCGCTGATGTGTGAGGAGAAGGCAGAGCCCTCCCTTACATTAGATACAATCCAGGTCAACGGTGAGGGAGACACTCCAACCATGGTCGAGGGGACATCTGAGAACATCCAGACAACCCCGGAGATGGTCAAGGAAACACCCAAGATGGAGAAAGTCTCTTTGTGGAGGAGGTTTAAGAAGTGTATGACTCCTCAATACAAGCAGCAGAGACAGAAGAACCAGGAGTGAGATCCCACCCCTTCCATCGCCCCAATCAGCCCAAAACACACAAGCCATCAGGCAGCACATCCCACCCAAAAATATTTGATTTAATTCAAATAGCTCAAAAACAAATCAACAAAAAAAATGAACAAATTCATTCAATTCTTTGAATACAAATGATTTCTTTATACATGGATTTCTGCATTTTTTAATCTGTAATCTGACATTTTGAGCACCTTACTCTTAATTCCTTGCATTCTAGTGAATATTTATGGGACCATTTGTGATAGAAATTAAATGAATTATGTAAAAAATAAAACCCCAAATTAAATATATATATATATTCAAATCCCTGAAAGAAGCTTACAACCTACTACAATTTGATCTGTTATTTTTCATGAGGTCTTTTCCAAACTGAGTAGTTCAATTTAAATCAGAGGTTAAAAAATAACTGATTAAACACTTAAATAAATAAACTTTTTCTGGGGTGTTAAAGGTGACATATTATGCTCTTTTTCATCAAAATATATTGGTCCAAGAGGTCCCAAAAACATGTCTTTTAAGTTTATTGCTCAAAAAAACACTTTGAAATCAGATTTTGGTATGCCTGTAACACCATAGAAACTGTATTACTTCTATATTCTCTATATCCAAAATAGGTCAGTGAATGTTGTTGCTCACTAATACCATGTGTACGGACAAACTTAACATTGGTAACTAACTACACGTCATAAATGTCTAAGCTGAGGTTAATAATGTCATGTGGCTGTGGCTCAGTGGGTAGAGTCAGTCAATTATAAATTAGAAGGTTGGCGGTTCAATCCCAGCTCCGGCTGCCGATGTGTCCTTGAGCAAGACACTGAGCCAAATTACTCCCGTTCAGGCGTGTGTGTATGTGTACTAATGAGACTAGCTAATACTGATGGTCCTTACTATGTAGCAGCCTATACCATCAATGAGAGAATATGGGTGAATGTGATGAGTAGTTTAAAAGCGCTTTGAGTGGTCAGACAGACTATATAAGTAAAAGTCAATTTACCTTTTACAGTCAGATTTGAGGTTTTTAATTAAGTGTAAGATAATTATTTTGATGATGCAAGAGCAACAACCCATTCGTATTTGGAATATGTGGGTGTTTTAAAATGCACCGTCATTTTTTTCTCATGCAGTGATGCTAAATTTAAAGGGTTGCAGCATATACAATATATGACTATAGAAGTCAAATATGGCTCTCAGAGGTGTTTTGAAGAAGTCTGTCACATTACTCTGGAACAGTGGAGCCATTCACTTTAACATATGACTACAACAACTGGGAGAGTGGGAAGGAATCCTCTAAGATATCACATTATTAGTTTGACTTGGTCAAGTTTTAAGTTGTGAAAAAACAGCCAGAGAATCATCAGTCAGATGGTAGCAGATGTTGAATCTACAGAAATGTATAGTTACATTCCCAAGATTGTAGAGATTGAAAATAGTTTTCCCAGTGTTGTGCCAATCATGTGTCAGTCATATCCAAAGTCTTGATTTATTCAGCCATTGAAGCATTTTTATGCTGCCACAATCTTTTCATATATCAGCATTTCCCTATCATTTATGTGCAGTTCCTCCGCATACTTACCTTGCCCACAGAATAACCTAGTTGCCAGATGGACTTTGCATCACACACAGATGTGGTTTTAACAAGTCTACTCTCAGTACAACATCCAAACCCAATTTCCACAAATGTACCAACATGTTTTGAGTTGCCTTATTTGAATAAACATTTTCTTGTTTTGCTCCCTTGAACCAATTCATAGTACATTCTGGTCTTAACTGAAGTACCACACAGGCAGGCAAAAGGGATTTTTGAGGTCAGGGAAAATGTAACTGTCACAGTGCTAGTGTCACAGCTGTAAGCTACACTGATAACTAGAAAACATTATTTTGTATCAAATAGCTGAACCACAAAGGGAGGATGCTAACATGCTAGGCAGACGTTTTTTTCCATATCTTTCAAGACTTTGGGTTGTTTAGATCAGCAGGGTTCAAAGAGATGCCCTCTCAAGACGTGAGACAGTTCCTGGTCAGCTTAAGGATTTAAAAAAACTTATTTACCACCAACTTAAACATTTTATTACAATTTGTACCCTCAATTCTTTTATGTCATATGCTATGAGCTCCCCTGGGTTCATGGGTTTCCTTTTTTACTGGTGGGAACTACAGAACAAGTCACAATATTTAGTCTCTCCTGGTGAAGATCCCCAGAGCAGCACGTCTTGATCACGTAATGTCACGTGTCTTTACAAGAACTGGAACATTGTGTGTTTAAATGAAGCCGTAGCAAGAATACAATTTTAATAGGACGTCCTATAGAAAGAAAATTGGGTGTTTTAACATCCCACCTTAAAAAACTCATGGCAGTGATTGAAAGGCCGCATTAAAAAGTTATGGGCTGTGAGCCTGGAGTAGCAGTGTAGCAGTGGTCTGCTTTATTGCAAAATGTGCTAACGAGCAGTTAAGTTTGGCAGGCATGGAAACACTTCCACCTGTGTGTCTTATTTAGATCTGCTGTAATGTCTATAAAGGTTCCATTAATACAGCAACACACATTTATCACACAGCGCTAATTTATGTATCTGGCTGCTTTAAGCATAAGACCTTGACATTGAGACGGATCTGCAGTGCTGCAGTCACCAGCAACAAACATTTGCATTTGTGTTTCCTTGAACTGTTTTCCTTTAAAGACATACTGGACGTCAAACAATGTGAAACAGTATCAAGGACCTAAATCATTTTTCTCTGACACGACTTCTAACAGCACATCTTGCATGCTCGTGTTTTTTAATGTTTGTTTTGGATAGTTTGATGTGTATACTTTATTGGACACTGCTGGTGCACAGGTTGACAGATGATGTAAACTGACTAGTTCAAAGCTACTGTGAGGAGTTTTTTAGCTGATTACGAAACAGAGTGACAGTAATATAGCTTCTTTAAGACCTTCAAAAGAAAATGAGACCACCATTGATAAGAAAGACTCTGCTACACAGTTATTTGTAATGCTAAGTACTACCTGTAGGGGCAGGTGTCAGTTAAATTGATAAACTGCACACAACAGAAATTGCCTTTCTTTACGTTTTCCATGGTAAAGATTTATGATGAGCATTGAAATAAAGCAGGGTGAGATTATATGCTAGATAACACTACTAACACATGTACAGGATAAGGGGAATGGCAGCAGGGGGCGACAAAAAGAACACAATCAAAAGTTCCTCACAGGACCTTTAACACAAAATGTAACATGAAAAAAAGTAGAATAAAATGCATTTTGTGATGTTTTTTCATTTATTTTTTGTTATAAGACACCATAATTAACCAAAAATAAATGTTTTTCATTGGGAAATACATTTTCTCTCTCACATCTAAATCAAAAACCCTTTCACTGGTCTTCATTGAGGTATGAAGGAACTTTTTCCCTCTAGTGACAAGCTTTAAACTGTTAGCATAAAAAGTCTATATTGCTATCTGCCAAACAGAAATGGAAACCCTATACACACATTCATTTTTTTCTGTGTTGGAATTCAATTTAAGGGTGACATTAAAAAATCAACCAGTTAAAAGACTTGTTTTCACCACCTGTGATTTAGACTGAAATTGATAGTGATGTCTCTTTATGGCCTACAAAAGCAAACAGGTCTCTTAGCAACATGCTGAACATTTTTGTATTGTGGTTTTAATGACTGAGGCTGCAGTGAGGGGGAAGGTGTCAGACCAGATGACTGAAAGCTTGACCAAAGTGAATACCTCCTGTGTAGACAAGCAGTGAGATAATAGTATTAATGGATCTGAGAATGGTAAGATCCTTTCCAGTTACAGTGACTTCTTCGTTGTTTCTGATGGTGATCATTATCTGAACTTTTGAAGTTTTTTGTGCTTCATTGGAAGTGCGTTGTAGGTTGAAATACAAATACCCACAACAAGAGTATGCTGGGAGAAAGAGTGTCCACCTTCCTGTGTTTACTTTTCTCTCTTTGGCTGCAAAATACTGATTTGTTGTATTTTTTCAGCAGAAAAGATTGTACCAACCGAAGTGGAAGGTATAGATATGGTCTATGTATTGTCATCAACAGCTTTCCTTTGCTGGAGTGCGTCTTGAACCAGGATAGGGGCTGTTTGTTTGTCCGCACCCTGGCTGTCTCTTTCTGTCTTCAGGAGTTGCACAGTATCAGCTTGTGGGAACTAGTTCAGCCCAAGTAGAACATAAAAGCAGGTAGTGATGTATGAAGTTCTGCTTTCATTTGTCTTTTGCTAAATAGTGTTAGGGGCTTTATATAAAAGCAAAGGATCATTCTGGAAATATGGAGTCAGTTCAGTTCTATGAACAGTGAGTTTTAGGAATGATGGCTCGAGGCACTTATGTAAACATAGCTAACCTCTCCCAGACTCCCCTGACAGTACTGTTCTAATCAGCAGCTTCTGTAACCTCCTGTAACCATGACAAACTGTAGCATCCAAAGTCTTGAAAAAATGTTAAATTTGAATTTTATGATTTCAGTCAAAATGATTTTAAACAAACTATACAGACTCTAACTTTTGGGTAAAAAAAAACGCTCCCTCCATACATCTGCTGGTGGGAGCTGTCAGCCTGGTGCAGAGTTTACAATAACATCTGCTCCACACCAGTCACGCTCGCACTGGGAAATCCAAACAGCCCCACTTCATTTATTAAGGCTCAATTTATATAAAAATGTCTTGAAGACATCTATCGAGAGGTGCTGACAGGGTGCTGGCTTAACTGTCTCTGCTGACACATAAACATGGATTGAATCCATTTGGTTCCAAAGCATGTGTGATTGGATGCTTGTGTTTATGCACAGTGGAAGGATATGTAACTGACTTTGGAGGCTTTGAATACAATGGACTCAATGTCTTATTAAACACTCCTGCGGTCTATTTTTTATGTAATAGCTGTGGGCTTGAAAGGTTGTTATGAGAAATGATAGATTTGCAATTTGCACTTGAATTCACATCAATACATTTGAAATCCGAGTTGACATATTCATGAGGCAACAAGATGATTTAATTGTGAAAGATTCTGCTGAGACTTGATCCACTTCCTTTGCATCAAGTGGCAAATCTTTGGTTAATACCTTGGTGTACTTCAAATGAACTGAACCTGTCATGAAGATATTCAGAAAGAAGTTCATACTTTTTTCATTCAGACCTCTGCACACCTGTCCAAGATTTTCTCAAACACAATACAGATTGTATTATATTTTGTTAGAGTCTTATGTCATAACAATGCTGCATAGTAGAGTTTTAGAAACAAGACCATCCGTCAACCCTTCCTCTTCTGGCACATAAATTGTAATCTAACCCCCTCCTCCTCTTTCTCTCTCACGTTTTCCTCAGAACCCAGAAGCACACAAACCATAGCAGCTAGGAACAGCTAACATAGTTTAACATTCTTTAAGCAAAGTCATATTTACCTACGGGATGGACTTATCTTGCAAACTCCAATAAGCCATAGCGTCAGTGCTACCTTTATGAGGACAGTCCAAACATATCTTTAAGTTCAGTGATAGCAGAGAGAGCAGTTAAGTTGGAGCTCCTCAGCTACAACAAAAAGCACAACAGCTAACACCTCCAGTGAAGATTCAACCCACTACTTCTGACATAGAACTCAATGCATGAATTCCAGAGGCGCCTGCCTTCCACCAGGTCTTGCAATATGAACATCACCAGCTTTTATCAGGGCGATTGATAACTTGATGTCATTCCCCCCACCTCTCAATACTAGAAATCTTGCTAAAAGAGTAAGGCATCAATGACCCCTGCTATCCATTTTCACCACAGCAGCCTGCTCTAGAAATTGCTTATGGCACAAGAATTTCAGGTTATCCTGCCTCTCAGCATCAGCAGCCTTCAGGATTTCTTTGCTGAAGCTATTGGCACCACAATCCTAACAGTCAGCCCTTCCTAAACAGCCATCACAGCAGTAAGCTTACTTTTTACCCTAACTCCAGCCATTGCTGCCAACCCATTCTAGCTCATATAATAACCTTCAGTTTTACCCTGTTCTTATCTTATTTTCTCTTTGGTCATCCTATCAGTTTCATCCTTCACCTATCTCCTGCTTTTGCAAACAAATAACTGATGGTAATAACAAAGACCTTGCAGAAAGTTTCCACCCAGAATTACCAAACAAACACACACATCTGCTCAATGTCAAAATCTATTGTCTGCCACTAAATGACCACAGTCTCTGGACCGCCTCCTCGCAATGAAGGTCGAAGATGGCCTCATGTTTGGCTCATTCTCTCATCTTCAGTTTCATAACCTCTACAGCGGCCCCCTTAATATTGCGAGTAGTTGTAATACTTTGGGAAGTAAAGTGTGATCATCTATTTTTCAGTATTTAATGTCAGATCCATTCTCATTATCAATAGCTGAACTCAGAGTGAAGATTTAACCCTTCTCTTCTCTGACAATGATCATGTCATTACCCTGATCAGATCAGCTGGGAAAAACGTATTGGCTCTCCAAAGCACACATCACCAATGGTTATAAAGTCCTTCTTTCTCCATCATGACCTCCTACAATTCTCTGGTGTTTCAGGCGATGCGCTTATATTTTCAGGCATGCTTACTTTTGGTTGAAAAAGTAGCCCCAGACACCCTGTTAGAACTGCTGGACTTTGTACAGTAACCTTAAAATCCAGTTTCAGATTCAGATCTCATGGACAATTTCCACATCATTTCCCCTCTAACAACACCACCTGCTTGCAGACTGCCAGCGCTGACCTTTGTTCTCCCACTGTCTGCAAAAAAGATGGATGGCTTCTCTACATCTCTTGAGTTTCATGGAATTTTATAGGAATAAAATCTGCTTCAGTCTGCAACGAAATCAGTTCTAATTGCCCTTGCTGTACCTAACTCCAACTCTTCTCACTCCGAGGGAACCTCAACTTTGCTCAATGCATAATTTCAAAAGAACCTCCATTTCTTATTTGCTGTCAAGTGCTCCCTTCTCACTTTTAAATGTCATTTTTAGTGCAAGCCATGCTAAACCCTGTCTTTGGCACCACCTTCTTACCAACTAAAACAGCCACATCTTCTTGAACAACTGACACATTAACTGGACACCAACACTTCCCCCTCTTTTGGTTTTAAAAGGCTTCCACAATTGAAAATGGTTTGATGTGTAGTGGCTCCCAGATCTTACAAGTGATTGTAAGACCACTTCCTGTTTGTCTTTGGAGTCTACCCCTTAGTAGCAACAACTAGGACTGGTTTTCAGAAATGGGCACGTTTGTCAATCCACTTATCGTTAGTTATCAGTGTCACTTTTTTGTTACTTTTGAATGTGGACATTAATTTGAAATATGGTTATTGAAACCTTTCACTTCTATTGAAATTCAGTTGTCTTTAACCTCATAATTTTCATGTTACCTGACTTCACTGCAGGACTGCAGCACTGTGACAGTAGACAGCATCTACACTGACGGAGGAAGTAGCTAATGCATTAGCCACGAACCACCTTGGCTCTAACAGCCAGTTCTTGTTAGACCAAATGTTATTGTGAAGATCTGTTTGTGAGCCAAAAGAGACAGTTTTTACTGAGCCAAATGATCTGAATCACTGAATAGAGATGGATTTCCCATCACTAGGAGTAATTATGCTGAGGTTGTTTACCTGAGAAAGAAGGAAGAGCCAAACCCTGCTCTTACAGGGTAAGATGGATCTCAGATAACTTGAACAAGAGCATAAGGCCTTTGTAGATTTGCAGTAATCCGTGGATCTTAATAGATATAAATGTGTTTGGATTAAATCTTTTACTGGACTTGCAATGTGGGAACCCTCTCTGTTACAGCAGGAGGGGGGCAGACCACCAGACTTCAACAGGTTTACGTCTGAGTTAATGGATTAGTGGTTTACAGAGTATATATTTTCATCAAGAGTAACCACCTCTGACGGTTTTACCGATCCATCTCAAGCGTCAACCTCCGGTCTTGAGAAATGAAGCCGATGTGGAAATGCTAAAAACAGCGCTTCCTTGAGTGTCTACCTGAGGTTTTCTCTAGAAGCACCATAAAACCACATACACACCCATGGAAAAAGCCAATCTTTAGAACAAGAATTAACATGTTTACAGCCTGGTACAAAGATTGAAAATGGTCTGGATAGCTGACTAGTGACTTGAATGATAGGCGAGCACACCAGCTATTAGTGAGGAGACTAAAAGCCCACCTTAACTTCCCCTCTTTGCCTCTTGTTGGGTGACTGAAAGTTGGGTTGAGTCAGCATTCCAATGCCAACAATAGGCTTCAAAACTCTGCTTCAGAACCCAATGGGTGAGAAACTACAGTACGTCACATCCATATATTTTACTGTCTATGATCCAGCCACTTGGACAACCCTGCACTAAAACCCCTCCTCATCGAATTACAGAATCACCTAATCAGCTAATCAGCGAATCCCCTTTGACCCTCTCGTCTTACTGGTCGTTTTGCTAAAGTTAACAGCGTTACTATTTCTTCATTTTAAATTTTCACCTTAACTGGTTTCATTCACTGCAATTCCTTGATGGTCATCGCTTAAAATTTAGATTATCACTTTACAGAACTCCTTACTGGCAACGCCTATAATAACTTAACCTCTTGGAGCCCTCCAGTACCAAGAACCTGTTCAAAAACACTGCCGCCTTGCTTACATCCTGTGATACATTAAAGTGAAACTGGTAATTGTTTGAAACTCCTGTTCTCACAGTGGATTACATAACAGGGGTATGCAAACTTGAAAGAAGTGTGCCATTGCGGGCCATAATCCATCCCCCCACGTGCGTATACACAAAACACACTGCCAGTGTTGTGTAATCTGATCTATATCACCTTTTGTACCCTTGTCTTTATCCGTGCCTGCACTACTGAAAGAACCTGGGACACATTACAACCATTCAGTGACAAGAAAACAAAAAGCTTTTAAAGCAGCATGAAACAAAATCACACATTTTATTCTGTTGTGTTAGTTTATCTCTGCATCCTGGTGAACCTAACCCTAACCATAGGCAAGAGAAAATAAGGAACTTGATCTTTGTGTGTGTCTTGTTGGATGGCTCCACTTACATAACAGAAGCTTGGACTATTTCTCCTGAACAGTAAGACCCACGGATGTTTTTATTAGTGGGAGTAAAGCTCTTAGCTTCTGTGTTGTTTTGTCATTCTATGAAATGTTCTATGAGCTGTATTAGATACTTTGTCATTGATCCCAGTACCTTTCAAAGATGACGCATGTTTGGTTCGTTTTTGTTAGACCCCATTATTACACTTTTTATCAAGTGAATTCTTTTTCAGTGAATCATTTTAAAACTGGTCTTATCTCTCCTTGCAAACAAGAGCTGCATAAAGCTGTGTCATCACAGCATTCTGTCTCCTATTCGGCCTTCAGCATCCACTCCTTGAGCCCGACTACAGTATGTGAACTACAGATGGATTTTGCAATCCCAAGTCAAATTCCTATTAAAGTAGATGTAACAGCAAGGTCTTCGTGCCCTGATATCAAATATCAGCACTTGTAAAGTCTATACAGGACTATAAACTGAAAACAAAAGCTTTTGCCATCAACTCATAAAGTCAGTACTCTAACAAACACAGCATTGCTTTTTAACAACAGATCACTGACAATAGCATGGTCAGCAAAGCATACAGTGCAAGTTTTAATGTGTCACTAAACCACATTATCCATCGTGTTAAATGGCCACCAGTCAAAGCATATGTTCAGTACAAGTTATAGATGATGGAAGGATTGTGGTGTATAGATAATAACTGAGAATATATTGATTATGTCAGTGTCTGTTAATACATTGATCAGCTGCGTTCGGACAAGTCAACCAATCAATCAATCTTTATTTGTATAGCGCCAAATCACAACAAACCTTATCTCAAAACGCTTTTACAAACAGAGCAGGTCTAGACCATACTCTATGTTAAATTATTAACAAAGACCCAACATCAAGACTGGATACGATACAGTCCTCTCTTACTGACAGGATTCGATCTTATCTCATCTTAATCCACCATGAGCATTGCACCTTGCAGTATTTAGCAAGTTACAGCAACAAAGAAGATCTTCCTTTAACAGGCAGAAACATCGAGCAGAACCAGACTCATGTTAGACAGCCATCTGCCTCGACTGAGTTGGGGTTGGAAAGAGGGATAGAGGAGAATAAAAGAGAGAGAGAGAGAGAGAGAGAGAGAGAGAGAGAGAGAGAGAGAGAGAGAGAGAGAGAGAGAGAGAGAGAGAGAGAGAGAGAGATGAAAGTGTTGAGACTGGTAGTAGTAGTAGTAGCAGCTGTTGCCGCTGGAGTCCGGCACGTCCATAGCAGCTGGAGTCTGGAACGTCCACAGCAGCAGGCCATGCAGAGGAACCTGTACAAACAATGGAGCTCAGGGACTCCAGAAAGGTCTATGGTTAGCCACTTTTAATGGGACAGGGAGTCTTTAAAACAAGGAAGTGATGGAAGTTTCCCTGAAATGTTTGTCATAAGGGGAGGACCCTTACATGTACTAGAATCATTTATAAAATCTTTCTGTCCTCTAAGGAATAACAGCCCAGTGTCCTCCTCTGTATAAACAAAGTTAAAAAGTTGTTGTTCTGTTAATGTGAAAAGAATATCATAATTTAATGCTAGTACCCAAATCCTCATATTCGCCTGCTGTTAGTTTGTAACACTGTCCTGGTTTGGTTTATATACAGCACATTAGACTAGTGGTTCCCAAAGTGGGGATGGGAATCTTCTGGGGGGCTGCGAGACACTTATGGGGAGTCGTGAGATGCCTTCCGAAAAACAATAACAATGTAGAATGATCTAAAATTGCATATTTCATCCATTGTTGTAAAAATGTATAACTAAGATTGTAGCAACATATTAGATAAAACCATGTAAATAAAACAACATCAAGTTTCTTCTTTAATTTTTTGCCACATGGGGGCAGCTGTGACTCAGTGACTAGAGTCGGTCGTCTATCAATTGGAAGGATGGCATGTGGTCCAGTCACGTGCCTAAGTGTCCTTGAGGAAGTCACTAAACCCAAAATTGCTCTGTTGTTCAGCGGTGTGTGAATGAGTGTAAATGAGATTAGCCGATACGAATGGTGCTTCACTATAGAGCAACCTCTACCATCAGCGAGTGAATGTAGAGTGAAGGGGTGAATGTGACGAGTAGTGTAAGAGCACTTTGATTGGTCAGAAAGACTAGAAAAGCGCTATATAAGTACAAGTCCATTTACCATTTACCACATGACCACATGACCACAGGACCACAGGACCACATGACCCCTGAGCAAATTATGCTGCTTCAAGCCTTTGTTAAAATTACAAAGAAATATGCTGGTTTTGCATACAGCTGTGAGCAACATTTACCCACCTCAGGACTCTTGGGGTTTCCAGTCTCTGGCACTGTTATTTTGCAGGTCGCAGACTAAAAAGCTTTGGAGCTCCTGATATAAGAGATAGAGTGAGTGCATATTTGACTCTGCTACATTATTTTTAATCCCAAAAAAATCTCCTGTTCTTCATAGTGATGAAGTAGCTTTAATGTTGAAGCATGATACTGTGATGAGCATTTTGTTGGTCTACTAAAAGGAGTGTATCACTGCGTGCTATCAATCTT
Organism: Notolabrus celidotus; assembly: GCF_009762535.1. NCBI lineage: Eukaryota > Metazoa > Chordata > Actinopteri > Labriformes > Labridae > Notolabrus > Notolabrus celidotus. The sequence continues at coordinate 11,651,346 of NC_048273.1, read as the reverse complement.
TACAAAGACAGCATTTATCATTAGCAACAATGATAATCAAGAGAACTCTCAGGCTGTGTCGCACACTTACTTTTAGGAGTCGTCATGCAGAACTGGAGACGCAACCACTAATTAAAAGTCCAAGACAAGTTAAGGTCATACTGGCTTTAAAATCAAAATCCAGCAAAGTCAACACAGAGATGAAAGAAATAGCATTGTGTCTATTCAATCAAGAGCAAACTGTCATAAAATGAATGCCCAGTGTTACACTTTACCAAACTGTAATTGCAGACTGTTGATTGGTAGCAGAGCTGCTGTTGTGTTGCAGCCAGCAGCGCAGGAGAAGAAAGGTCAAAATGAACAGTGTGTCAATTTCAGTGGTAATATTTGAGATTTCTGGCCAGGACATGTCAGGGTCAAATCACAGATGGGGACTAGACAACTTTAGGAAAAATAAATCCTGAGTGTGGACCAAAGAATAACAGTGATGGCTCCAGATGTGAATGAACTTATCTGAAAGTCAAACAGAGTGAATTGTGTTCCTTGGGGGATTGATTTGTTTACACTTTGTTAAAGGATTGCCTCAGTAGTTGGATATTTCATTACTAAGGTGTGTAAAGATTTATGAGTTTTGGATAAAAGCATTTTTACTTCCCTCAATTAATGAGCCGGATTCTGATTAAAAAAAAAACTCCTCAGAGCTTCATGTCTTTGTAACCACCGGGAGGCATTTACAACATTTTTCTCTGACAAGCTCTCGGAGTGATGAGTGTCATCTTATCACAATAAACTGAAATAGCTCTCAGGCACTACAGTAAACCACAGCACCAATCATCAGCGAAAGTCTTTTGATCATAATATATCACACAGAAGCTGTTGTACCTTGTTATTAACATGAGGGAAAGCCAAAAATCCTTGGAACAACTTGAGGGAACATCCCAAAAGGTATTTAAAAAGAACATTCAGACTACTGAACAACCAGTGGTTTACATTTTTGTGATTGTTATTATTTTTTTTTTCAGATGGAAAAACCTGGTGGAGGCAGGAAGTGTCGACTACCCAGCATCACCTGAAGAACTGGAAGGTAAGTTTGTGAATGTTTGACAATCAGTAGGGAAAGTAGGCCAGTAGGTTCTGCGGGTAGTCTATCAGCATATGTTTCATCAGCAGCCAGTTTCCACTACATTGCCCATTCGATCCGGTCCTCACATTCTGCCAGACACCGCAGAGAAACTCATTTTATAAGTGATGTTAAAATATTAAGCTAACCTGCACAGAGAGGAGGTGTCACATGTCAATTAAGTAATTAAAGAGGTGCAGGTGTCAGCTGAAGGTATCCCACAGTGCTCTGGAGACAGGGCCTCTATAGGCTTAAAGCCAGACACAGGGAACCCAGACACAATTTCCATGTGAAAGAGCTGACAGAACAGGATGGATCAGCTTACCCACAGCAGCTTTCAGTTTCCACAATGTATGCATGCTGTATATGACCAAATTAAATGCAAATACTTGCTCCTCGTGGTATCACTTTAGGGATGGCAAAGTCAGTTTCCACTTTGGTGCAGATTGAAATCTCTTGTTAATTTATTGCCAGGCTATCACCCAAGACATTACTGGTCTCCTACCCCTAAAGACTGAGGGATGGAAGACCATCCCAAATTAGTTTTCATCTGGTTGTTAGTAGCAGGTTAACATTCGGCTATCTCTCATTTTACAAGAGCAGCAAAAAAGGATGGCAAACATTTATGGTTCTCAGATCCCTTATAGCACAATACGGCTTTTCATAAGGACTATAGTGAGTGTCTGACACAGGCATCAAGTACAGTCCTATTGGTGGTCTTATGCATATTTCATTGATAAACAGAATAAACTGTTGTCTTGTTTCTCAAAGATTAAAAAGAGCAATATTGGTTGTCATTAAGTTTTCAATTAAGTGTAGATTGACGTTTGTATGTTGTTGAAGCTTTGCAGCTTTCACTGACGGCATACTTTTTAATCTATGAAATGATGAGAGTAGTGCTAGCATACTTTGATGTATTTCACAATAAATAGTGTATTTGTATGCTTTTTTACACTGACACACTGTTGTATTTGCAGCAAGAAAATAAACTCAGTACATTCACTCTATTTCTGCACATTGTACAATAGAAGGGAACAGAAGAACTTCTAAAACTTCTTGAACCTTTAGAAGAAGAATTTATTTTACTCAGATAAAACTCACAGGAGAATATCATTATATTAAAATAAAAATTTTTAAGTAACATTTAAAAAAAAAAATCTTTTTAGCCTTTATTTACAGAGAATAGGAACGGTGGATTGAGCAGGGAAACTGGGGAGCAACATGCGGGAAAGGGGCTGTAGGTTGGAATCTAACCTGGGCCGCCCACTTTAGTACTACAGCCTCAAAATAACATTTTTTTTACTGTTTCCAAAATTAACCATTTCATTGGGTACTTAGCATAATTGAATGCAAATACTTGAGTAATCTTACTAATGTCACATTTTAATTCATATTATTTTCCTTGCATGAAATAGACAACACTACGGCTTTGTAACTTTTTCTTGTAATGTCCAGGTGATGCTTTGGGTGGTGGCGTCATTACTGATGCTGGTGGAAGATGTGTTTTCTGAAGAGGACAATATAGAGGCTCAGTCGGACCTCCAGCGTGTCCTCAGGCACCCCTCCTGGTCTCCTTCAGAGGATTCAGAGCCGGACAGAAACTTCCACACACCCTGGCCTGAAGCCATTGGTTAGTGTTTCATTTTGTATGCCATCAGTTTGTCACCTTCTCAGTTTAAGTTTGATTTAAACACAAATATTTTTGGCTCTGTTTGGGGACATGTTATAGTGTAGGTCAAAATACGCACCCTATCAAGGTTAGGAAATCTTTGTGGTCATGGTTGGGAGAAACCGATGTTAAATGTTGGTGTGGCACAGGAAACTGCACTGAAACCACAAGCTTTGTTTACCTTTTCATTCACCCCATTCTCCACCCAGGATGTTTTGTGGTGTTAAAACAAAGTCTCCTAAATTCAACCCTTTCTTCATATAGCCAAGAGCGAGCCACACCCTGAGTTTTAACAATCAACTGATACTAAATGGTTATAATTTGTTATCTATAAAGAATCAATATAATTTAAAACACATATGGACTATTCAAGTTTTGCACTCCTTGGGGACAGTCCGATGGGCTTTTGATTCTCTAGTTGCAAAGATTTGATTCAGAAGGCAGATCAGTTGAAGAAAACTTCAAAACTTATATTGGTTGAAAGGCTTTTTTTTGCCTTTACATGTTATCATCAGAAATATAGATGTGTCAACTAATGCATAGATGAAAAAAGGGAGTGTGTTTGGAAACTCTATTAGACATTCCTGCAGGGACACATGAAATAAAAAACTCTAAGTTCTGTGTTGGGGCCACGACACGTCGGCTGACTGCAGGCATACACTGCAAGACCTCTATAAGCTTTAGACAGGCTCTTTTCATTTTCATCTGTCACTGTAACATTACTCAGTTTTTTTTGCAGTTAAGATGTTGAAAACAAAGCTTTATAAATCTGAAGTGGGGGTCATAAAATAGCAATGTGTCACTCCTGGATGACTAATATAGCCTCTGGAGATTTGCCTGGTAGTTTTCAACACTGAGTATGGCCTTGGTCAACTGAACAAGAGCCCCAGTGTAAGAGGGTAAAAATAATCAATCCAATGTGCAGGTTTCTGCCATGCATCATAGTCGTGTTCGTCCCAGCTTCATGAGATGAATGACCATGCGTTGTGGCTGTTTATTCTACCAGTCAAATTGTTTCTTAAGCAAACCAGACTTTATCTCCTTTAATGATTCAACATTGATCTAATGGAACACATACTAATAAAGTGAAATAAGTGAGCTGTTAAAATAAGCCATCCCTTGACACTTATTGATCAAAAAAGAAGGTTAACACAAACAATTTGTGAACATATGACAAAATGAATAAAACAACAAACTGCTGAATAGAAACAAAAAGTGCAAAAATTATAGAAAATAGTACAGCATTGCTGGTCCATTGGAGGGTTTAAATGCAAATATTTATACAAATCAAGACCAAAATGTTGTAAAATTAAGGTAAGATCTGTTCGTTGTGATTTTCTTTGTCTATGTTTACCATTCCTGAAGATTGTAGCTTAATTTTAGTCTCACATCTGATGAGACAGGACCTCTCCTCTAAGCCTATATGAATTTGAAGTACATAAGCTGTTACTGTACAATATTGTGCTTGAAGCAGTTACTCCACATAGTGTCACTCACTGGTGGTACTGATGTCGTGTTTGTGTGGCAAACCTCACCAAAAGTTACCTCCATTCTTTCCTCCTAAACTGCACTTATGAAAGAGATGAAAGTTATCACACTGAAACCCTGGAGCATCACACCGAAATGCTCTCGTGACAGCAGTCTCACTTCAAAACAATAATAACATTTAGTACAGTCACACATGATTGCCAGAACATTGCCCATTCAATTGTAACATGGAAATAGTTGTGTAATTACATTATAATGGAAACCCATGTGGCATGTTTTAACATGGCTGAATATGTACCTGAGCAGGGCTGACTGACTGAATGGATCCTGTGCTCTTCGCCCGAGGAATATTTCTATGCATTTTTTTGCTCTTCTTTTCCCCATGATTACAAGTTTTCATTTTGGTAAACATCAAGGCATGAACTGACAAGCACCACTGCTGCTGTAAATGATCATTCTACACTGCTAATAACCATTCCCTAAGGAGCAGACTACATGGAGGCATTTAGAGAAAATGCAGGGTTCAGCCATCCACAGGTCAGGAAGTAGAAATCAGTCAAACACCTGGGCCAGGTCTGTACTGCGGTGAAGGTAAATCTTGTTTGAAATGTTCCTGGCAACTGAAAAAAGCAAACTCAGCTCCTGTTGGAGTTCAGCCAACAGCTCGCTCCCCTGGTAATGACCCCGCATAGTGACAGTACATGTTGCACCACTCAGCTGATAACCAGAGGAATCACTCCCAGTTTCAACGCTCATGTCTGCTTTCAATTTAATCACACATGCTCTCCCCTGCTGGCTCATGAAACCCCTTTCTAATCCAGTACATAAACTTGAGTGTGAGAAGTTTTTCACCTTTGAGTCTCCAAAGCCCAAAGCAGACATGCCATATGAACAGCCTCAACTTACCATCAGGAGTCCTCCAAAATAGAGGGAAAAGTTCTTGGTAATGTTTTTCTTCTTAAGAGCTAATCACAAAGCTGAACAGACATACTTTATTGATTACAGGGGGAAGTGTTAAAGTTGATCCAATTCTGGAGTAAACAAATAAGCAAGATAAAAATAGAAATACAGCATTTTTTTAATTGTGTTTATTTGAAATCTACAGTATTTATAGAAAATGAAAATATGTAAAATGCAAATATTTTATCACAGTATGTTACACATTGTAAATGCTGAGGATCTAGCTTTAACTGAGAAAGTTTATCAGAGTTAATAATGATAATACAGCAAAGATACAGATTTAAGGATGATTTATAGAGCAGACAAGCCGCTTAAACGTGGATCTTTCTGTGTTTTTGTCATGCTCTGACCCCTCTAAATGAAGCTCACGATCATTCCCATACAGCCCACTTTAAAATCTGATCTGTGTCTCCACATGCTTCGATTGACATGATGAGAAATTGCGACCCATGAGTGTCACATGTGAAGAAAGGAAGGGGAGGACCCAGGTGCAGATTCAAAATAAAAAGGATTTAGTAAACTTAGACTGAGATAAAACATAAACTTCTTCAAACAACAAAAACTCGAGAAACACAGGAAACACAGGAAACACTAGAACACGGAAAACAACACTGAAGACCACAGACAAACACACGTCACAGGCACAGAAGGGAGGAAACAGAGACTAAATAGACACACTGGGTAACCCAGTAATTAAGGACACACAGGTGAGGACAACAAGGCACACGTGAAGACAATCACAAAGGCGGGAAACACAGGCAGTAACACAAAACTTCACACAAAAATATTTAGAAAAGTAAACCACTGAAAACCAACTCAAGACCACAGGAAAACACAGGTAGCAACAAGACAAAACACTAAACACACAAGAACAGCAACAGATAAAACACAGAACATGAATCAAAGAAACACACAAAGTGAAACCAGAAATAAAAGCCATGACACCACAAAGAAAACACAAAACAGAAGCAACCCATGACAATGAGCTGGGAGATGATTTTGGCAATAATGCAGCACTTGCAGATATCAATGTTTCATAACATGGATCTGTGTGATAATGATGCAGGTCATTTTGTCTACATTATTGCTGTTAATAGAGACTCTTGTTTGCAGTGTAGTTCTTATATTTCACAGATCATCCGCAGAACTGTAGAGGAACACAATGCCTTTTGATCAAACTTTGTATCACATCATCACTTCGGTCTGAGGGTGGGAGATACTATCAAAGATAACGTAGTTTTAACAGCATAGTGCAAGAGAGCCCAGCTGTACCCCTATAACTTAATGCAGACCCATTTGTTGAGTCTATTAGTGTAAGCTACTTTCAATCCACCACCCACCATTCAACAGCATGATTAGGATGGCACTTGCTATCACAGACTATGTGGCATGTGATTGTCAAGCTCATGCAGAAATAAAACCATTTCCCCTGTCCTTCTTACTCTGATAATGTTTTCCAGCTCATATCTGGACAGATTCAAAACAAAGAGATTATCCACCAGCACATCTGACATGCCAGTTATGTTTATATGCCACAGGAATTTGTGAGTTGATCACAGCTCTCAGCATGTGGCGAAGTAATGAAAGTAACACAATTTCTTTGAAAACTCTTGCTATGTAAAGTGTGACTTCCTCTGTCACTGTGATTGTAGTATAGGAAGATCCGTTTATTAAAGCAGCATGTTGCACAGAGCGGTGCAATTTTGTGATACGACTCTATTAGTACAAAAATGATATAGTTGTACTGAAATGAGGGATGCAATATATATGCTGAACTACCCTCTCTGCTCTAGCTATGGATCTTTTTGTATTTTGATCCCAGGACATATTTTCACTGAAATTCATTTGTAAACTATCACACTATCCAAAACAGGGACTTGATCATTAAGAATCAACTCTATACATAAAAGTTGAATTTAAATCTGTGTCGGTTAAACATTTAAGGCTGCAGTAATGTGTTTCTCTTTATCTATATTATTCCACTGTCCTCAATAAACCCTTTATTCACTTAATGGTTAGCACCAGTTATCACAAGGACAGAGTCAGAGAATAGTACGTGATCATAAAGGGTTACTTTTTGGTTAAAAAAGGCTGAATTGTCCTCATAAGATGATTATATGTCTTCTTTTTGTTGCCTTTAATATGACTTTTTCGTGAACACTGATCAGTAGTGTAGGACTGTCATAAATCAGACACTTGATGTTCCATAAGATGGACATTTTATACTCCAGCAGAAATCTAACACATAACCCGGAAAGAATGTTTCCATAGCAGAAACCTCATGCTGCACGAGGAGCCGTAACCAAAAAAGGTAACAAATAAACTTGGCACATATTTTAGGATTATCCTGCCTTGCTCTCTCTTCTATCAAATTAAACTGCCTATTGCTCTATTACTGATAAGCCATTAGTTCTCACTTAAGTTTGATCCCTCACTGTTTTTCAGTTTGTTCCAACAGCTAGTGTGTCACCTTAACACAGTAATGCAATGACAGCCCAATGATAAAGCACCAAAGCTTGAGGTGAATTAATCAGAAACATGAAGTAAGCACTTCCTTCCACCACAATGTCTTTTTTTGATACTGTCAGGGAAAAACTACTCATCAGAACCTTGATTTCTGCATGTTGGTAGTTATAGAATATCAATAGAAGTTTGATACGAAGGTCTCCCTTTGTTTTGTCTTGCAGATGAGTGGTCACAGGAAGAGGAAATCCAGCTGAGCAGATGGCCACGCTCACCTCATCAACCAAACTTACCCAGAACATCAAGGAGGAACCGCAAGAGGACCAAGAGCAGCCGCGACTGTCACATGGAGAAAAAACAGATGCGGGTGCGTGATCTCGGTCTCGGCTATGATTCAGACGAGATAATCCTCTTTAAATACTGTGTTGGCACATGCTATAGCTCCCGCAGGAACTATGACCTGGCCCTCAAGTCTCTTATGGACAACGGGAGCATCTCTGGGAAGAAGGTGAGCAGTCACCCATGCTGTCGGCCCACCCGCTATGAGACTGTGTCCTTCATGGACACCCAGACGACTTGGCAGACAATTAAGTGGCTCTCTGCAGCCAATTGCAGCTGTGTGGGATGACTGAAAAGAATAGTCTATCTGAAATACACAAAGAGAGAAGAGCTCTTACTTGAGCAGGGTGCCACCAAGACTGGTCTTTGTAGATGAGGTACTCAACCTTGGTTCATGTGGTCTGAGGAGTGGGCCCAAGATGGGGTCCACAGTCCAGAGTAAAGGGCCTCTTCTATTGGCTACAGTCATAAGCGGTCAAGATACCTTCAAATAGAGCGTGACGGCACCAGCAGGCTATCTGGATTTCAGCCACCAGCCTGAGGTAGTGGAAGGATTGTTCAATGCCATAAGCAATAAGTACAGAGGAGGGATATATCAGTACTGTTCTTGTCTATAATGGATTGATTATACTTTGTGTCCTTGAATTACATATTGAAGGTGAATGCAATACCCTCTAGCAGCCATGATGGAGGTCTTCAACTCTTTGCAACAAAAGCTCCTGGTAGCAGTTTACATTTCTAAGAGTGCAGCTGGGCTATCTCATCACAATTCAATATGTTTGTACGGAAGACTTCTGTGTTCATTTGGACAAGACATTTTTGACTTTACCAAAGGTCTGTTTCAAGCACAAAAATCATAGAACCATATCAGATATCTGTCAGGCCCTACTCTAACTAGCATGTCCTTGAGGTACAGCTAGCATTAAAGAGGCTGAAAAATACAGACTCATGAGGAATGAAGGGTATTTTTTCCTTATTCATAATCAAATCTCACAAATTGTTTTAGAAATAGTTACAAAATATAATTTGCATACCAATATAAAAATATTATTATATAATTATTTTAATGCCGGCTTCTTGTGGGAGAAGTTTGCCTTCAAGGCTTTCTGCGAGGAAGCTCTTTCTCTTTCACCCTTGAAACCACAGTTTATGTCCCACAATGGCTCAGACACAAACAGTGTACCTGTGTAGACTACAATGGCACAATTTAAAAGTCACTGTTACTGTTTAGAACACATTTAGTATTAAAAAAAAAAAAAGGCTTAAGTGGTTTTAATTGTGATTCAGCACTATATGTTTTTTAGGTAGTCTGCCCCCTCGTTAGTAAGCACATTAAGTCAACTATTTTGTCCATGTCATGTAAAATGCAAATACAACTTAACTTACTGTAAACTTTAAGTTTTTGAACAGTACTGAGTAGTGTTGTAGTACTCAAGACCGGTCTTGGTCTCGAGACCACTTATTTACTTATTTCAGGACTCGGTCTCGTCTCGGAATCGAGAGCATTTTTACTCGGTCTTGTCTCGGTCTCGGACTGGTTGGACTCCGTATTTTATATCAAGACCGGTCGAGACCACCACTGATGCACTCTGTGTCCCGGTCATTACTGTGATAAGAGAAAAAAAAAATTTAAGGGGTCAAAAGAAAGGCAACCAAGACAAAACCAAACCTTGTTTGTTGCTGTCAATAGTATTCAAAGCAAACTTAAATAAAATAAACAGAAGTCTTTTATTTTGTTAACTCTCACAATGATTTTTCATTGATATGGTCTTGGTCTTGACTTGGTCTCGATCCCTAAATAACTCGGTCATGTCTTGGTCTCGGTTAATGTGGTCTTGACTACAAAACTAGCACTGAGTTACTGTTTGCTCACTCCACAGAATTATTTCAACATGTACATTTTCTTTGCTCTGTTTTGTAGCCTATCCAACCTTTTGATTATTTGCCAAAAAATAGCAAACCTCCATGATCGAGCAGAACAAAACTGTCTCAATAGTTCTGAATCACCAGCAAAGCCTCTGTTACAACAAAGTCATACCAGGATAAAATTAACAGCCTTATATCAACCAAAACTCAGTTTAACCATTGAAAGACCAAATACTATGATGTGAAGAAATGCTAACACGAACTTCAAACTTCACAGCAGATGTTCTGTTTTATTTTGTAAATACAATGGTCTTTATAAGACCAGAATTTGCTTTCACCATGTGATACAACTCTACCTTTTCTTCAGGGCAGCTTAATAATATATCTAGTCAATGAAGCTCCAATGAAAGCAACTTCAGGCAGCCCTTAACAGTCTCTCGTATATACCAACACACAGAGAAATAACTATAAATGATTGCATTGGCTTTCTGAATTCAGTTAAGATCACATCATAACATATTGTTAGCCAGTCCATGTAATTGTTCTTGCATCAATAGCTCTAGGGAACTTGTTTCAGCAAAGCTTGTTTACACCTCTGTCAGCAGTCTATCGTAAGATGCCATCACAAATATAGTCATGAGCTAACCATCAGTCAGAGAGACAGCTTTTCACCACATGGTCTATTTTCAGACCAGGTGTGACATGAAACCACTTGCAACTGACCGACCTGTAGCTTAAACAAACAGATGTCATTTGCAAAGAAGCATTAAGACTTCAACATCCATCTAAACTTTGTATAACTTCTTAAAATGTAACAAAAAACATCAAATGATTATGAGGACAAATCACATTAACATCTTTTACAGGAGCAAAGTAAGTTTCCAATATGAATCTCAGGACCATTTTTCAACAACTGCTACAGTATAATAAAAGAATATGCCAAATTAGATCAATGTAATAAAACAAGACATCATCCCTCACTGGTTTCCCATTCTCCTACTGTGTTAGTTGTGCTGCTTGCCAGTTCTCTACAGCAGTGGGCTTGAATGAATGGTAGTACTCACACCTATTTTAAGTAGAAGTGTGAAAACCCAAGTGTGTGGTTGTGTTTGAGCTCCCTGTTTTACACACACTGCACTTAAATTTGCTCATTGTACCGTCAGATAATGGTCAAATTTCCTAAATAAATTGCAGCTACAATTTTAGAGACGTCAGAATAACAAAATATATTAGGCAACATATTTGTTCCTTTATTCTGTTACATTACAAGCCAATTGTTTAAATCTTTATTGCAGGACTAGAGCGTACGATTCCTTGCCCTGGCAATAGACACTGGCTCTTGTTGCAAACACTGCTGCGGTTGTTATCAGGATACTGGGCCGGTTACACACATAGGGAGTTCAATCTAAAAGTATTCCTTGATATTCTGTGTATCAATCCAAAAGCTTTGTTTCACTGTGTTCTGCCCCTCTGTGCTGCACATGTTCATGGATCTCAGAGAAACCTGAGTGGACCACATAAAGCTTGAAACAAAAACAGTTTCAGTTTGCAGTCCTTCACATCTGACTAATAAAACATTTTGACCCTGTTGTAATCTGAAAAAGTTTACAGCACAGTATCACGTATCATGTAGTGGAAGATTTATTTTGTACATGCGAGTGCTCTAAGATAGCATTCATTCAATCTTTTTGTGTTCAGCTGCTTGAAACAAGTCTAAAAATATCCCTGTGAGGCTTTGGCCTGTTTGTACTTTGTGTCTCAGCAGCATGTATCTCTAAAGAGTGTTTCCACAGATAACACTGGGATAACAAAACACCTCCAGATATTTTCATTACTACCATCGACCCCGCTTCACACTATTCAGCCTACTGAAATACTTCCAACTTTCATCTGGATCATCTGAAGAATGCTTACAGCCAAGTCCACACAGAACCTCACATTTGCTTTCAATTACACCAACTCATGTTTCAAACAACAGCAGGTTGTACTGTTAGAAGCTAAACAGAAACTCTCAAGAGAATATTCAGTCAAAATTATTACAAATAAAGGTCCAAACACAATCCCTATGGACCCAACTGTTGAATCAGTCTCTGGACTGTGATACATTTCTCCAAAACAGACAGAACATATTTCTGGGCTTGGATCATTTTACAGGGTAGAGTTCATTCATTCATTTTTGAATTTCATTTGCAGATTTTTGATGGTAAAAATGAAATGCAAACTTGTCTTTTTAACCAATAGCTGTATTATGATCTGTTATCTGTTTGTATTCTTGCGTTCAGAGTATAACATTTAAAAAAGACTGTTAGCCTTGGACTTAGCAGCATGTGAATAGTTTCACTTCTTGGCAAACTTTTTCCCTCTTGTTATTATTATATATTATATTTGACAAAAACAGGACAAGGGTGCTTCCACTTTGTCTCAAAGGTCCCTTATTTCAATTTTGTCTATTTGTCTTCTGTCAAAGAAGACAGATAGCATAAAACGATGCATCATATTTCTGGTTGGTCCCCCTTTTGGATCTTAAGCGTTCTTGACCCAAAAAGAAAAGAGTTATATAAATGAGATTACTTCAGTACAATTATACTATTCTGTAAAAAAATACACACCAATTCTAAATCATTAAAACCATTTTCCATTACTTTACATGTTGCCAGCTTATGCATAAGTGTTGAATGTGATATTCAGATCGTCACTGTAGGAACATCATTTCTGAGGCCTTGTGCTGCTGTTTAATTCAAACTTTTCTGAACCAAACTTCTCTAGAGAGATGCTAAGCATCATGTTGCCTTACTGTACATAAGAGTATTTATTGTTTAAATTATTTTATTTATTCTTTATTTTCATTAAACCTGTTTAACCAGTTTTGACCATGTTTATTATTAATGAATAAGCCATGTATACTTGTTTTTTTTTTTTTCATTTACATATTTTCATTTTTTTAATACAACAATACATTTCAGTGAGACTTGAACTGAAGTACATTTTGAGGCTTGATTAGACCCATTACTTCTATACTGGCACAGATATAATGGACTGATGTGTGTTTCATTGTGTTTGTTTTGCTAACACACTTGACATCAGTCCCATAATAGTCATCAAGTCCTAATGCATATTTTTCATGAAGTCATTCAAATGAGTCTGGAGTGTGCCATGTGATGATGATCATTTGTACCATATTACATCTTAAGAATCAAATTGAATTAAACCAAAACATTTCGGTAATCTGCAAACCTTGATCAATGAGCTTTTTACAGCTCTTTCTGCTGCTTTGTTTCTTTTTAAATGTTATGTATGAATCTTTTAATTCAAGACAGAAAGTCATCTGATAATGGAAGTACAGTGAAGAAGGAACAAAATAATTCTGAGAATGAGCTTGATTGGCGCAAATGATTAAATCTGAAACAATAGAACAGTAAAACCTTAATGTTGATTTTCAGTATCTATAAATGACTTGTATTTCAAAATACAAAATGCATTTTTTTTTATTATTTGGTGAAAATATCAATAAAAATGCCACTGTTGTATAAAAATTAATGAAATAATTGTTGAAGCAAAATTTCTCAACAAATACACACACGCTGGATTCTTCAGTTTCTCAGAAAAATTTAAAATTCTTAAATTTGGATGGTGAAAAAAATTGTGAATACACTTAAAATGACTTAAAAGAACACATGAATCATTGAACAATTAAACAATGAGACTTTATGAATGAAATACTCCAGACTCCTGAAAATAAAGTTTAAAAAATGAATTCATCCAACTCATCAATCTTATTTTGAAGTAAAACAGAGGAGTGTGTCACATACATTGCATGGCAGGTGAATCTGGGTAAGAAAAACTGATCTGTGACCCAGCTTGTTGGCTCTCGGGGAACACTACTACCAGGGAACACTACAAATACACATGAGACTGGCACCCCCTGCTGCCCGAGAGTTTACTCACAGTTTATTCACTCTGCAGTAAAACAGGGCTACTGCACTGCTGTCACAAGACTCTTATTTGAAATGTATGTTCAGACCATTGTAAAAGACATTATTCTTCTGTGAACCTGTCAGGTCCTTTACAAATGAAAACTTTGGAGAAACAATCTTATGTTAAAATACGTATGTCATGGTACTATATTGTCTTGAATATATTCAGAATTGTTGGCAATATATTTGAATGCCTTAGAAGCACTATTTTTGTACATTATGGAAATAAAACATTATAAAAACCTGTTTTTCCTGTTTTCTTTTTAGAGTTTATAACTCAAAAAGCTAAATTTATGGTGCAGGGTTGCCAAGGACTACTGCCTGTCTGTCCTTAAGTTTCACATTAACCAAGAATGTTTCTGTATTAAACAATACCTTTTATATATTCATTTCTTACTCAAAGGTACTGAACATATCTTTCAGGTTTTAAAAAAATGTGCTTATCTTTCATTTAACATTGCCATGCTTGATTTTTCTAAATTTGTATTTAAATCAAGCAGTGTCAACATCTGTAGGACTGTTAGCACCATCGAGGTAGCCTGGACCTTTACAGCAAAATAGTAGGCTGTAAATATTTATCTTATTTTTGCTGTTGAATCATAAGTGGGGGTATCCCGTTCATCAAGCCTAATAGTTACTCTTCAGTCATCGTTATGAGCAAGGAGGTCGTTGGCAATAATTTTTTAGGTGAGGATTACGTAATGTAAAAACGTAACCAGTGAGTGAGCCGTATGTCAGTGATTGTCTATGTATGTATGTATGTATGTATGTATGTATGTATGTATGTATGTATGTATGTATGTATGTATGTATGTATGTATGTATGTATGTATGTATAATGTACTGTACATTGGAGTGCTTGGTGGTAACTAACTAACTAAATAAGTAAAGTAATTATAACTAGATAAGTTGCATTTGCAAATGTGTTGAACTGCTGAAGCTGAACACATCCAAGGACACAGTGAACCTGTGAAGTGAACCTGTGAACCTGGCAATGTCCGATCAGATATTGCTCCGGACTTCAGATACATTTGGAAAAAAAGGGAAACCACACACCTGGCCTCTTCATATACATTTACATGACAAAACTGACTTAAATCATGGCACAACATTAACTAACAATGACAAAAAATAAACTCAGCTGCAACATAAATGCAACATAATTTATCAAATTGTATAATTATTTGAGATTACCTGGGAGGGAAATTTGGGTAAAAAGACTAACATGCTAAAACCGTAAACTCACAAAAAACTACCCTGAAAATCAAAACCAGTGTATAAAAAAAGAGAAGTCACCGTCATCCACTTGACATCAGAAGAAAGCAATTAATGGGCTGAGCAGGATTCCCCCCAAGGTTCAGTTCTCAGGCCCCTTCTCTTCCTCTATACTCCCCCCCCCCATCCATCATAGTAAAAGTCTTACAATTTCCAGATGATCTCTGCTACTGGTCCACATCCAAATCCCCACAGCTCACCGCCTCCAAACTACAACAAGGTATCACTGAAATAGAAGACTGGTCAAACCTCTGGAGAATCACCCTCAACCCCGTCAAAACCCAATGCGTCATCTTCACCCGAAACCAACACCACATATCAATAACCAGATTCTACCTGGCAGACATCCGCCCACTATTTGAGTACTCCTCCCAGCCTGGATCACCCTGTCAGACCACCAACTTCACTGTCCATAGTTAATAAGATAAGATAAGATAAGATAAGATATTACTTTATTGATCCCGGGGGGGAAATTCAGTTGTTACAGCATGGTGCAGTCTGTGTCCTCCGTTACTGTTCAACAGTCTGATGGCAGTGGGCACAAAGGAGCGCCTGAAGCGTTCAGTCTTGCACCGTGGTGGGATGATGCGTTGACTGAACGAGCTCCCCATCAGCCACAGCTCATCACGGAGAGGGTGAGAGGGGTTGTCCAGGATGGCTCGCAGTTTGTCCATCAACCTCCTCTCAGCCACTGACTCCAGACTGTCCAGTTCTAGGCCAACCACAGAGCGGGCCTTCTTTACCAGCTTGTTGAGCTTGCTGGCCTCACCCGTCTTGATACCTCCATCCCCGGAACACGCCACAGCAAAGAAGAGAGCACTGGCCACCACAGACTGATAGAAGGTCTTCAGAAGCCTGCTGCAGACACTGAAGGACCTGAGTCTCCTCAGGAAGAACAGTCTGCTCTGTCCCTTCCTGTAGATGGCAATACAAAACAAAGCACTCAAACTGGCCCATAGACTCCCACCCTTCATCAGCAATCACTACATCTACCCCATATCAGGCATCCAGACAGTCAAACAGCGACACCAAGCTATAGTGCTGAGATTTCTATCATCTGCCACCAACAACCCTGCCCTCTGGAAAACCATCATGAAAGCACGCCCCACAGTCCACATGTCATTCAATATTCAACTCCAAAAAGTCCTCCACCCACTGAACCCTCCATAAACCCAGTAACCTCTGCCCGACCACTGCTGCCTGAGCTCATACCACACATCATACACACCAAACCCATATGGTAAATGGAATGGTAAATGGACTTGTACTTATATAGCGCTTTTCTTTCTGACTAATCAAAGCGCTATTACACTACTTGTCACATTCACCTATTCATACCCATTCACCCACTGATGGTAGAGGCTGCTATTTAGTGAGGGACCATCAGTAATCTAATCTCATTCGTTCACATTTACACACCTCTGAACAACAGAGGGAGCAATTCTGGGTTCAGTGTCTTGCTCAAGGACACTTCGGCATGTGGCTGCCAGAGCTGGGATTGAACCGCCAACCTTCCGATTGATGTACACATACATGGGACACATACATTAAAAAACACATACACTTTTCACTTTTTCATTCACTACTTTAGTTTATTTTCTTTTTCTTTAGTTTATTTTCTTTTCCTTATTCTTTATTTTCTTTTTCTTTATTTCTTGACTTCTTTATCGCTTTACATATTTATTTTGGTGCCTTGATCCACAGTATCCTGTAACCTCTTATGTCATTTTGCCTCCTTCCAACACAGATCTATCCATAGATAGAAAAGGGTAAAAATAAACCCTGAGCTATCCCACCATCTCAGGAACCATCTCGACCTTGATTGGGCTAATCTTCAATCTTTATCATCATCAAATTATTATTTCTTAGACAAGAGAGTTAATAGTTCCAGATCCACACTCCGCACCAGTAGGTGGCGGTATTACACCTAGAAGTTGTTTGCTAACCGCCGATAATAACCCGAGTAGAAGAAGAAGTTCTTAGTTTGACCTTCCTGGCTTGCCGTACTGTTGTGTAACATTTCGCGCGAAATTTAATAACATCCGGAATAAAATCATAATCGATGTTTAGCTGCAGTTGTAAGTTAAACTTCATAACATGGTGAACATCACTTTATAGTATCACTAACTAAAGCCTGTTAAAGTAGTTACCCAGCAGCGAGCATTACAGGAAGAAAGCGAAACAGACATGAACGCCTCTGCTGTGGAAATGAAGCAGGAAGATGCTTCTGTGTAGGAAGGGTTAGCTAGCAACGAGTGGAATATCTCTCTGAATATCACGCCGAAGATACCAGAAACATGGTAAGCGAGCCAAAATGTAAATATGTATTTCCACTTTGGCAAAGTATACATTCAGGGATCAATGTCTGATTTATAATGTGTGTTATCCGCATACTGTCTCCATCACAGAGAAGGAGTCTTGCACCCAGTCAGGTTGCTAAACGGAAGCAGGGAGACGATGACAGTAAAGATGAAGACTGGACATACCAAACTGTGAGTAAACTAACAAAGATTCATTTACTTCATTGATGATTTGATTTAATTCAAAGCCTGTTTAAACTGTTCAAGTTGAACCGACAGCTAAACATTGAAATAGTTTCACCCTCTGTGTGTTTAGAGAGACCATACAATCAAACTGTAAACCACTCCTGTGACAGATCACATACATGTGCAACACTTTGATTTCAGGTGCAAAACCATGTGCAGTATTTTAATTTATTCCATAACATATTTTATTATTATATTCATCTACTCCATGTGCACTCTGGCTTAGGCTAATTTAACTTATTTCATGTCTTTAAAAGTACTTCGATACCTTTCTTTGAACAGAGAGTATTTTTATTTAGAATTTTTGGATTTGTGTTTAGGTTTATACATTTATTGTCCTTGCTGTCTTGTTATTAAGTACCAGTGTTCCATTCACCACATCAAATTCCTTGTGTGTGCGAGCTCACTTGGTTTTGGAGGTACTTTATGGAATACAAGAAGTCTCTTCTATTCAGCATCATCTGAGTTTATTTGGCATCTTATTTTATCAGCTTAACAAAACACATGTGACATCACTTTCTAGCTCTGACTTTATTGTCTAATATGCATTGTATGGTTTTTCCAAATTCTATAATATTAACATTTTCCCAAGCCACTTGTTTGGAAAGAGATGAAAATGTTATTCTTGAAGAAGTGAAAAATGATAATGAATATGTAGTTAAAGCCGCTGTTGGTAGGAATGGTGTTAAAAAACGTGACTTTTTTTCTGCTGGGATTGGAGCAAAGGTCATAATACCCATTGGTACTCATTGATTAGTGAAGTAATTTGAGACTATTGTGAAATCTCTGTGTTTTCCAGTGCCTTTGTATCAAGCAATGTTATTATTCCCCTTGTTCCCGTTATGACGGACCAATCATAGCTAATCTCCAATCCTCTGTCCTGATTGGTTAAGGGGCGGCCCCCACTATGTCCTCCGATTGGTTATGAGTCCGGCACTATCATGACTTCACACGCCGATCTGTGTTGGGGGGCTAAGAGGAAATCTGGTTGGGAGGAATAGTGTTGACATTCAAAGTCCCTCGCTCTGAACAGTTGTTTACTCTGTGACTACCAACAGCAGCTTTAAAAACACATGTGACATCACTTTCTAGCTCTGACTTTATGGTTTAATATGCATTGTATGGTTTTTCTAAATTCTATAATATTAACATTTTCCCAAGCCACCTATTTCGAAAGAGATGAAAGGGTTATTCTTGAAGAAGTGAAAAATGATAGTGAATAAGTAGAAAAGTGTGTGTAAGCATGGATTGGTTGGAATTGAAGAAATTGTAATACTTTGTTTTTGCAGGAGAAAAAAAGAAAAGGAGACAAAGAGAAGAGAGAAAACCACATTTCTGTTTTCAGAAAGCCTCTGTCACAGCTGAACAACCGCCCTACATGCTTGGATGGTGATGCACATGTAAGTGCAGTGGAGAACCACTTGTATATTTTTTGTAATATGCCATGACAAAATCTGGCTGAAATGTTAACCATTGTTTTTACAGGAGGCATTCATCCGCAGCATCCTCTCTAAGCCATTCAAGATCCCAATTCAAAATTACCAAGGTAACGTTTTAATTGTCACTAGGAGTTCTTGTTCACATTCCTGTCTGACACTTAAAGTAAAGATATATTTCTATTGTTTTTGATGATGCACCCACAGGCGCTCTGGGAATCCGAGCTCTTGGTCTGAAGCGGGCAGGAGTAAGAAAGGCACTTCATGATCCCTTTGCAGAAGATGCTTTGGTTCTTTATGAACCCCCAACCCTGAGCGCTCATGACCTCATCAAAGCTGAAAAGTAGGTTCAAAACACACACAAACATGCCTCTATTCAATGTTTTGCATGATCTCTGGTTAATAGGCTTGATGGTCAGTTAACACAAGCAACACAAGAAGAAGAAGAACGTACTTAATTAATCCACAGGGGGAAATTCAATTTTTTCACTCGTGTTATTTTTTGGTCACGCTACACGCACTGTTTTTGGTATATACATACAATGCACACACATGCAGTGGACATGCACTTAGGGAGAAATGTCAGAGTGAGGATGTTGCCATCAACCAGTGCATCCCAAGCAGTTGGGGGATTGCTCAAGGGCACCTCAGCAGTGCCCAGGCAAGTGAACCAGCACCTCTCCAGCCACCAGTCCACTTGCCAAACTTCGTCTATGCTGGGACTCGAACCAACGACCCTTCGGTTCCAAGTCAAGTCCCTATGGACTGAGCTACTGCTGCCCGCTGCAAGCCACGATTTGTATACTCAATGTACTACAAGTTTCCATATCATGTACATGGTTGGAACCAGTCCTTAAGTCCATGTCTGCAGTTGAGAAGACAACCTTTGTTTTTGTTCACACTTCCTTTTTGGGGATTGTTTTTAAGTGATTCTACAGAAACTGTTGCATGATTTGAAAAAGTTGTATTATATTATGTATTATTTAGTGAGTGCACTCATATTTATTGATCAATACTGATCAGATGTATTGATTAATAGCAGTAAGCTAAACCTTGGGCAGCTCCCACAAGCTACTTCAAAGCTCTACTTAACATTGTTTCATGAATGCTTTTAGTTATTTTAAAATAAGAATAAAGGCTTGACGCAATTATTTCTTATTCTCTACAGAGAAAAACTGCCCGTTCATGTTGTTGTGGATCCAGTTGTGGGAAAAGTTCTCAGACCCCATCAGAGAGAGGTAAACCTTGGATTTTGATTTCTAGCCTTCAAGAAATTTTATTAAAACTAGTTATATAATATTGCATTTATAATAGTGTTACACACCAGAGTTGCAGATTTCTGCTTTTCTAAAATCAGCCTTTAATTTAGTGTCTTTTTCTGAAGTAGTTAATTCTTATCCAGAACAGTAGATTGACAAGAGTAACTCATGAAATGGTAGACACACTAGCTTTTTCCGAAGCTTTTGATTACTGCTCCTACTTTCAATTGTAAGGTTAGAGCAGTAAAACGTGCGATAAAACGATAATTATCTTAA
Organism: Notolabrus celidotus; assembly: GCF_009762535.1. Classification (NCBI taxonomy): domain Eukaryota; kingdom Metazoa; phylum Chordata; class Actinopteri; order Labriformes; family Labridae; genus Notolabrus; species Notolabrus celidotus. Next base: position 11,630,696 of record NC_048273.1, on the reverse strand, counting down.
TATTAATTTTTCTCAATGAAAATGTAACAAATGTACGATAAAACGTTGACACACCAACCAATGGAAAGGGATAGGGCAGTGTGTCTTAAACGCTAGTTCCCACCTAACATTGAACAGAAGAAGAAATCGGCATGGAACAGCCAATCATGTCGCAGGGTAAGAGGTAGGAAGGGCTTAAAGGCATTTGGAGCGGAATGTAAACTCAGCAACACTGAAGAAAATGCAAAACCTACCAGATCAAAGCAGAGTGAAGACATGCTTGACAAGAAAGGCCACTAAACTTCATTAGTTACGATATTTTGGCTATTTACAAAACTACTAAATCCCAGATACAAGCTAACAAACCGTCTGGGTTCTTCAACTTTCACTAAGGTGAAAAACATCTGCCTTTTAAAACGATATGAAAGAATGATTTGATATTTATTGTGAAGATGATCGATATCGACCGATATGAAAAACGTTATTGTAATTACATCCTTTTCAAGATGGCCCAGCACTAATGAGAAGGACAATATCTTCAGAAATCAACATTCCACATTTCTTTATTTCTTAAGTTGTTTTTTTACTAAGCAAAATATTTGATTATTTTGTCCTTTAATTAAAAAATGCATCTCTTTGATTTCTTGAGGGGGTGAAGTTCCTGTGGGAGTGTGTGACAGGCAGGCGGATCCCTGGATCATACGGCTGCATCATGGCTGATGAGATGGGCCTGGGGAAGACTTTGCAGTGCATCACTCTCATGTGGACCCTGCTACGCCAAAGTCCGGATTTTAAGCCAGAGATAGACAAAGTTATTGTGGTTTCACCTTCCAGTCTGGTGCGTAACTGGTACAACGAAGTGGGAAAGTGGTTGGGAGCACGCGTCACACCAGTGGCCATCGATGGAGGTTCAAAGGCCGACATCGATAGACAACTAGGTACAATTTGTTAATGTCACTGAATGTTTTTCTTTATTCTATTTAATGTTTATATTGGGTGTATATTTTTTTTAATGTTCTTTTTTATTTATTTTTTATTTTATTTTAATTCATTTATTTATTTTTATTTTGATTGTGTTTATCTATTATTCTAATGATTTGGTTTTGGATGTCCAAAGAACTTATTAGTTTTTGAAAACATTCAAGATTCTGACATTTCTGTTTAGTTATTTTGTTTGTTTGTCTGTTCAACAGTGAACTTCATGTCTCAGCATGGTTTGAGAGTGCCGACCCCGATCCTGATTATCTCATATGAGACATTTCGACTTCATGCTGAGGTTCTACACAAGGGCAAAGTTGGACTTGTCATCTGTGATGAGGTATTTGATCTCATCCATTAAACATCAGAGCTGTCAAAGTTGGTTGACTTGTGTGTGTAACATCCACTGTGTGTGCTGTAGGGCCATCGGCTGAAAAATTCTGACAACCAGACATACCAGGCTCTTAATGCCATGAGTGCTCAGAGGAGAGTGCTGATCTCAGGCACTCCCATCCAGAACGACCTGCTGGAGTACTTCAGCCTGGTCCACTTTGTTAACGCTGGGATCCTTGGTAAGCAGACCTATGTCACACAAAATAACACCAATAATAACCAGAAGTCAAATCCATTGAGTTTTTTCTTCAGTTTAACCTTTGTTGATTTTCAACTCACTTCTAGGAACTGCCCAGGAGTTTAAAAAACGTTTTGAGCTTCCCATCCTCAAGGGGCGGGACGCAGATGCTTCTGATAAAGACAGACTGACAGGAGAGGAGAAACTCAAAGAGCTCATCAGCATTGTCAACAGGTGAGCTAACACATGGTCTTTCATTTCTTATTTCACTTTTCTCTTTTTTTCCCTCTTTATAAAATAATGTTTGTTTTGTTTTTTTCTCAATGGGATCTGAGCTTTGACTTTTTGGTTTAATGTTTAAATATTTATACTTTAATGTAGAGCTGGGCGATATTGAAAAAGATGTTATCACAATAGAATTTTTCATATTAGTCGATATCAATTATTATCACAATAAATATCAAATCATTATTTCATTTTAATGTAAAGACAGATTTTTGCCCCTGGGTGAAAATTAAAGAAACCAAACGGTTTGTTGTCTTGTGTCTGGGTTTGTGGTTTTCTGATAAGCTTAAGATAAGATAAGATATATAAGATATATAAGATATACTTTATTTGTCTCCCGTTGGGGGAAATTTCTTTTGTTACAGCAGCTTACAACATGGGACAGGGGAATACAACAATCTACTAACACAGTTAAAAAATATAATAACAGTAATAATAATAGCAATGACAAGGGTAAAATAAAATAAAATAAAATAAAATAAAATAGAATAGAATAAAATAAAATAAAATATGGCAACTATTACAGATATATACACACTATGTACACTTCTATCTGATAAATAGATAAGGTAAGTTATTGCACGATAAAAATTGCACCAGGTTATGTAAAAACAAACATACACAGTATGAAAAACAGCTTCTTGAATTGCTAATTTTTTATTCAAATTTTAGTTGTTTGTGAATTCAAAATTTTCTATAATGTTGGGTGTCAACTAGCGTTTAAGGCACAGTAGCACCCTTCCCTTTCCAGTGGTTGGGGGTTGTGATTACAGAATCAGAAATAACTTTAATCACAATTTATCTCCAGAATACAAAGAATTTGACTCCGGTATTTTTGCGTATTCCCTGTACAAACATAAATAGACAGACACTAAAAATCAAGTACTAATAAAAAAAAATATATAAGTACAAAAGGCACGAGTGCAATAAAAGAAACAACAGACAAACTTAACATGCAATAGTGCAAGGATGAAGGTGGCTCTGTCCATGAGGTAGCTGGTTTATGACACAGTGTTAAGTGTTCATCAGTGTGACTGCCGGTTTAAATAAATCAACATTTTGATTGAAAATGTGATATATTTATATTGAGAAAAATTGTATCACGATAATTATCATTATTGAATTATCGCCCAGCCCTACTTTAATGTGATGTTCTGAGTCCTCTCTATTAAATTGCCAAATCAAATTATTTTTCTAATCTCCTGCAGCACTGACTATTTGGATGAATTACTAATCCATCACTGCTGTTACCAGTTTAAAGGCCAGATATAAAATTAACACCTCAACTTCAGCACATTTAAAATAATGTCAGTATTTATTACATGATAACTAATAATGACAAAATTAAAATACAACCTTTATATTGAAAGAAATGTTAAAATTTGTTGACTAAAATCTTCCAGTTTCAGAAAACACCCCTTTAAATGTTTTGATTTGATTTGATTTTCTTTTTGTATTGTATTTTTGATTATGTTTATTTCAAATGTCTCTCTTAATACTGACTGTTCTTCATTCACAGGTGTTTGATAAGGAGAACATCAGATATCTTATCTAAATATCTCCCTGTGAAGATTGAGCAGGTTGTGTGTTGCAGGTAAGTTGATTACCTTTATTGAAGAGGTATTTGTCTCAAAAAGCTTTCTTACCTCAGTTTTGGACATGTTTTTATCAGTCATATACAGCCCCCTTGTAACTTATAATGTATATTGTTATATTTTCATATGATTTTGAACAATATCTAATAAGAAAAATAGATTTTACATGAAGTAATGTATCTGGTTATCTTTGTTTCCTGGCAGGCTGACTCCTCTGCAATCAGAACTGTACAAGCGCTTCCTAAGGCAGGCCAAACCCATTGAGTCATTACAAGAGGGAAAAATAAGTGTCTCCTCCCTGTCTTCAATCACATCACTCAAGAAACTTTGTAATCGTAAGTAACTGACCTTGCACACTCTGTAAAATGTTGTATCTACCCATATGAAAGTGATCAACTGTTTCAATTTCTCTAACTTTCAGAAGAAGACTGATAATTGTACTTTAATAAAAGCCTCATTGTTAGACACAGGACGGGGGGAGCCATGGTTGTAGATATCTAACTTGTTTTTATCCACATGCTTCTTAGATAAAGTAACGACTCCTGTATTGTGTCCTAGACCCTGCTCTTATCCATGAGAAGTGTGTAGCGGGGGAGGAGGGCTTCGAGGGAGCACTGGATCTCTTTCCACCTGGCTACAGCACCAAAGCCGTGGAGCCTCAGCTCTCTGGTAAGAACAAGATCAAACAGCTGAGCACAGGGCTTGTGTTGGAGAGTAATGCAGCTTTCCCACTTTCTTCGCCAACTAATGTAAGTTGGTAGAGTATTGGGAGGTTCTCTCTCTCTCTTATTCTCCTCTATCCCTCCTTCCAACCTCAACTCGGTCAAGGCAGATGTCTGTCTAACATGAGTCTGGTTCTGCTCGAGGTTTCTGCCTTTTAAAAGGAAGTTTTTTCCTCGCCATTGTAACTAGTTAAATACTGCTAGGTGCAATGCTCATGGTGGATTAAGATGAGATAAGATCGAGTCCTGTCAGTAAGAGGGGACTGGATCTTATCCTGTTTTGATGTTGGGTCTTTGGTAATAATTCAAGGTAAAGTATGGTCTAGACCTGCTATGTGTGCTACCTTCCTGACAGCAGTATGCAGCTGTTTTAGGGACAACTCTGACAAACATTTAGATCTGTACCTGATCAGCTGTTCATGACTCATTTGGACAAGTCATTTTGTAAATCAGTGTTTGTTTCACAATTTGCTCCACCATAGCTGTCAGAAAAAGGCAGTAGTTCTGTATTGCTCTTCTATAAACTAGTCAATGTGTTTTACCTTTTATGTATTGAAGGTTTTTTGTTGCTGTATTTCAGGGAAGATGCTGGTTCTCGACTACATCTTGGCAATGACAAAGAGCACAAGTAGTGATAAGGTGGTGCTTGTCTCAAACTACACCCAAACACTGGACCTGTTTGAAAAGCTGTGCAGATCTAGAAGGTGATTTTGTGAAACCATGACTTGAATGTTCTTGTAATTTGTAATTTGCATACAACAGTGAGTAACATCACACCTCTTGTTCTCCTATAGATACCTCTATGTCCGCCTGGATGGCACAATGTCCATCAAAAAAAGGGCGAAGGTTGTGGAAAAGTTCAACAGTCCATCTGTGAGTCTGAAAGTATGATCAACTTTACTGTGATCTTTGAGCAGCATTTGTACACCATCTTCATCCATGCTTCTATTCTTCAGAATCCAGAGTTCATCTTCATGCTGAGCAGCAAGGCTGGTGGATGTGGCCTAAATCTGATTGGTGCAAATCGACTGGTCATGTTTGATCCTGACTGGAACCCAGCAAATGACGAACAGGCTATGGCCCGGGTGTGGAGAGACGGCCAGAAGAAGACCTGCTACATCTATAGGCTGCTATCTGTAAGTTAAACACAGTTTAAACGAGGCAGGCCAAACATTTAACAGAACATCACATTTCTGAATATTTGAAATAATACATAGAACATGACTTTCTTCAACATCATAGAATAAGAGAGTATTCAAGTTTGACTTGGTTGTCTGTGTTTTTAAAGACCGGGACGATCGAGGAGAAGATCCTGCAGAGGCAGGCCCACAAGAAAGCTCTCAGCAGCTGTGTGGTGGATGAGGAACAGGATGTGGAGCGTCACTTCTCTCTTGGAGAACTCCGGGAACTCTTCACTCTCAACGAGGAAACCACCAGTGACACACATGACAAGTAAAAGACATTTCAATAATTAGATGTTTATACTGCTCAATCTACCTAATCTGCCTAGAGTTGTACTAACTTGGTCGTACAAATTTGACTACGTAGCTGATAAACAGAAACATTCTCTCTTTCTCCCTCTTGTGTTTTTTCTAGGTTTCGCTGTCGCCGCTGTGTGAACGGCAGGGAGGCTCGGCCTCCTGAGGATGATGCTGACTGTACCAGCAACCTCTCTCAGTGGAATCACTGCTATGACAAAAAAGGCCTCAGGGACCAAGTGTTGAAAGCCTCTTGGGATGCTGCTGTGTCGTTTGTCTTCCATCAGCGCTCTCATGAGGACCAGAAGGGTGTATTATAGCTGAAACACACAGCCATGTCTACTGTAAATACTGATATTTATTTCTTTGTTTCGTTTTTCTGTTATTTTTTCGTACATTAAAACAGAAAAAAATAAAGGACAATGATTGTTATGCGTACTTCAAAATGAGTTTCATATAAAGGATTGGATTGAAATGTATTGACAATGGTATTGGATTTACTAATTGGGGTGAGTCTTTATATTTTCACATGTGCCAAGCTCACTTTTGTTATGTAGAGACAGACTGTCTCTGCAACACAGAGCAGATCCTCACCCAGGGGGAAAGGGAACAGAAAGCACTAACAAATCCTCAAGGCACAGTTTAAACATATAGAATCAGGTGGGATGGTGGCACTAGGGGTAATCATACTCAAGATTTGAAAAAAAGTATAAAGGAAGTAGTCTCATTATCCAGGGTAGAACAAGTGCTTAACCGTTTATATTAACAGATGAAAAATGATGATGGCAGTATAACCAAACAATACAGCATAAACAAACAAAAGCTAATGGAACAAATGAAACAAAGCCTTTCTTCAGGACTGCACACACAGGTAGAAAATTGAACCTAAAGGATACGATGATAACTGTGCAGGGTAATGGGTAACTATAAAGCTGTAAATTATATTTAAGTATACCAGATTAAGTTAAGGAACTAGCAAAGCATTCATTCATTCATTCAATCAAATATATATATATATCTACAATGCAATGAAATTACCCTGTGTATTCCGAAACAGCTGGTGGTGGCATGCAGCTTCAAAGTCATTGCCTGGATAAAGACAAAAGAAGATGATACCTACATCTGCATACATTACAGATTATAGGAATACAACCAGTGGTGCCCTCATGTCCAAAAGAAACCGTGCTTAAGTGCCCTCTTGGATTCCACTGTAGTAGAACAGGTGCTCTTTCTGAGGAAAATGCATGAAAAAGTTCCCTCTGGCTGCCCCTGTAATGTATAGAACACAAAAATGTTCCCTCTGGATGCCCCTAAATTGTATGAAATGTAAAAAAGTGACCTCTGTGTACCCCTCTAATATATACAAAAAAAACAAAAGTGCCCTCTGGGTGCCCCTCAAATGTATAAAATGCCCTCTGTGTGCCCGTGTAGTTAGATATGGCATGGTACGTTATGATCATTTTGCATTATCATCAATAATATAGAAAAAAAAAAGTATTTCATTTTTCCCAAGCCCTCAAGCCCTCCTGAGGATGATGCTGACTGTACCAGCAACCTCTCTCAGTGGAATCACTGCTATGACAAAAAAGGCCTCAGGGACCAAGTGTTGAAAGCCTCTTGGGATGCTGCTGTGTCGTTTGTCTTCCATCAGCGCTCTCATGAGGACCAGAAGGGTGTATTATAGCTGAAACACACAGCCATGTCTACTGTAAATACTGATATTTATTTCTTTGTTTCGTTTTTCTGTTATTTTTTCGTACATTAAAACAGAAAAAAATAAAGGACAATGATTGTTATGCGTACTTCAAAATGAGTTTCATATAAAGGATTGGATTGAAATGTATTGACAATGGTATTGGATTTACTAATTGGGGTGAGTCTTTATATTTTCACATGTGCCAAGCTCACTTTTGTTATGTAGAGACAGACTGTCTCTGCAACACAGAGCAGATCCTCACCCAGGGGGAAAGGGAACAGAAAGCACTAACAAATCCTCAAGGCACAGTTTAAACATATAGAATCAGGTGGGATGGTGGCACTAGGGGTAATCATACTCAAGATTTGAAAAAAAGTATAAAGGAAGTAGTCTCATTATCCAGGGTAGAACAAGTGCTTAACCGTTTATATTAACAGATGAAAAATGATGATGGCAGTATAACCAAACAATACAGCATAAACAAACAAAAGCTAATGGAACAAATGAAACAAAGCCTTTCTTCAGGACTGCACACACAGGTAGAAAATTGAACCTAAAGGATACGATGATAACTGTGCAGGGTAATGGGTAACTATAAAGCTGTAAATTATATTTAAGTATACCAGATTAAGTTAAGGAACTAGCAAAGCATTCATTCATTCATTCAATCAAATATATATATATATATCTACAATGCAATGAAATTACCCTGTGTATTCCGAAACAGCTGGTGGTGGCATGCAGCTTCAAAGTCATTGCCTGGATAAAGACAAAAGAAGATGATACCTACATCTGCATACATTACAGATTATAGGAATACAACCAGTGGTGCCCTCATGTCCAAAAGAAACCGTGCTTAAGTGCCCTCTTGGATTCCACTGTAGTAGAACAGGTGCTCTTTCTGAGGAAAATGCATGAAAAAGTTCCCTCTGGCTGCCCCTGTAATGTATAGAACACAAAAATGTTCCCTCTGGATGCCCCTAAATTGTATGAAATGTAAAAAAGTGACCTCTGTGTACCCCTCTAATATATACAAAAAAAACAAAAGTGCCCTCTGGGTGCCCCTCAAATGTATAAAATGCCCTCTGTGTGCCCGTGTAGTTAGATATGGCATGGTACGTTATGATCATTTTGCATTATCATCAATAATATAGAAAAAAAAAAGTATTTCATTTTTCCCAAGCCCTCAAGCACTCACAGACTTCCCGCTCAGTCCGTGAGGGTTTAAGTCTCTCCCACTGTCAAATCATCAAGTAAGTGAGGGATCTTTCTGACTTTTTCAGCCCTTTATGCCCCCTTTCTGTAAGTGGGCATTTTTGCAGACTAAGGGAATTACCCAGAGTTCATAGTATCGTGATGTGAAACATGTGATTCCCAGAGGAAGCCCGCAAGCATGGAAAGGTATACGAACGCTGTAACATGTAAATAAAAAAAGTGCGACAGTAAAAAATAAGCATGAAAGTTGCAATGAAATTTCTAGGTAAAAAAAGTTTGCCTGTAAGTATAAATATAGAAAACAGCATTAATCTATTCATCTTCACACATATGTGTTTAAAGTATAATTTATATAAAATAGTTATATAGCCTATTAATATATTTATGGTTATGTAGCCTATTTATATATTTTAAATTGTGTGGTTTAGCAGTCTGTACGGTAAGAGCCTGGATCACATGACAATCAGTCATCCCTTAAGTGCCTTGAATTTGAGGAAAGTAAAAATTGTGTAATAAAAATTCCTAATATCTCTAAGGTGAGCTGGTGATGTCATACAGGTCACGTGAGAAGTCTCAAAGTGTTGTCCCATTCCAGTTCTACAGTTCTGAGCCCTTACAGCCTCCTGCCCTCAATCACTTTACAGGTGGTGTCAACTAAGTCGGGAAGGTTGCAGTGGCGGTTCTGGGGAGGGGCCAACAGGGACCAGTGAGCGCTAAGGGACTCATGTTGAGTGTAAACAGCCAAACAGCTGCTGTCAGTCTGCATTTTGATATGTACACAGTAGTATATATGTCTAGTATATAGGGATGCACTGATGTTTTGCCAGTTTGCTCTCAGCCGGTCCTCGCCATTCTCAGTCTCTTTTGTCAGGGTTGAATGTGTCCCTCTGGCAACACCCTTGGCCCCAGCCTGCCCCCCCAGTAAAAAATAGGTCTAGAACCGCCACTGGAAGGTTGGGCCAGAAGTTTGAAAGGAGGTGCCCTTTTTTCTTGTTTTTGCCCCTGCCCCTCAAACAGCCTGAGTACGCCACTGAATGGACATGGTAGTCAGTGCAATGAGGGAGAGACGGTGGACTATGTATTAGTATCATACAGGAAATGTAGAAACCAAAAACAGGAATTAATAAATAGTTGGACGAATTCATGCAGAACAATAGCAGGAGTGTTTTAGAAATGGGAAATTGTTTGAAATGTTAAAAAAAAAAAAAATTAAACCGCAGGGTGGCGCTAGTGCAACTAAATCGATACCAACTGCCACAAAACAACCACCGAAGAAGAAGAGACCTGTAGCGCATGCGCGGTGGTGGCAGTAATGCACCGTCTTTGTAATTTCTGACTCGGAGATGTGGAAGTGATGGACTAATTTGCTGTGTCCCATCATTCTGGCTCTGTTTCGAGTTCTTAAAGTGAACTTGAACATGTGTGTAAAAATGAGTGACCCTGACGAAGAACCGAAGCCAAGGAACCTGAAGGAAACGTGCTTCAGAGCTGTCAGGGAACACTTCGATGCTGTAGGAGTTGATGGTGTTCTTGGTAAGTGGGAGATAGTAAGGTTGAAACATTCATGGAAGTTATTGTTGCCTTGAAGTACTCGAACAGAGTCAAGACTCAGGAGGGCTGTAAGTGATAGAAAATAGCATGTATCTTCATTTAGTGACATATCCCATTACTGAAAACCATAATAGAAACTTGTTAGCTATGTTTCTGTAAGTTTATTCATTTGTTTACAAGATTACAGATACATTACTGCTCACATACTTGAAAAATACACATTATGCATATTTTAAAAAGAGGGTTATCCGGAAACAGTAGCCAAATATTAATAGCTGAATCTTGGCAGGTAAAGGGTTAATGGACAACAAAGTTAAAGCTCCTACAATGAGTTTTTTTTGCCAGATATGAAACAGACTAAAACTGACACTAATGCTTCTTTATGACCTCCAAAAGCTACCAAAGTCATCAGTGACAAGACTGACAGTTCCTATGAAATTTGATGTAGCATTCCCTCTGGACTCTGTCTAAAATAATCGTTACACCCCTAATAAGAGATTCCTGGGACAAGTAAAGGAATCTCTTATTAGGGGTTTAACGATTCTTTTACACGGAGTCCGGAGGAAATGCTACATTCAAATTCATGCTAGTTTTCCGAGACTACCAGTGTTGTTGTTTTTTAAATGTTAGTGAGGGGTCTATCAAACTGTTCAAAATGCATGACATGTCTGCCTATTGAGCGAGTAATCTGCTATAAAAAAGAAGATGCTGTGCAACGTCAGGTATTGTGCAGAACCTGCCTTGCTACTGTTTTTTCCCTAAATCAAATTTTCCTTCACAACACAGTGTATATAACTGATAGTATTAAATAGCTACTGATCATACTGAAGAGTACAAAGTAATCAACACGCTGAATATCAACATGTGGAGCCAGCTCATAAATAATCTCCGCAGGCGCAGAGTCAGTGAAGACCCAGACAACGTGGATTTACTGAAACAGGACAAATGAACAGAATTATATTTAAGACTCACAGTGTCCAGTTTTCTGCCTACTCGTTCTTATTGAGAAAAATGAGCATGTTTACGTGGTCAGGTGTCAGCTGGGAGCGCAACTTAGTCATAATCAATCCGACGGCGGAGAAAAAAAGAGAGCTGTCACTCAGCTGCAGCCCCCAGCTGAGCGTCTCCTCTGTGCACAACACCTTCAGTCAGCTGATTCACATCCAAACATGCTTTAAACTTCAAACAATTGTTTGGCAGAATTTGTTAAGTAGTTGTGGTGAACGCTTACGAGACTGCAAGTCAAAGTATTTAGTAAGTTTACAATTTTAATTGAAGTAGATAAATAAACCGTCTTTCATATTAATTCATGCTTCATTTGCCTTTATCTTAACATAAGCCTGGCCCTTTGAGAAAGAACAATTTGTGTATAATACATCTGATATTGTTTATTATAATAATAAACAATACCAGATTTGATATAATTTCCAGTAATTAATTTGTTAAAAGACTGATCTTTTTTTTTTCTTTTTTTTTTTACTAAAACCAATAAAACTAGACTAAAACATTTTTGAGTTTTCCTAGACTAAAACTAGACTAAAACTATCACATATAGAAATGACTAAAATGTGACTAAAACTAATAAGCATTTTCGTCCAAAAGACTAAGACTAAGACTAAAACTAAGATAGCTGCCAAAAACAACACTGGTGACTACCAACCCTAGCTTTAAGCATATAGAGGACAGGATAAGCTAAGACTGATTTGTCCACAAGGGCCGCCAAAAGTTCCTGCAGAGGAGCTTTAAGTTACCGAGCAGTGAACATTTTAGCACCAACTTATAGTGTCACTTTGGATGAAATTTAAAAGATCACACACATACAGACGAGCCACAGTGAGTGCTATTTGCTTTGTTTTGTATACATCTTTTTGTTTTATTGCTTGTTTCTGGAGACGAGACGCAGGGTTCCCACGCTTCCTGGGAAACCTGGAAAACAGTTGACCAGTTTTCCAGTAATGAAAAAACACCTGGAAAATTGGAGAAAAAGTGACACTGCGCAACTTTTTTCACATCTTTTCTCCTTCACTTGGTCATAATCAGGCATTCACAGAAAATGGGGGTCTATTTCTTATGTTTTATGGTAAATTAATTATTATTATTATTATTTATTTATTTATTTATTTCAGTAAGGCAGCTTCCAGATTCCTTTGCAGACTCTTTAGTTTTTTTTTTAGCTCATTTAATATTTATTGAGAGAAGAGAAAGTTGAGATGAGAGTTGCCCATCATTGTTACTTGGTTGCAGTAATAAAGTGAAGTGCTGTACATTTGTGGTTGCATTATTCTATAATCAATTTGCCATCATTTTTAAGCATATAAGAGATGATTTCATTGATAGCCATAGACTACATGTCTTTCAATGTAGACTTCCACTGAGAGGAACATATTAGACTATTTAGGAACTACATTAGGAACTAAATTTAGACTGTCAGACCATCTTGATCATCAATGAAAATGTCCTGGAAAATGATCTCTGGAAAAGAGTGGGAACCCTGGAGACGTGATGTGAACTGTCAAAATGATCTAATCAATCTGTCATAACATAGGTCTTCCAACACCTCTCATCACGGATCTTCTTCCTCATCTGACCATATGTCAACTGGATGAAATACAGCCTGTTCTCAATCAGAGGGGTAAGGGAGACTGTTTAGGAGCATATACAGGGATTTATATTTCAGCTTTGTTCATAAAAGGGATGCTAATTGTATGTCTTCTCTCAGGGATATCAACTTACTCTGGATGGATTGGGGTTCTACAAGATATGTGTGGACCCAAACGGGTATGTGTGATAACTTCCTCAGTAATAACAAATCACATGTATAGATTCTAAACCCAACGTTTGATTATGTCTCATTTCAGGTGTTAGACCTACACACTGAAGACAAGGCCAAACATGAAGTTATGAAGATGCTTTTTACAGTCGTGTTCTATGGCTTCACAAACTTTTATGTCAAAAAAAACATCACAAATCTGAACACTCCATCCTTCCTGAAGGCAGCAGCCAAATGTGTCACTAGCTTTTTAATTATTTCACGCCTTCATAAATGCCTCCAGCGTTTAACTGCTGAGCAGCGACCTCTTCTGAACCTGTTTGAGGAGCGCATGACGAGTGTTACTATATCAAATTCCCTTGTTCTTTTAGAGAAGAAGAGCAGGACAGCGCTTTATGTCTTCCACCGCCTGGTAGACCATGGAGTGGCTAATAAACTTGTTATACAAAATGACTGTCCCATTGTATTGGCCTGGCTCCTGCATGGAAGGGGATCTCAGTACGCACACCCTGAGCTCATGAACCTAATGCTCACCAGAGAGGGAAGCTGTATGTCCCAAGATGCTTCAGCCAGAACAGACGTGGCCATTTGCAGTACTGGTCTTGCTGGTGGAGCTTCAGGAGCCCTGGATGATGAAGCCAAGCCATGCAAACGTGCGAAGATCAGTTTTGTGTCTTCTGAGGAGGAACAATCTGAAATGACAAACTTTGACTTGGACCCACAGGTTCTCTGTCGAGCCTTTGCTCCTTGTGATGCTCCCCAAGCAGGGGAGGCTTGTCCTCGAGGGCAGATTGATTGTCTCAAGTTCGGTGTCTGTGGGCCTGAGTCCTTTAGAGTGCTGAACTCCGCCCTGCCAACGTTTTTCAGCCTTCGGTCTCTCATCCTGCACGGCTATTGTAAGTTTCAGTACTGGCATACAGCCTTGGTTACAGTTGTAGATGTGTGTGTCCTCTGAGTCCAACTTTATTTTTATTTACTGATCAACAGAAAGCTATTTAAAAAAATATTTTAAATACACCCCACTGATGTCAATGCTAACTAACTTGCTTTGTTCTTCACTGTTAAAGATTTTTGTTGGAGGCAGTACTGCTATCTGAATTTTAAAAATCAATCAATCTTTATTTTTATAGCGCCAAATCACAACAATACTTACCTCAAGACGGTTTTACAAACATGGCAGATATAGACCGTCCTCTATGTTAAATTATCAACAAAGACCCAACATCAAGACAGGATAAGATCCAGTCCCCTCTTAAGACAGAACTCGATCTTGTCTCATCTTAATCCACCATGAGCATTGCACCTCACAGTATTTAGCTAGTTACAGCTGCAAGGAAAAACTTCCTCTAACAGGCAGAAACCTCGAGCAGAACCAGACTCATGTTAGACAGATATCTGCCTCGAGCGAGTTGGGTTTGCAAAGAGGGATAGAGGAGAATAAGAGAGAGAGAGCGATGGTAGTGATTAGATGGGTAGTAGTAGTAGTAGTAGTAGTAGTAGTAGCTGTTGCCGCTGGAGTCCAACATTAAGTGTGTAAGAATTCAGAGTGCTGCTTTTAAATACATAGCTTCTGTGAACACTATTATTGCGTCATATGCATTGGAAACAAATATAATGCAATGCTAGGGGATTTTTTTCTGAAGTGCAAAAACTCTTGTTGTTTTTTCTTTGTGCAGCAACCTTTAAGGATTTAGATGTGATAGCCCTGGCAAGAGCCCTGAAGCAGCTGTCTGAGAGTCCCCGCTGCTCCCTTACCGATCTAAGCATCAGTGTCCTGCCCTACACCAAGCTCATGAAGGTCCTGCTGAATGCAAACTCCAAAATGAAATCGCTGCATGTGGAGATCCATACTGTGGTCCTCCACAGCTTGGTTACTGAGTCAGAATTGTCAGACTTGTCAGAAATAAAAGGTGAACATGAGTTTAAGTAAGCAGTATTAGTAATGAACTGCAGCTGTTGAAACACACTGTTCCTCTGGGAAATAATTATTTATCAAGTCCAATGTTAAGTCTGATTAATGTAAATATTTATAGGAACACAAACACACACACACACACACACACACACACACACACACACGCACACACACACACACACACACACTGCATCTTTCTTGCAATGTATGAAGGATTATTTTGATCAGCTTGATTCTGACATTTTCCTGTTTCCGTCTTTTAGCCGACCTTCCCCTGGAGAAACTGACGGTCAAAGTAATTGAGTTCCTTACAGATCTGCAACTTATCACATCAGTGTTGAGACGCGCTCCACACCTCACTACACTTCATCTCTCTGGAATGAGATTACCAACCGGCTCTTCTCAAAGTCAACTCCTGACCACTCTCTCAGGTAACTTGTCATATACCTGTGAGAAATCCTCCACAGTTTGAGTCTCTAAGCCCTCTAGAAGCTGCATGTTGTGTGCCAGAGCACTGTGTGTTGAAAAGGTTGTCTGCTTAGACCCCTTATGTACGGTGGCTGTGAAGTGCAATTCAAATTTAAAAAGGATGAAACACTTCTACAAAGTTGGAGACAAATTTACATTTTGGAAAACATTATGACATTTTATAAAACAAAATGACATTAAACACTTTTACAAGGCCAAATCAAATTTACGTTTAAGAAAACAAATTTACAAAATACAGAATATTTTACCAGTCCCAAAACAGAATTACAAATGTCAGACGTTAAAGGAATGTACCAAATACCAGAAGTGATCGAGTGAGCGGTTTGTTTTGGTGGAGAGAAAAGATTGACCTCATTCGCATGTGTCCTTTCGAAATAAACTCCAAGCAAAATTGGAAAAAAATAGTGATAATCCTGGATATTTTTGATAAGAGATTATGAACAAATCTCAGTTTCCACCAATTTATAGTTCAGACTAATAGTGGACAACCTCAGGATGTAATCCAAGCAATCACAGCTTGATCTGAAGTGTAAATTTAAAATATCAGCCATTTGAAATTTGAAAAAAATTGCGTTCCACTATTAGTCTGAATTTAAATGCCTCAGTGGAAACTGAGACTCTTTGTTCATAATCTCCGATTGAATATATCCAGGATTATCAATATATATTTTTTAATTTCTGCAATTTGTTTTCCTAAATGTAAATTTGTTTTGGCGTTGGTAAAAGTATTTTGCTAATGTTTTTTTTTTATTATTTAAAAATGTTTTCCAAAATGTTAATTTGTCTCCAACTTTGTAAGTGTTTCATCCTTTGTAAATTTGCATTGCACGTCTCAGCCAGCGTACTGATGTGTCCTCAAAGTCAGCAAATGAAAAATGCAAATTACAAGAAAAACAATCGAATGAGGTAGAAGAGGATTTCTACTCCTGCAGCTAGACAGTATTCTGTTGTGACCAGCCGAGATTGTCGCTGTCTTATTGTATGTCTCCAGACGAAGAGTATACTGAAAAGCTGTCAGTAATAACATGTGGGTACCTTTTCAGAGTCGAATCACTGCTTGAAGAGTCTTCATCTGGAGGACATGAAGCTGTCCGATTGTCTCCCAGAGATTCTACATCTTCTAAAAGACTGCAAGCTGGAAGGTAAGGAAAGTCATGACGGCACATCATTCCCAAAAGTGATGACTGCAGCAGCTGAGACTTTATAAATTTACATCCGTTCATACTATACCGGGAGGTAGAGCCTTCAGTTACTAGGCACCTCTCCTTTGGAATCATTGACCAGTCAGGGTCCGGGAGGCAGACACCCTCTCTACTTTTAAGATGAGGCTTAAAACTTTCCTTTTGAATAGAGCTTATAGTTAGAGCTGGATCAGGCCTGCTGCTATGGACGTTCCGGACTCCAGAGGCAACAGCTACTACTGCTCTTACTACTACTATCCGTCTTATCACTATCATTTCTTTCTCTCTCTCTTATTCTCCTCTATCCCTCTTTCCAACCCCAACTCGGTCGAGGTAGATGGCTGTTTAACATGAGTCTGGTTCTGCTCGAAGTTTCTGCCTGTTTAAAGGACGTTTTTCTTTGCTGCTGTAACTAGCTAAATACTGCGAGGTGCAATGCTCATGGTGGATTAAGATGAGATAAGATAAGAGTCCTGTCGGTAAGAAGGGACTGGATCTTATCCTGTTTTGATGTTGTGTCTTTGTTAATAATTCAACATAGAGTACGGTCTAGACCTGCAATGTTTTTAATAGTATCTTGATAGAAGGTTTGTTGTGATTTAGCGCTATACAAATAAAGATTGATTGATTGATTGATTGATTGATTGATTGAGCACCTCTGTGAGGTTATAAATATGAGGATAAGTGTCAAGGTTGCATGTTTCATATTTTCCAGTGTGGCAATAATACCAAAAACAGATGTAAAAACATTCATGCTAAATGTAAAGTAACATCAAATTGGACATTTTAGAGTATTTACATTTTACAGCTTTGAAAATGACCAAATACATCTTGAAGAATAATTCATTTGAATCTAAATCAATCAATCAATCTTTATTTGTTTAGCGCAAAATCACTACCAACTTCATCTCCAGATGCTGTTACAAACATAGCAGGTCCCAACATCAGACTAACATCAAGACAGGATAAGATCCAGTCCTCTCTTGCTGACAGGACTCGATCTTATCTCATCTAAATCCACCATGAGCATCGCACCTCACAGTATTTAGCTAGTTAAAGTGGCAAGGAAAAACTTCCTTTTAACAGGCAGAAACCTCGAGCAGAACCAGACTCATGTTAGACAGACATCTGCCTCAATAGAGTTTGGGTTGGAAAGAGGGATAGAGGAGAATAAGAGAGAGAGAGAGAGATGATAGTGATGAGACTTCATCTGCGTTCTTTCCTTGTTTTTTAAAATTGAACTGAGTTTAGTTCAGAGTAGGATTGTTCATCTTGTCCTCCTTTCAGAGCTTGGGTTCAAGGACTGCCGCCTTCTGGAGAAGTGGAGCGACAAAGAGGGCAGTCTGAGGCAGTTGGTGTCTACTCTGAAGAAAGTGCCCACTCTCCACACACTCAGCCTGGCTCAGAATCGACTTGGTGAGCACAACAGATTTCAGATTCAGTTGAAGCAGAGTGCAGTTATTGATTTGTGTTATCAATCAAAAAAATACTGATTTCAAAGTAAAGTTTCCTGAGGTTACTTTTTCATTATTTGGCACGTTATCAATCAAAATTGAACCATAGATTAAAGGTAAATGTGCCAGTGTCATGTATTTTTTTCCCCATAATACCCATAACTCTAATAGCAAAGACATGTCTGTTATTGTGTGTGTGTGTTAAGAGCTTGCAGATGAATATATTGTCACATTATATCATTTAAACGATTATACCAAACTCCAATGTAATCTCTGAGACCTCTCAATATAATTCTGTGTCAACAGCCAAGAATGTGTGTGTCCTGGCAGAGCTGTTCTCAGGGTCTTCACCAAGCTCAGTGAGACGACTTGACATAAGGTAGGAGCTGCAGACAGCGGCATAATGAAGCACCAGGCTACATCACTTCACCTGGGGTTCGGAATTAGAGGGGTTAGTTAATAGCTAATGAACCCCTGGGTGAACTGCACACAGTGTATTTCAATTCTAACTACTACACTTCAATTAATCAATCAATCTTTATTTGTGTTGTGCCAAATCACATCAAAAGTTATCTCAAGACGCTTTTACAAACATAGCAGGTCTAGACCGTACTCTATGTTAAATTATGAACAAAGACCCAACATCAAGACAGGATAGGATCCAGTCCCCTTACTGACATGACTCAATCATATCTCATCTTAATCCACCAAGAGCATTGCACCTCGCAGTATTTAGCTAGTTACAGCGGCAAGGAAAAACTTCCTTTCAACAGGCAGAAACCTCGAGCAGAACCAGACTCATGTTAGACAGGCATCTGCCTCGACCAAGTTGTGGTTGGAAAGAGGGATAGTGGAGAATAAGAGAGAGAGAGAGTGATGATAGTTATGAGATGGATAGTAGTAGTAGTAGCTTTTGCCGCTGTAGTCCGGCACGTCCACAGCAGCAGGCCGTCTGCAGCAGCGACTCGGAAGAACCTATGAGACAATGGAGCTCAGGGACTCCAGAAAGGTCTATGGTTAGTAACTTTAATGAGACAGTGAGAGTTAAAGTAAGTTATGGGGGGGCTGGTTGAGGGGAGAGGGGTGAGATAGGATCCCAGTGGGTCAGTTTGCCAGTTCCCCTGGCAGTCAAGCCTATAGCAGCATACCTAGGAGCTGGTCCAAGCCTGAGCCAGCTCTAACTATAAGCTTTATCAAAAAGGAAAGTAAAGCCTGATCTTAGAAGTAGTGAGGGTGTCTTCCTCCCAGACTCTGACTGGTAGCTGATTCCAAAGGAGAGGGGCCTTATAACTGAAGGTTCTACCTCCCATACTACTTTTAGAGAGTTGAATGGCACAAGGAGGAAAAAAGGTTTAAGATTAGATTTTTGTCTCTCTATATCAAGAAATATTTTTGCTTCGTCTAACAAAAGTAAGCCCTCAAAAAAACATGTTGAAATACTATCTTCTTGTTCACGGTTGAATTCCCTCTGTTCTCCCTTCAGTCGTTAAATATTATTCTACATGACAGTGACCTAAATATTTCAGAGGAGTGTTGTTTTCTTTGCAGATTTCAGATTTCGTGTGAAGCTTATAGGAAATTAAGTGTTATTGACATAGTCAAATTATACATTTAATGCTGCTTGAACATTAATCTATCAGTAAAAAGACAATAATATAGAACCAACAGGCTGTTGTGATAAAAAGAGTTTATGATACTGTGGACATATTGGTTGTTATTGCTCATGTGTTGTTTTTTTTCTGAACAGCTCCAACTTTATTCAGCCTGCTGACCTGCTGAAGCTGGCAGAGACGTTGAGGTCGCATCGTCCCCAGCACAGACTAACCCTGGACCTCAGGAAAAACCCAGGAGATCGGGACCCTGACACATGGGACACTGCATTGAAGACACTTAGACCATTCTGTATCGTACTAGTTGAAGGATGGGTATCCACCAACACCATGGCAGACCACATCAGCAATATGTGAACAAAGCTGGAGTGGAGTATCAAACACTTCCTGTTGAAGAAAGTTGGTACTTCTTGTTAGTTTGTGAATTTCTCTTTGAAAGAGAAGAACATGTGTTGTCAGTTTGACTTCAGTTAAGATGGTTACAAATATTCCGGTGTTTCTCTAAGAACATATTTAAAATACAAAAACCACACCTGCAGGGTAAGTCAGTTGTCTGCTGTCCTTTTGATTCACTATTGTTTTATACCTAATATTTCTTGAACACAACTTCTGTGCTGTTTAAAGCATGAGCTTGTGGAGAAAGGAAGCATGAGTGTACAAACAGTATGCACTGTGCATACACACAGACTGCAGATTTAATGCAGCTCTAAGACTGGATTCAAAACTTGTTCAAGACATTGAAGAGCCTACATGTTGTTTACTTTGTTTTTTGAATTTTTGCATTGAATGTTAAGTTAAATTTCTTTTGTATTTGAGTGCACTTTGAACAGTTGGTAAGTAAAACAGAACCCAATATTAGTTGACATTTGAATCTTTTATTAAACCAACATCTGTTACACTTCCAGAGTCTTCCTTCGGACAGAGTGTGAGTGACAGTGGACATTAAGATACAACTGAAAAACCTGGAGAATCGATGCAAAGGTGAAGAGCAGTTTCACAGCAGCTGTCTCGCACCTTCTCCTCATTGTCGTATTCTTAACATTAGACGAACAGCATCAACACTGCCTACTAATTCATCATTAGTAGGAACCGAGTAGAAAAAAACGACCAGAAAAAAACAGATTAAAAAGAGCTTAATCTTTTTCTTAGTGACTTTTAAAGCTAAATACTGTAACACTTACTTTCTGTAAATTCAGTTTGTTTTCCTCGTATATTGTCATATTTTAGTAAATTCAAGTTGAAGAGAGTGAAGACCCTATGTCTGCATGCTAACTGGTTGATTTGCTGGGTCTATCTACAACCATCTCTTACATAAAACAAAGACTCTCACAAACACGCACCACATACACGCTCATACACACTGCCGCAACATTTCAGCCTGGACTGGCTATCTCCAAGGCTTTACTAAGTGGTTTCACAGGAAATCAAATTATATTTGGCTATACTCGTACCTCATGAAGAAGTCAGTTGTCCAATTGGGGAAATTCCTTTGCCTTTTTTTCCCCTTAAGAAATAACTGCCTGTCTAGAATTAAGCACATTCATACTGAAACTGGACCCTGATAATCATAATCAAGTATTTAAGACCTGAAACTGATTTTGAAACTGGCACCCTGACATATTGACAAAACACATGGCACATGATGTCCTATTTCAGGTCTCAGCTAGAGGATGAGAAGAAAAGAAGAAGCCAATGTACTTAAAATTCCAGAATTCCAAATCCTACTGAGGTGAACCTGTCGCTAATTCAAAGCTCAACGTTGTGACATTTTTAATTAAGTTTCCCAGCGTTTTAATCTGGCAACCGCCCTACAAAGACAGGACCTAATCCTGAGTACAGTACAACTCTTTATAAGTGAAAAGCTCCCAATGATTACTGAAACCCTTTAAAGATTCAGTATCCAAGCTTGTGAAGCAACAAGATTAAAGTTGTCAAAAGGTGTATTTGTAACAGAACTTAATTAACAGTATTTACTTAATTTGTCCCTTTTGATAAGTTACATTTTACATGATTAAACCCAGAGTTTGTGTACGAATAAGATAGTTTCACTAGGTTAACGGTGTCAGTATGCTTGTTTGCTTAAAGCTCCTGTGAGGAGTTCTTTGCTAGTGATGAAACAGACAAATATTGATACTGATGCTTCTTTATGACTTCCAAAAGCTACCAAAGTCATCAGTGACAAGACTGACAGTTCCTATATTGTGATATTTAATGCCTGAAACCGGTGTGAGGGGGTAGGTGCCAGTCGTGCAGCTGAAGAAACAACCTTCTTTTACATTTTACTCATTAAATATTCTCAATGAATGACACATTTGATTGTAAAATCAGCAGGATGAGACTTTTTGTCAGAGGACACTACTAAAGCAAAGACCGCTTTGTCCACAAGGGGCGCCAAAAGTAACCAAAACCAAAAGTTCCTCACAGGAGCTTTAAGTTGGGGACATCATGAAATTGAACTAAGGATCTCCTTTGTCCTTTTTTTGAAACTAAATCAAAACATGTAGCATTTCTATACTCTCCGGTTTACATCTCAACACAATTTATTTGGTTTATTTAATATTCTGATCATAAGAAAGTGTTTGTTGATTTCAGATGGTCTTGATGTAAACCCAGCTCATTTCTTGATCGGCACACACTGTACGGGGGGTGAATTTTTTCACAACGCGGCAGTTTTGAAGATATTAACATTACGAGTTTCCTATTATGAGAGGCACAGCTGACTTGATTGACAGGTGGGAACACTGTAGCTGTTGGCTAGGAGGCTCAAAGCCCACCTCTTTACCTCACACTAGCTCATCAGCAGTTAGGTTGAGTTCAGCATTTCCAATATGGCTCCCACCGACGATTGGCTTCAAAACAGCGCTTCAGAAACAGATAGGTGACGTCACAGATACTATTTCCATTATTTATACAGTCTGTGTAAACCCCATATTTCAATGAGACATAAAACAGTCACTCAATTTCTGGTTTACTCAGACTTAGAAAAAGTCAAAGTTTTCCTTTGGACAAGTCACTTCTTTTTGAAGTAGGATTTTAGACCTACAGTTCTAGAGCTTAGTGGGAATTAAAAATACTTTCTGGTACTTGAATGAATGATGGGTGGAGTAGTCCACAGACTGTTCAGAGATGGGTTTCAATTGCTAAACTTGTTAAATTTTTAAATCTCTATCGATGTGAGAAAATTTCACACTTTAACAAGACTTGAAAGAAAAAGAAACATTAACTCCCATCCTTGTAACACAACCTTCCACAGGAAAATCTCAATTACATGATGCTTTTCCTCTCGTGTCCCTATATACTTAATTTTACAGTCTGTACAGTGTCAATGTACATGTTATTTATGTGGAGTGTGTATGTAAGAAAGAGTGAGCTGCACACCACGCAAACATGGACCACAAACACACACACACACACACACACACACACACACACACACACACACACAGCAACACTCATCACAGTCGCCACAAAGAAAAGGATTCATTTCGACAAAGATGAAGTGTGAAACTGTCGTCTGGACCTTAAAGGTGGAACTCACTGGTTTTCCAGATTGGTCCGTGTGTGTGTCTCATTCGTAATCGTTCTTTCACAATAAAACCTAAATGAATAAGACAGATACAGCAAGATTGACACAGTCATACATCGACCCATATGTGCACTAACATTTTGCACTCAATTGCACATCCACACATTTGTACACACACACACACTCATGTGTTGTAACAAAAACACACACACTGGAGCCTTACAATACATTTTCTCAAGAAGGCATTAAGGAAATCTCCTCAAATAAATATAAATAAATTAAATCATATAAAACAACAGGTTAAAAACATAGAAATTCTGTTAATACAGCAAAAATCTCAAATCAACACAATAACCCACAGTACTTGCTCATAGACACAGATCATATGGATGCAATGATGGGTACGTTTTGTAAACAATGACAGACAAACACAGAAAGGTAGACACATTCACAAATCATTAGTGAGCAGAAAGGCCTGTTGGGGTTTGGAGGTGGTGTTGGACTTGCTCTGTGGGGTCAGGTGGGTTGAAAGGGAGCAGCTGGGGGTATGTTGCGAAAGCTGGCACTTCTCAAATCCCTCCCAGGAGGTACAAGCATGCTGTGCTGTATACAAATATTATGAACAGGGCCTTATTGGCAGTGCTGCTATCAATCCTTCTACAGTATCTGTTGCTTGTGGTTTCAGGATGTCAGCGACTTGACAGCACCATATACTGTGGCAGAGTGGTTACGAGGGAAAAGATTAACGCAAGATGATCCAGTGCTGAAAGACTTCACTGAGATCCGTTTACGACTGAGGACAGGCAATCAGAAAAAAAAGGCAAGAGGCACTGGTTGACTTTCCTTGTAAGCAAATAAGTAGGAACCAAACTACCCCAACACCTTCCCCTGACTGCCAACCCTTGTGTTCAAGTGATTAGAACATGGACACCAAAACACACCTGGGGAACTTTTCAAACTGTGGTGACTTTATGACTCTCCTCTGTTTGGGTTACTGTTCCAATCTGTTCATTAAGACGCAGCTGCCAGCTTTGATGAAGCTTCAAGAGCTTTCTTGGCAAAATTCAAAACTCAAAATAAGTGAGAGTGGCCACTTAGCTGCTTCTAAGGTATTCATAAGACATTGTCTCACACCAGTGTATGCTAGTGCTATCAGTGTGCCGGCTAACGCACCATAGGATATGGCTCAGTATGAGAGTTGGACATGCTAACCTTTAACATTACCTCTTTGTACAGCTGCCAGTCTCCATATGGCCTACATGGCTATGTCCAAATTCTTCTCCTGTCATATACACTAATGTGTAATGAATAGGGTGATCCAGGCTGTAGGATTATATGTGTAGTAAACCTTATGGGCAGAATTGTAAAAGTAAATAAAGAAACCCAGAAGAGACCATATTGCAGAGGGTTATCCATAGTTAGATCACATATTTGTCACTATTTCTCAGCAATAAATAATAAATATGTCATGTAATACTAAACTAAATAAGTTAGCAGATGAATCCTAACCCCAAGCCACAAAAATAATTAATTATCCGAGTCTTTCCTTTGCAGATACTTTAGCAAACAGTACTGACAGTGTTTGCTATTGGTGTGATGAGAAAATATAAGACTGTATGAGACTTTCATAATGTGAATTGAAGATTTGCTCATACCTGCTCCAGCCTATTGGAGGAAAAACTACATTTACTGCTTTTAACAGTTCTCATAATGTGCAAATACCGTGAATGGAACAACTAATGGAAACAACTGTTCCTACACAGTCACCCACAGAGCGGACCGAGTGACCATCCACTCCCTGCAGAACCTCTGTTCATAATGTTGTGTTTACAATTTCTAGAATTCTAGAAAAATGTGTACACAGGCATTGCTGAGGTGTCCATCAACCCAACAGACTGGAGGGATTGAAGCCTTGAAGTTAAAAAAAAAACATGAGGGGTGAATTAGTGTCCAAGTTCTCCCCACTTGACAAATAAGTAGCTAACACTGACCTAACTAACCTAAGCTTACCTCTGCCTCCCCAAACAGCTACACTCAGTTAAAGTCCGGTGGCTGACTCAGCCACGTCTGTCATACATAGTGAAACAATAGTTTGAGCCAAGAGTTTTGCCTATTAAGACAGCATAAGTCGCCGTCCTGAGGCAGGATTACAAATGGAGGAGTAAATAACCTCTGTGATGAGTTCTTCGCTCTGTTATGGCAGTGTAAAATAATGTTGAACACAGCTTTACTCTTCTACCTGGTGTCTGAGGCTTGTATCTCGCAGGCTCACTCTGAGATGGTGCAGCTAGGCCTCATATCTTGTGAAAATCTTGCATGTGTTGGTTAGCCAGAGTGTGTAAGAGAGATTTGAACACCTGTGGCAGAAAGTGTGTGATGTGCAGTATGTTTGAATGAATCCATTCATCCCAGTGAGAATTCTTACTTTGTGATAGGCGTCATTGAACACTG
Organism: Notolabrus celidotus; assembly: GCF_009762535.1. Classification (NCBI taxonomy): domain Eukaryota; kingdom Metazoa; phylum Chordata; class Actinopteri; order Labriformes; family Labridae; genus Notolabrus; species Notolabrus celidotus. The sequence continues at coordinate 11,605,230 of NC_048273.1, read as the reverse complement.
CAGTGGTTGAAATCCTGGTGTAAGACTTAAGTGTGCATGGATTGCTTTGTGTGTAATGTTTGTTTTAATGTATATGTGACTGTGTGTAGGTAGTTAGGCAGGGGTAAACAAAAAAAAACTTCATACAAACACAAAAGCGGATTTAAAAATGAACCTTTGAAGTTCCTGAACTCTGAGTGTGCCAGCAAAAGTGACGAAATGATGGGATCCCTGCTAATTCCTTCATACTGTATGTGAGTATATTCTAGTAATGTTGTGAAGGCACACACAGTACTGTTATCATATGAAACAATTGGAATTTCAATGATAGTGTTTTTCTGTTGCAAATGTCAGTTTAAGTTCTACATCTACAGAAATAGAAAAGACAGCTGGTTCAACTTAAAAAAATTTGGTGGACTTAACTCAAAACAAGGCAGTTTTAGTTAAAGTAAACATGTTGGAGAGGCAAGGTTCACCCAGCAGCAATAATGTGTGTGTACGACGTTCCTGTGCTAGGGGAGTGTGTGTGTGTGGGCCTGGTATGGGGGGCGTTAAAGGGAGCGTATGAGAAGCTGAGGGTAAAGGGTGGATGGTGTGTGTGTGGTGGAGGGCTATAGGATTCCATCCATGAAGCTGGTGTCCAGACGCTGGATGAGCACCCGAATGAAGGACATCTCCTTGCGGGTGTTCTCAAAGATCACCCTGGGGTCATCAGACTGGCAGCGCAGACAATTGGGAGCCATGACCATGGCCAGGTTGTTCACATCCATCTTTGTGATGACCACATTGGCGGGCTGAGCAAATACCTGCACACACACAACATACAGCAGAATAAAACAGAGTCAGAATGAAGACAGAATTAAGAATTAAGATTTGTTTATTTCACTTTTCATTTTCCCTATATTTGTCATTGTTTGCTACTAATTTCCCCTACTTTGCTTTTGTAAGTTGTGTAAATACTATTTGTGTAAATACCATTTGTAATGTAATTTTGTTGGCTTTCCAATGTGACTTGTGTTTTGTGCAACATGAGCACCCCCTACTGAGGACATGAAGGGGTGCACTGTATATGTGGTTGCCAGTCTGCTGTATCCTGTCCCCTATGTAGATTGACTGGTAACAAGTTCTGTTAAAATACATTAAAATAAGTTTGTTTTCTCTGTCAAAGTGCTGATTATCTACCTGATATGTCTGAGAGAATCTCTGAGTTTAATAACAAACACTTTTGAAACTTTTGTTGTGAAGTTATTCAAGCTCTCCATGATATGTTTTGCTAGCCTAAACATCATTAATCCATGTTGAGGCTAACCAATGCATTTAACTTGATCCTTTCTTTCTGTGTTTCAGTAATCGCTGGATCTTATAACCCAAGAAGTGGCTTCAAGAAACCTAAAACTCCAGCGGCAACAACTACTAATCTCCTCTATCCCTCTTTCTAACTCCATCTTGGTCGAGACAGATGGCTGTCCAACATGAGTCTGGTTCTGCTCGAGGTTTCTGCCTGTTAAAAGGGACTTTTTCCTCGCCGCAGTGACTTGCTAAATACTGCAAGGTCAGGTACAATGCTCATGGTGGATTAAGATGAGATAAGACTGAGTCTCACCCTGTCTTGATGTTGGGTCTTTGTTAATAATTTAACATAGAGTACGGTCTAGACCTGCTCTGTTTGTAAAAGCGTCTTGAGATAACGTTTGTTGTGATTTGGCGCTATACAAATAAAGATTGATTTATTGATTAATTGATTGCTAAAACTCTTCTGTTATTACCCGACACATATATAGTTTAAGTTACATTTGTCATGGCCTATCAGCTGTAACTTGTCCCTGTTTAATTGCTGTAGCTAATTACCAAATTACCTCATCACACAATACAAGGGGGAGTAAGCAACGGCTACAAGTGCAAGTAATGTGTTTTTTCTCTTATGGAACTTAACTTAATCCAATACTTTGCTATTTGGATAATGTATAGTAATTGGGTCGTTCTGCAAAATAGAATCCAGACAGGGTGAGACAAGAATCCAGCGTGAAGCATTTAACTATATTTTAGGCACTAACTCAACCTTGTCAGATTTAGGAAGAACCCTTTTATGGCATCAACACTGAGCCCAGTAGGACTTTGACTTTTGATAGAACGGGGGTTGCTAGAGTACTTCTGTATAAAACTACGACATGGCTCCTTCAGGAAGAGCTCCCTGGCAGACAGCCATGGGGGCAACAAGCATAAGCCAGCCACAGGAAATAAGTACAAGCCAATCTGAGCCTCAAGTGAGATATGTATGAGATAAATATAAGGTTTAACTTGGATAGTATTTGTGTTAAGACTGGCGTACTCTGTGGTTAACTGTGTGTATGTGTGTGTGTGTGTGTGTGTGTGTGTGTGTGTGTGTGTGTGTGTGTGTGTGTGTGTGTGTGTGTTAACTGTAGGAAGCGGATGAGGTAGCAGAGCACCAGTTTGTTGATGTGTGGCAGGCCCAGCACCACATTGACAGCTGCTTCTGGGTTGTCATAGTGATTAATACACTCCTCATAAAACTCATGGGGGATCAGCGGCTCCTCCAGCTCTCTGTACCAGAGCTTCAGCAGTGATGCTGCGGACACACGGAGACAGAACATGTTCAAATTAGTCACGACATGAACATGACATAAACCTCAAAGCTTTGTTCAATCAGGACCAGGTCCACAGAACACCAGCAGTGATGTCAACATTGTGTGTTTGTGTGTGTGTGTGTGTTTACCTGGGATGTGCGGGTCTTCTAGTCCTGTGGGGATTTTCCATTGGTCCACTTGCAGCTTTAGGGCATTGACTTCATCTATATCCCCTGGTACCCTGGAGGTCAAAGGTCACAGGATTGTCAAATATTTCCCTTGTCTTTTGCATATTCATGTCATTTATTTGTGTTGCCCTTGGAGTACAAAGACCAAGCGGCAATCTCCGGTCTTAAAATATGAAGCCCATGCAGAAGAGCTAAAATCTGCAGTTGAGGAAGAGAGCTGAAGACAAGTGCTTCTTGAAGCTCATATGATTTATCTCTCCCAGGAGTAAATTAGTTAATGTCCACAGAGTTCAGAAAAGGTTTTGGAGAGGTAATTATTCGGATCAAACTTGGAGTTATTTGGGTCAACAATAATCCTAATAAATACATTTAAGATGACAATGTATCACATGACAGGTAAGTCCATCAACCCCACTCTCATAGCTTCCCCTAGATTGATTTCTGCATGAAGCTGTTGTACATTAAAAAATAATAATAACATAAAGACACACACAGCTTTACACCATGTGCTCCCAGGCAAATACACTTGATCGAGATTAGCTGATGAACAAAGACAAGTATTAATCAATTACATGGCCATTTGTCCCCCTTAGATTTGAAAGAGGCCAAAAATAAATCTAAAGGAGAGTGAATATGTTCACTTAGTGATAATTCATTTGGAGTTTAAAACAGAAACTGAAACAAATGATCATGTTATGCTCTGTACTGTCACTTAACTAACCTGGAGCCATTTAAAAATGTTGTTTTCAGGAGCTTTTACACCATTTTTACTGTGAGTTTCCTGCATAATTTCAGAATTAAAATGCAGCACACAGAGGCTAGAACTACCCATGGAAAAAAAAAAAAAAATACTTGAGAGAAAGTCTTGTCAGAGAGAAGGCAACCGGATTTGTTAAACACTATGTACAAACCCAAATAATAATAATCATTTTTCCCCTTTTGTTAAATTAGTAAACACTCTCCCACCTTCTTTAAACTTTAAAACCCAGAAGACTGAGTTTGCTTATTGAAAAGTAAAGTAAGTAGAAGTCTTCAACCCTCTCTGTTCTTTTCTGTTCATGGTTCCAGTCATTGACCTACCTGAAGATTCCTTCTGTCTGGTCTCCATTGAGACCCAGAACCTCCTCAGAAAGGCGGGTCTGCACCCAGGGCAGCTGGCTGTCTGGATACCTCTCCTTTTGGAGAGCCATCACCTCCTCCAGGGAGGAGCCGAACATGGAGGGGCTGAAGATGGCATTCCGGGCATGCTTAATCTCCTCAATACAGGGCTTCTGCAGGCCCTGGAGAGCGAGAGAGAGAGAGAAACACATACAGGAGTTAATGATGTAAAAGGAGAGCAGATGAAGGGTCAGCCCAAGGATTAGGGTCAGAAAGCAGTAGGAGGAGAGAGCAGTCCAATATTCAGATATCAGTGAGAAAAACACTTCTCCTCAATACACACAGCTCATTAAAGGGCTGTTAGTGATAAGCAAGTTAACACCAGTGAAACACTGTGAGGTCCTAAAAGTGACAAATGACCTCAGTCAGACGCGTGCTGAGATTTTGGCTCTACAAGTAACTCAGGCTCTGAGCCAAGCTGCTGCCTGCCAACACACTCTCTACTTTCACTCACATACAAAATACACAGACACTCATCTGTGACATGTAATACCAAAGCAATGTGTATTAATATACTTGTGAAACATCATCCAAATCAGGTGCTAACAGGAGGGATTAAAACAAACTCAGATTGACCATGGTTGTATCGGAAGTGCATGTACTGTGTGTTTATCAAAGCCTGAGTGGTCCTCCTGGCTCAGTAGTTAGATTGGTTTTCTACAGAAGAAGACTGATTGTTTGATCACCCGGTCCTCAAGTCTGCATGTTGAAGTGCCTTTGTGCAAGTTATTTAACCCAAAGTAATGTGAGGTAGATCCCATCCTGATGAGCAGGAATCCTTTATGACACCCTCTGCCATTAGTTTGAAAATGTGTATGTAAGGCTGTGTGATGTTGACATGGAGTATTAAGTACGCTGAGAGCTCAGAAGACAAGAAAGCCAGTACAATTAAAGCATGTATTAGAAATTCTATATCAATCTTATACCTCTATATCAAAGAGCTCCTCTAAAACACAACATACCACTATAAAATTAAACTCATTCAAACAGTTTTTTCTTGAGTAGCACAAAGTGTCTTAAACTTAACTTTAAAAATGCAACTCTGCACTGTAGAATGTTAAATATATAAATGAACCTTGCATCAGTTTGCTACATTGTTACACTCGGTGACATTTTTCATCATTACCTCGAAACACACTGTGATCATTTTCAGATTAATCCTACACCATCCTGCTGCCAGAAATACCCACTACAGCGTCATAAATCCAGCGCTGACATCTGTCCTCACATACACTGGTTTCTCCTTTCTGAGTTGTCGTAGCTGCTGCCATCATCTGTCTGTCTGTCTGTCTGTCTGTCTGTCTGTCTGTCTGTCTCTGTCTCTCTCTCTCTCTCTCTCTCTCTCTCTCTCTCTCTCTCCTCTCTCTCTCTCTCTCTCTCTCTGTTTCTTATTAGCTAAATACTGTAGATACTGTGTGCAATGCTCATGGTGGATTAAGATGAGATCAGACTGAGTCCTGTCAGTAAGAGGGGACTGGATTTTATCCTGTCTTGATGTTGGGTCTCTGTTTATAGAGTACGGTCTTGACCTACTATGTCTGTAAAAGCGTCTTGAGATAACGTTTGTTGTGATTTTGCGCTATACAAATAGCTTGGGCCATAGGGGTCGTACCACTTCAATGCTAGTTTGCCCTTTTTTATTTAATTTGAATAAGTAAGTTATAAAATCAGCAATATACTAAAAGGAAAATGAGCTGTGTCCATTGATCTGAGCAGAAACAACATGAAGAGAGACAAAAACTACTTACCTTCTTGGCTCCAGTCAGAGCAGCTTTTGTCAGCTTCCTGTAGCAGTACTTAGCATAGCTGCTAATGGCAACTCCTGGAGGAATGAAGAAAGAGATATTCAGACCATTAGAGGACCGCTTTTTAGTCTTTGAGTTATATCTAATCAGATTCATTCACATTCATTTTGTTTGGATTTAAACGTATCCCTGAGACCTACGTAAGTCTGGGGATTTAGTGAAGTCTGAAAAGTAACCAGGCCAGAGCATAGTCTAAGCTTCAGCTTCAGGAGATATGTTACAGGTTATAGAACAAAGTTATTCGAGTATGAAGTAATGTATTAAAGTCTGACTGTAGCCTGTGACTAATGCTGACTTAAAAAGTGAAGATCAGAATGATTTCATTTACATAAAGACAATATGATACTGCAAGCATCTTTTTCTGGGGCTTCTAATCTCATTATAGGCTGCTTTAGCAAAGAGAACCAGTTTGAGAAATTATTAGCAAGTGAACCTTTAGATAAGATTAAACCAGTAATGTATATTTTGTACTTATTTATATTCTTTAAATGACTAAAACATATATTATAAATGATTTAAGTATTTCTAGTCAGATATAAATGTTTGTATTAAAGCTCTGATCGACTGAAAGGCATTTTTACAGCTATATGTATACACTCAGCATGAGCTAGCTCATGGTAACCAGTAGGGGGGAGCAGAGCACCAGCACATCTTCATTCCCCCTTTGAACCCCTTCAAAGGTAGACCATTTAAGACTACAAAAGGCTGATGTTTCTCACTGTTAGCCCCACTCATGACGTGCTGCTTTTCGTCCATCAGGTCTGTGATTACAAAGCTTTCTGCAACAACTGATATTCTACATGGGATTTGGGTTTGCAGGTCATTGATTTTCTGTTCATAATGAGCCCGTTTACTGGTCAGGAGGTATTTGTTAGATTGTACATCTGTATCAGTTTTCAGCTTATCTGATATTTTATCCTGGAGTAACCCCATAGATTACCCTTCAGATCAATATCCTCTCATTTGAAAAAAAACGCTGGTCAAAGGGAAATAATTACTGCCCAGTGTGACGAAGAAGAAGACGAAGACGAAGACGAAGAAGAAGAAGAAGAAGAAGAAGAAGAAGAAGAAGAAGAAGAAGAAGAAGAAGAAGAAGAAGAAGAAGAAGAAGAGAGTGGTTGTTTTTGATATTAAAAACTTGGCAAATGGGGGGTCATACTTGTCATGCATCAGAAAAGCTTCTTGTCCTTGAAGGCCACCATTGCTTGTGGAGCTTCACCAACAAGAAAGTATTTCAGTCTTGAGTCTGATCGCTAGATATTGTTAAATATTCCCATTTTTACACCTCAACTCAACTCATTTTTATTTGTAAAGCACCTTTCATGCATACAAGCATGCAGCCCAAAGTGCTTCACTAAAGATCAGAGTGACTGAAAACAACAGCAATAGATAAGAGTGGAAAGGATGTGACATAAAATATGTAATAAAATAAAATAAAATCATTATAATAAAATCAATCAAATAAAATCAGATAAATATCCAAAAAATTAAATACTATAAAATAAAATATAATAAGATCGACTAAAATAAAATAAATAAAAATGATGCTAAAATAATGGTCATAATGGTAATAATGCAGCCCAGGGCAAAAAAGAAATTACTCCAAGTTAAATGCCTGATTAAAAACACAAGTCTTAAGTTTTCTTTTAAAAACACCCAGAGAGCTCGCTGTTCTGATGTCCTGAGGCAGAGAGATCCACAGTTTTGGTGAATAAAAAGGGAAGCATTCAAGGACCTCAGTGATCGTGGTGGAACATAAAATGACCTAAATTGGGATTACCGTATCTACCTTTAAAATCTGTTTCATGTTTATTTGGATAAGAAGTTTTAGCAAAAATAGTTGACAGAAAGCATTACTGTGATAGCTACTGCTGTCATAAATCAAGACATCTCAGGCTGTGAGTATAAAAAGGCTACATGTATATTTCCAACCTACCCTTGGTGTCATTGAGAGGGTCCATGTGTCTGCAGATGTAGCCTTCAAGGTAGTTGTGAAAGCGCGGTGTTGGGGGGAAGAAGGCCAAACAGATGGCCATCAGCTCCCAGCCTCGCTCCAGGCTGTCGTAGCGGAAGTTTTCCGTGGTTTGACGACACAGCTGTATGTAGAGCTCATCACGCAGGCCCTGGTTACTCCACCCCCGCACCACCACCTGACAGTGACACACACAAAGAAGATGGAGAAAGAATTCAGGCTTTCTTACTTTTTTTTGTTAAAGCGCCTGTGGGTAACTTTCAGTTTGTGGCACCCCTTGTGGACAAAGCAGTAACTTTCATCTGTTTGCTTCTTCCACTGTACATGCCCAACAAAGAATCTCATACTGCTTTAATTTACCAGTTGAATGTATCCTTCATTAAAAACCTTCATTTTGGAAAATGTAAACAAAGGCTGTTTAAGCAGATAGCAGTCAAGAACGTTAACAGAGCTAACACCGGACACAAACGCCACATTGGAAGGATTAAACCTGCTGTGTGCGGACAGGATACAGGAGAGCAAGACTGAAAACACTGGTGAAGATTTAGATATATATTCTGATAGATTAGATATACATTGACATAGAGTGGCCTAGACCTCCTATGTTTGTAAAAGCGTCTTGAGATAACGTTTGTTGTGATTTGACGCTATACAAATAAAAATTGATTGATTGATTGATTGACTAACCTAATTTAACTAAACCCAACCCTTGACCGGCAATTTAGACTGGGGCAGAGTGCCGCCCGTATCCGTAATAGATGACATTGTGGGTCAGAATGGGTCCTATTTATAAACTTTTACGCTACCAACTATGATGCCACCGATGATGTCATAGTTCAAAGGCAACAAATGCTGGCTTTGCTATGGGCTAACTGGACTTGCTGCTATGATGCATTATCGCCATGGGGACTGTCAACCCCACTTTGTCACTTGAAAGGAAAACTATGACATCATCGGTGACATCATAGTTGGTTGAGTAAAAGTCTATAAATAGGACCCATTTTCATGTCACATCTATTGACGATGCTATGCAGATTACGGGCGGCCCCTCAGCCTGCCCAAGTCCAAATGTCATCCTCACGGGCCTACGCCAGTTAGCCTGTGATCCAAGTCAAGGCTGGTGGCCTCATCGCAGAGGTCGCCGGTTCTCAATGGAAAAGTTGTCTCATGCTCCTGGCACAATGCTCTTAGTTTCTAGCGTCATGGTTGCTGCTTCGCGCCCTCTTCGCAGGCGTAGGGGGCCCTGCAAGTCCACTGCTGCATGCAGATCTAGGAGAGCTGTCTGACGCAGACTAGGCAACGAATGCTGGCTTGTGACATCACAATGCGAGCTAAAAACTAGCCTCTATTCACCTTATTTTCGGCGGTTGAACGGACGCAGGCAATTCACCGATTTTTGTGAAGTATTTCCGGTTTCTTACTTCTGGTCAAATTTCTCCACAGTTATGTCTTGGCAGAATACGGAAAGTGGTCCGTTATTACAAATAATAATCCAGAAAAAGATTGATTGATTGAATGTTGTCTGACACACTCATTAATGACCTGACATAAATAGCCAAGCTTCAGTCAAATGGTCTTCTTCATTTTTGTAGATCATAAATAGGCCTCAGTATTAATTCTCCTTACAGGAGCTTTAACTTAACTTTATGGAAAAAAAACAATGCTGTTGTCTGTAAACTAATGTCCAGTGATCATTTTGAGGCTGTGGTTGAAATCTTAAGTTGTAATATTTCCATCCATCCATTATCTTGACCGCTTATCCCGTTGGGGGTCATGGGGGGCTGGAGCCTATCCCAGCTGTCTTCGGTTGGAAGGCAGGGTACACCCTGGACTGGTCGCAAACCCATCACAGGGCAGTTGTGATATTTGTCACTCTCATTTATGTCATGACTAAATATTACTTAAAGACTCTGTATCTATAATGTTTTGCAGAAATAAACAGAATCCTCATCTACACATGCAGCAATTCAGTCATCGTCGTTAGCCTCGGTATCCATCACACATATGCTCCTTTCCTCATTGAGCAGACTAGCACAATACACAAGTATTTCCCAAATTTCCCAAAGGAAATATATTAATTTCAAAATGTGCAACTGAAGCGATTGCATGCTTCTAATGTGATGCCAAATGCACTGAACCTCTTCTCAATACTGTGCTTGAAAATTTGCTTATGTGCTACAACTTTCAGGTCGTCATATTTCGTCTTTGTGAGGCTGTCAACTTTCAGATTTTCATCAGTTGTTGAATACAAGTTGGCAGGGGAAAAGCATAACCATCACAAGGCTTACTTATGTCTCTGCGCTCATTATTATGTTCATGCCCAACATTGCTCTGAGCATTATGTGTAAGGGGACACTCATTAAAACAAGCCTACTGAGTGTTATTACAAATTTTTGATTTTCTTGTTAAAGCTTCAATCTTTGTGCATTACATCCTAAACAGTTTACAAATGAGGCTCCCAAAGCTTTCTCTCAAAGTCACACTGTGAACAAGGACACACAGCTTCACACTGTGAAGCCTGATGCACACGTCTGCAGTCCCGCAGAGAGGAGGAGAAACAAGGGATCCCTGGTTCAGTTTGTCCTCTGCAGTCGCTACATAACTCATATCTCTCTGTTCAGATATAGAAGTTATTTCCCAACCGTGATGTTTCTACTATCTCGGCTTAGAGTCCTGATTTAACTGTGTCTAAAAAATGCTGCCTCAAGGACATCATGACAAAGTCAAATCACTTAAGAGGGATAATGAGGTTACACATGAAGGAGAATGTGAGAAATATGGCTTCTGTGTGTGGGCAATCTTGGAAGCCGTCAGTAATCGTAGTCTATCATCTTCTGATGATGATAAACAGTATATGCCTCTGAGACTGTATGCAAACTATTCAGTCATTCCAGCGAAACCAGCGGTTACAACAACAACTTCCTGACAAAACTTCCTTTTCTATGCTGCGCTTCTTAGTCCATTACATCCCCAGGATAGTGCCGTTCGTCTGTTTTAAGTACTGGTATGTTTTGGTTCAACAGTAGACATAGATGCTTCATTCTGGCTTCCTTCAGTAGTATGAACCCATAAAATAAACCTATTTCTTGTGGTTTATTGACAGTTAATGGGTCTTAGTTTTGCAGAAAAAACATAATGAAACAGGTTTGTAACAAGTAAAAATGCTAACTTTGTCAGGTCTGTCTTAATGAGGAGAAGAAAACTACTTTTAAAATGCCTGTTTGTTGGATGGAGGTCTTTTCTGATGCATTCCAGGAAGTCAGGAATTCTAACCGCTGATGGGCTTTTGCGACACAGCTTCCAGTAGACAGGTCACTCACTTGAATGAGGATATCCATTCACAGAGATAAACATATCGCCATCACATTACTGCCAGTTGGAGCCAGGATGTCATTACAGTGGTGTGCATTTTTGCCTGCTTTTGCTCTCCATACTGACTGTCGGGGATACAGGTTTGATCAATAATACTCAGACTACAAACCTAACACAAGCGGAAACCAGAATACTTCCCATGCTGAGAATCCAACCCCCGTGTAAAGATTCTACAATGAGTTTGAGGTGAATGGGTGTGAGGAGTGAAGGGGTTTAGGTAGTCTACAGACCTCCAGAGCTACAGAGTAAGGGTCGGTCTTTGTGCGCCGGTCGCCCATGTAGGTCTGGATAAGCTTAAAGATGTCCACTGCTTCCCTCTTCACAGTGCGGTCTGAGGTCACTATCATGGGCTTCTTAATGGGCTCGCTGCTCCAGGCCAACATGTTGGCAATGGACACCTTTCTTCTGAACAGACCCTGAGAAAACAAGCAGGGGAGGGAGGGGAAACACAAGAGAAGAACAAGAGGGAGATTTAGAGAGGTGGTGGTGAAACGAAAAGATATGTATAAGGCTGCTGCCATCTTAGCGATCCCCTACTGCAGAATGGAATGTCTTATGCTAGTAAATGAATACCAAAATACAGATAACCGCACCTGCAAAAGGGAAAGTTAAACAAGTACATTTGCATTTGACAGTCATAGGATGACATCATCAGCAACTGAGATTAAATGGAAAAAAATACTAATAATGAAAGCCTGTTTCAGATAAAAAAAACAAGATTTGAGTTCAATATTTCCAAGAGAGAGAAAATCTTTTTAGCTTCAAGCCCAGGCCACCATTTTTATCTAGAGTCTCTAACTAAATCTAGATTGACAGATATATTATAACTTTCCTCTTCAGGAAGCAGGGCCTTCAGCAAAAGCAGAGACATTTGTTGTCAAACTTGTGGTTGATCTTTCCATCGAAATTCATGCAGGTGTGTTGGGTTTGGGTTGGGCGATAAAACGGTAACAATAATTAGCGTGATATTATTTTTCTCAATATAACTGACAAATGTACAATAAAACGTTGATATATTTAAACCTGTATTTACACATCCCAACCACTGGAAGGGGAGGGGGCTCTAAAGTGTATTAAATGCTAGTTCCAACTCAACATTAAACAGAAGAAGAAGTCAGCATGGAACAGCCAATCATGTCGCAGAGTGAGAGGTAGGCAGGCTTAAAGACGTTTGGAGCAGAATGTAAACACAGCTGAAACGAGCGACAGCGACACTGAAGAGAACGCAGAGTGAAAACATGCTCGACAAAAAAGGCCACTAAACTTCATTAATTAAGATTTTTTGGCTATTTACTAGACTACTAAATCCCAAATACAAGCTAACAAACCGTCTGGTTTCTTCAACTTTCACTCAGGAGAAAAAAGCTGCCTTTAAAATGATATGAAAGAACTATTTGATGTTTAGTGTAAAAATTATCAATATCGACTGATATGAAAAATTGTATCGTGGTACCATCTTTTTCAATATCACCCAGCACTAAGTTAGGTTACCAAGTCAGAAAATGTATGAATTGTATGGCAATGGTGGCTTACACAGAACAGTAACAATCTGAAAACTCTTACTTACACTTATATAGACTTTGGATTTACAGGCAAAATGTTTTATGGGAAACAACTACTGCATAGAACCAGATGGCTCACTTAAACAGTGAGTTGCTGTTTGGTGTAATACTCCTGGAAAAGTCTGCATTCTGGCAAAGACAAATGTAGTCTATGGAGTGTTTTCTCTCAAATAAAACACTCAGTTGTCAGCAAATGTTTCAACACAGAAGTGGTGCTCATTAGCAGCCAATGTTAGGAGGAAGTAATACGGAAATTCTTTGAGCTGTGAAAAGATGGTGCTGACAGAAAATCATGCTGAGATTTAGATCCTGTCCTCATTTTTTGGGCGGATTGGAGAGCTATTTGATCTCAAACAAGTTAAATGTAAATGCCTCAAATAATCAGCGCATCAGCGCAGAAAACAGATAAGCATATATATATGTATATATATATATGTATATATATATATATATATATATATATATATATATATATATATATATATATATATATATAATACAGATAATTGAGAGAAGTGAGAGAGGAGGTGGTGGATTTGAGACTACACTTAGGAAGTATTAACCTGCACTGTAGTTGTTTTTCAACTTACAGTCACAAACAAACCTCTGAGCCTCACGTTCTCCTTCCTCATTAACATTCCAAGCACATATTACAACCTTGAGTGCTTTTTTTAAGAAGCAAAACCTGATTAGTGATCAGATGATTGCTAATTAGCAGTGTTTTGTAACAATGTTACCCCATGTAAGACAGTCAACAGCAGCACTTTAATCTGACAAGAGTGTTTAACAACCTGTAGTCATGTCTGCTGTTATGCCATTACATGTGGAAATAGAGGAAAAGGAGCTGAAACTTTAAAAGTAGTGCTGAGAAGCTGAGTAGAGCATTATGATATCTTTCATCCTGGTATACTGGAGCATGAGAATAAGCTATTTAAAGACATTCCAGAAAATCTTGTTTTATAAATAGTTAAGACAGAAATAGCATCAAAAGATACAGACTTTGATTCACAAAGAATAACAGACACATTGTGATGTGCATGATGTAATGCTAATCTCTCAAAATCAAGACACATCCTCTGGAGTACCTGTGTGTGTTTGTTGAAGTGCTTGGATGCCCAGTTCTCGATGTCGGTCTCTGAGGAGGGCTTCCTCAGGACGAATTCTGGGAAAATGCCACAGCTGGCGCTCGGCATCATATTCCTAGCATTTCGACTGGCCTCAAACTGGGCACAGGCTCCAAGGTCCTCCGACTGACAGGTAAACAAAGAAAGAGGAAAACAGAGAGAGAAAAAAGAAGAGGTCAGTCATCTTTGTGCTGCAGAATGTTTAGAGTGAGAGCTGGAAGTTTCTTTTAAACTCAGAGGGAGCAGACTGGGATTAAAACTGACGCATTAATACGACAATATCCACAAGGTTTTTTCAGTGAGACAAAGAGTCCATTTATTTCTCAGAGTCTTGTTTTGAATAGAGATCTAAATAATGGCTCTGGAGAAACAAAGAAAACAACAACAAAAAAGGAGCTCTTGAAATACAGCCGTGTACATAATGACTACGAGGTCCTTTTACTGAGGCCCAGTGCTTGCATCATTAGTAAGATAAATATAAAGGAGAAAAGTAAACAGTAACATTTTAGCATGATGTCGCCATTTGAGCAATACCAGAGGGCACAGGGCTACTTCAAATTAGATCTCAATTAGCAGCCTATTTAACTGTGCACAACATAAAATGTTGACTCTGTGTTGGTATTGTTTTTTTCTACATTATATCCACTGAACACAGGCAAAGATTAATGAGTTCTGACTTTGACTCTCTACGGAACAACAGTATATCCATCCACCTAGTACTTTTTGTAGTTTCTCCTATAATCAATCAATCAATCAATCAATCAATCAATCAATCAATCAATCAATCAATCAATCAATCAATCAACCAATCAATCAATCAATCAACCAATCAATCGATTTCTATTTGTGTAGAGGCAAATCACAAAAAACGTTATCTCAAGACACTTTTACTAACAGAGCAGGTCTAGACCGTACTCTATGTTAAATCATTAACACAGACCCAACCTCAAGACAGGATACGATCCAGTCCCCTCTTACTGACAAGACTCGATCATTGAGCATTGCACCTTGCAGTATTTAGCTAGTTACAGCGGCAAGCAAAAACTTCCTTTTAACAGGCAGAAACCTCGAGCAGAACCAGACTCATGTTAGACAGACATCTGCCTCGACCGGGTTGGGGTTGGAAAGAGGGATAGAGGAGAATAAAATAGAGAGAGAGAGAGAGAGAGTGTTGATAGTGATGGGATGGATAGTTGTAGTAGTAGTAATAGTAGTAGCTGTTGCAGCTGGACTATGGCAATGTGAGTTGGAAGATATGGTAAGTGAGCTCAGATGACCTCATCAATAAGGTTGATTGATTGATTGATTGATTGATTGATTGATTGATTGATTTATTGATTGATTGATTGATTGATTGACAACCGGCCCGTTCTATTTGTTTGTGCAGCTCACGTGATGTAAAATAATGTTGATGGGTTGTTTTAGTAATAAGGTAGCAGTAGTGTTAATAAGGTTTGGTTTATCAGGGAAATTGTTTAGAACTAGCAATATTAATGCATCACTATGAATATGTTTGCGAAAGACACATGAGCAGACAGACCATCAGATGACTTTTGGACTAAAGGAAATAAGATTTCAAGTATCTGATCAACAGAAATGATCCTTTGCTGAACGCAGACACAGTCCCAGCATGCATCAGTACCTGTGAGGGGTGAAGGAAAGGCTCAGGGGAGGCCAGGTTGGTCTGGACTGAGAGGCTTTTCTCCAGCAGGGCCTGGGGGAAGCCAAGCCGATCGAAGGTGCTGCGTTTCCAGTGGTGGTGTCCATCACTCTGCGCCAGTGCCTCGTCCTCACTGAATGCCCTCACCACCGGTCCTGGCAGTGGCAGAGGTAGCGCCCCGTCGCTCTCGTAGCCATCTTTCGAGCCTCCGCACTGGGCCACTCCCCCTCCCTGCCCTGAGTCCCAACTGCTCCTCTGTTTCATCACCTGCTGAGCCTCCCATGCAAGCCTGGCTTGGGCCAACATTGCCTCAGATGCTGTTCCTGACAGCTCCCCCTCCAGCCCTGCACAGCGTGCCAGCTCCTGGGGGAGAGAGGGCTTGCGATTCTTGCGTTTGCGGTTACCTCCAGGAGAGGAAGCCCCAGGACCGCCTGTGGATGAGGAGGAAAGGGTGTGGGTCTGACTGGACGACCAGGATATAGAGTCTTCATAAAGCAACCTCTGGCCTCCTTCTCCTCCCTCCCCACTGTAGTCCAGCAGCAGGCGGGGGTCCCTGATCAGAGACTGGCTGTGTTGCAGAGTGTAGGAACCTCCATATGAGCCACCATAGCCCCCCGTGGTGCCGTAACGCAGCAGACGGTCAGCAGTCTTGAAGCGTGGGCTGGAAGAAGACTGTTCCACATACACTAGCTGCTTAACATACTCTTTCCCCACAGGACTGTACTCCAGACTCTGGGTCTTCTCTGGACACTTCTGCCTGGTCAGAACCAGCTGGCCATATGGCGACTGGCCCTGTTTGGGGGAATGATAGATGGGGGCGGAGGACTTTCGAGCAGGTGACTTGCCAGTTCCGTAGAAAGAGGGGTCAGCGAGGTGCATGTCAGTAGGAGGCTCCTCGTATATGGGAGGGGGTTGGTACTCTGATGGTGGCTCCTCATACAACGGGGGTTCATAAGCGTAGCGTGGCGAGGGAGGCTGAGAGTCTGCCGACGAGCGGCGGTGGGTGCCGGTGCCGCCAAGCTCAGCTCGCTTCAGGAAAGGGGACTGACGTCGCTCAGAGTAGAGAACGGGGGAAGCATCGGGTTCCGAAGGAGCGTTTCCTCCAGAGGAACGCCGAGTTCGTGATGTGGTGCCTCCCCCAGAAGGAGGACCAGGGGTGGGTGGGTCACAAGGGGAGTAACCATTTCCCTGGTGGGCCAAGAAGCTGGGTTCTCTGTCCGTCACCTTGATTAGCATTCTCTCCTTGGTACCAGTGTTCCATCTGAAGGGGGAAGTCCTGACAGAGAGGACGAGAGAGAGAGAGAGAGAGAGAGAGAGAGAGAGAGAGAGAGAGAGAGAGAGAGAGAGAGAGAGAGAGAGAGAGAGATAGAGAAGGGAAAAGAAAATTTAATTAAGGGTCAGGGGTGCAGAGTGATAAAGAGCTGTCTGTCACTTTCACACCACAGGGCCTTGAAAATACTCTGAAGAAGCTTTTCTTATTAAAATCCAGTCTGCTCTTCATATTTCCTATATCTTCCTATTGCCACCTCATATTCTCAGTGCAGACTATACTAATCATCTACACGGCCCAGAGTCTGAAACTACATTTTTGTCTTTACAGTCGACTCTGACAGGTGCTGAGCATCTCTAAATATCACTTATTTCTGTGTCTAACACTGGTACAGTCTTTTTTAACCATTTTAAAAGTGCCCACCTCAGCAAATATAGACTGACAGTGGAAATACTGAATATCACACAACCTCAAGCCTTGAGTACTCTCTGCGTCAGAATTGCCTGTATAAGGCAGATGCTTAATTCCTTCTCTGATCATGACCTTAACTTTCTTTTCAGCATAACATGTTGCTTCACATATAAGATTCAATACATAAGAATCAGTCATTCAGACATTGTAAAAAACATACCAGGGTCTGCAGTGTGGTACTGGTAAGTAGGGCTGGGAGTTAAAACGATACACACATGACAATGAAGGGAGGAAACACAGGGGCTGTTTCAAAACTGCCTACTATACAAGCACTACTGATTTGGCAAAAAGTTCAGTATGTAGCAAGTAGTATGTGAACAAGAGCAAAATTAGAAGTTTGCCAAAACTACCCTGATGTCGTACTGATTCTGGAACATTTCACAGTATGCATTGGACCAGTCTCCCTTGCGTACTGTTTCCCACAATGCACAGCGCTCATGTTCTTCTTCTCTTTTTTTCCATATTCACCTTATTTTCGGCGGTTGAACGGACTCAGGCAGGTAACTGTTATTTTGTGAAGCACCTCTGGTTCCTTACTTCCGGTCAATGGTAAATGCCAGTAGCTTGACTAATTCAAAGCCAATAGAGCAACAAATCTCTCGATAGTGATGTCTTCGAGGAAAACGGGAGTTATCTGTGCCGTCAGAGGATGTCACAACAGCTGGTACAAACGGAAAAGTCCAAAACACACAACGACAAATATTTTTAACTGGATGTCCGGCACAAAACTCTGAAGTACGTCATAGCTTTACTTCCGCATTAAAAAATGAGGTGAATATGACAGGGGGGCAACTCTATAGAATACAATCAGAAATCAAAGACAGAATACAACAATCAAAATACACAATGCCTATCAGATGCTACAACACAGTAGTAGTTAAAGAAAGAAAAATAAAAGAATAATGCACACTGTGCTCTGATTGGTCAGTTGTGAGGAGCTGTCTAGTTTGAACTGCTGCCTCTTATAATTCTAAACTACTTCCATCAACTCTGTGCACCACCCAGTGAAATAGCATGTTTGTCTTTGAAATGAGTGTCTGAGTTTGTTGTTAACAACAGTTGTTCATCATTTGTCTTGACTACATACTGACAGATGAGGCAGTTTTAACACCCTTCAGTCTGCTTCACAACGCAACCATTAGGCACACAAATGCACTTATCAGATCAAAGATCAAGTCAAAATTTCACTGTAACTTGAAAACTTGTACTTGACAGACAAACTTGACAGGACTTAAGTCTGACAAATGTAACATTCATTTTCATTTTCCGGTCCTACGTGACCTTCTGCTTTTGATTCATCTTGGCTCTCTTAAAGCAAAGATAGTTCAGGTGGTTTCAGGGAAAATAATCTTCAACCAGGGTCACCGCCACAGAGAATATAAACCAAATAGCGGCCTCTGGCAAAAACAGACCTTTTCTTCATCAGTTCAAGTTCATTCACTCATTCCTCTCAATGGCTGGGCCCTCACATTCTGCCTGTTTGTAAGACAACAAGGGGAGGAGGAAGAGGGAGAGTGGTTTGTGATGGAGAACAAGAGCTGAACTGGGTGAGAGGAGGGAAGTGTGACATCGATTTTAGTGCTGGCCACCCTCTGTTTCCAAATGCTTCAACACACTGATCCCCAGGGCTGGCTTTCAAGAGCGGCAATGTGAGTGTTTGTGCATTTGTGGGTGTTGGTCTCCATGTGTGTGTATGTGTGTGTATGTGTGTGTGAGAGAGAGAGGGGAAACAAAGAGGGAAGGATTAAGCATTAAAAGGCTGTCCTGGCACCTATCACAAAATGCTCCACACTCAGGGCTCTAACCCACTTCCTTTCTCTTTATTCCTTAGTCCATCCACCTCTCTGCTCTCTACAGCTTCTCCTTTTTCATCATGTGTCTATCCCCTCTTCTTTTTACATCTGCCAAACTGCTCCCACTTTGTCCCCTGATACTGATTAGAAAGTCTTTAATTACTCAAACTTCAATTCAACTTAAACAGTCCTTTAGCAATCTGTCTCTACCTCCATCACAGAAGTGTCAACCTGCAAATGTTTTAACTCCACCTCATGTTACTGTGAATTAAAACCAGTGGATGTTGCTTGGTCAGCTGCCAGTGACCTACACATTCCATCACAGTACCAATGTATCCAACAGTGGCTGAAACTGAGGCGCACAGTAGGGCTGGGCGATATAACGATAACGATAAAGATGATTATATTGTTTTTCTCAATATAAATATAACAAATGTACGATAAAACGTTGATGTATTTAAACCTAAATTACACCCCCAACCACTGGAAAGGGAGGGGCCCTAGTGTGTCTTAAACGCTAGTTCCCACCCAGAAATCGGCATGGAACAGCCAATCATGTCGCAGGGTGAGAGGTAGGCAGGCTTCAAGACATTTGGAGCAGAATGTAAACACAGTTATACACATATGCTACTTTTTTCTAGGCTGCATAAACATTACACAGAAGTGACAGCGTGGACAAAGGAGACACCAGACAGAACTTATAGCGAGTTGAAAATGTGTGAATATGTTTGTACCATTTCCCTGTAATGCATGCAATGAAAGTATCTAGACCTGTTACCTGTTTACTGAGACAGAAGGAAGAGTATATGAAAGATATGATTACTGTGGAGCTGTGGGAGGAGGTTACACTACCGTAGTCCAAAGGCACTGAAGAAAACATATCGGGGCACCGTTGGCCTAGCGGTTTAAGTGTGCACCCCATATACAGAGGCCAAGCCCTCGTCAGAGAGGTCGCAGGTTCAATTCCAGCCTCGACCATTTACTGCATGTCCTTCCCACTCTCTTCTCCCCACATTTCCTGTCTCTCGAAAATGCCCAAAAATGTAACTTGAAAAAAAAAAAAAAAACATATCGACTGATATGAAAAATGTTATTGTAAAACATCTTTGTCGATATCACCCAGCACTATACACAGGTGTTGATTGTGGTTAATGAATCAACCAAGAATGCAACTACCGTCTCATATCATCATATCGTATCTGACTTGAATGTTGTGTGTCCTGCATTGACCACAAAATGTTAGTGACTTTATGTGATCTTCACATCCAGTTATGCAGCAAGACATGATCCACTGAGCGCTTTAAATGCAGCTTTGGTCTGACTGAGTCTGCTTTTCAGCCAGTTTGTGGAGATCAAAGACAAATCCAATGAAATATGAATGGAATGAAAAACAGAGGGGAAAAAAACAGAGGAGATAAACAGAAGGTGTCTTTTTGTTGTTTCGCTCTGACTCAAAAATGGCATCAAATGTAGCTGCAGAAAAAAAACAGGAAGATAGTGTTGTCTGGTATTGAACAAGTCTCTGATGTTTCTTCATGTGTGGTAACTTTTAAGGCCGGTTTATACTTCTGCGTCAACCCTACGTAGCAATACTCTGCAGAAACGATCAGTGTGGTCTCTCCGATAGTCGGGTCGCCTGTGTCTGGCTCCGCCGATTC
The DNA here is from genome assembly GCF_009762535.1 of Notolabrus celidotus. NCBI lineage: Eukaryota > Metazoa > Chordata > Actinopteri > Labriformes > Labridae > Notolabrus > Notolabrus celidotus. The sequence continues at coordinate 11,584,633 of NC_048273.1, read as the reverse complement.
AAAACGTATGATGTTAATTTAGAGCCGATACATGTTGCTGTTCATCATACAGCAAGGATTACAGGGAAGAATAGGGAGGAGACAACGGAGGACGGAGGACACGGCATATGTGCGGGGATCCCAAAAGTGCTGTAAAAGCGGGAAGTACAATGCTGTCGGGCGGACCAATCACAGTGCTTGCGGTCTGCCTTGATTCGAAGTAAAGTGACATTTTGGAGGAGGTGCGTATCAGTTACGTGTGTAGGCCTCTATGTAGGTACAGGAGCTACGCAGACCTATGGCTTATGCAAAGCCATCGATTCGACGTAGGAGTATAAATCAGGCTTCAGCCATCTTTGTCTCATGGAATCATGGGAGGATGCATCAAACGACATACCAGGTTCAAAGTACAAGAAGTCTGACAGGTGTGAATTTGTCCCTGTAATCATTGCTGTATGATAAACAGCAACATGTATCAGCTGTAAATTTACATAACACACTCTGAATCGCTGTGAAAAAGTAAACAGAGTAGCGGGGCCAGGAATTTGGTATTGTTGTGCGACACGGACACATCGACCACTGCTGTGTAGGGTCGACGCAGAAGTATAAACCAGTCTTAAGTCTCTAAATTGTCCATATGCTCAAGCTCTAAAATGAATGTATGCAGCAGCAGCTGTGCCCGACTCTGCATGTTCTAAAACATGGCTCTGATGCTGTTCAAAGAACACATGAAAGGTGTTTTCACATACAAAAAAAACTGCTTGTACATCTATTGCCATCAAAATCAAGCATCTGTTGGAATCATGACAAACATGAGCATGAGAGTAAATGCACAAGGATGTCATTGGCATGTTTAATGATGTTCCAAGACAAAACCGCTTGTGGTAGCTCAGCTACATTGAGGTGGTGTGATGATTTAAAACTTAAAAAGCACTGGTTGGAACGGTGTGAAGGCCATGCAGGATAAAATGAAGGGTGTTCTGCTGGACTGTGAGCTGCCTACATGAGAAATCATCCCTCACAAAAAGCCTTCAAGGTCAGGTTTGCTTCAGCAGCGGCGGCGCACACTGATTTCCAGACTTGCAGTTATGCGAACGTGTGAGTGTAAGCATATGTGTTGCATACTGCTAATGATAGCTTATTCCATGCTATATGTCAATAAGCCATATGATATACTAGGATATACACAGACGATGCACTGACATACATCATTGTGTTGATTTATCCTAATTCACTGACACAATTTCCCTACATCCTTTATTTACAATTTTTATAGCCGGAGCAGCTTGCCACGAGAATCACAAGGGTTTGTGTGTATCAGTTTACAAACAGTCCAGCCCACACATTTGCCACCACTGCTCCTGTATGTTTGTGCATGTGTTTGAGAGAGAACGAGAGTGTGTTTGGGAGTGTGCGTGTGTGTGTGCGTGTGTGTGCGTGTGTGTGTGTGAGAGTGTGTGTGAGAGAGAGAGAGACTGATAGAGAAACACTTCACATATAATCAGATTCAATGGTGGATGTGTGACAGCAGATCCTCCAGCCATCTGGACTCACAGTCAGCAGCTGTGCCACTAGGCGTTTCACTACACACACACACTCACATGCACACACGCAGGCATACGTGTAAAAACATAAATGTATTTTCACAAATGCATGTTTATAATAGTTAAAGAGTCCTACAAAAGTAGCTTCCAGGCCAGTTTCTTGGACCTTTCATGACTAAAGATAAAAGCGTAAGCCTTTTTAAACACGCAACAAGCTTCTCAATGTATTTATCTGTCTAATGCAAAGTCTCAGAGACCTACTCTGACTCAAGGAGCTGCATAATTGTGCCCTCTAGTGTGTTACCGTTGCTGCAGCTGGTTTGCGTCTCTGTGTGCCAACTTGGAACAATATGCCCCTGCAAACACAGCCTCCAATACTGAACTAACACAGAGCCATTCACGCTCTGACACTTGAGATTTGTGTTGAGAACCGGTTCTGAGGACCGCTCCAGGTTGAGGTTGTTCACAGAGGTGAGGCCTGTAACCTTTAATGAACCGCACAGCCAAGTTTAATTAAATTTTATAATTAGGTAGAGTTAAACAGCTGCAAAAATATGGAGGAAACGGAGACAGCAAGGAATTAATTTGAAGTAACCCTACACAGGAAGGTCGCTGCTCGCTGTCTCAGACCACCAGCAGTGCGAGGAAGCTTCACTGCAGATCCTCATTCCTCAAGCAGTCAACGATATGGACAATATCAAGTGACAAGTAGCGTGTGTGTAGCTAATGTCTGCACATTGTGAATTCATTATACAGTATGTTTCTGCGCTGACTGCCTCGTCATGTTTCACAGATAGTAGAGTGATTGTAATTGGAGATAGAAGAACAAACATGCAGGCTACAAGTGACTGACTGGTGCTCTTCTCTGTATTCTGGTCTCCATCCTCTTCTCATTCCTCTCCTCACTGTCCTGCCATCTTTCCCTCCATTAGTCCCTCCCTCACCTCCTCCTTTAATAGGATCCTTGGTGTGTATGGGGAGGTAGAGCCGTGTAGAGGTCAATAGCTCCCATCTGTCACAGAGGAAGCTGTGTGGTCTATGACAAACTGCCTGTCCTGCTTTCTTTAACAGCATCACTCTCTCCAGAGACCATCTCCAGCTCTGCACTCCACTCTGCCTGACAATAGGCTGCTAACTGCTTTAACTAAATGTATACGGTGAACCAGCATCAGAAGAAAGCCTTATGTTGTTCTTCTACTTTGTGTATTCATAATGAATAGATAATTAATCACGCTTTAAAGATGCAACTTACGTCCCCTTTAAAAAGTAGCATCCAAGTATACTCCTTATCAGCTCACTGTGACTGTTTTTTCCTCCTCTCTGAAATATTTAAAACAGATCTCCTGTGCTTAGAAACAAAATTTTGTTGTGAAGATGGGTTTCTTTTTCTGTCTTTTTTTGGCACTGCTCCTTTTTTTCCCCAGCGTTTTCACAGCTCTTCAGACTGTGCAGGTTTGGAGGCAGAGGGCTTTTGATGTGAAGCAGCAGCAGGGAATGTTGGATTGAATCATGGGTGACTGAATGAAGCTCTGGTGCAGCTGAAAGTACACAGTGCACAATCGAATAATGCTGATGCTCATTTACCAGTAGGGCTGGGCGATATTGAAAAAGATGTTATCAGGATAACATTTTTCACATTAGCTGATATCGACCATTTTCATGATAAATCATAAATCATCTTAAAGGCAGATTATTTTCTCTTGAGTGAAAACCAGACAGTTTGCTTTTATCTGGGATTTAATAGTCTAGTAAATAGCCAAAATATCTTAACTAGTGAAGTTTAGTGACCTTCCTTGTGGAGCATGTCGTCACTCTGCTTTGAGCTGGTAGGTTTTGCGTTTTCTTCAGTGTAGCTGTTGCTCGTTTCAGCTGTGTTTACATTCCGCTCCAAACGTCTTTCAGCCTGCCTACCTCTCACCCTGCGACATGATTGGTTGTTCCATGCCGACTTCTTCTGTTTCATATTTAGTGGGAACTAGCATTGAAGAATCAGTAGTGCCCCTCCCTATCCAGTGGTTTGGGGTTGTAATTCCAAGTTTAAATATATCAACATTTTATTGTACATTTGTTATATAATTATATTGAGAATAATAATATGACAATAACTATCGTTATTGTTTTATCGCCCAGCCCTACTTACATCCCCTTTAAAAAGTATCATCCAAGTACTAGACTCCTTATCAGCTCACTGTGACTTGCTTCTTTTCCTCCCTGAAATATCTAAAACTGATCCCCTGATGTAAGAGAGCTTAGAAATAAAATTTTGTCGTGACGATATATTCTTTTTTTTTACTTTTATGGCATTCCTCCTTTTTTCCCCAGCGTTTTCACAGCTCTTCAGACTGTGCAGGTTTTGAGAGAGAGGGCTTTTGATGTGAAGCAGCAGCAGGAAATGTTGGGTTTGAATCATGTGTAACTGAATGAAGCTCTGGTGCAGCTGAAAGCAATCGGTAAACAGTCGAATAATGCTGATGCTCATATTACCAGCAGTCATTTAAAGATGATCTGCCCTCCTGCAATGCAGACCACAAATCTAAAAATCAGCTCTCTATTTCTTCATCCAACTCTTCCACTTTTGGTAATGATCTTGAGGCTGTCAGCTGGCCACGGTTGTTGGTGATGACAACAAAGAGCTGTGTCAGTGTCACCATAAATGTTGTTCTCCTTGAGCCTCAAACAGGCAGAGTCTGTAATCATCCCTTACATTAGTGATTTGCTTTGAGTGCTCACAATGTTTATGACTAGCAGGAACAGCTAGGACGTGTGTGTGTGTGTGTGTGTGTGTGTGTGTGTGTGTGTGTGTGTGTGTGTGTGTGTGTGTGTGTGTGTGTGTGTGTGTGTGTGTGTTTGTGTTTGTGTGTGTGTATCCTCGTTCTGTAGTAAAGATGACATTTACAGGACACTGTGACCCCACACAGGCATATCCACCAATCGCAGCAGAGTGCAGCAGATTACTGCAAACCAGCCACCAAGACTGGTTAGAAAAAAAGGGGAGGGGAGAGAGGATGCTGAGGGTGAAAGAGAAGGACAGAAAGAGAAGGAGAGATAGAGAGAGATAAAGAGAGAGAATCTGAGAGTAAAGACAGGTGACAGGCTCTGAAGGTGAGAGGGAAAAGAAATTAACGGACAGTGACAGAAACTGAAAGAGGGGATGGGCTGATAACAGAGAAAGTGATAACGTGGAAAAGGAGAGAGAGGAACTGACGGGAGGTCCTGACCTTAAGCGGGAAAGTTGCAGATGGCATGTAGGTTGGAGTTCATGCAAGGTGGAGTAGGAGTATTTGAGGAATTGTGAACTATCCTGCAAATAATTTTCAACCCAAACTTACCATCGTGTTCCTTCCACCTTTAGGGTTGTTTTTTTCAGTCGATGTTGTTGTTATGTAAAGTATGTTCAAGGAACCTGAAGATTGCTAATTGAAATGAAAGAGGATGTAGCTTCAGTCTTTCTCTTCCACTAAAACCACTCAGCTGCATGGTGTCAGTATCTCTACATATGATTGATCTCCATACTGTCCAGAGTGTTTCCGGCGTTTACTGTAACTACTGTAGCAATTTACAGTGTTGATTAGGAGCAGGATCAATATACAGTGTGATAAGGTTATTGTTTAACTATTTAGAAAGTATGGCATTCAGTAGTTCCCTTTTGGACATACGGAAGCTTGTGAGCTGTTGCTCTTTGCGACACAGGATAATGCATTGGTCTGGTTTTCTCTGAATCAGTTTTTATCATGTGACACATTATGTGAGCCGCTATCTTACCTGTCAGCCTCCTCTCTGTTGCCCTGTTTCTCAGAGAGCTCCTGATCAAGGGAAGACGACGTGCTTCCCTCTCTGCTGACCCCACTGTTACGTCCAGGGCTGTTATCAGCTGACGCCCTCCCTCCCCCTCCACCTCCAGGACGGGGATTAGTGGTATCGGTGTGCTGCTTCAGAGTCTGCAGCTTGGCCAGGGGGATGATGTCGCAGGCCTGCGGCCGATGCCACACAGTGCGCTGGGTTGAGGCATTGTAATAATAGAAGCGTGAGGTGTTGGGGTCAAACAGTTCCCACCACTGGTTTTCACCGGTCCGCTTGATGCAAACACCCTGCGGAGGGTCCCACACACACTCGCCGGTCAGCAGGTTGGCATACATCCGCTCCCGCGTGCGCGGCTCAATGATCTCCACCCACTCCAACCTGCAGGGAGAGAATTCAGAATGAGACTTTTGGTAAATTTACTGTGAAATGAACTGACTTTAAGCTCTGACAACTGGAGGTCAGCTTCTCTCTGCATCAACAACTGACAACAGCTCAGTGAACTCTGAAAGTGACCACTCTGGAGCAAACAAGTATGATCACTTGAGGAAAAGCAGGAGCACTTTGAATCTACTTTTCAGGAAAACAAAACCCTGGACAATCAAACAAATATAGTTCCATTTCATGCAGGCCTCCTGATGAGCTTTCTCATATAATCAGCTACTGTACATAAAAGTCAATCAATCAATCAATCTTTATTTGTATAGTGCAAAATCACAACAAACTATATCTGAAGACACTTTTACAAACATAGCAGGTCTAGACTGTACTCTATGTTAAATTATTAACAGACCCAACATCAAGACGGGATAAGATCCAGTCCCATCTTACTGACAGGACTCGATCTTATCTCATCTTAATCCACCATGAGCATCCGGAATCATCTACCAGTCAGGGTCTGGGAGGCAGACACGCTCTCTACTTTTAAGATCAGGCTTCAACCTTTTTCATAAAGCTTATAGTTAGAGCTGGCTCAGGCTTGACCAGCGCATAGTTATGATGCTATAGGCTTAGACTGCCGGGGGAACTGGCGCACGGACACACTGGGATCCTATCTCATCCACCTCGCAGTATCTAGCTAGTTACAGCAGCAAGGAAAAAACTTCCTATTAACAGGCAGAAACCTCGAGCAGAACCAGACTCATGTTAGAGACAGACATCTACCTCGACCGAGTTGGGGTTGGAAAGAAGTATTGAGGTGAATAAGAGAGAGGGATATTTGCATTGCACTTTTAGCTAGTTACATCGGCAAGTGAAAAACTTCCTTTTAACAGGCAGAAACCTCGATCAGGACGTCTACAGCAGCGACTTAGAGGAACCTACGAGAGAAAGGACCTCAGGGACTCAAGGAAGGTCTTGCACTTTCTGTATAGCTAAAGATGTTTGAATTATAATTATTCCATTTCTAATTTTCACCTGCCTGTCCCTTCTCACATGGTTTCCAACACACACACACACACACACACACACACACACACACACACACACACACACACACACACACACACACACACACACACACACACACACACACACACACAGCCAGCCAGCCAGCCAGCCAGCCAGCCAGCCAGCCAGCCAGCCAGCCAGCCAGCCAGCCAGCCAGCCAGCAGGACCACAGCCTGTTCATTTGGTCCGTAAGCAGCTTTACTGTAACACTAGTTGGGGGTCGCATGTCTTGCTTAAGGACTCCTCTGCTGCGGTTTTGAGAGATGAGCAATCACTCTGTCACTTTATCACAACAAGATTTATTCCATCAACCCACTCATGACTTTTCTGGAAGATGTTCACAGCCCGGACAATCATCGTATCTATGACTCAGCACTTTTACACTGTGCACTCTAAATTCTCATTTCAGACTGCTCTGAACTGCAGACTTATTAACTGCTCATAATGATGACACACAGCTGATGAATAATGTAACATATTCAATTTTATGGAGCCCAGTTCATCCCATATATCTCAGTCTTTGGACACAGAATAAACTGCATTAGAATTCCAAAAATATTTACTCGCTTAATCCCACTGTGATGACATCCACAGTTTATGAATAATGAGTAAGAGGAAGGAGTGGAAGAATTACTTTCTTAATCCCCTTGGAGGAAATTGAATTTTTTTTCTCCACTGTACGGTTTACACTCACACATTGGCATGAAAATGCAGATAAACACACAGAGGACCATAGACATGCAATTGTGGGGGGAGATGTTAGCTTGTGATACGAAATGCATGAACTTACACAGCCACCAAAGCCGAGACCGTACGAGTTTTCAAATGATTAAAGTGTCAGTCTATTTCCAACACGCTGAGGAGAATCATGCCAATCAGGGATGGTTATATCGTGTGGAACTTGGAGTGCCCTATAGATAGGAGTCAACACTTATTGGATTGTGCTGTCAGGAACGGTGATGGTGACAGTTAAAATAAAAAACAGTCACAGAGTTCTGAGAAAGGAAACTGAAGGTTGTAGACTTCAGTGGCTGTTTGATGTCCAAAATAATAACAGCAATACAATCCTTAGGGTACAGTTCACTTTGGACAATTGTTCTCTTGATACTATGGATGAGACATGATTTTCCAATGCTTGAATATTCATTCACTTACTGACAAGCACCAAACCTGGGGGGACAGGGCCTTCTCTGTCGCTGGCCCCACCCTCTGGAACTCTCTCCCCCAACACCTCAGATTCTCTCCCTCACTCACCACATTCAAATCCGGACTCATAACCCACCTATTAACAAAGGCTTTTAACCTATAATTGATGGATTGATTTTTGTTTTGTTTTGCTGCTTTGCTGTCCCTTGCTTTTTTTGCACTGTTTTCCTTTGCTTTTCTATTGTACAATTTATTTTCGTCTAAAGTGTCTTGGAGAAACTCTTAAAGCACTTTTATAAATAAAATGTATTATTATTACTTATTAAAAATCTAAGATTTAATGCAAATATTATCTCACTTTAAGTAAAATGTTTCATCTGTTTCATCTGTTTCATCTGTTTCATCGTTTTCACCGGTCCCTGGTTGTAACACGGTATTCCTGCCAGACGGTGGCTATAGAGCGCTTTAAAACTGTTTGCTAACCGCATTAAGTGACAGAAGAAGAAGAAGAATGCTAACTCCATTAAAAAGGAATAGAAGAAGAAGAAAACATTAGCAACAGGTGCTGGAAATATATGTCCAGTAATGTGCGAATCAGAAACACAGTTAATCACAGAGATGGAGCATGGCTGTAAATGTAAACATATTCGCAATTGATTATTCAACAGTATTTTAGCTTGAAATGCCCATCCCTACTTGATACTATATTTTTTTATGCAACCATTTTTGGAAGGTCTCAAGCAACTGCTTATAACTCTTAAAGGTGCCATATATTGTTACATTTAGCTGTTTACAAAATGTCCTAGCTGTCTCTTAAAAACAAGGTTTTAAATTCAGTAACAAAACAATCTGCAAATTCGGCCTCTGTGGAGGATCTGCGGCCTCTCTGTTTCTAACCTCGTTATCTGAGTGGGCGGGAAGCAGTGATAATGAGAATGTAGAAAAGTCAGTTCACTAAATGTTCTATAGCGTAATGTGATCTGGGCAGAGTAGCGCACAGACCTTTTCTGCCTTTGATGCTATGATAATGAGAGTCTGTGCTGATTGGCTGCCAGAAAGTTCTGTGTGTGGGGGACAAACTGACCAAAGCTGAAAAACTTTGCCTACTGACATATTAATTTGCTTGATAGTGGGGCTCTGGTCTAATCCTGAGGGGAGGAGGAAGAGAGATGGGTAGACACTTAAGCTTATAGCTAGAGCTGGCTCAGGCTTGACCAGCTCTTAGTTATGCTGCTATAGGCTTAGATTGCCGGGGGAACTGGCACACTGATACACTGGGATCCTATCCCCCCCATCCCTTACTTTAACTATCCCTGTCCCATTGAAAGTTACAAACCATAGACCTTTCTGGAGTCCCTGAGCTCCCTTGTCTTGTAGGTTCATCTGAGTTGCTGCCGTAGACGGCCTGCTGATGTGGATGTTCAAGACTCCAGCTGCTACGGACATGCCAAACTCCAGTGGCAACAGCGACTTCTACTACTATCCGTCTCATCACTATCATCTCTCTCATTCTCCTCTATCCCTCTTTCCAACCCCAACTTGGTCGAGGCAGATGGCTGTCTAACATGAGTCTGGTTCTGCTCGAGGTTTCTGCCTGTTAAAGGAAGTTTGTCCTTACCACTGTAACTAGCTAAATACTGCGAGGTGAAATGCTCATGGTGGATTAAGCTGAGATAAGATCGAGTCCCGTCAGTAAGAGGGGACTGGATCCTATCCTAACCTGATGTTGGGTCTTTGTTAATAATTTAACATAGAGTACGGTCTAGACCGGCTATGTCTATAAAAGTTTCTTGAGTTAAAGTTTGTTGTGATTTGGTGCTATAAAAATAAAGATTGATTTATTGATTGACTACTCTGTTTACGTAATGATGGGGGCAAAGTTAAACTCCCTCGAAGAAGCTATGTTTTCCTATCAGGTGGGTTACAAAAGCAATGCAGAGGCTTTTTGGCTTCCACATAGTTAAGGTTGATCGACTGGAGGATGGCTTAAGTATAAATGTAAGAGAAAGAAAAAGGTTTTGTAATATTTGGGGCCTTTACATCTCGTGAAAATATGTAATGTTGATTATTGTATAATGAAGTTCCCTTGTCTCAATGCGGTATTTCATTTTAACAGTATTGTAAAGTAGGCCAAAAGAACAAACATGTTGTGTTTAGTGATAAAGGTGACCAACACCTTTTTTTTTTTAAAGGAAATGCAACATTACAAATTTGTTATGAAATAACAAAGAGCTTCCACTTATTATGAATAATAAAATAGAAGCACACTCACACAGGTCATGCAAAGACAAACAAACACATTATCATATGTCTTTTGCCCTGTTGCAGCTGCTTGATTCCAGAAGGAGAAAAGGAGGCTTTAATATGACTCACACACACCTACACAGCAAAACATAGACACATTTCTCTGCCAAAGTACACACTAACACACACGCAGTTAATATATTTACATTTTAACAACATTTTGAATCCTCTTCATGCTTTCAAACCACTTGGTGTTGGTGAGGTCAATCAATGCCTGTTGAGCTGGCAGAGAGTGGGAGGATACCTGTGTGTCAGTTCATCTGAGTTAAATGGAGGAAGATGAAGCAACAGTGGAGGAAGAGGTGATTCTGAAAAAAGATTTTAGCGCCGCTTGGCAGGATTTAGGAAATTCTCCCACAGTCAGCACAAACTTAGGTAATAAGCACGTTTTTATTCTCACTAAATCCCAAAGCAACTTCGAATCTATAATACTGAGTATTGTGTATTAAGCCTGATAAATGTTTAACAATGTGCCAAAAGCTCTATTGTTGTGCAAAAACAGATCAACCGTTTGTATTGACAACTAGGGGATGTGTTCCTTTGTTACAATGAGTACACACAATGGAGCTTATTTTGATCCAGTCCCAAATACACCGTCCTGCTGCCAGAATTACTTACTACACTACCATATGTTGATTAAATCACCACAGTTGCTTTTGTTAAGAAGTACAGTAGAGAGTTATTTTAGGGACATATTTTAAAAAATGTTGTGCATTTATATGAAGCTTTATCTGAGAGCTGTTTTTCAAGTTTAACTCGTTATAGCCCTGGACGATTGTGTTGGTAATGCTGTTTTCCATGCAAACTGCAGTTCATCGAGCGTCCACTTGAGGCCGGCTGCAGAAACACCGGAACCCACATACACCGCTCCCTCTGTCCCTTATTCTCCTCTGTCCCTCTTTCCAGACCCAACTCAGTGGAGTCAGATGTCTGTCTAACATGAATCTGATTCTGCTCGAGGTTTCTGCCTGTTAAAAGGAAGTTTTTCCTTGATGCTGTAACTAGCTAAATACTGCAGGGTGCAACGCTCACTGTGGATTAAGGTGGGGTAAGACTGAGTCTTACCATGCCTTGGTGTTGGGTCTCTGTTCATAATTTAACATAGAGTACGGTCTAGACCTCCTATGTTTGTAAAAGTGTCTTGGGATGACATTTGTTGGGATTTGGCGCTATATAAATAAAGACTGATTGACTGATACACACCCATTCAAAAAAGACGATATTTGCAGCAATCATAAACATGCTTCCAGCCTGGTTGAAAATACAGTTTATGTCTTATTTCTTTATCAGCACTTACTGAAAGGGGATATAAAAAAAATTCAAAAAATTTGTAATTAAGTAATCTCCACATGAGGTTATTTAAAAAAGAACAACAGAGCGCCTATTTCTGGTAACCTTTTGAAATAAATGAAATGATCGATCATGACATAATCAATCAAATAAATCACCCCCTGATGTCTCCTCCATGGATCAATAATAATGAGCGTGTTTCAATTTCTGTAAATTGACTTTTATACTTTATTGAGATCAATAGAAACCTTTCAAGACCATCTTAATTCATTCTAGCTCATTTTTGCATGTGACAATTTAGTAGTATGGGAGGTAGAACCATCGGTCATCAGGCACCTCTCCTTTGGAATCATCCACCAGATCATCCACCAGTCAGGGTCTGGGAGGCAGACACCCTCTCTACTTTTAAGATCAGGCTTCAACCTTTCCTTTTTAATAAAGCTTATAGTTAGAGCTGGCTCAGGCTTGACCAGCGCTTAGTTATGATGCTATAGGCCTAGACTTCTAGGGGGAACTGGTACACGGACACACTGGGATCCTATCTCACCCCCGTCGCAGTAATTAGCTAGTTACAGCGGCAAGGAAAAGGTTAGTTTAAACAGGCAGAAACCTCGAGCAGAACCAGACTCATGCTAGATAGACATCTTCCTCGACCGAGTCGGGGTTGGAAAGAGGGAGAGAAGAGATATTTTTGGAAGAAGTACAACTTGACTTTTTCAAATTGTGATTGCCAGGTTCGAAACCCTGTGTGATACACAGTAAGAGGATATTAACACTACAGGCCAGTAATGGAAGTGCCATTTTTATGCATTTCCTTCTGCATGCCACTAATCATGTACATTTCTCTGCTGTGTAGATGATACCTTCAGGTCACTGTTTGTCCATTACAGCCATACTCCTCAGTTAAATAAGAAAACTGTAACTGTGGTAGAAAATATGATTTATTAAAAATAATTCCCCCAGAGCATGTTTCTCAAAAAATACTCTCTTCTTGACATTCACGCTGTTGGGAAGTGCTACACCCTGCAGCGTCTTGCAGAGAGTGGAACATTAGGCTGAATGCATCACCAGAACACCTCTCCCCACCCTGCAGGACACCCACAACTACAGAAGGACAGCGAGGCAGAGAGCCCACAATGTAATGAGACACTTCACACCCAAATAGCAGACTAGACTGCTAAGGCCAGGCAAACACCTTTACACTCACATGGCCAAGAAAAACCAAAGGTTAAAGAGGAGTTTCTATCCTACATAGATCTGCTTCATCCTTATAGGCAGGATTGTTGCTACCACTTAAAGAAGCCTTATCTATTGAAAGTGGAGGAAGAAAAATAGCCTATAAATTGCCTGATGACATTGTGTGAGTCAGGGCAAACACTGAGCCAGGTTCCACTTTTGTGATAAAGAGAAATAATGAAGTGTTTTGCTGGAGCGCTCTGCTTTTTCCATCCCCTGCTGCTCGCCAGGCTTGCTGCATATTAGCGAGCAAAGCTGTGCGAGTGGTTCAAAGAGATCCACGGAAAACTGGCAATCCATCCTTACTGGATGCACAGGAATCACAGCTTCTAAACTGCTTATGTCACAGAGGTGTGGCAGAAGTGGATCTGAATGTGATGATCCACTTAGACCTGAGCAGTACTGACAGCAGGGCTTAACAGCTCCATCCTCTCCTCTTGCCCTGGATGAGGGGCAGACCCAACATCGATCAGTGTCCCGACAGCTGAGGGACTTATGCACAACTACTGCCAAATAAGTTCTTTCTAATACCCATAATGCACCTGCTCCTATCAATCAGCTGAATATGTAAAATAAGCCACTACTCTCGATGCTAAATTTTGTCTTATCTCTAAATAGAAAAACTGAGGGTAAGACAATACACAGCCTCAATTCCAAAACATCTGGGACTGTAAAATGCTGATGGAAAACAGGTTTTTAAGGTTTGTAAAAAAAATGTATAGAAAATATATTTAGGCTGATGGCCTCACTGGCGAGTCTGGATCATGTTAATATATGGTTTCCTCTTTGCATAGAACAGTTTTAATCTGCGCGCAGCAATGAACGGCGTTCACAGATATTGTTTTTGGAAGTGACTTTAAGCCCATGCAGTGATTTCCACTACAGAGTCATGTCTTTGTAATGCTGTGCCACCTGAGGGCCTGAAGATCACGACCATCCAGTATTGGTTTTCAGCCATGTCCCTTTTGTACAGAGACGTCTCCAGATTCTCTGAGTCTTTTAGCTGGTGGTGGGTTCAAACCCAGCTCCTGCAGTCACATGCCGCAGTGTCCTTGGGCAAGACACTGGACCCCAAATTGCTGCTGCTGCTGTTCAGCAGTGTGTGAATGTTCATAGGATTAGCTAAAACTGATGGTCCCTTACTATAGCAGCCTCTACCATGAGTGTGTGAATGTGGTGTAAATGGGTGAGTGTGACTAGTAGTGAAAGAGTGCTTTGAGTGATCAGAAAGTCCATTTATCATTGTAATTACATAATATACTGTAGACGATGAAACTCCAAATGTCTTTCCAAATGTATCCTGAGAATAAGTGTTCAGAAATTTGTTGAAGTATTTGCTCATGCAGTCTCTCACAGAGAGGTCAACCTCTTCCCTCCTTTACTTCTGAGAGACTCTGCAATTCTGTTTTTATACCTAGTAATGTCACCAAACTGTTGCAGTTTAACCAATTTATTTGGGAGATGTTCTCCAAGGTGTTCTTCTTTAGCATTACACAACTTTTCAGTGTTTTGTCATCCCTGTCCCACCCTTTTGGATGCTTTTGTTTTGCTTTCATCAAATTCAACATTTGATATGTACTTTCTTGATATGTACTTCTTTGCACTGATTTCAACAATGGGTTCAAATGATTTGCAAACCATCAAAAATAAGGTTTTTTTAATCAACATGTTGTCCCAACTTGGAGTTGTAGTTATGCCACAAAAGAGGGTTTTAAGTTTTATTTTATTTCATTTAAAATAAGAATGAAGAATCAATTTTTCAGCAGACATTGGTTGTTTGCAGAAAAAAAGTTTACATTGGAAGCAAAAGAGGCAGAAAACACCATCAAACTGAAATGTCATTGGCAACCATCCAGTGAGAAATAATTGTTTTGATGTCTATGAACAAATATATGCATGCAAGTGCAGCTAACATCTGCTTCTTATCGATGTTTCTTCATAATTGTATATTCTAGCTTCTTAAGTTGGTAGTTGCATTTATGAACAATGAAAAACAAAGGGATCTTGACGGGAAGTCTTCTTACCCAGAACTGCCAGCTGGCCATTATTTCTGGAGCTTATGTCATTTTCAGGTGACATCCAATAAGTTCAGTGATTGATAAAGACTGATTATTATGTACAACAGAAAGTTTGTGATTGTTGTATTATATTGTGGTTTCCTTTCAAAGTGGCTCTATCATCACTCTTCTTTTAAGCAATGCTGCAGTGTTCTCTGATCTTAACTCTGAACGTTCAGATCATATCATTATCTTAATAGATGTGATTGTAAAAATATGAAAACAATATTCATAATAGATTTTCAATTCAAGCGCCCTGGGCTAAGCGTTTGACATTTAAGGCTGTAACGCTATCTATCTGAGCAGCCTCACTTGCTAGCTTGCTGTGCGCCTGTGTGTGAGAGGGAGAAAGAAGAGCGAAAGAAATGGTACATCAGCTGTCAGAAGAAGTGTTTGTCAAATGGAGCAGAACAAGCCAGTTAAATAGAGAGATCCAGAGCTGGGATGGTAGGATTAATTGGCCATAATTGGTTGATGTGTTGGTGTTCCAAATGACCCAGTTTAGCTGGCGACCCTCCTCTCTGTGCATGCAGAGATAGGCTCTGTTAGCATGCAGTCTGACAGATACTCATTTGGACTGAAACAGAGATTAACACACATCTCATGTGAAGGAATCTCAAGCCTGTAATTTACATTACAGAAAAAGGAATTGTAAGGCACATGTCAGTGATCAGCTACTGGTGTAAGGGGCTCCTCTTATTAAGGCTACTAGACATCCACGCCAATAATAGACCTCTCACAATGATATTTATGGTCTTATGCACATAATACTCGGAAATGTTTAAGAAATAATCAATTCAAATTTGAAATGTCGTCATTTAACTCACCTCAGATTGGGTTTGGTTTGTCATAGCAATGCTTGTATATTTTTAACAGAACACAATAAATAGTGTTTTTGTTCCTTTAGCTATCTTAAACACACATTAGACATACAGTATAATTAGAGGAATAATCCAACATTTAGTCAATCAATCAATCAATCAATCTTAACTTGCATAGCGCAAAATCACAACAAACTGTATCTCAAGACACTTTTACAAAGATCCAGTCCAATCTTACTGACAGGACTTGATCTTATCTCATCTTAATCCACTATGAGCATTGCACCTCGCAGCATTTAGCTAGTTACAGAGGCAATGAAAAACTTCCTTTTAACAGGCAGAAACCTTGAGCAGAACCAGACTCATGTTAGACAGAAATCTGCCTCAACAGAGTTTGGGTTGGAAAGAGGGATAGAGGAGAATATGAGAGAGAGAGAGTGATGATAGTCATGAGACGGACAGCAGTAGTAGTAGCTGTTGTTGCTGGCTTCCAGCAACTTTGCAACTTCTCAACACACACCATCATCCAATCACTATTGGTCAATGGATGTCGTTTTTTTTTTAAATACAGTAGTAAGAGAGCAGGATGGCTGACGGCTGATGTATAACAGCGACATTATGATGTTATTGTTTTTCGTTTGATAAAAAAGCCAACAACATGTTTTAGAAGGATTTCCAATTAACTCACGGAATATAAAAATACACTGAGTTGTGCTAAAGACAGGCAGAAACCTTGAGCAGAACCATGTTCATGTTAGACAGCCATCTGCCTCGACCGAGTTGGGGTTGGAAAGAGGGATAGAGGAGAATAAGAGAGAGAGAGAAAGAGAGAGAGAGGGAGAGAGAGAGAGAGAGAGAGAGAGAGAGAGAGAGAGGGAGAGAGAGAGAGAGAGAGAGAGAGAGAGAGAGAGAGAGAGAGGGAGAGAGAGAGAGAGAGAGAGAGAGAGAGAGAGAGAGAGAGAGAGAGAGATGATAGTGATGAGAGGATAGTACAGTGATTGGCTGTCTTGCTAAGAGCAACATGCTTGCGCCTTTCACCCCATTTGTAAACCCTTTGGTCCACTGGGTAGAAAACCACCAGACGGAGGATCAAAATCAATTTGCAATCTGGAAAATATTAAACCGCTTGCAATAGTTGCAGATTTT
This sequence comes from Notolabrus celidotus, assembly GCF_009762535.1. Taxonomy (NCBI): domain Eukaryota; kingdom Metazoa; phylum Chordata; class Actinopteri; order Labriformes; family Labridae; genus Notolabrus; species Notolabrus celidotus. Next base: position 11,567,863 of record NC_048273.1, on the reverse strand, counting down.
AGAAAACATGTTTACCAAAACGTTGGCCTTCAGTTTTCATTTGGCATCTATCTGCTCTGAAAAGGAGTCAGGCCTCTTTAAAATAGACAATCCTTTTTGAGAAATAGTCTCCTACATGTCATGCACACCAGACAAATGTAAAAACAGATGAGGTAGTCCAGGATAAAATACAGTTGAAGCCTTTTCACAGTTTTCCATTTGACTTTCAGTTAAAAAGTGCTTTACAAAGCACTACTTTGGATACTCATCAACATAAGAACAACACAATGCCCAGAGGAGACACATACGCTGCAGTGCTGAGGCTTATTGAGCTGAAATTGTACAGCTGGCCGCACACACACCCATACTGTCTCTTTCTGCCGGTACCTCTCTCTTTCTGTGATCTGATGTGATCTTGGAGCCTCCTGCTGATAGGACATCTGTAATGTGATGTTCAGTGCTGGCCTGTGGTTCCTCTTTTAAAGAGCCCTGCATGGACACACACATGCTAACATCCTCTGTTTGAGTAATGCCTTGACTCAGCACTCAGCTGTGTGTACACACACACACACACACACACAACCTCAATGACCCCTGTGACAATCAAATCCCTAACTAATACAGCAAGCTGGTTCAGAGCAGTTAGATCGATCCCTGGAGGGCTTTTTAAGAGAAACCACTAGACAGACTGCTTTTAAACCTATCCGTCTAGGTCTATCCGTACCACTTAATCTAACAATGTGAAGGGAGCACTGTCTGTTAGAGGTTAATTATACAGTGAAAAATGGGTTAATTAAGGGTAAATGGAAATTCCACAAAGAAACAAACTTAAAAAAAGGTTTGATATAACTTAATTAAATACATCCTCACTTGTTCTAATAAAGAGAAATGCTATTGAGAGATAAGAATACGTTGGACAACTGCAGGACATTCACTGTGATGTAGAAACATAAAACACTTAAACAGGGAACAGAGGCTGTGACCCTGGTGGTGCTCATTGCTCCTCCCTTCTCCTCTTAAAAAGGGTCACTTTGCACAGTTTGCAGTTTTTCTGCCAGGGCATTTCTCTCACTTAAATCACTGCAACACTGTTGCTGGGAGACCACTAAGCAGTCTGACAACACTTTTATAAGGTATGAATAGGATGAGGGTCTTGGACAAGGACAGCGGGATGGATGTTTTGTTGAGGGTCTGGGGGGAGAGGAATAGACAAAAAGGTCAGGGTGATTCACCTCCTATTCAGTAGCAATTATTGAAGAACTTTAAATCATTAAATCATGTAATTAATTAGCCTTTCCACCTTTAAAGTTCTGTATGATTTAAAAACATACTTGTGTTTTGTTAGATTCATTTTACCTGCTGTAATGTACATTTTGGACCCTTGGCTCAGCTTAATGGCATCCATTCAGCTTTAATTTGTGGCAGTTGGTGTTGCAGTGGGAGAGTGGGTGGGCAACTCATAGGAAGAGCAGCAGATTATTCCCTGGCTCCTTGTTTGAAGTCTCTTGGGCAAGATACTGAGCACAGAACTGTTTCTGAAGGCAAAACTGTCAGTTTGTGAATGTGATCAGTATAGACCGATTAATCGGTTGGCTGATTATTGGCATTTTGAAATGATCGGCGTAGGTCTATGTCTGTGCTCACAAAGCCGATACAAATAATGTGTGCAGACTAGGGCTGAACGATTTTGGAAAATAATCTAATTGTGATTATTTTCCTTAATATTGCGATTAATATGCGATTATTTTTATGGTTTTCTTCTCATGTATTTTTCAACAAACACAAGCAATAAATCAATCTGTATTATAATAAACAATATCAGATGTATTATACACCGTTCATTCTCATAGGCTAGACTTATGTTAAGATAAAGGCAAATGAAGTATGAATTAATATGAAAGATGGTTTATTTATCTACTTGAATTACAGTTGTAAACTTACTAAATACTTTGACTTGCAGTCTTGTAAGCGTTCACCACAACTACTTAACAAGTTTAAAGCATGTTTTGATGTGAATCAGCTGACTGAAGGTGTTGCTCACAGTGGAGACGCTCAGCCAGGGGCCGCGGCTGAGTGACGGGTCTCTTTTTTCTCCGCCGCCGGCGGACTGATTCTGACCCGGTTGTGCTCCTGGCTGACAACTGACCATGTAAACATGCTCATTGTTCTCAATAAGAACCAGAAGACAGTAAACTGGACACTGTGAGTCTGAAATATGATTCTGTTCAGTTGTCCTGTTGCAGTAAATCCACATGTTGTCTGGGTCTTCACTGACTCTGCGTCTGCGGAGATTATTTATAAGCCGGCTCCAAATGTTGATATTCAGGGTGTTGATTATTTTGTACACCTCAATATGATCGATTCTTCTGCTGAGGCCATTTTTAAAGATGTCAACAACAAAACAACAAATCAAAACTTATAGTGGCTGAAGTTGTTTTCTTCATCCCCCGCTCGCACGCGTCTCGTTCTTTGGAGATTTTTGGCCGTCGGCAAACCAGCTGAAAGGTGCATTACGGCCACCTATTGCATGCATGTCACGTAAGGTTGCGTCTGTGTACATGAAACTTTCTTTTTTTTTTTTTTTATCGCAGCCTTTGCGATTTGAAAACTGCATTCTATTACATTGCGATGTCAGTTTGAATTCGATGAATCGTTCAGCCCTAGTGCAGACACTGCAGGCAGCCTCATCAGTCTGGCTGCTGTTGAGCAATGTTAGGTGCCGTGTCCACTGCCATACTGCGTGTACTGTTGTCAGGTTATGAAAGTTGTCTCGCATCACTTCCGCTTCCCTAAGAAGTGACCGTTCGGTCTGTTTTAAAATGCTCTGTATGCTTCATACTTACTTTCATTTAATGACATTTCATCAAGAAACTGTAAAAACTATTGATAGGAATCGTGTCATTAGCAGCAATTGTGATCAATTGTTTATTGTTTTTTTTTTCTACAGTGGCTTTGAAATTGCAAAACACAGCATAGGTGATGGTTCAGCCACGTCATTGACCACCCCCCGCGCCCTTTCATGATGCTGATTGGTCAATGATCAAGAAGTGACATTAATGAGCACAGCAGGGTTCCAAAAGTTTACATTTTTTCATCTGAGAGTGATGAGAACGCGACAAAAGGGCGCTGGCTGCTGAAACATGTAATGGTAAAATCGGTTCCTTTGTGGTCAACTGCCCGAGACGCCCCATCTCTTGTCCCCTCATCAAGACACCAGGTCCCATTGTGTTTTAAATTGTGACATCTAGACCCTGAAACCTCCTTGATGAATACACAAACCCATCCTGGTGCAGATACCTGCAACAGACAAAGGGTGTGAAACACACCTTAGGGGGCGGTCCTCAGATATAAATGTTCAAGCTTTCCCCATGTTCGGGGTCTTTCTTTTTTCCAACCGCTCAGGTGTTGACTGACCTTTTCCTTGCAAAGAAAATAAAATCTTGTCGGCCGGCAGAAGTCTCTATTTCATTATTCACCAGTAACGGGAAGTAGCGGGAAAAACTTCCACAACAAATGCTGAATCACATTGAGTTTCAATAGAAAACCACCTTAAGGCTTTCCCTTATTCCTATTTTGCCATCCTGCATTCCACATTCTGTATTCTGCTACAAATTTCCTCATCCACCATCATCTTTTCTAAATGATGACATTTTTCCCGTTCTAAATGACCGCATATAATAAACACTTGCTGGCTTGTGTTAATATAAATTCTGCTATGATGTATCTAATAAGAAGTTTAATAACTCTAAAAATAAACATCAGTCATGTTCTGAAATCTAGAGCATTATGCAATGTAATTTTCTATTCAATTAATTGGACAACATGATATTTGTCTTGTACATTAGCCATCAGCCGCCCTGTTCTCTAATCATCAGCATTGGTTATTAAAAAAACAATATCAGCCGACCTCTGCTGATCAGATTCTGATGGAGTATGTTGTGTAAAGTGTTTGAGAGGTGAAAAGCCTAAAAGGGGGTTTATAAGTGCAGTAAATTTAAAATTCTGATGTATTCAGCTACACCTGTTTTACATTAATGTCGTCGCTGCAGTATAATACAGATCAGCTTCTGAAACCTAAAATTCAATCTCACACTCTCCTCCGGTCTTATGATAAAGGTCTTCTGTCTGTCCCCTGGGTTAACAGAAGTCAGCAGGCTGCAGGATCTTCCCCGGCTCTCCCTCTTGAATGACCTCCCTGCTGACATCAGACAGTCTGACTCATTTAAATTAAAACAAACTTCAAACTCATCTCTCTGCCGTCACTTTCTGTAAGTTACTTTTCCTTCCATTATTTCAGGGCGGGTATTTGTCTCCATAAAATGTCCAGTGGGTCTGTCTCGGTCTAAAATAAAACCTCCAAGTAATGACACCACAAAAACACCTTTTCTCAGCGCTTTCTCCTCTCTCTCTCTCTCTCTCTAATTTCTCCTTGCACTTTGTTTAAACCCAGCCTTTCAGGAAGTTCAACCTCTCTTGTTGTCTCTTCTCTTTATGTTTCCCTGTCTTATCCCCTCAGTGTGATTGTTTCTTTTCTCCAGTCTGTTACGACAGTGTCCTTGAGCTTTGCTTCTTCAGAGACTGCAGGCATGAAGCCATCTAGGGTGTTGATGGGGTAGAGGAAGCTGTGGGTCAAGTCCTGTACTTTGAGAAGTGTCTTGGGTAAAGGGTGTTGAATACAGAGCAGATTAAGGAACCCCTTGGAGGGAAAATTGACCTTCTGCCATATATTTAAAATATGACTGGAAGCGAAACAACTTCCAACAAACTGCCTCTCCATCTCTCCTCTCTCCTTCATCCCTAAATCCTCTGCTTCCATCATCACAGCTAGTGGCATAGGTTAGCCTCAAACAGAGGCACACACTCACCCAAGCACTCACACACCTGTTCACTGCAGCTCAGCAGGGGTTTGCGCACAGCAGCCTTTGATAGCAAGAATATAAAATAGTTTTGCAGGATGCACCAGCTGTTAGTGTGATTAGATCTGCAGTGAGCACACACACTTACAGTCTGACCTCTGAACACATCTTGCGGTACACTCTGATACACACAAACAGACGACACTATATATTTTGCAAATGTACAAGCCAACATGATCATTAAGATGCTTCTGCATGCACTGCTTCGCACTGAACTCTCTTTGGCATATGGCAACTGAAACCTATTTATTGCAAAGGCAACCAAAATCTCATTTCAGCTCATGCATGACCTGTTTCAGCAAACATGTTGTAAATACTAATAATATACGAGAAGCTTATATACTGGGAGGTTTAATTTAATAAGATTTCAAAGGCTCATGGGATAAAATGCTTGAGGTGCACTACTGAAATTAAGATTTGAACTATAATTAGCTCAAATAAATCCATTTCATATTTTGAAAAAAAAAAGAAAATCTGCAAAAAAGCTACATATAGGGCTGGTCGATAATTCCATAACGATAATTATCATGATATAATATTTCTCAAGAAAAACATAACAAATATTCAATAAAAAATGTATATACTTAAACCAGTAATTACACCCCAAACCACTGGAGAGGGAGGGGACAAATTATATGAGAAAAATACTAATCTACAAACTAAAACTTCACAAAAATAAAATTTTACACAAAAGACATGCTTCCTGTTAGCATCGTCAAAAATGATTGATACAAGAAGTTTATCCGATAACTAAATCCCAGATGCAAGCTAACAAACTGTCAAATTTCACTCAGGAGCAAAAATCTGCCTTTAAATTTAAATGAAATAATAATTTAATATTTATTGCGACAATTATCGATATCAACTGATATTAAAAATTTCAGCATGACAACATCTTTCTGTATATTGCCCAGCTCTAGCTACAGATAAGCTGTAAACCCAGTATTAAAATAATAAGGATTCACTGCTTTGGTGTCTGTTGTGAAAGGAGTTTGATGATTTGGAGAATTTAAACTATTGGACAAAACAAGACTAATGAAAGGTGACTCTCACACTGCAGTCATTACAAAAGAACACGTCACAGCTTTTAGAGCATGAATGCACTGTATTGGTCCTACAATATGCTCTGGGTAGTGGAAAAATTGGATTACTGAACCGCTGCATGTACTGTGTACGCCTATTTATAAGATCCAGATTATTAATGCTTTAATGTGTGAAATAATCTGCATAAATCAATTTCTTCTGCACACTTAACATACTGACTGGATTAGCATGAAAGACGTTATATTTTGGGGCGGCTGTGTCTCAGTGGGGGAGTCAGTCGCTTTCAATTGGAAAGTCAGGGGTTCAGTCCCACTGTCAACATGCCTAAGTGTCCTTAACCCCAAACTGCCCCCGGTGTACTGTACCATGAGTGTGTGAGTGGGATTAGTAAAGACTGATGGGTTCTTTGCAGAGCGTCCTCTGCCATCAGGGTATGCATGTGGTGTGCATGTGTGAATGTGACTTGTAATATAAAAAAAGCTTCAAGTGTTCAGAAGACTTGAGAAAAGGCTATATAAACGTATTTCCTGTTTGTGTAAGATGATGAATCTGATTAGTCAAAACGCCTTGACAACCTCTTGACAACAGCGATTAACTTTCACTAGCATGAGCAAAGCCAGAGGCAAACTGATCATGTGTCATGTCAAATCAATCCACAGAAGAGAGTTCCGGCACACTTTGCTTCTGCTTGTTGACGCCATTCACATTTAGTGTCTGTTCGCATCACAACAATGTCCCCGAAAGCTAGTTTAAGATATAAAATCAGCTAAATCAGACATTTTCATATTGAATGCCGACCATCATTATTAGTAACGGCGACGGAGCAGGTGAGTACTGCTGGGCGATATTGAAAAAGATGTTATCACAATAACACTTTTCATTAGGGGTGCAACGGATCAAAAAACTCACGGTTCGGATCGTATCACGGATTTGAGTCACGGATCGGATCATTTTTCGGTTCAACAAAAAAAAAAAAAAAGAAAGAAGACAAGACAAATACAACTTTGTCCCTATATTTATTTTGTAAAACTCTTTGCCCATTAAATAAAAACAACATTCAACTCAAAATTTACTGCATGTGCAAAGCACCCTATATGTGGGCCCAGTCCTGCCTCATTCACTGCATTTCATGGCATGGCAAGTGAAGGAGCAGAGGAACTTAAAAAGTTTCACTCCATTCTTCTTTCATTTGCTGATTTTCACCGTCCACTTTTCTTTGAGCAGCAAACTGTGAACACACCGTTTTATTCTAGGGTCCTACAGTTGGCAAAGTGCCAACATGCGAACTGCTCCATAAACGAAAGTGAAAGTTAAACATTGCACTCGCAGCATTGGACTCTAAGTGACCCAGTAACAGCCTGTCTGCGTATCGTTGACATGGAGAAAAAAATCCCGGTAAACACGCGGAGACCCGACCAAAACACAGAGTGAAGGAGTAACAGTTCAGGGGCCACAAATAGGCGGCCGGATGCGGCCCGCGGGCCGTGTATTGACGGCCTCTGGTCTAGTGGGTGCGCAACGGAATTTCATAACGTGGCTCAATCACATTCAGCATTCACTGTATTTCACAGGGAAACCAAAATACATGTGACTTCCAAGATGCAGGAGGGTTATAATGTTCCTCTGCTCCTTCACTTGCCATGACTACCACTGCGCTTGACGAGTGAGTTGACGCGCAACCTTTTTTTTTTTTCCATCAACCGATCCGCGGACCACGTCCGTGCCGAATCGTGGAGAGGCATCCGTATGGATCACGGATCAACGATGATCCGTTGCACCACTACTTTTCATATCAGTCCATATCGATTATTTTCACAATAAATATCAAATCATTCTTTCATGTCATTTTAAAGGAAGATTTTTTTATTTTCAAACATGTTTAGATTTTATTTACATTGAGAAAAACAATTTCACAATAATTATCATTATCGTTTATCGCCCAGCCCTACAGCTGAGTGTTACCGGTCGCTACAAAGAAACCTAAACCTTGAGTGGTGGTGATGATAGTAGCCGTGTTAAAAGTCTTGACATTTGTTTATTTTTAAAGGTGAGTCACATGCAGAGCTCAGAGAAGAAGGAGACCTGGATGAGGACAGTTTAATGTTAATTCCATTAATTTTGGAATCATATCGTTGTATATAGTAGGGATGCAAATTTCAAGTATTTTCCATGATCGATCTTTGGAAATGTTAACGATCAATTATCAATCAATCATTAAAAATTGACCGATCGTATTGAGGTGTTCAAAATGTTAAACACGCTGAATATCCTCTTCGGCCTCCCTCAAAAATCCCTCCATAAACTCCAACTGGTCCAGAATTCAGCTGCCCGTATCATTGCCCGAACCCCCTCCATCCACCACATCACTCCTGTCCTCCAACAGCTCCACTGGCTCCCTGTTCAGTTCCTTATTCAATTCAAAGTCCTTCTGTTGACATTCAAGACCATCCACAACCTCGCCCCCCCATATCTGTCCGACATCCTCCATGTTCCCACTCCCTCCCGCTCCCTCAGATCCTCTTCCTCCATACACCTGTCTGTCCCCTCCGCCCGTGTCACCACTATGGGGAGCCGAGCATTCAGCCGCTCTGCTCCCCGTCTCTGGAACTCATTGCCACCTCAACTCAGAAACACAGATTCTTTCCCCCATTTCAAATCACAACTCAAAACATATCTGTTCAAAACCGCTTACTCCGTCTGACTCCAATTGCACTGTCATTTTGTTATTGTTTCTATTTTTTCTTACCCCTTGTTAGTTTATATTGTTTTCATTTTTGACTCTGATTTTGTTTCCTTTAATGTAAATTCGTGTATGTATATATTTATATCTGTGCGGTGTCCTTGAGTGCAGAGAAAGGCGCCTTTAAATAAAATGTATTATTATTATTATTATTATTATTAATATCAACCCGAGGAGCAGGCTCATAATCTCCTCGGACAGTCATAAAAGTGAAGGCTCAGACTTCAACAAGGGAACTGAACAGAAACATATTTCATACTCACAGTGTCTAGTTTTCTGTCTACTCGTTCTTATTGAGAAAAATGAGCATGTGAACGCAGTCAGGTGTTAGCTGGGAGCAAAACCTGCTCAGAATCAGTAAAGCGCTCGTGGAGACCTGTCACTCAGCTGCAGCCCCCAGCTGAACGTCTCCTTTAGTCAGCTGATTCACATGGAAACCAGGGATGGGCAATGATTTTCGAATATTCGTTCACTTAGTTAAAATCGAAGAGTTACTTTTAATATTTTCTCATTTTAAAAGTACAATGTCTCATATTTTTTACTGGTGCCTGGTTGTAATACGGTATTCCTGCTAGACGGGGGCTACAGAGTGTCTTAAAACTGTTTGCAAACCGTATTCACAAACAGAAGAAGAAGAATGATAACTGCATTCTGCATTCTTGATTAATTGTTGACATCCCTAGTACATAAGCTTTGACTCAAATATGTGGACATCTTTAACATGGTAATGATTCCAGCATTAATGAGAGGCCAAGTTGTAAAAAACACTAAAAAGACCAGGGTACAAGTTTTCTGAATTCTCAGAGAGATCCAGCTTTAGTATTCATCTGCTCTGAAACCTGCAGATGACAGACCCCAGCCCTGTGTTGGATGAACCTTTACACAGCAGGGAGAAGCCACACAGTATGAGCTGTCAGATAGTAGTAACACCCTTTTGTCATTGACAATAATTAATGTATTTCACCACCTACACACAACTACACCTTTTTTTGAGACAGCCAGCACCTGTAAATATCTCCCTCACCTTGTTGCACGAAGTGTAGCACCACATCAGGATACAATATCAGTTGAAATATCCTCAGCTCAGTAAACATGCAACAAATCTATGAAAGAAATGTCTCAATAAAGATAGACGATGTCATGGAAGGTGGAAAATAAAAATGCACTTTCTGATGTGAAGATGAGAGACTTTATATCTCTTCTTCACAGATAAAACCACTAAATGGAAACACATGGACGTGTGGGAAAGTACTTATAACATGGAAGTATGATATTTTTTGACCTCATGAAAGGTTTTCTGGTTTTAGAGAGTCTATATAATCACCAGTTGTATATTCCCTGTATGTTCAAGGATTTTAAGCTCAACTACAGCCTTGACGTAGTTGGCCTTGGACATTTTGAAAAAGGATGATTTGATGTGTGAAGAAGACTTTGTGAAATATGCTTCAGCCCCAATTGAGTGGTGAAGTGTTAGCAAATGGAAAAATTTGAATAAATAGACATCAGCACATTCAAACAGAATCTGGTATCATTTATGTTATGATTTACATGCAATCTGCAGAGTGTTGATACATTTACCTACATATTTTAAAATGTAACCTACTTCTTAAAATACTAATCATGTTTTTAAAATGCATGTTAGCCATACCTTGCTCAGACCAAAGTTATTATTTGCATATCTGTATATCTTGGTGTACCCACTAGATCCAATTTGGGGTAAAAGGCACCGGCTCCATGTCTGTGTATGTTTTTGGACTACAAATAGCTTTATGTCTTGGAGTTAGCCCAAACCACTTTGCTAGAGTGTGCTACACCTCAGTGTAGTTGTTTTGGTATCTCAGCTGTATATATGTAAAAAAGAACTCCAGCTGGAGCAGTCAAACCAAGCCAAGAAAATCATTCAAAAACCTCAGAGCCAGCTTGTGGATTTGTGCGACACTACAAAGCCTGAAGTATGATCAGTCTGGGTTGCTGCCATCTGGGAGGCTTTTACTGACGCCCCAGGCAAGTAGATAGCGCTGCTGTTTTACGTGGCATTGATGTTTAGGTGCTATTTGTAAGTTTAATTATTTTGTGAGTGTTTAGAAGACAGGTAGAGAAGACAGTAGTGTTGCATGAAATGAAAATGTGTGTAGGGGAGCAATTATATGTGGAATCAAAAAAGTAATGACATAAACATAATGTTGCCATTGAACATGCATACATAAAAAGCTATAATAAGGACTTTGAACATTTTCAGACTATGGGGAAAAAAAGATAGCATCCTATGCTTTGTAGCACGGGTGGACTAATTTATGTATAGACATTAACAACAGTCCTGCGTAGTGATGGGAATTGAGAACCTTTTCTAGATGAGAACTGGATCCATTAGTTTGAGCCATCGACATCATTTGCCTTTATGCATAACGGTTCATTTATCAAAGTCTTCCACTAACTCCAACTTGCCTTCCAAACAATGACATCAAGCATCGAAAAATGGAAACGCCAGCAACATGCTGAAATATTTGTGCATGCAGCATCACATTAAATAGCAAGAGCATAGATTGTATAAATAATGGACGTAGTATCTGTTCCTGAGCGCTGTTTTGAAGCTAATCGTTGGCGGGAACCATATTGGAAATGCTGAAGTCAACCAAGAGTTTGACATAAAGAGGCAGGGTTTAAGCCTCCTAGCTAACAGCTATGTGTTCCCACCTGTCAATCAAGTCAGTCATGTCCTTATTTGGGCAAAAACTTGTAAGTTTAATATCTTAGAAAATACAGAGTTATAAAAAAAAACAAAAAACAGCGCTTCAGGAACAGATGGGTGACGTCACAAATGCTGGATCAATTTATTTACTTTTTAAGTTATATTTTTGGGCTTTTTTGCTTCTACTGATAGGACAGTTGGAGTGAGACAGAACATGTGGGGAAGGAGAGTGGGGGAAGACATGCAGCACAATGTCGCGGCCGGGAGTCGAACCAGCAACCTCTGCGACGAGGACTGTAGCCTCTATATGTGGGGCGCTTAGACCGCTAGCCCACCAGCATCCATTTTTTATACAGTCTATGGCAGAGACTCGTAATTAAACGTATGTTGTTGATACAGAAAACCTGAATAGTCCTTCTTTTTCCACACAGAAGATCCACGGGACTTGATCATGGAGTTGATAAAGAATTGGATTGATGAGCAGAATTGATAATGGCTTTGGTATCCATTCAATCTTAGCAATTCCCATCTCTAGCCCTGCATGTCAGTATGAACCTGTAATATCAGATGACATATTTCCTCTCTGTCTCTTTAAACAGCATGCTGCCTGTCGTGCTGCAGCTCTTGTCTGACAACACTCAGCTCCCTGTTCCACACTCGTACCGACAACCTTCACCTCTAATTTAGATTCTAGACAAAGAATGGCACTGCTGCTGAAGAATAAATGAATAACCATTTATTATGCAAATGAAGAAGAATATCCAGCAGGGGAACACTCCTACCTTGTTTAGGGGGTAGAAGATAGGCAACACAAGGCCCTCTGAGGAGGTAACACGCACACATTATCCTATAATGCCCCTACATGCATGTGTATTACATTATATTAATATTCCTTTCAGTGTGGAAAAGAGATAAGAACAAAGGATTGGTGAGGAGGGCTGATTTCCGCCAACACACACACTTAAAGCTGCACTACCTCTCCTAAGAGACAGAGAATTTGTTATTTAGTCACTGAGCTCTTTCCATCTGAGAGACGCTGTGGAGATCAGTGGTGCTAAAGCTTGAAACTGAGAGCTTCCAGTCAAAGGATGGTCCCTGTCTCAGACTTTCCTGCACATGCATCTATCTTTGATTGTGTTAGCGAGGACTCTGGGAGACAAAGGAGTCTACGTGATGGATAAGAGAGGCTCTGCATTATGAACACCCATCCTCACATCTCATATCTCATATCAGACTCATGTCTCCAGTAACAGTTTGAGATGCTGAACTTATTTCTTTATGTTGGTAATTGATAATCTGCCAGTGTTCAGTCAATTCACCACCTTCCTTGGCTTTTTGGGGTTTCATTTGGTGAAGCGGGACTGAAGTGTTTTCAGTTCTGGTCCATCAGCAGATCAAGAGTAGTGACTGTATAAAAGGAAACTGCTGGAAAGATTTACAGGGTTTCAAATACATGAATTATTAATCCAAAGCAATCTTGAAACAGTTGATACTTGCTCAACACTTTTATCACTTCTATTCGACTACAGGAAGATTGAACAATTCTAGCAAAGTGGGTAAATGACTTCTTGAACAGTCCAAAGTAAAAGTTTATGTTAGCAATAGATTTTATTTTCATTAGGACCTCCATTTAGGACCATAGAAAATTAAGAGTGAAATGGACAACTCTCTCTCTCCATAGTCCAGCTGCAACAGCTACTACTATTACTACTACTACAACTATCCATCCCATCACTATCAACACTCACTGTCAAGTGCTTTCTGTTCTCTCTCTCTCTCTGTTCTCTCTCTCTCTCTCTCTCACTCTCACTCTCTCTCTCTCTCTCTCTCTCTCTCTCTCTCTCTCTCTCTCTCTCTCTCTCTCTCTCTCTCTCTCTCTCTCTCTCTCTCTCTCTCTCCCCTGTATTCCAACTCCCAACTCAGTCAAGGCAGATGGCTGTCTAACATGAGTCTGGTTCTGCTCAAGGTTTCTGCCTGTTAAGGGGAAGTGTTTCATTGCCTCTGTAGCAGATGGACGCCAAATGAAAACTGAGGGGACACATTCTGGTAAACATATTTTTAAAATCTACAACTCATGCAAGCAGTTTAACTTTTTCCAGATTGCAAATTGATTTTGATCCTCCACCTGGTGGTTTTGTACACAGTGGACCAAGCATGGTTTACAAATGGGGTGAAAGGCGCAAGCATGTTGCTCTTAGCAAGACAGCCAATCACTGTACTATACTCTCATCACTATCCTCCCTCCCTCTCTCTCTCTCTCTCAATTCAAATTTGCTTTATTGGCATGAACAACGAGATATTATTGCCAAAGCACATAAATTCATACAGTACATTATATATATTCACAACACATTACACTCACCATATATACATTAATCACACACCATATTCATTACATATTATATTCATCACATACATATCAACCATATATTACATATTTTATATGCATTAATCTCTCTCTCTCTCTCTCTCTCTCTCTCTCTCTCTCTCTCTCTCTCTCTCTCTCTCTCTCTCTCTCTCTCTCTCTCTCTCTCTCTCTCTCTCTCTCTCTCTCTCTCCTCTATCCCTCTTTCCAACCCCAACTCGGTCGAGGCAGATGGACATGAGACATGAGTCTGGTTCTGCTCAAGGTTTCTGCCTGTTAAAAGGAAGTTTTTCCTTGCTGCTGTGACTAGCTAAATACTGCAAGGTGTAATGCTCATGGTGGATTAAGATGAGAGAACACTGAAAAACAGTCCCCACCGACCCTCAATCACTTACTTTAACTCTCCCTGTCCCACTAAAGTTACTAACCATGGACCTTTCTGGAGTCCCTGAGCTCCCTTGTCTTGTAGGTTCCTCTGAGTCCTGTCTTGACGTTGGATCTTTGTATATAATTTAACATACAGTACAGTCTAGACCTGCTATGTTTGTAAAAGCGTCTTGAGATAACGTTTGTTGTGATTTGGCGCTATACAAATAAAGATTGATTGATTGATTGAAATCAATACAATTGAAATGCTGGAATCATTTTTTTTCTTGTACGTATGTAGCAAGCTATAGAGCAGCTTAGTTTTCAAGCTTGAAATATAATGTGACGGAGAGGCCTTTTCCCTTATGTACCTGTCCTGAGGACATCACGTTATGTAAGACTGATCACAGCTGTTTTATAGCTTTGCACAATCTGTTCCCTGTGACCACAGTTCGGATAGAAATGTTCCTGTTCGCCTTTGTTTCCTCTTCCAAGGAGAGGAGAATCTTCCCGAGGTTTCGGCTGACACAGAGCTGTCAGTGATCTATACACCCCAAACACTTAAGCTTATTCTATCCCAGTGCTAGTGAAAGTTTCAAAGACTGTGGAAGACTTACAGTAGATCCTTTTCCCTGACAGGATTTCCTTAACTCTATCTCATTATCTGTGGAGTCTGCTGCAGGCTCCACTTCCTCATCTCATCTGATGCTAGGACAGATAGCACCAGAAGACACAGTACCCTTACACACTGATGAAACAGACGTACAAAGACAGCAGGGTTGTTACAGCCTTTACAACAAAACACTTCAAATTCATGTGTGCCTGCAGGAAGGGTGCACGGAAGAAACATCAATTGGTCGCTTCGTATCAGCGAGATCATTAAAGTTTACAAGGGCAAAAACATTCAATGTTTGCCCTCACTTTAAAATAAACAATCCTGCTACTGAGCTGTTAAAAAGGCTTATAGGGATAGATATTTTGCAATTATTCCTGGTATCATATTTGCAGTCTGTTGGCTAGTTCGACTGTAAGAACATACAGAGCTATGGACCTTTTTAATTGATCTGGGATCAGCATTTGAGTCGATCATCTCACCAGACCATTTACATCAGCTGTCATCGATTTCAATTTGTGTCAGAATGCTAAAGCGCAAGTAACCGAGCATTCTGGGTTTACCTGACTTTACATCCTTAATGAGGAAGTAATTAACAGGACATGGATGTGGAATTCCAGCCACAGCTTACTTTATCGCATGATCACACATGCACAGCCAGCCAGAATGTGGATTTACAACCGCTTTACGGCAGCCTAAAGTAACTCTCCAGGTACACATGGTTCAAAAGGGTGAAAATATGTACCAAATGCAGAACAGTCTGTTAGCATTAGCATTAGCAACCCCTCAGCTATAATGTCAGCAATGCGGAGATATTGTGAACTAGAAAGTGAAAACAGTCCAACAGTCACTTTATTGTTTCACGAGGAGGTGGCAGTAAAGCTACGTTCAATACTCCAAATTTCATACAACATCTAAAAACTCATTATGCAATGAAATTCACAAAAGAAAAAGAGGAACGGCTGCTACCCCAAGCAACTCTGACGTGACTGCTGTTAGTTTTACGACAGATATTTGGAGCTCTGACATTTGTCCCATGTCATTGGCGAGCCTGACTGCACACTGGATTGATTTCTCCACTTGTGAGTTTAAGGTGATCCAGGTCAGGTGACATTGTAATCCAGCTTGGTAAAAGCAGATGTCTGTCTAACATGAGTCTGGTCCTGCTCGAGGTTTCTGCCTGTTAAAAGGAAGTTTCTCCTTGCCTCTGTAACTAGCTAAATACTGCGAGGTGCAATGCTCATGATGGATTAAGATGAGATTGAATCCTGTCAGTAAGAAGGGACTGGATTGTATCCTGTCTTGATGTTGGATCTTTGTTAATATTTGGTGCTATACAAATAAAGATTGATTGATTGAGTTTGTGAAAAGAAAAAGCGAAAAAAAAAGAGGGAAAAAGAAGGTAAGAAAGCCTAGTTAACACGCAGTACTTGAATCTCACACTATTTTTGAAAATTGTGTTGCAGCATTGCTTCAAGTTTAAGCGTACAGTATTGCTAAAACACCAGTTAGTCGGGTCCCTACAATAGAGCATGTACACCAGTATTTTTTATCAAACATGGAAAGCAATAAAGGAACACAATAGAGCATATTTTGGGCCTTAGGATCCTTGATCTCTTATATATTTGTATTGATTTCTTGTACTTTTGTTTTACCCGTGATCCCACAGTGTTTCTTTTGTACAACAGAGGTTTGTCATTTTGCCCTTGTCCTCCTTCCCTTCATTTCTCTGCTCTGCTCTGCTAAGCAGCATTCAGCCGGCTAAGACTGTGTGATTCTAATCAAGATTAAATAGTGTAATCTGTGTAAGAGAGTGTGTGTGTGTGACGGTGTGAGTGCGTGTGTACTCTGAGAGGTGGGACACTCAGTGTCAGACAGTGAAAAAGAGGACGGAGAAAGGGTTTATAGATGTACACAAGGAGATAGGATGAGCCTAAAGACCTGCCCACTGCTTGTGTGTTTGATATCCTATCACAGCAGAATGAAAACTCAGTGCGTTCTCTGATCATTAAAGAGACTCCATCTCTAGTGAAAATGATTCCATGTATGCTGTTTTGCTGCATTTTTTTTCAATTTGGTCTTCAATCTTCTTTTAAGGAAACTCTAATTAAATTTTGGAAAATCAATAAACTAAATGGTGTCATGAATGTCATACAGCCAGAAACACTTTCTGATTAATATACTTAATCTAGAAGAAGGGCTGGCTTCCTTCAACAAACACGTAAACCAAAAAACAACTTTTGATTCCAATGTCTCTGAATGGCCCTGAATGAAAGAGATATATATATATATAAAAATACATTAGAACTAGGGCTGGGCAATAAAATGATAACCATAATTATTGTGATATTATTTTTCTCAACATAAATATAACAAATGAACGATAAAATGATAAACACCCCCCAACCACTTGAAATGGATGGGGCACTAGTGTGTCTTAAATGCTAGTTTAGCATTAAACAGAAGAAGAAGTCGGCATGTTACAGCAGGGTAAGAGGTAGTGACACTGAAGAAAACACAAAAACTACCAGCTCAAAGTAGAGTGAAAACATGCTCGGCAGGAAAGGCCACTAAACTTCATTAGTGAAGATTTTTGGCTATTTACTAGACCTGGGGTTCTCAAACGTTTTTTGGTTGTGTACCCCCTTTCAAAAACAATTTCAGCCAAGTACCCCCTAGTATGGCCGAGTAAAATTTTCAGGAAATAATATTAACATTAGGGGTGCAACAGATCAAAAAACTCACGGTTCGGATCGTATCACGGATTTGAGTCACGGATTGGATCATTTTTCGGATCAACAAAAAAAAAAAAAAAAAGAAAGAAGACAAGACAAATACAACTTTGTCCCTCTATTTATTTTGTAAAACTCTTTGCCCATTAAATAAAAACAACATTCAACTCAAAATTTACTGCATGTGCAAAGCACCCTATCTGTGGGCCCAGTCCTGCCTCATTCACTGCATTTCATGGCATGGCAAGTGAAGGAGCAGAGGAACTTCAAAAGTTTCACTCTATTCTTCTTTCATTTGCTGATTTTCACCGTCCACTTTTCTTTGAGCAGCAAACTGTGAACACACCATTTTATTCTAGGGTCCTACAGCTGGCAAAGTGCCAACATGCGAACTGCTCCATAAACGAAAGTGAAAGTTAAAAATTGCACTCGCAGCATTGGACTCTAAGTGACCCAGTAACAGCCTGTCTGCGTATCGTTGACATGGAGAAAAAAATCCCGGTAAACACGCGGTGACCCGACCAAAACACAGAGTGAAGGAGTAACAGTTCGGGGGCCATAAATAGGCGGCCGGATGCGGCCCGCGGGCCGTGTATTGACGGCCTCTGGTCTAGTGGGTGTGCGACGGAATTTCATAACGTGGCTCAAGCACATTCAGCATTCACTGTATTTCACAGGGAAACCAAAATGCTCCAATACATTTGTGACTTCCAAGATGCAGGAGGGTTATAATGTTCCTCTGCTCCTTCACTTGCCATGACTACCACTGCGCTTGACGAGTGAGTTGACGCGCAACCTTTTTTTTTTTTCCATCAACCGATCCGCGGACCACGTCCGTGCCGAATCGTGGAGAGGCATCCGTACGGATCACGGATCAACGATGATCTGTTGCACCACTAATTAACATGAATAAATGTATGCATGTGGTTTTACAGTGTCATAATAACATTGAAATGAAAGATGACACAAATTCTATTCTTTTGTAGTGCAATATTTTCAGAAATAATTAAAGATTGAGTTTGCTAGAACCTTTGATTGCACAAGGAACACACCGATTTATTTCTGTCAAACAAGAAGCATTTCAACCACCTGTCCTTGTTATCCTCCTGGCCACACTTTTATTAGCATGCAAGTGTACGTGATCGCTCGCCGAACAATTGACGTCAACAAACGGAGGCCATCTGGTCCAAACCGTTTAACAAATAATATATTTTATGAATGAATATGCTCAATTTGGAAATAATGCCTTATTTGATGTTGCATTGAAATACAAATTGCTGTTGATAAAGTTGTTTTTAATCAGATTATTTTCAAATTTGTTGTGATTCAACTTTTTTTTTTCACATTTGTCACGTACCCCTTGCAGTACTCCCACGTACCCCAATTGAGAATCACTGTACTAGACTACTAGATCCTAGATACAAGCTAACAAACCGTCTGGTTTCTTCAACTTTCACTCAGGAGAAAAAAAAATCTGCCTTCAAAATGATATGAAAGAATGATTTGATATTTATAGCGAAAATTATCAATATCGACTGATATGAAAAATATTATCGTGACAACATCTTTTTCAATATCGCCCAGCTCTATATTAAAGTGCATTAATAGTTAATCCCCAGTTCAGCTTTGTATCCTTTAATAAGCCTGCAGTTTTCTCCATCTCTCATGTACATTGTTCATGAGCAAACAACTGATACCATAACCACTTCATCTCTAACATCCTGAATAAACCCACAGCTCCGTACAGTGACTGCTCATAGCAAGTGAGGGAACGTGTTGTACTGTATCTAATGGCAAAGTAAAAGTCAGCAACTCTCCTGGGGATGCACACAACAAAGATTGTGACAGCCATACAAGAGGAGTGCTGGGTGTGATAGGCCTACAGCAGTGTGGCACAAACATGTGGCTCCACTCACAGTGCTCCTACTGCTGGCCTTAACTACACACCCAGCCACAATCAATGCTTTACAAGGGAGACGGCTGACCGAGCATCTGCTGCCCTATCAAATGTCCCTTCCCTGTCTCTGTCTTTGTTCTTCTTCATCTATCCTGTTTCTCTCATTCTCCTTCCATTCACAAGGCTGATAGTCAAGTTTGTTCCTCTCTGCACCCCTATTTTTATCTACACACTCACACACTCACACACAGTCCTTAATCTGTGGCTGCAGCAATTGACCACCTCTGACCCTCGTGCCCTTTTGAGCCGGGGAGGAGGGGAGGTAGCAGGGAGGGGTGAGGGAGGTGAGGGGGGAGCAGAGAGTCCTATTCTTTCTTTGGAGAGTGAACGTTGGGCCTCCATGTCCTCTGACCCAAAGACATTCCTCCCTCACCACCTCCTCTGTCACACTTTAATGTGTGTGAATAAAAAAGGCTTCTAACAGCAGGCTCGATGTGAAAACAAAGGGTCATTCACTGCAGCACTTCCTCCTCTCACTCTCCGCAGGTTGTATTCTGGAGCAGTTCAGATGTGTTGTGTGATGGATGTTATTCACACATCTACTGCCGATCAAAAGATGGAGGTTTGATGTAATAGAATTGGATGAACATGTATCTTAAAGAGTAGAACATCACATCTTTTCTCCTGAGGGTGAGATGAGACGATTGATATCTTATGTCTGTGTTCAGTTAAAGGTGACATATTATGCTCTTTTTCATCAAAATATATTGGTCTAAGAGGTCCCCAAAACATGTCTTTACAGTTTATTGTTCAAAAACACTTTGAAATCAGATTTTGGCATGCCTGTAACCCCCTCTTTTTCAGCCCTGCTCAGAACAGGCTGTTTTCTGTGTCTGTGCCTTTAAATGAGAATGAGCTCTCTGACCACGCCCCCTCAGGAAGTGGATGTGGCCTCGGCTCTCCAGCAAGTTGATCTAATGTTTACTAGTTGGCTGAATATACACGGCTGCTAACAGACCCACATTACTTCAACCGTCTGAATTTGATCCAGAATCTGATCCTGACGGAGAGGCGCCTGCAGCAGGACCTGTCTGAACGATTGGTCACAGATTTTGTGTTTCTTGTTGTTTTATTTGTCAGTATGTCGACGTGTGTCTTGGTACACAGCTACAAACATGTAGCTATGTGGCTATGCTAACTAGCGCTAGCACTTTTCCATGAAAAATAAAAATCATCCACTAGATCTTCAAATCTGCAGACGTGGGGAGTAAAACCGACCTTTGTGTTTATTAGGACAGCCTACAACTAGCATGCCTCCCTCCTAAGCTCCTTGTTAGCACACGTGTGCAGGTAATGAAAAATGGAGGAGGGGTTTAGTTGTATTTTATACAGTCCATGGGCTGAAAAAGCTCCGAGCTCTGACCTCCGTTACATACCGGAGGCGTTGTGATGTAAAAAAAACACTGAAAACTGAAACGGCTCGTTTCAGCACACATTTACAGAAAGGTGGAGAAATCAGAACAGGGGCAGAATGGATTTTTTTCATTTTCAGGGGGGTTTGTAGACATGCCAGGGAAACATATTTCAGGTAGAGAACCATTAAAAGTCGATTTTGCATGATATGTCACCTTTAAGAGCTGGAGTAAGGACATATTTAGCCTAGCTTAGCATGAAAAAATGTTAGCCTTACTGTCTCAATTTCAATAATTAACATTCACACACATTTGAAGCTCACAAATGAACATTTCTTAAACACTTCTTTAACATTATTTTAATCCCTTAATTCATATACAATCAAATAAGGAAAATAATGTATTAGTGGTGCGAGGGCTAGTTAGCTGTGTAAGCTAGTTACTACTAAAAATATCAAGCTTTTTAATCTTATTTTGTTAAAAAGTACCAATTCCAAATTTTATAGCGCTTCATGCTTCCACCTGCTGACAAGGTTCAAGATGATGCTGATGTTAATTTCCTTTACCAGCTTAGCACCTGCCCACAGTGCCAAAACGTCTACCATATGGTTTTTTGACCATGATATTAATGTGCTTGACTCGCCAGCTAACTGGCCTGACTTGAATCCCTTCGAGCCTCTTTTATCTCTTTTCGACCAACATGAACTGGGTTGTATTTTCGGGTGGGTGCTTGTGCTGGTTCGGAGCTGGTTGAACTCGCAGACCAGCAAAGAGTTGGAGCCGCTCTGGAACCTGTTTTCCCGGCTGAGAGCCCGTAAACTCACAGCCGAAACACGAAAAAAAGGTTCTCAATTGAACGCCGGCTTCGAACTGAAACTGCCCTGGTCGAAAAGGAGTATATGTGATATATCAGTGGCGAGGACTAGTTAGCTTAAGCTAACACCTGCTACAAATATCAAGCTGTCCAAATAAACACAGATCTTAATCTGTTAACAATACCAACGCCAGATTTTACAGCAATTTATGCTTCCATCTGGTGTCAAGGTTCAAGAAGATGCTAATACTAATTTCCTTTTCCAGAAGGGCCTAGCACCTGCCAAGAGTGCCAAAACTTCTACCATATGGTATTCTGACCATGATATTAATGTGATTAACTGTTCAGCTAACTGGCCTGACCTGAATCCCTTCAAGCCTCTACGTGATATCTGTCAACTCCCAACTCGGTCGAGGCAGATGGCTGTCTAACATGAGTCTGGTTCTGCTCCAGGTTTCTGCCTGTTAAAAGGAAGTTTTTCCTCGCCACTGTAACTAGCTAAATACTGGGAGGTGCAATGCTCATGGTGGATTAAGATGAGATAAGATTGAGTCCTGCGGTAGCGTTGTACTGCTCTGCCTGCCTGTCCACACCTCAGCTTATCACCCAATGGGAGCCTTCAGCGCTGTCCTGCTGCCTGCTGTCCTGCCTCTGTGGGACAATTTAAGGTATTTTAGTCTTGGCACAGAAAGGCTGCAGAGATCAACCTGATGGGATCTGCTGTCGAGTAGACGAGACAATCCAGCGTAGCAAATACCATCTAGAGATTTCAGCCAGGGGCATCTATTACTATTGACCTACATCAGCTCCACTGTCTGCTGAGCACTAGAGTCGTCTGAGTCCTTACCACTCACTTCAGAACCACCTGCTATTCCATCGATGACATCAACAAGGGAAAATGTACTATGTTAGGTGTTCTTACATAACCATGCTTACTTTAACAGAATAAAATTAAACTGATTTAGGATTAATCCAACCCTACATATTTAGAGTGTTTTATTAATTATCTTTTTTTTTAGGTGAGTTTATTGCAGTATCTGGGCAAACTTCTTGCTAGAAATACTTCTGAATTTAATGCAAATCTTTCCAATATTTCAACTGTTTAAAAAGATGGATTTTTTTCCTTAAACACTTTTTACATTGCTTTTTTTTGTCACTTGTTTGGAGGTTTCACTTTCTGAAAGCTGTCAGTTCAGGTGTAAGAAAACTGTGGCAACAATGGCCTTGTTGGACAATAAAGGTCTGTCTGTCTGTCTGTCTGTCTGTCTGTCTGTCTGTCTGTCTAAAACCAGACACTATTAATGCAAAAAAGCTTAATTCCTAATCACACAATCTGTCAGTTAGCACCAGTTGCTGTACCTATTGGACTCTAGGCATCATGGTATAAGGTTCTGACAGTGTGATTACCTTAAGCATGGTTTTGCTGTGCGGTGAAATCATGATCCCAGCTCTAAATGTGTTTCTTTTAAATGTCTGGGACTTCGGCGACAAAGCTATCTCAATTAATGCTATATTGATCCAGAGTGAGTTCATGATTGGTTGGCTGCAGCAGCAACACTAGCACCTTGTCAAACAGTACAGTATAGTGGCCGGAGTGACCAGTGATACTCTGAAATAACATTCCGAGTGTCCTGTTGGATGCAGAGGTTTCTCTCTGTGTACTCACACAATGCTGTTCAGACTTACATAGTGTGCGGGCAAACTGCGGCTAGAGGGCTAACCTTAATGCATATCACCTCGCATCTTCCTTGCTACATGCACATTCATTGACCTAACAATGATTGGCAGAGGCTGCTGAAGACAGAGTCTAACTATTATGAGTGACTAAAGTTGCTGCCGTAGACCAGGGGTTCCAAAACTTTTCTGCCGGCGACCCCCAAAAATGTAGGTGCCTAAGAGTTGTGACCCCCACTATCCCATGAAGTGATTAAAAGTAACTTCACTTTTGTTGATCAACTGTTAAATAACCCTGACCTTAGGAGACATCTAGCAACAAAGAAAGGCAGAAAACAATGAAAATAATGTATATGCACGGTTCTAATTTCAAATTGAATGACTTAAAATATATACATTTTCAGTAATGGACAATATACAAATTTTAGATTATTTAAAAATAAAAAAACATCTCGGTCCCCATTAGTGTCTCCCAACCCCGTGGGTTTAGTCCCACGAGGACAGACACAATGAAGAGTGTGAACGTCTCTTGGGTTTCCTTAAACTGTGAGCCTGTAATTACTTCAGGTCACACATGACAACATCATTACAGGGCCCACCGCTAATGTCCTGCTCGTCCTTCCTGGAGGACACAGAGATGTAGGAAAACTAGAAAGTCCTGTTTCCAGCATGCACCTAAGAAATTTTAACCCCAAACAGTCGTTACAACTCAATGATGACACTCCCTTGTCTCGTAGGTTCCTCTGGATCTGTGCCATAGACGTCCTGCTGCTGTAGACTTTCCAGTCTCCAGCGGCAACAGTTACTACTACTACTATCATCTCTCTCTCTCTCTCTCTCTCTCTCTCTCTCTCTCTCTCTCTCTCTCTCTCTCTCTCTCTCTCTCTCTCTCTCTCTCTCTCTCTCTCTCTCTCTCTCTCTCTCTCTCTCTCTCTCTCTCTCTCTCTCTCTCTCTCTCTCTTTCCAACCCCAACTCGACCGAGGCAGATGTCTGTCTAACAGGAGTCTGGTTCTGCTCGAGGTTTCTGCCTGTTAAAAGGAAGTTTGTCCTCGCCACTGTAACTAGCTAAATACTGGGAGGTGCAATGCTCATGGTGGATTAAGAAGAGATAAGATCGAGTCCTGTCAGTAAAAAGGGACTGGATCTTATCCTGTCCTGATGTTGTTTTTTAATAATTAAACATAGAGTATGGTTTAGACTTGCTATGTTTTTAAAAGCTTCTCTCAGATAACGTTTGTTATGATTTTGGCGCCAGATTAATTGAGAAAGTTTTAACTTTCATTTTTACTTTGGAATAGCATGACAGCAAATATATGTGGTCTTTAAGATGTAACTTTTTCACACTTCAGCATACCTTGAAACCAGTTACCGGCCGATGCCTATTGGATTCTTACTGATTTTGGTTTTATCTCAATTGTAGCACTTCATTCTAGAAAAAAGCCAGACAAAGATGTTCAAAGTCTTGTCAAATATTCAAACTAATTAAAAATGTAATTTGTAGATCACTAAAAGGTTTGCTAATCTGGACCACTGGTCTTCAGGGTAAGATAAAGATTAAGTTTAAATATCTACAAATGAGCAAAGTTAAACATGCTGTCTGTGCATTAATTCTCCCCCTAGACCTCTATCAGGCGATCTCTATCTGAATGTCATGTATGTCTGCTCCGCCCTCTGGTCTCAAACTGAAAACCACAGACCATTGTCCTCTGGGGTGCAGTCAGACAATTACAGCATCTCACTAGCATCAACCGGCATATGGTGACAGAGAGTAGATGAGATTTTGCTGCAGTGCATACACACACACTCATACACAGACACACACACACACACACTCACACACACTGAAGCTTTACATCCTCCATAAGTGTGTTTAATAGGCCTGCAGTGAATCATGTGGGGACAGAGGCAACAGGAATGGAGAGTCAGGGATGGAAGGAGTGATGTAGAGAAGGACGGGGGGAGTAGGGGTCAGATGATTGAACAGGGGGAGGTTGGCGGGAGACACAAGGTGAGAGAGGATAAGAATGGAGATGGAGGGGGCTGGGTGGGAAGGCAACTGGTGTTTGCAGATGAATGAAGCAGCCAGCAGGATAATGAGCAGGAAGGCAGGAATGAAATGAAAGACAATGGAGGAAGGACATTCTTTGGGTTCAGGCATCTGCAGCTGGATGTGCAATTTGCATTTGAGTAGAGAAAATGTGACGGGGGGTGTTATGTATTTACTTTCTGACAGATTTGTTCATGAGGAATGTTTAGCAACTGCTAAACCTGTCACTTAGACTTTAGGAACCAAAAGACAACCAGGACAAAAACATGAATTTCTGCGGTATGTTTTGACATCTCATCACTAAAGTTCAGACTAGAGCTTGGCGATATTGAAAAAGATTGTTATCATGATAACTTTTTTTTAAACAGTCGATGTCCATAATTTCCACAATAAATATCAAATCATTCTTTCATATAATTTAAAGGGCAGATTTTTTCTCCTGAGTAAAGAAACCAAAGGGTTTATTAGCTTGTATCTGGGATTTAGTAGTCTAGCAAATAGCCAAACTATCTTAACTAATGAAGTTTAGTGGCCTTTCACGTTGAGCATGTTTTCACTCTGGTAGGTTTTGAGTTTTCTTCAGTGTCGCTCATTTCAGCTGTGTTTACATTACCTCTCACCCTGCATCATGATTGGCTGTCCAATGCTGACTTCTTCTTCTGTTTAATGTTTGATGGGTGCGTTTAAGACACACAAGCACCCCCTCCCTTTCCAGTGGTTGGGGGTGTAATCACAGTTTTGGATATATCAACATTTGATTGTACATTTGTTATATTTATTGAGAAAAATGATACCAGGATAATTATCATTATCGTTTTATCGCCCAGCCCTAGTTCAGACACCACCTTATCAGAGCTGTACAGCAAAAGACAACATCCAAGTTAGTTTCATACCACAAAAGCTTTTGTTGGACAGACGTACCAATATAAAAGTTTAAAAGGTAAATGTTTAATACATTTACTTGAACATAGCATTGACTAACATACTATCAAGGTTATTGTAGTTTTGCATTTTTCATTAGTTTTTATTCTTATTTCGTTTCGCACCCGTCAGCTGCATGCTCTGTTCGACACGCTGATGCAGAGAGCAGAGACATCCACACGATCAGTCTCAAACTTTATTACACATCCACTCAAAATACTGAGTTTATGTATGAGATGGACTGACAAAGACGAAAACTAAAGACATGTTCTCTATGATTTTAGTTTATTTTAGTTAGCTTTGTAAACTCACAATGCAGTTGCAGTTAGTTTTCGGTTTTTTTGTAAAGCCTTGTTTTGATTTTTATTTCAGTTAACTAAAATGTTTTTTCAACCCTCGTTTACGTTGTTTCGTTAGTTTTCGTTAATGATAATAACCTTGCATACTATGAGGTCTTAGGTGAACATCCATTCCCCAGGTTAATTCAGTGAAGTAGGTTTGTTAATGACACCCACTTACAAAGTAAAGATTTATTGTTGGACTTCAGCAGTCGCAGCTTTTCTCCACATGGATTCACAATACGGGGACTAGACCTCATCCACACTCCACTGGTGTTATTATTCCCTGTTGGCTGAACACCAGTGGGACTCAGGCCTCTCCTTTCACTCAGCCCTTTGTTTCACTTTATCTGCACTCAATTGGTTTAATCGGTGCTACTGTGAGGCCGGCGGGCCTGATGCTGGAGGGTTCGATCACAGTGGGAACAGAGGACTCATCCTGCATCATGTTCAAAAGACATGGTCCACAATCGAGAAAATGAATGTGATTCATTCATTTAGGAGCAAGATGTCTTGGGAACTAAAAGGTTTTCAATGACACCCCAGTGACCGGGGCTCCCTCCCCCACCCCAGCTCTGTCCAACCTCCAAAACACCAAAGATTCCTGGTTGCCAATAGTTCACAAAAAGAAGAACTTACCGATAGAATTCTTTGAATTCCTCTTTGAATCCAGGCTGAAATCCTCAGCTGGCAGTAGCCTACACATATCTCCAAAGACTTCACTTTATCACTTTGTAAAGCTGACATCTATGGAGGGAATATCTGCTTTTGAGATACCTAACCTTTGTTGAAATCACTTCTCAAAAACACCTCCTGCACTGGGTGAGCTGCTCTGATTTATGAGTCTCTTCCACAGAGTCTCAAAGGGTTCTGAGGAAAAACATAAAAATCTCTTTTTGGTGGGAGGTGCAGAATTAGTTAAAAGACAGTGAAATTTTAATTCATGCTTTTACCACCAGCCATACTGTTTATTGTAACTCCCTTTAGACTGGTTTACCCCAAAGGTCTCCCAAAAGTAAACTAAAGACTTACGTTTATAATCTGCCTTTTAACTTGGAGTAATTTCTTTTTAGCCCTGGACTGCATTATCACCACTATTACTGTTATTTCCATGGATTAATATCAATCAATCTCAATCATCAATCTCTTATTAGTTTAGCTCCAAATCACAACAAACGTTATCTAAAGACACTTTTACAAACATACCAGGTCTAGACAGTACTCTATGTTAAATTATTAACAAAGACCCAACATCAAGACAGGATAAGACTCAGTCTTAATCTTAATCCACCATGAGCATTGCACCTCGCAGTATTTAGCTAGTTACAGCGGCGAGGAAGAATTTCCTGTTAACAGGCAGAAACCTTGAGCAGAACCAGACTCATGTTAGACAGCCATCAGCCTTGACAGAACATTAACATCATCGTATTATTCTTTTCTGGTAGTTATCTGATCTTGTTTTATTAATTTAACTGCAAGTTTTATTTTTATTTTATTTTCTGGTATTTTTCTGATCATATTTTATTAATTTTACTGTAATTATTATTGTTATTTAATTTTTCTGGTATTTATCTTATCTTGTGTTTTTAATTTAACTCTAATAATTTTTCTTATTTTATTTTTCTGGTATGTATCTGATCTTGTTTTATTAATTCAACTATAATTATTATTTTTAATTTATTCTGGTATTTATCTGATCTTGTTTTATTAATTTTACTATAATTATTATTTAATTTTTCTGGTATTTATGTGAACTTGTTTTATCAATTTTAATGTAATTACTGTTTTCATCTTATTTTTCTGGAATTTATCTGATCTTGTTTTATTAATTTACTGTAAATGTTATATTACTATCCTCTTGTCTTGTATTATTTTACCTATAGCTGTTATTTTCTGTCTCAGTTCTCTTGTGAAGCTCTTTGGGCTGCATGTTTGTGTATGAAAGGCACTGTAAAAACAAAGATGGCTTGAGTTGAATTAGATACTTAATTAACTGATTTGTCACTCCTTAGAAAGTAACATGGGAATCATATTGTTATTCTGTGTTTTTCAAATAGAAAATGCTTCATTTCAAAATATCAAATTTTCAATAGTTTTCTTACACCTTTAAAATAGCAGTCCATAGATGTTTAGATTCTGAACTGTTGCTTTAACAAAATAAGAGATTTGGAGATCCACCTCTGGCCTTTGTAAGACTGTGATGAGCCTTTCAAATAATAGTTTTATAAGCTTTGATGGTGCTTACAAAGACGCCATAATCAGCTATCACTAAAATGGACTGATCAATTGATTGTGCAATCATCTGTGTGTTGCATTGAAGCTACTTGGGTCTTGGTGACAGACTACCTCACAGAGCCTGGAACAGTTGGGTCTGGCCCTGTGCTACTCAACTATTAATGGAATGTGTTAGCACTACAGTATTTGCTCCAAGCAGGGTGTATCTGACTCGCAAGTCAGCACTTCTACCACACTGCAGACTGTGACACTGACATGGCCATGATTAACGAGATGTTTCCATATTACATGAAAGTCCTACGTTCTTCTTGTAAAGATTTGATGTCATCACCTGCTGCAGTTCAAACGCTGAACAGTTTTGCATTGTTGTATGAACAGGAACTGTGTGACAAATAGAGGCATGTAAGTGTGCACATACCAAACCCACATTTGTAGTGCAGTCTGTCAGCACTCCCTCCCCACCATCCCTACGCCCTGAAGGTGTGATTCCCTTTCTTTAGGACCACCTGCTCCCTCACTCAACCAGCTGCTCAGCTGTTGGATGTAGCATGGCTGAAACTACACACATAGAATATCTTTGGCATTCTCTGCCTTTTTCTTTTCATCTTCGTCAAACATTATCGTTTGATTGAAGGGCTTTTAGATGTGTCACTGCATTTATATTCCTTCCCATCGTCCTCATACACAAGCTTTTATTCTCAGTGTGGGACTTCATGTTAAGTTACAGGCATACTAATTACAATTCCTGAGAGCAGTGAATATTTAATGAAGCTATTCTATATGAAAGGGAACTGTTGTTATCATCACTGCTTCAATGTTTATCTCATACCAGTCTGACTCCAACTGAAGAGCCGATGGCTGTCTAACACAAGTCTGGTTCTG
Organism: Notolabrus celidotus; assembly: GCF_009762535.1. NCBI lineage: Eukaryota > Metazoa > Chordata > Actinopteri > Labriformes > Labridae > Notolabrus > Notolabrus celidotus. The sequence goes on along the minus strand of NC_048273.1, from coordinate 11,538,198 downwards.
CTTGAGATTTCTGCCTCTTAAGATTAGGTTTTTCCTTTTAACTATAAAATGCTAAATGCTGCAAAGTGCTCTGCTCATGGCAGATTATGAGATAAGACAATATTGCCTGTAAAATAGGATGGGGACATAGTCGAGGCCGATGGCTGTCTAACATGAGTCTGGTTCTGCTCGGGGTTTCTTCCTGTTAGAAGAAAGTTTTTCCTTGCAACTGTAAATTGCTAAATGCTGCAATGTGCTCTGCTCATGGCAGCCTGTTGCTATCAGGAAGGACACTACACAGTCTCCGGGCCAGAACCAGCAGACTGAGGGACAGTTTTATCCACCAGGCAGTCAGGATGCTGAACTCTCTTCCTGTTTTGCCCCCTCTTCCCATAGTGCCCCCTTCACTACTTAACCCGGTCACTGACCCCCCCCTCCCCCAAATCAACGCTGAGGTCTGTCATCCTCAGGACTGAAACGCACACACTAACTTTGAATTTAAATTGCACTACAGCAAAGTTTTTGCACTGTTTTAAACTGTATTTTATTATTTTTATTAGCTTACTTCTTATCTTTTTCTAGCTTTCCTATGTGTATCTGTTGTTGTTGTTGTTGCTAGGGTCTGAGAGAAACATAATATAAAATCCTCTGTATGTCAGGTACATACTGCAGTTTTTTGACAATAAAGAAGACTTTGACTTTTTTACTTGTTTTTTCTTGCTTGTTGTGTAGTTCTTCAATTTATAGCAGAGGAATAAACTGAAAGAAATGTTTTCAGGCTACTTCATTTAAAAGCTAATATCAGGTCTTACATGAGATCTAATATATTATGGATTATTCTGTTATGTAATCCCACAGTTTACTACATAATTGTTGCATTAAGAAAAACAACCGTTGTCACAGTGATAACCTTCTCTGTTGAATCTGGTTTAACAGTTTACAGTTTTGAGCTGGAATTCTCACCAGTGTCTCTTTTACAGCCCTAAAGATTTGATTCTGAACAGAGATGTGTGACAGGACACAGCATCTGTGTTGCAGTCGCACACAGACCACAGTGTGACATCTGTCATTAGGCTGCAGATTGCACCAGCACAGATAGAGACAGACAAGAGAACAGAGAATGCCAAAATGTGGAGGCAGGCACACATTTGGACGATGTTAAACCAGATCAAACAGTGTGATGTAACATCACACTACCTTATCATCATATTGGTGAGGCTGCACTTCCCACCACACCCCACTGCTCTCTAACCCTCATACACAGAACACACACACGCACGCACACAATGGCTAATAAACTCTGTGGATCTTATGAAACATTCATGGCTGCTCTGTCCAGTTTCAAGCTGCCTCATGTTAAATGCATGGCCTGCTCTTTCACTTTCCAAATGCACACACGCACCCTCAGTCACTTATCTTAATATTAGCAATCATGGCTGATGTCTTATGCAAGTGAGGACCGACCTATCAGTGACCTTTGTGATTGGGTCTAGAATTATCTGCTTGATTGGCTATCATCTCCATCTGCTCTCCAAATGCTGCTAATTTTATCCAAAGTCAGAGAATCGCTCTTCAACACATCATGATCTTGAACATGTTGTTTTTCTTCTGTTGAAGAAAGGTAAACCGGAAAACTAGATTTGATGACAGATGTTTTGGCCAGTTCGAACAAGTTAGGAAAGGTTGCCAATTTCTTGACTCGGTGCAGCTCCCCCTCAAGTCCCTCATTTTACACAACATGGATTATCTGGCTGCTCCTACCATTAAAAACGACACGCTCATGCTTATAATGATAATAATAATTTATAATGTAATAATGATAATAATAATAATAATAATAATAATAATAATAATAATAATAATTATTATTATTATTATTATTATTATTATTATTATTTTAATAATAACAATAATAATCACAATAATGTTAATAATAATAATAATCATCATCATCATCATCATAGTAATGTTAATAATAATAATAATCATCATCATCATAGTAATGTAAATAATAATAATAATAATAATCATCATCATCATCATAGTAATGTTAATAATAATAATAATAAAAATAATAATAATAATAATGATACAAATAATAATAAAAACAATAATAATAATAATAATAATAATGATACAAATAATAATAAAAACAATAATAATAATAATAATAATAATAATAATAATAATAATAATAATAATAATCATCATCATCATCATAGTAATGTTAATAATAATAATAATAAAAATAATAATGATACAAATAATAATAAAAACAATAATAATAATAATAAAAATAAAAATGATCATAATCATAATCAGAATAATAATAATATTAATAATACTAATCATAATAATAATAATAATAGTAGTAAATGTTTACTAATATAACACATTTTCAGTGCAGAGGTCACAAAGTGATTTACAATGCAAAAAAATAGAAAAAAGTGAAATAAAATCAAATAAATTTATAATAATAATAAAAATTCAAAATGAACATATTTTAATAAGATCAGAAATAGTAATAATGCTAGAGCACAGACAAGGCAAGCCGCAGTACACAGCAGATTAAGTGTACATAAGTCTGGATAAATGGGTTTTAAGCTGCTTTCAAAAGTGTCAACTGAGTCCACTGATCTTAAACCGCGTTGCAGAGAGTTCCAAAGTTTCAGAGCTTCAACTGCAAAAGCACAGCCAGTGTTAAGAGGACAGAATTGAGACCTTTTGGAAGATTTGTTTAGAAGTCTAGCTGCAGTGCTTTGAACTAATTGTAATCGATTGAGGGATGTTTGAAAAATGTATTGTAGTAATCTAACCAGGAGGAATGGATACTTGTGTGATCATTTCAATCTGTAGTAAACAAGCAAACTAACAAAAATATTCTAACTTAGACTCATTTTGTGTGTAACTATAATTCTACCCAGACATGTTGCTCATATCATAAAAAACTTTCCCCACCAGAGAGGAAGAGCTTTCAGGTTGGGGTTACATATTTCAATTTTTAACATTAACAACTGTAAAAACACACACTGCCCTTGAACTTTTGCTCTTTTGTTAAGCTTTCAGAGAAGTATATAAAAGAATGCTGAGGGAGCATTTTGTATATTTCATTGGCAGCGATGGCTTAGGCTTCACTGAGCTAGCAGATGTTCTTAACATGTGACATGTGTGTCACATCTGTATTGATATCATTAATCATTTCTGTTTAGATTTCACTGTTGAACAGCTCATCAAAGAACTCAATGAGAAACACTTAGGCAGATGATTTTAACTAAACTGTGATTTATTTTAAAGCATTTTAATAGAAGGATTCCTTTCTTTGCACAGCCCCAAGAACATTTACTTAATGCTAAATGGCTGAAACATTTACACACATTTAACCCTTTTTTTTTTCTTTTAGTTATATTTTTTGGCCTTTTTGCCTTTACTTAAAGGTGACATATCACGCTTTTTTCATCAATATATATTGGTCTAAGAGGTCCCCAAAACATGTCTTTAAAGTTTGTGCTCAAAAAAACACTTTGAAATCAGATTTTGGCATGCCTGAAAAGCCCTCTTCTTCAGTCCTCCTCAGAAGACTCTGTTTTCTCTCTGACCACGCCCCCTCAGGAAGTGGATGTGCCTCGGCTCTCCAGCACATTGATCTAATGTTTACATGTTGGCTGAATATACACGGCTGCTCAGAGATCACGTTACTTCAACCCTCTGAATCTGATCCAGAATCTGATCCTGACGGAGAGGCACCTGTAGCAGGACCTTTCTGAAGGATTGGTCACAGATTTAGTGTTTCTTGTTGTTTTATTTATCAGTATGTAGACGTGTGTCTTGGTACACAGCTACGAACATGTAGCTATGTGGCTATGCTAACTAGCGCTAGCACTTATCCATGACAAATAAAAATCATCCACTAGGTCTTCAAATCTGCAGACGTGGGGAGTAAAACCGACCTCTGCCAGAAAGACAGCAGGACCTTTCTGAAGGATTGGTCACAGATTCTGTTTTTCTTGTTGTTTCATTTATCAGTGTGTAGACGTGTGTCTTGGTACACAGCTACAGCTACGACATGTAGCTATGTAGCTATGCTAACTAGCGCTAGCACTTTTCCATGATAAATAAAAATCATCCACTAGATCTTCAAATCTGCAGACGTGGGGAGTAAAACCGACCTTTGTGTTTATTAAGACAGCCTACAACTAGCATGCCTCCCTCCTAAGCTCCTTGTTAGCACACATTTGTGCAGGTAATGAAAAACGGAGGGGGGATTCAGTATTATTTTATACAGTCTATGGGCTGAACAAGCTCCGAGCTCTGACTCCGTGACAGACCGGATATTGTTGTTACGTAACAAAAACACGGAAGTCTGAAATGGCTCGTTTCACACACATTTACAGAAAGGTGTAGAAATCAAAACAGGGGCAGAATGGATTTTTTTCATTCTCAGGGGGTTGTAGACATGCCAGGGAAACATATTTCAGGTAGAGAACCATTAAAAAGTCAATTTTGCATGATATGTCACCTTTAATAGTTACAGCTGAAGAGAGACAGGAAATGTGGGGAGTAGTGAGCTGGGGAAGACATGCCAGAAATGGTCGACCGGCCGGGAATCAAACCGGCGACCCCTGCGACAAGGACTGTAGCCTCTGTATGTGGGGCGCTTCGACTGCTAGGCCACCAGTGCCCCCACACATTTAATCTTACCACCGCTTGTTTTGCTCACAAGCTGCACAGCCCTTTTGACTGATATCATGTAAACTGTTCCTGTTCTCAGTAGTTTGGTGTCAATAAACAAAGCATCACGACCGCTTTGGAGCGTTATGCTGTCATGACAGGGTCGTGACATGGGGAATATGAATTGCTCAGCCCCTGCAGTCACTTGGTGACACGAGGACAGCTGCTGTCCTCTGAGCTGCAGCCAGGCTGGAGGCTGACACTGACAGCTTGGAGACATCTTGTATATGTCTATGTGTTGCTTGCAAGCACATGCCTGCCTGTCTGTCTGCCTAGAAGTCAAGTGAACTCTTCCTCTCTTCATCGTCTTCATATTAACCTGCTAAGTATTCCCCGTGGCTGCCAGCTGTGATAATCCAATGAATTTAAAAGCACCGTGGGTTTAGTCCCACGAGGACAGACACAATGAAGAGTGTGAACGTCTCTTGGGTTTCCTTAAACTGTGAGCCTGTAATTACTTCAGGTCACACATGACAACATCATTACAGGGCCCACCGCTAATGTCCTGCTCGTCCTTCTTGGAGGACACAGAGATGTAGGAAAACTAGAAAGTCCTGTTTCCAACATGCACCTAAGAAATTTTAACCCCAAACAGTCGTTACAACTCAATGATGACACTCCCTTGTCTCGTAGGTTCCTCTGGATCTGTGCCGTAGACGTCCTGCTGCTGTAGACTTTCCAGACTCCAGTGGCAACAGTTACTACTACTACTATCATCTTTCTCTCTCTCTCTCTCTCTCTCTCTCTCTCTCTCTCTCTCTCTCTCTCTCTCTCTCTCTCTCTCTCTCTCTCTCTCTCTCTCTCTCTCTCTCTCTCTCTCTCTATCTCTCTCTCTCTCTCTCTCTCTGATTCAGTAGTCTAGTAAATAGCCAAAATATCTGAACTAATGAAGTTTAGTGGCCTTTCTTGTCGAGCATGTTTTCATTCTGCTTTGAGCTGGTCAGTTTCGGTGTCCCTGTTGCTTGTTTCTGTGTTTACATCCAGTGGTTGGGGTGTGTGATTACAGGTTTAAATATATTCACATTGTATAGTACATTTGTTGTATTTATATTGAGACAAAATATCAAGATAATTGTTGTTTTATCCCCCAGCCCTAGGTGTGCCCTAGGCAATGCTCATAGTGGAATAAGATGAGATAAGATCCAGTCCTGTCAGTAAGAGGGGACTGGACCTTATCCTGTCTTGATGTTGGGTCTTTGTTAATAATATAACATATATGGAGTATGGTCTAGACCTGCTATAAGCATCTTGAGATAACATTTGTTGTGATTTGGCGCTATACAAAAAAATAAAGATTGATTGATTGATTGATTGATTGATTGATTGATTGATTGATTGATTGATTGATTGATTGATTGATTGATTGATTGATTGATTGATTACACTCTCAACAATAGTTATTGTCTACGTAACAAACAGGATACTGATGACTCCTAATTAAAAATAGATTAACCTGTGTGCTAAAATAATTAACAATACAAATGTCCTTTGTGGCCTCATCAGGTCTTTCAACAACTACACAACTACCTGAATAGTCCACTACTTATTCCACTTGTCAGCACTGTTAGGAAGTCATTGTTGTGACAGTATTATTTTGACACAACCACATTTACGGGATTTTCAAGTGTTAAAATTTAATGCTTGCAATAGTATGAATAATTAATGGATACATTATTTATCAGTATTCTTCAGTGTGTTGTCACAGCAGGAGCAGGACTGCTTTCTGTTCTGAGCTCTCTGTTCACTCTCTGCTGTTGGCTGAAGATTATTTTTGAAGCTAAGGCTGATTACATGCCTCACATGCCTGTTTCACAGGAAGCACTGGAAAGGCAGGGGCGAGCATAACAGTGAAACAAACACACAATAGCCCCTTTCACACATGCACTGCACTCCTGAAAATGTGTTAACATCGTCCAGAAGGGGTGCATGTGTGAACTCAAACACCTAGATGTGTTTAACCTGAGTTCCTGTAGACCAGAGGTGTCCAAAGTACGGCCCGGGGGCCAATTGCGGCCCAAGGTCCATTCATTTATGGCCCCAAGCTTCCATCTTAAATTGTGTTATTTATAGCAAATCACAGTTTCTTTCTACAAACAAAACTAAAGTCAATCCAGAAATGTCTCAAAAAGCTTCATATGGACTACCTGTCTAAAGCCAAAGCTCTGGGAATTCTGCAAGACGGCAATAAAGAAGAATCACAAGGACTCTTAAAGTTGACAAGTTTTCAAATTCCTGTTTTTATCATGATGTGAAAATGTTCTTGATGAACACTAAAACTTCAGAAGACACAAACGAGGACACAAGACAAGATCAAATCATGAAATTGTGCAGAAAAGGGAAAAATTTGGTGCATCAAAAATGTTCAGAACTCAGGAAAGTAATTATTTAGTTCTTAAAATGTTGTCTGCTGGTCAGAAAGGTCTAAAAAACAACATGAAAAAGAAGTGTGATGAAATCTAGATTGTGATCCTGCCATAGGAAAATAATGAAACAATATTTTTTCCCACATTTCCCGACCCTAATGAAAAACATTTTCCTCCAGAAGAAGATAACGTTTGCACATGTTTACATGGCATGTGGAGAACTGAGGACTTCCTAGTTACTGATTTATTGAGACAAAATTTAAAATGATTGTTATTAAATAAATATTTCATGTATAACTTTTAGGATTCCTAAGTCTCAGTAGGAGCCACTGGCCCTGAGGTATTCTGACAACATCATATGTGGCCCTCTTTGAAAAAAGTTTGGACACCCCTGCTGTAATCCTTACCTGTCCAAACATTGGTAAAACGTCTGCACAAAGTCGGGTGAGTGGGTAAGTCAGCATTAGGAGCAGAGTTTCACAGATTTGTGTTCTTTTTGTTCGTCTCCAATTACATTTTCCAGTATTGCTTTGGTATGTTGGAAACATCTGATTATATGTAGCAGCATCCTCCTCCTTCCACATGCTCTGACAGCCTCCTAACTAACAGTAGTGCTGGAGGTGTGATAGTTCATCCAACACTGACAATCTCCCACTGTGTGGTATCATGGGTGAACGGCAAGTTCAGAAGTCTAGAAAACATCAGGAGTTTGTGTGAGAGGGGCTTGATGCTTTTAATGCTAACAAAGTAAGCTAACGGACACGGACTGGTCACTCTTTGACCTCCAAGTTATACAGGGAGCATGTGCACTGCGTTCTGCCAGCGCCATGGGTTTGCTCCGTCTGACAGCACACCCTGCTACACAGGACATGTGTTTGAAGCGTAGCGCCAGCTGAGAGCAGCCAGGATCAGCTGGGTCCAGTATAGAGAGAATGACATAGAGCCTTTCTGTGGTTGCATTACTGGTCATCTGGATAGTATTCAGTTACTTTTGTGCTTATATCATCACTGAGTATGCTGCATAACTATAAAGTTTCATTTTTGCAGGTTTAGTTTAATATGAAAAATTCTGCTCTACTTTTTTGTCCTGTTACCTTCTGACACAGTTATCATCTTGAAGTCCTGTTGTGGTCAACCAGGATCACAGATATGTGGCTGTTTTGTAGCAGTTAATAATTACATCCATAATCGATGACTATTTCTGATTTCTACGATTTCTATGGTGTTTTATTTTGAAATTGAGCAGATATCGCCTGAAATCTTCGTGCCTGACTTCCTGTCCAGGTCGATCTTCGTTGTTCAGCTTGCCGCTCGCTGGGCGATGGCTCTGTCAAAAATAGTCTTGAAGTGTATCTTTAGCGGAGGGCACGGGGGCATGCTCCCAAACGGCGCTGAGACGCACTGAGGCGCTCCCTGTGTGCACATGAGCATTGATTAGAATGGGAATGTATCGGCTGCGCAATGCATGGCACAGACGAGCGCGGCGCATCGTAAATTGGGGGTTAGACAGAAGTGTATCTAGAAGACAGTCTGAATCATTCAACACATTAAATGAATCTTTGTCACATTTTGGTACAAATGTTGGAGAGAAGATAAAGACACATGATGATAGCAAAGGTTCAAAACTAGATGGACAAAATACCACAGCGTTACCGGTCTCAAAACTTTGTCAATCTAATCAGAATAAGCTTTTAGTACAATGATTAAGACTACTTGTCTCTTTTTATCCCAGTTCAGTCCCACATCAGACTCTTAGGTGTCACGTTTTACTTGCAGGACAAAAGCTGGCTCTCTGACAAATAGAGGAACACTAAAACCTTACAGTCCTAAGTGATGTCAACATTGTTTTAAACTTCATCATTTAACTGGATTTAATCATTTAACATCATGATCTTATCAGAGAAATGAGCTTAGCTTAACTTAGCAGTCCCTGTAGCACCACCAAAGAGCTCTGGGGAGGAAATTATTTTTAACACGCTTCTGCTTTAGTTAGTGCTTGTTGGATTTTAAAATACATGATTGATTTGTTTTGGAGAAGAGGAGAAATCTGAAAATGGATCAGCTGATAACAATCTTGCCAACAAGCTTTAAAGCAGAGATTTGGCTCAGAGCTGTGAACCTCTTTCACGCCTGTTACAGATTTCTTTGGAGATGGATTCTTTTTCTTAAGAAGGAGGGCGTCTGCATCATCTGTGACACCACCTGCACCTGCAGCCGTGATTGACACATTTACAAACAGTCCTGGTACATAACTAATTATTAGAACCCTGTGTCCCAGACATGAACAGGTCCGGTGCAGCCTTGGAGGAAAAGTACTTCAAAATAATTTGTTGCCTGTCCTTGTCTTTGACATCCTGCCTGACCCAGTCAGCAATATCTGTTTGAATCTAATCCAGTGTGCACACAGAATGCCTCGAGGTTGCTCTGTAGTACAGTCCCTCTCTTTCTCTCTCTCTCTCTCTCTCTCACTCTCACTCTCTCTCTCTCTCTCTCTCATTTCCGTCATTAACAGATCAATAAATGCTCTCTGCCCTCCTTGACAAACATTTAGCTGCAGAATTATGTCCTCTGCCTTCTGCCACAATCTCTTCATCTTTATGAGGCGTTCAAGCTCCAGGTCAGCTGAATACGTATACATAAGAAAAATGTGGAAAATTAACTACATTGTACTAAAAGCAATTGTACACTTGGTCAGGGATGGATGATGTGCCTAAATCTAGGGCTGGGCGATAAATCGATAACGATGATTATCATCGTGATATATTTTTTCTCAATATAAATATAACAAATGTTTGATAAAAACGTGATATATTAAAAACCAGTAATTTTACCGCCTATACACCGAAAAGGGAGCGGAAGCCAATGTGCCGGAAACGCTAGTTGCCGCCCAACATTAAATCAGAAGAAGACAGCAATGAACAGCCAATCATGTCGCAGGGTGAGAGGTAGGCAGGCTTAAAGACATTTGGAACGGAATGTAAACACAGCTGAAACGAGCGACAGCGACACTGAAGAATACTTACCAGCTCAAAGCAGAGTTGTTAGTCTGACACTGTGCTGACTCTGCCTTAACTGTTAACTTAATACACTTCATTAAATATACTTCCATGATGTGGGTAAAGGAAGAGCACAAAGACAACTTCTGCTGTGCATCTGGAACACGTTTAATGTCTATCGAGACTGTAGTACAAATGACCGCTGAATAACCGTGATGCCTTCACTGCACTGTGCAACAATATTACTCTGCCCGTAACCCTCAGTAACCTTAAAGGGGCTCTACTCAAAACAATACTGATACTAAACTGATACACACCATACAATTTGATATATTTGTTTTAAATTTAAATCAAATGATGCATGTAATCAGAAAAAATAAAAGTCTACCAACTAAAACTTTACAAAAATCTCATCTTACACAAAAGACCTGCTTCCTGTTGGCACCGTCAGAAACGAGGGGTTCAAAAAGATTATCAGAGAATGAAATTCAGAAACAAGATAACAAACAGTCTTCAACTTTCATGCAGGAGCAAAAATCTGCCCTTAAATGTAAATGGATTAATGATTTGATATTTATCGGGATAATTATCGATATCGACTGATATGAAAAATGTTATCGTGATAACATCTTTTCAATATCGCCCAGCTCTACCTAAAACTAACATTGTGCTTGTTGAAATGTATTTATCTCTACAAACATGTTGGCTTAAGGACACAAACAGTTATTGTTAATTTGTGTTAGTGTGATATCAATCTCCATTTTACTGTAAATCTTAAAGAAAGGCAGAACTCAAATACATCATAATTTATGCTTGGCAGCGAGCTCTGGTACTGGGGGAAAAGAACAAGCTGTACAGAAGCAAAACTGAAGAAAGGGGGTAAACCAAAGTGCATCTCCACAGGGCCAGTACCTCCAGTTTGTCTTTACTATGTATTGCTGTGTGCTCTCCAATTAATCATAATTGCTTGTGTGATTTTAAGTTCTTAAACCTCCTTCTGACAGCTCCTAAAATGTTCCTCCAGTTCTTCAAAAGTAAACACAAGTATTTCTGGTTTGGTTTCTGCATGGGCAACTTGGCAAACAGTGACGGCAAGCTGAATAAGTTCAACTAATTCCAACTCAAGCAGTAGCAAATCACAATTTTAGCCCAGAGGGGGTTACTTTATTTTGTCCACAGCTGGATATCTTGGCTTGTTGACATTATAAACAAAGTCCTCTGAGTCATACTGTTCCCGCTGACTTAACAAGGCTAGAGCAATTTAACAACCAGTTGTTATCAGGACAATTCCAGTTTTCAGCACAAACTACCATTATAAAAAAATATTCATCTCTGTTTCCTGATTGGCCCTTGCCACTCGAAATCAGCCAGAGAACATGGTAGTCAGTGTCCTAGCTTATCACTTATATTTTCAGCACAAAGAAACGTAATGCAAATTTCCAGCAGTTTAGCCCCCTTCTTCCTCTGGAGAAGTTACACATGTGTGTGTTGAGCACCTGCAGCACTATTTGTCTCACATCATCAGATTTCCTTCTCCATCACCACCCCCGCCATACTGTTATGTAGTCCTCTGTGTGTGTGTTCCTGCACCAGTGGTGGTGGTGGAGTCTCTGTGGAGCTTCCATGATCTGGTAGGCTGATCTGGACCTCTCAACACCCACACACTAAAAATAGCTGCAGCAGCAGCAGCGGTAGGAGCAGCAGCGCGTTCACATACTGAAGACAGACAGTCTCCCAACAGCAGCCTGGGGAAGCAGATTTTTAGCCTGTAGCACTTCAAGGTATAAGTGTGATGCTTCAATTCTTTCTTCTCTTGAGCCCAGACTCAGAACTACAGACCCTTTCACCACAATAGTCTTCATTGAGAAACATCTCTCTGCTTAGTTCAGAGTACATATGCAGCCTGAATGTTCATACTAATGATGTGTTGTGGCTAGGGCTGAGAGATATTGAAAAAGATGTTATCACTATAACATTTTTCATATCAGTCGATATTAGGGGTATAACTTTTCATCCACGACATCGATGTATTGATTTTTTATTCCTGTGATCCGACTACATCGATCTGTGCTCGGCAAGTTGGCCTTCCAGACAACATATATCGATCTAACATCGTTTTAAAAGGTAATAAACTGATTGTATCGATACTAGGAAATGACGCATTGGATTTAAGCACGGCAGACTTTATATGGATGTATTTTTTTGCACATTTAATGATAGAGATGGTAAACGCTACTCAATTCAGGCTGCCTGTCTGTGACGGCATCGCCACACGCCCGCAGACAACAAAACATAGCATGGCGGATGGCAGAGGAGAAGCCAGCGAGAGAGAAATTATCAAGCCACAATCGCGGTCCAGTGTGTGGAAACACTTTGGCTTTTGCAAAGACATAGATGTTCTAAATAAGTCGCTCGCTGTTTGTAGGATATGTAAAGGTAAAGTAAAGTACCATGGAAACACCACAAATCTATCCTACCACCTACTAAGGCGCCATGAGATTTCACACAACGGCGACCGTCCAGGCACCTCTTGCAGCGTTCCCACTGCAGCAGCAGCACAAGGTAACATCAGCTCTGCAGAAGCCTCAGGCCCCGCCAACATGTTAAGTCAGAGACTCAGCCAAAACTCGGCTCGGGCCAAAACCATCACGGCAACAACAGGAATCTAGGACTGTCCAGTATCAAGCTGTTTGTTTCACAGTCACACTGGTTGAATTTTTGGCTGAAAAGTTACTGAATCGATTTCAAGTCACTGAATCGTTTCGGATCGTATCGTTCTAAACAAACCAATATCGTCGTTTAATCGTATCGGCAACCACAAATCATGAAACCAATGGAATTTTATCATGATAAATATTAAATCATTATTTCATTTAAATGTAAAGGCAGATTTCTGGTCCTGAGTTAATGTTGAATACAGTTTGTTAGCAGTGTCTGGGATTTAGTTCTGAGAAGCTTCTTCAATCCCTCATTTCTGACGGTGCCCAGACAATCTGCGACACAAACTATGTGGGTTTAGTGTTTTTAGAGGTGAGATAATACATTAAAGGAAGTGCCAATCAGCTTTTTTGTGTTTGCCTTGATAACAGGGCTGCACACGCCTTTTTTTGTTTGCACAAATAAAAAAAGTAAACAAATCAACTAAAAGATGTCGTCAGCATATTTCATTTAATTTAGTCCACTTATCATTGTCGTAAAACTCACATATAATCCGTTCTACATGCTCTGCTGAATGAGAGGCAAGAAATTAGCATGTCTGCAATATTGCATGCTTAAACCCAAGGCAATGCTGCTGTGTCTGCAACCCTCGTGAGATTCTGTGAGATTCACGATGGCGGCGCCAGGCAGCCAGACAAAGAACGTAAATATTGGACAGTAAGCTTGAAAGTGGAGGAATAAACCCAGCGTGCCATGGGTCAAATGTCAGAGCTCCAAATGTCTGTTTTAAGGCTAACAGTAGTCACGTCATGTTTTAAATCAACTCATATGTTGTAATGAGCTGTGCTGTAAAGCTCCGGTAAGGCAGTGTCAGAAATGTAGTGTTAAGGTGGCAGGACATACCTGACCTATGTTTTGTATGTTTTCTCCTTGGAACCATGTGTCCCTGGAGAGTTACAGTAGGCTGCAGAAAAGAGGTTGCTGTTGTAATCAATGTCCTGTTTATTATTTCCTTATTAAGAATAGTTAGGTGTTGTGCTCAGTTACATCTGACCTGAACAAGCAGGTCAGATGACCGGCACCAATTGTGGATCCCCATCAATTTAAAAAAAAGCAAAGATGGCTCTGATCTGGTAGCTGAGATGTGGATCAGGACATCCCTAATGCTGCAGCTTGTGTACTGAGTAGAACAAGGAAAATAGAGCACATCTCACCAGTGTTAGCTTCTCTACACTGCCTCCCCATAAAATCCTCCTTCTGACCTACAAAGCTGTTAATAGTCAAGACACCTCCGTATCTTACAGAGCTCATAGTGCCATACTACCCCTCTAGAACGCTACGCCCCCAGCATGCAGGTCTGCTTGTCGTACCTAAAATCTCTCAAAGTAGTATGGGAGGTAGAACCTTCAGTTATCAGGCCCCTCTCCTTTGGGATCATCTACCAGTCAGGGTCCTATACGCAGACACCCTCTCTACTTTTAAGATTAGGCTTAAAACTTTCCTTTTTGATAAAGCTTATAGTTAGAGCTGGTTCAGGCTTTGACCAGCTCTTAGTTATGCTGCTATAGGCTCAGACTGCTGGGGGAACTGACACACTGACACACTGGGGTCCTATCTCATCCCCCTTCCCCCAGCCCCCCATCCCTTACTTCAACTCTACCTGTCCCGTTAAAGTTACTAACCATAGACTTTTCTGGAGTTTCTGAGCTCCGTTGTCTCATTGGAATCAGAATCAGAATCAGAATCAGAATCAGCTTTATTCGCCAAGTATGCTTGAACACACAAGGAATTTGACTTCAGTAAACTGTGCTCTCTTTGTACAAGGCAGAATAGAAATAAGAATAAGAACTACAATAAAAAATAAAATAAAAATATAATAACAATAACCTTAGCTATAAATACAAAGAAACAACAAGGCTTGACTAATATGTACAGGCTAAAATAATATGATAAAGTGCAGTGGTGAGTTGCAGAGGTAGTTTTACATTATAAAATATTAGTTAAATAGTACAAAAAATAGAAATATGGAATTCTGCTTTGAGAATTGTTGCATTGTGTATCTACATGTATATTTACAGAGAGTATTTATCTGACAGGTGTGACACTGTTATGGTTTAGTGTTCATCAGAGTGACAGCCTGGGGGAAAAAACTGTTCTTATGACGGGTTGTTTTGGCGCACAGTGATCTGTAGCGCCTGCCGGAGGGGAGGAGTTTAAAGAATTTGTGTCCAGGGTGTGAGGGGTCAGCAGTGATGCTACCTGCCCGTTTCCTGGCCCGGGACCGGTACAAGTCCTGGATGGGGGGCACGTCGACACCGATGATTTTTTCTGCAGTCCTTATAGTCCGCTGCAGTCTGTGTTTGTCTAGTTTGGTTGCAGAGCCAAACCAGACAGTGATGGAGGTACACAGAACAAGCATTG
The DNA here is from genome assembly GCF_009762535.1 of Notolabrus celidotus. Lineage (NCBI taxonomy): Eukaryota > Metazoa > Chordata > Actinopteri > Labriformes > Labridae > Notolabrus > Notolabrus celidotus. Next base: position 11,523,053 of record NC_048273.1, on the reverse strand, counting down.
GTTCTTCCGAGTCGCTGCTGTGGACGCTCCAGACTCCAGCGGCAACAGCTACTACTACTATCCGTCTCTTCACTATCATCTCCCTCTCTCTTATTCACCTCTATCCCTCTTTCCAACCCCAACACGGTCGAGACAGATGGCTGTCCTACAGGAGTTTGGTTCTGCTCGAGGTTTCTGCCTGTTAAAAGGAAGTTTTTCCTTACCTCTGTAAATTCTACAAGGTGCAATGCTCATGGCGGATTAAGATGAGATAAGACTGAGTTTTACAGATTAGTTGCTGGAGCATATGTAACTAAAATGTCTCAGGAAATTACAAGCATGTTAAATTGATTTGTTATATTATGAGATTATTGATGCATTACATAAGACAACACCTGCCCTGCTGAAATCATCTCTAAGTTGGTGACAAGAACGCTTGTCTTCTAGCTTTAACTGCCAGAAAAGCACAACAATGGGCCTTATGTGATCATTTCAGGGCCACTTCTGCTCAAAATATCTGTGTGATTTAGATTCACTCCTGATAATATGTGGGGCACTCATACTTCTTTTATTTCATGAGATCAGGAGAAGGGGGAGGATGCAGGGAGGAGGGGGGGGGGGTGGCAGTGCTTTCGGTAGAGTTCCTCCCCTGAAGGCAGCCATAAATGTGCAACAGACTCTAAATAACATTTTTCGCAGTAGACTACACCAGAGATGTGGTTGTTTCCAGAAAGCGGTTTCCTGCTATGGGGGGAAAAAAAACTGCACGGCGTCACTCAGGCAATATTTTTAAACTCTCTTGGCGGAACCTTTGCAGTCTTAGGGTTATGTGTTACAACATCTGATTAAACTACGAGGCTGTACATCTGTCCAGTCACCAATAACTGTTGAATTTCTTCTGTAAACCAGCTCTCTTTGATTGTATTAACCCCGTAAACCCTGAAAAAAGTCTGCAGACTAAAAACCTGCTTCTAACTTATGACAGCCATTCACCGGCCATCTGTCTCTGTTTCTGTCACCACACATCTTTTCAGCTGTTGTGTTTGTGTGTGTGTGCACAAATACAGAGGAATAACAAAATGTGTTTGTCTACTCTGTGATGTGTGTTTGACAGTGTGGTGTGTGTGTGTGTCTGTGTGTGTGTCTGTGTCTGTGTGTGTGTGTGTGTGTGTTTGTAGTTTTGATGCAGTTGTATAAGCTGGTGTCTCTGGAACACAAAAGCGTGGGGAGATGGTCTCCTAGCAACCGTTGCTTTTATAATTCTATGACCCTTGGATGCTGCTCATGTGAGGTGTGCTGGGAACCGAATATCTGCAGCAGACAGTGTTACCTCAGATTGTCAGTCTCATACACACACACACACACACATGCACAAACGTACGCACACGCACTCATGTGCCATGCATGAATGAACACGTGAGGTGAGCCTTGTAGCTGCTTCAATAGGATCAGTGTCAAGTCAAAGTCATGTCAAGTCAAACTTTATTTATACAGCACATTTAAAAACAACCACAGTTGGCTAAAGTGCTGTACAAGCTTAAAAACACAACCAATAAAAACAAAGAGTAATTAAAAAAGAATAGATATTAAAAACACAATGGATAACACAAGAACAAAATTCACAAAATGTTGGATGTCTCGCTCAACAGGTATTAAAAGCCAATGCAAAGAGGTGCATTTTAAGTAAAGATTTGAAATTCTCAATTGTCTGAGCATGTCTTATAATTAGAGCCAGATTGTTCCACAGTGTGGGAGCAGCCACCACAATGGCTCGGTTGCCTTGAGTTTTAAGCCTCGTTCACGGGACATCTAAAACAACCTGGTGCATCGACCTGAGTGCTCTGGCTGGAGCGTGCAGGTGCAAACACTCACACAGGTATGATGGTGCCAGTCCATGTAAGCTTTTAAAAACCAACAACACAACCTTGAACTGGATCCTGAAACTGACAGGAAGCCAGTGAAGAGAAGCCAGTACAGGCGTGATGTGATCTCGCCATCTCTTCCCAGTCAGCAGGCATGCAGCTGCATTTTGGCAACCTGCTGCAGGCGATGAAGAGACGACTGATTAACACCACAATACAAGGTTCACTGTGTTTTTCGGCATGCTGTGTAACTATGTTCAGCGTCTTCAATCTTGCAAGACTCAGACGCTGACCTTTAACCTTTACCGAGAGTAGCGTCAGCTTGGTGGCTAGTCAGGTGAGTAGCATGAGTCTACAGACCTGGAGGCTGCAGATTAAGGACAGCATTTCTGGGACATCAACTCCAGGAACTGTGTTGCTTGCCACGGTACCAATTACTCACCAAGGACAATTTTTAGTGTCAAACCCATAGACTGTATAAAAAATGTATTAGTATTATCCGTGGCGTCATCCATCTGTTCCTGAGCTCTGTTTTGAAGCCAATTGTCAGCGGGTGCCATATTGGAAATAATAATAATAATAATAATAATAATAATAATAATAATAATAATAATAATAATAATAATAATAATAATAATAATGGTCATTATTATGACCATTATTATTATCAATTTTATTGCAATTTTATAATTTATATTATTTATTAAAGTGTTTGTGTAGATGCAAGATGTGTTTAATTCTTTGTCCTTTATTATTTCTTATTTATTTTTTTATTTATCTGTTCTATTTTATTTTATATCATTTTATTACCATTTCATTATTATTGTTATTTTTATCATTATTATTATTATTATTATTATTATTATTATTATTATTATTATTATTATTATTAAAGTTGTTGTTATTTCCAATGAGTATTTTAATATTTATTAGTAGTAGTATCATACATTTTAATTGTATTTTAATTTGATCATTTATTCTATTTTAAAAACATCTGAGTGTGGATGAAAGATGTTTAACTCTTTATGTCCTTTATTATTGTATCTGAGATTTTGTTTGTGTTCTGCTCTGCATTTGAGCACAGAAATGTGATGATATATGTGTATAAATGTAAATGACTAAAGCTGTTCAATAAAAAACAATGTTGAAAAAAAAAAGTTCTAAACCTCTGTGTTATTAGTGGCAGCTGTATTTTCTGTATTCTTTTTTTCAGTTATAAAGGTAAAATATTTCATGGGATTTAACTATAAATTAGCTTTGAATCAAATCATATCTGACACAATAGTTCAATATTGAAATTAAATGTCCCTGGATCTTATCCTACACATGAGCTGAACAAGCAATAGCTTTTATTTTCTCACACAGTCAGCCTCCAATTTTATGACTTGACCCAGATTGTCTTATTTATTTATTCATGTGATTCTATCGTTTTTATTGGTTGACTGTTCTCTGATATGCATTTTAAATGGTACCTTTAGCACTTTTATCATTTTATCAAGTCTATTCATTTTACCATTTTTAGTGTTTGATTGGTTTTAGGATATTTTTGTATGTTTTGCACATTAAGTAGTTTGTTCTGTCTGACATCTATCTTGTAATTTTGTATTGACCTAACATCTCACTGGCTGCAAAACAAGTTTACCTACGGGTACAAATAAAGTAACCTGAACCTGAACCTGAACCTGACGGATCAAATCAGATTGGATCATCTTGAAAGGGAGAGATGCATACCTCTGGTGTTTAACACAACATTCCTTGGTATTAAGGCTGAAACGATTCCTCGAACTACTCGAGCAAGAATAATTTGCCTTAAAGCTTTTTAGTTTAAACCTGGCGTCTACAGCGCACTGTGTTTCGCATGGATGGTTATTTCGATGGCACCATGCGTTTGCTTTCGCTGATGCTGTCACATGAATGCAAGCAAGGACAATGAAATCATGGAGGAAGAGACAGAAGGAAACATTGATGGGCAAATCATCAGGTATTTGATTACTCAAATACCAGAATAATCAATAGAATACTCCACTCTTTAAATATGTGATGACTGCAGAACATCTTCATACACATTACTGAAGTGAATTTACCAGGAAACAGCGACACTGAGACTGGTCCCAAGGTGGTGTGACAAAGTGGGCAGATTTTGCTCTAAAACAATGTTAGATGATTACTTTAAACACAAGGGAGTCTGGGTGGAGTGATAAATGTTGCTGTGTGATACCAGAAATCCCTTGTGCACAGAAGTCTGGCACAATAAAATCCACCAAAAGAAAACTGTAGCTTGCTAAAGGAATGATTTTGTCCAGTTAAAGGTTAGGAATAAGTTTTGGAATATTGGGTTAGCACGCTATCAGGAAAATAATCCCATCTTTGAAATATGAAAGTCATGCCTTTGTGTATAAGTGCCTGTAACGCACATAAAAAGGCAGAGGATACAAACATATGAAAAGCACAACGGAAAGATGATACAGTCGATGTGAAGTGACTTTATCCTCAGACTATGTTGAAGAAAAACTGAAGCTGCAGTAACAGTGCAGCAAAGCCTTGCTCACCCTTTGACCTTAGCCTACTAAAAGCTAAAGTGCTAATTAACCTAGAAGATCTGAGGGGCCTTTTGGGACTATGAGGAGTTCAAACTGTTCAGTGTTTTTGCTGTTCTCTAGTTGTTAATTAACTCTTAATTTGTAAACGGATGATTTACAGCAATGTTGTTTTTAATGATACCCAACCATAGACCTTTCTGGAGTCCCTGGGCTCCCTTGTCTCGTAGGTTCCTCTGAGTCGCTGATGTAGACGTCCTGCTGCTGTGGACGTCCTGCTGCTGTGGACGTGCCGGAATCCTCAACAACAGCTTCTACTACTACTACTATCCGTCTCATCACTATCATCGCTCTCTGTTTGTTATTCTCCTCTATCCCTCTTTCCAACCCAGCTCGGTCGTGGCAGATGACTGTCTAACATGAATCTGGTTCTGTTCAAGGTTTCTCCCTGTTCAAAGAAAGTTTTTCCTTGCCGCTGTAACTAGCTAAATACTGCAAGGTGCAAGGCTCATGGTGGATTAAGATGAGATAAGATTGAGTCCTGTCAGTAACAGGGGACTGGATCTTATCCTGTCTTGATGTTGGGTCTTTGTTGATAATTTAACATAGAGTACGGTCTAGACCTCCTATGTTTGTAAAAGAGTCTTGAGATTACGTTTGTTGTGATTTGGCGCTATACAAACAAAGATCGATTGATTGAATGGTTATATCTAACTGAGCTTTCACTGCACATTTACTGAATTTACCTAGTCAAAATACATCCAAATAGTGCTTTTTTGACTTATGTCACATTTCTTTCTGGCATGTTGGATTGAGAGATGCTTTATTTAAACTAGATTTATAATTTTTCTTGAATGGATCAGTGCAGATATTCATAGTTAGCAGTAACAATGCTGAGTTCCGCGCACAATTAAAACTTTGACTGTTAAAAACAGGCTCTATTTACCTGACATTTCTTGTAAATAGAGTGATATTAATCTTTGCATTGAACAAATACCATTGACAAAACGAGTACACAACCAAGCGGCAACCTCCAGCCACGGGAATTGAAGCCAATGCGGAAGTGTTAAAAACTGCAGTTTCTCAAGTGTCCGCTTGAGGCTGGCTCCAGAAGTACCGGAAACCACATACACACCTATTCAAAAAAGGCAAATTTTACAGCAGAAATAAACATGTTTACAGCCTGGTACAAAAAAATTGTTTAGTCTCAATATCTAATTTCTTGATCGGCACACACTGTATGGGGATTAATTTTTTTTAGAACGCTGCAGTTTCTAAGATGTTAAGATTACAAGTTTTCCATTATGAGAGGCACAGCTGACTTGATTGACATGCGGGAACACGGTAGCTGTTGGCTAGGAGGCTCAAAGCCCGCCTCTTTACCTCACACTAGCTCGACAGCAGTTAGGTTGAGTTCAGCATTTCCAATATGGCTCCCACCAACGATCGGCTTCAAAACAGCGCTTCAGAAACAGGTGGGTGACGTAACGGATACTACGTCCATTATTTATTAGTCTATGTACACAACTTGAGAAAACTTTGGCTCAAACACTGCTATACTGACACAAATCTAACAACTATTCCAATAAGTCCGTGGTCAGATCAAAAGTTGTGATTTTTCTCACAGGTCTGAAAACCAGCGTTGCACACAGCATTTGTTCATAACAATGAGTGAGTTACTTTTTCTCCCCACAAAAACTGACCATGGGGGTTGTTGTGAACTGTCTTTGTACTTCTTGAATACTAAGCAGAAGACTCGTGTCTCAGTGTTTGACCACTGTGACCTCTCTGCCTTCACCCTGTGAACCAACCAGAGGCATTAGCGGGAGAAAAAGCGGGCCACGGCCTATAGGGCAACAAAGACTGTGAGATGTTTGGCATAACGCACCCGAGGGGAGCAGGGAGAGAAGAGAGAGAGGGGGGGAGAAACAACAGGTGAGTTAAAAAGAAAGGAGATAGATATATTCTGTGCTCTGAAGCTGCTCCACTGATGGATTCTAAAGTTTATTCTTTGCTATTGATGCCTTGATCGACTACCATTCCAAGGATCTTCTTAGCCCCTTAAAATAGGTTCCTTCAAAGTGTGTCTATGTTTATTAAACTTGCCCTACTTTCTTCGTGCTGCTGCTGTCTTCACAGTGACGTGTCAGTCAGCACTGATTCTGATAGTGTTGAGGGAATATAACAGGTCCTATTAGAAGATCATCTTCTGTACATACTTGTATCATTATTTTCATTGTATTTGTATTTATATCTTATTAATTACTTCTTCTATTAATATTATTTGATATTCTTACTTATTGTGTATAGGAGGAACTTCAATGACTGAATTTCCCTCCGGGATAAATAAAGTATTTCTGATTCTGATTCTGATCTTCACTTTTGGGTGAATGTGAACAGTTTTTAACTGATATGTGAAATCAACAACATATTAAACTCCCTTTGGATTAATGTTGACTGTTTCATGTCTTAAAGGAGCTTGAATCAGCATCAAATAAAAACATATTCCTGCAGAAAGAGAGAAAAAAGGGCTGAAGTAGGTTGTTTTCACTAAATGAGATGCTCTGAAAAACACACAATATTTGCAATGATGCAATTCAAAGTAAATTTATTTAAATTTCTTTTTAAATCCAGGAATTAGTCTGGGGGGTTGGGTATAATTCATGGGAACAAAGTGTTCCCTATTCCATGTTCTCTAATGAACCCACAAACTGCAGTTGTTCCTCGGGCCACCCAACCCGAAAGCATGAAAGGGGGGACGAACAATGCGATGCACAGGGATTGAGAGCTACATAAAAACAGAGCTGGGTGTTAATTGTGTAAAAAATCAAAGTGTCCCACAACAGCTTCCTGTCTCCCCCCCTGAAAAACACGATGCCTGACAGGGGCTGTTTCATTTCCACAAGCGTCCTAAACGCGTTTGTGTGTGTCAGTTTGTGTGTGTGTGAGATCCTCGCATAAAGCTGATTAGTTCTTCAACAGCAGCATGGCTAATTAAAATTGCCTCCTGCTTGTTGACAACCCCACCCTCCCACCCACCCGCTCCAAAGAAAAGCTCTGAGGCTCCAGCTCCACCAGAATTCCTGCCAGATCTCAGCCTTTCATTATTCATGATTTATTCATCCTTATAGACACATACACACACATTCACACACACACGATCTGAACACAGCCTCCCTGTTTACAAATGACTAAATTTATCTATGATTTGCTTTTAAAAAGAATTAAATTGTGGCTATTTTTATGTTCTTCAGAGGCAAGTTAACCTTGTTTTTAATAAAGGAAATATCCTAACTTGCTTTTTTTTTCAAATAATAAAGGTTCCAAAATTGTAAAAAAAAAAATTAGCAACAGGTCCACGTGAACAATATATATATTTTTTGATTCCTTTATTTCTTTCTTTATTATTATTATTATTTTTATTATTTTATTTTGCTGGTATTGGTCTTACAACAGTAAAATATGGATGAGATGGTGGTTAAATCAACTAAGTCTAATGCACTTATAATGTGAGGTGTAACAATTTTTCTTCTTTTTATCTTTTTTATTTCCTTTATTTATTAATTTAATTAGTATTTAATTATTTATTTTAAGTATTCGGTTTTATTGCTGCATTTGTCTTTCAACAATGTAAAATAAATATGGATGAGATGGTAAAAAAAAAAACTAACAAGTCTAATGCACTTATAAAATGAGGTTTCTATTACCAAGATAAACTAACAATGATCAAGACACAAAGCCACATAACCTTTAAGTGGCTTCTAGTACAGTTGCAAAAATGTGAGGTCACTCAATACTTTGAAATTTGAAGATGAATTAATTGACAGGTATGATAAAAAAAACATTTAAAAAACATGAATCACCCCTTCTAATTCAAAATTTCAAGTCCACATGTGCCGTTAAAGTGGATTACCCTTAAATCCGAGCAGAAGCTTCTCTGAAAATTGACTTGCTTGATCTATTGAGCGTCTTAGTGATCTTACATTAAATTAAGCTAATCAGTTAATTAAATGGACGAGGACACCCACCGGTGAAGCTGTGCTGATAGGATAATCCTCACACTGGTTTCTGCAGGAAAAGTGGTTAGGTCTGGTTGAAGCCAGGCGGCACTAGCAGACCAGTGTCTCTGAAGGGACAGTCACAGACTGATAACAGCATTAAAATGGGTCCCTTCTGAGATTCAGAAAGTGTTCAAATCTGACTGGCTCTCTGGATGTTTCATACACTCAAGGCTGTGGAAACTAAAAAATCCATCAGACTGTTTCCCTTTAGTGCGTTTACTTTTTAAACAACAGATGACGTTTGCAAGTTTTCACCCATTATATGTGATATTCCAACCAAACTGCCCCCTTGTTACTCTGACAGAAACGGTGACCAAAGCATCTCAAAAGCAGTGTGTGTTATGGGGCATTCACACCAAACAAGAAAAAAATCATTTGTGCCAATTAATTGTAAAGTCAATGTAAAGACGTGAATAGATGGGAGTAGTGGTCTAGCGGTGCGAATGGCGCAAATTGGGCGGTGCAAATCGTTCGAATGCCACAAATTATTCGCACGAAGGAAACCGCTCCATTCACGCGAATCAAACGCGCAAATAATGTGCGAGTATGAAATCGTGTCATTCTCACAAATTAAGCGTGCAGGCGTACGGACCGTGTGGTGGTCTGACGGTGCGAATGACGCAAATTGGGCAGGCACAAATCGCGCAATTCACGCAAATTGCTCACGCAAATGAAACCGTGCAAATTACATTAACTATTTGCGTGAATGAAATCGCGTTGTACGTATGAATTAAACATGTGAATAATTTGCGTGAGTAGAAGAATCTGATCACCAGCATATCTATTGGGCTGGGATAGCCAATCATTGAGCAGATCCTCTGTTGATGTATGGTGTGACGTACGGACCAGCAGAGGTTCATTCATCTGGAATATATCCGACAAATTGATTATATGTCTGAGCGGCTTCCCCGAACTTTGTGGCACTGCCTACTTTTTATGGGATCAGAAATAAACAGGAGCTTGCTGTGAGGAAAGTGAGTGAGGAGGTTAGATTATCTGGTAAATCGTGAAAAACTTTGTCACTTGAATCCAACTACCTGTTGTACTAGGAAGTTAACGCTGCCTCCTTTAGCATAACCGGCTTCCCCATTCTATGTACTCAAGCTCAACCTTGTTTGTTAACAGACTGGTGTGGCGTGGGAACCCTGCCCCTCTCACAAAAATTGGCGTCCTGGGCACTCGTACACCCACGATTTTGACGTGCGAATTGAGCGAGTGAACAAAACATTCTTGCGTTTGCATTTTTGGTCGTTCGCACCTGGTGTGAACGTGACATTAGGGTTTATTGCAACCATGACCAAGAGGAAAGGTGGGATTATAATACTATCCCCAAAAATCATAAATGTGTAAAGTATTCAAAAAGTAGATCCTTCACAACCTTGACTTTTCAGAGGAGACCAATTGAATCCTTGCAAAGGAACCAGTTCTAGAGGACACCAACAATAGAAGAGGATTACTTAGGCAAAGCAAATATTTGAGGTTTTTGGCTTGATGGCTCATGACTTGATAAACAGAGTAGTTGAGAAGATATTTTGTCACTTTTGGTGATTATTTCTGAATTTAAGGCACATTTGACAGCATTTCCACACTGCAGTATAATCCCAACCTTTGTGGTTTGTTTCTCAACATGACAAGCACCCATAATACACCTGCAGGCCATGCAGCAGAGTAATGGAGTGCTGCAACAAACCAATCAATCAACAGACCTTAATTAAAATGAGATGACTTGACATGAGCTGGTTTATCCTTTACAGAATATGGTTAATTGCTTTCTTGTTTAGTATTCCACAATGTTAACATTCAAGGGTTTTTATGCACATGTAAGACATGTATGTTGCAAACTAAATGGTAGCTTGCAGCTGAGGTCACATTTACTTCCTGTGACAAATAATCACCCCACCAGCAGGACTAATCGATATCCATCCAATGACACTGTGGAACCCCTGTGGAGTTTGCACAGCGGGCCTGTTCAATGCATCAACTCTTCATAATTAGGCCCATTCCTATGACCTGCTCCAACACCAAGCTAACTTTGCACCATCCACTGCTCTGATATGAGCCTCCAATCAACCAACAGCACACATTATCAGCAGTGGACCTCAGAGCCTTCTTCAACTTGTAATTTATAAGTGTGTGTGTTTAGGTGTTAAAATGATATCTCTGATAAACACTTGAATGCATGCCATTCTTAAAATAGATTTAAATACAGCAGATGATTACTGTCTGGTAAATTAAAATGTTTCTAGTACCCTTCCAATTATAACCTACATCTAGGGCTGGGTGATAAAACGATAAGGCTATTGTTGTGATATTACTTTTCTCAATATAAATATAACAGATGTACGATAAAACCATAGATTGTATAAATAATAGACGTAGTATCCGTGATGTCACCCATCAGTTCCTGAGCGCTGTTTTGAAGCCAATCGACGGCGGCAGCCATATTGGAAATGCAGAACTCAACCAGGCAGAGTGTGACGTAAAGAGGCAGGGTTTGAGCCTCCTAGCCAACTGCTGTGTGTTCCCGTCCGGGAGTCAAGTCAGTCATGTCTTTATTTGGGCAAAAACTTGTAATCTTAATACAGGGTTCCCACTCTTTTCCAGAGATCATTTTCCAGGACATTTCCAGGACATTTTCATTGATGATCAAGATGGTCTGACAGTCTAAATTTAGTTCCTAATTTAGTTCCTAAATAGTCTAATATGATCCTCTCAGTGGAAGTCTACATTGAAGACATGCAGTCTATGGCTATCCATGAAATAATCTCTTACATGCTTAAAAATTATGGCAAATTGATTATAGAACAATGCAACCACAGATGTACAGCACTTCACTTTATTAGTGCAACCAAGCAACAATGATGGGCAATTCTCATCTCAGCTTTCTCTTTTCTCAAAAAATAGTTAAGTAAAGAACAAAAGAGACAGCAAAGGAATCTGGAAGCTGCCTTACTGAAATAAATAAATAATAATAATAATCAGAGGATCAGTGCTTAAATTGACCTAAACAGATCTGAATGACAAAAATGGCCACAAATGTTGAATGGGGATGTGTTTTTTCTAATTCGGTAATTTCAAAGTTATTGAGATTACTAGTCTCCCAATGAGAGGCACAGCTGCCTGCAGGAACACTGCAGCTGTTGGCTAGGAGGCTCAAAGCCCGCCTCTTTACGTCACACTGGCTCGACAGCAGCAATATGGCTGCCGCTCCCGATTGGCTTCAAAACAGCTTTCAGAAACAGATGGGTGACGTCACGGATACTACGTCCATATTTTATACAGTCTATGGTGGGAACGCTGTTAATATCTTCTGAACCGTTGCGTTAGAAAAAAATTCACCCCCCATACAGTGTGTGCCGATAGAGAAATTAGCTACATAGAGCAATTAGCTACATAGAGCAGGTTAAGGGCTTAAAGATGTTTGGAACGGAATATTAACCCAGCTGAAAAGAGCGTCAGATACAAGCTAACAAATCGTCTGGTTTCTTCAACTTTCACTCAGGAGAAAAAAAAACTGCTTTTATGAAAGATTGATTTGATAATGTGAAAATTATCAATTTCCACTGATCTGAAAAAAGTTTATTGTGATAACATCCTTTTCAATATCGCCCAGCACTACCTACATCCTACAGTACTATTTATACCTTTTCTAAATGCTGGAAAGACTTGGCTAAGTGTTACGTCAGTGTTCATCAGAAAGTGTAGTGATTCCATTTGGAATATAAGAGATGTCATATTTGCAGAGCTTTTGTTTTTCCATCTGTGTGAGTGGATTGTGGTAAATGGGAGCAGACAGGCTGACAGGCAGAGCTTAGTTTGAGCAGCAACACTGACTCAGGACTAAGGCTGATAAAAGAGCATTAGGGAAACTAACAAACATTATGCTAGAACAGCTCTCTTCCTCAATGTCAAGGGAAATGCTGATTTATCTGATGTTACCAAAATTGCCCACCACATTTAAAGCAGAAACGTTTCATGGAGGTTGACGCATGGAAATAACCAATGTGAGATAAGCCGGTCAAACATAGCCAGGTATCCAGTACTGTAAATATTAAAGTAAGACTACAAGGACAAATAAAACTAGAGGCCAGATGTACTCAAGCTATTTAAAGCTAACAAAAAATCTGCCCCAAAGCTGGCCGGAGTCTTAGGCTATGTTCACACTGCAGGCAGCTTGGCAACTCGACCCAAATCTGGTTGTGACTCAGACCTGATGGCAGTGTGAGCATCACAAGTCACATGAATGCTGATCTTTTCAAATCAGGTTCTGAACACTACCATATGTGGTCCAAGGTCAGATAACGGTTGGATCTTTGGCAGTTTGACTGCAGTTTGAACACCCAGGTCACAATGAATGTTACTTTGACGTCCTTCTTGAGCGGTGCATGCCACAGTTCTGCGCCAGGGGATGGGTGGGAGCAGTCCAATCAATACAATAAATCAAAACAGGCAGGTTAACTAGCTGCCCTTCAGCTGAGTATAGACCTGATGACATGATCTTACTCAAATGTCAGACAGGTCTTTCAGATCTTACCTCAATTTCAGCCTTAAAATGTAAGATGCTTATTTCAGAGGAACTCGGCATGCAGGCCTGCAGTGTGAATGTAGCCTTGGATTATTGATTTTGTGCATGTGATTGTAAGTGATGTTATTTTGCTCCTTTAAAAGTGCAGCATAAAAATGACAGAAAAAATCATGTTAACAGAAAATGTAAATCATTTTGGCTTTACACTCTGTGACTGTCAATTTGGTTGATGAACAGCAAAACCACAACCACAATCACTTGACCATACAGTTAATCATAGAACTCCACCTGTTCCTCTTTCATTATTTGTCCAGTTTTCACTCATGTTAGTTTTCCAGGAGCATTTTTATTAAAGTTATATTTTTAGTTATAGTTGGTGAGGAAAGTTGGATTTTTTTTCTAATATGCAATAAGTCATATAGTTAGAGCTGGCTCAGGCTTGGACCAGATCTTAGCTATGCTGCTATATGCTTACACTGCCCCCATCACTTACTATAACTCTCCCTGTCCCGTTAAAGTGACTAACCATAGACCTCTCTGGAGTCCCTGAGCTCCCTTGTCTTGTAGGTCCCTCTGGATCTCTGACGTAGATATCCTGCTGCTGTGGATGTTCCAGACTCCAGTTGATACAGACGAGCTGAACTCGAGCTGCAACAGCTACTACTACTACTATCTGTCTCATCACTATCATCTCTCTCTCTCTCTCCTATTCTCCTCTATCCCTCTTTCCAACCCCAACTCAGTCAAGGCATATGGCTGTCTAACATGAGTCTGGTTCTGCTCAAGGTTTCTGCCTGTTAAAGGAAGTTTTTCTTTGCCACTGTAGCAGACACATGAAAATTGAAGGTCAACATTCTGGTAAAAATATTTAAAATCTACAACAAATGCAAACAGTTTAATGTTAACCAGATTGCAAATCAATATTGATCCTCCACCTGGTGGTTTTGTACCCAGTGGACCAAGCGTGGTTTACAAATGGAGTGAAAGGGGCAAGCATGTTGCTCTTAGCAAGACAGCCAATCACTGTACTCTACTCTCATCACTGTCATCGCTCTCTCTCTTATTCTCCTCCATCCTGCTTTCCAACCCCAACTCGGTCAAGGTCTATTGTAATCCAGTTCAGTCGAAGCAGATGTCTGTCTAACATGAGTCTGGTTCTGCTCGAGGTTTCTGCCTGTTAAAAGGAAGTTTTTCCTTGCCACTGTAACTAGCTAAGGACTACGAGGTGCAATGCTCATGGTGGATTAAGATGAGATAGGATCGGGTACTATCAATAAGAGGGGACTGAATCTTATCCTGTCTTGATGTTGGGTCTTTGTTAATAATTTAACATAGAGTATGGTATAGACATGCTATGTTTGTAACAGCGTCTTGAGATAATGTTTGAAGTGATTTGGCACAATACAAATAAAGATTGATTGATTGATTGATTGATTGATTGATTGATTACTTCTCTAAATTATATCAAGTCCCACTAATTAACTGTGCAAATATGAGCCTTCTACCAGCAGGTTGTATTCTGAAAAGCAGAACCCAACCAAACCATCACCTCTTCCTAGGATCTATTTCTGAAATCCTCGCTGGGAGAATCTATGAAGCAAAGAAGAGACACAAGTAAAGAGACATGAGCCTAATGATGGGAACCTTGGGAGTCGAGTCATTGGGAATTAGGAAACCTAGGGAACATGTCTGTGACTAATACTTCCGTAGATGTTCAAACTGAGGATATTCTGCCACGTTGGATTGTCTGAGGTTGGTCTCCTTGAGTAAATGGATGCAAACTGCCATGCTAGTTGGAATACTCTGTCTGAGCAGACATGCAGGAGGCGAGAGCGTCGCAAGTGACCCATTTCTCTTTGCACGTAAACCCTTGATCACTTCATCTTTGAATGTATGTTTTCTTTCTCGCTCTCTGGGTAGACACAACGGACAAAAACGAAGGAAGCACATAATATAAAAAACATCAAATCACAAACAGACTTAATCATGAGGGAGGGGGAAGTCGCAGGATGTGGAATTGGAGAAACGCAGCAGAGAGATGGACGAGAAAATCAAAAGGGTTTGTGAGCATGGGATGTTTTTTTTCATTTATCAGAATCCTATAATTCACATCATATACTATACATAATTAATATAGTTTAAAGTAGTTAATCAATGTGTTTCCTCTTGCTACTTTGGCTCGCTAAAAAGAGAAATATTGAACAGATACAGCCACTCCCTGTCTGAACAGCCCAATTAGTTAAAATGGGTGCAGAATGGAAGCAAGCAGCACTTTGCAGCGCTATGGGGCGCTTTGTGGCACTTCTGCCTACTGTCTGAACCCAGCTTGAGCGGGACACTAAAGCAGATCTGTAGTGGTTTTACTGAAATGCTTCCAAAACTGCAGAAAGAATTACAAATGCCTGGTCATCCATCCAAGATGTTCTCAATTTTAAGCTCCCAAAACTGCTCGTTTTTCTCACTTCCTATCACTTCCCCCCCCCCCCCACACACACACACCCACACACACACATTTAGAGGCCTCTAGGGGCGGCCCTTCAGACAAACACATTTACACAATAATCCTATTAGGAAGAGAGAGTGCTCTATCTCTTGCCCTCTTCATCTGTCAATACTCCCTCCATCTCTGCCGCCCCTCCCTCTTCCCCTCCATCCACTGTCAATGCCAGTCAATATGCCGCTATCTCTGCTCACTTTCATATTCTAATTCAAACAGGCTTTTCTGCAAGCCACGAGCAATCAGTGGCCAACAATAGCAGCAGAGAGCTCAATAGCTTAACATCGTGTCAGGCTCATTTTGGGCCACAAAGTGATGGAAGCCACATGCTGTTTTCAACTGTGCTGCTGTATGTTTAGCACTGCTGCTTCTTGCCCACTGTACAGTCTGTCAATATTCCCTCATAGCTCTGTCTCTTTTTATCTTCCGCCATCCTCCTCTCCATCCTCCATCCACCCCACCCCCTCTTCCTCTCTTCACGGCCCTTCGCCAGCCCACATGCAAGCTAACATCTTAAGATTAGAGCTGAACCAATCCAGCAAATTATAGTACACATGACACACATGAAATATGACATGCAGGACGACATGTTTGAAGCATCTGCAATGACAAATTGCAGGGGAAGCAGACAAAGCTAAATAGAGAAACCAACATTTACAAAATACTTTTCAATGAACTGCAAAAAATTGGACAGTCATGGTCATCCATCTTTATTGAAACTATGAAGAAATGTGGCAGTGTGAATTTTGTTAAGAAAAATCATGACGAAAAAAATGTCGTTAACCCATTTTTTCAAAACGAAGACAAGATTCTAAAAAGCTAAAATACATCATGGATCATAAAAACTCAGACGAACGTATGTTTTGGTTTGGTTAACGAGACGATGACGAGGCAAAAGCGTTAGTGGTGCACCGCCAGACATTAAAACAACATAAATTTCCCTGCTGTGCATCTAATTTTTCAAATTAAAAGCGACCTGTGACAGACTCGGTTATTACCAAGAGGAAAACCTCCCACCGCAAAAAATTGAAGCCAATGTGGAAGTGTTAAAAACTGCAGTTTCTAGAGTGTCCACTTGAGGCTGGCTCCGGAAGTACCAGAAACCACATACACACCAATTCAAAAAAGACAATCTTTACAGCAGAAATAAACATGTACAAAAACGTGTGTAGTCCGGATAGGTCATTTCCATAGACTGTAAATAAAAATGGACAGCCTTGCTCCGCCTCTTCCCGTTGTACTGTTCTGAAGCCAAAAAATCCCGCTCCTGGGCGCAGCCAATGGGCAGCCAGAGCCTGCGAAGCCACAGAATTTCTGTGGTTGCCACAGTAAAGAAGTTACAATGTTACAATGTCATTTATCCAGAGTGACGAACATACGAGAACAAGAACACAAGCAAAGATCTAGACAAGAGGAAACAAGATCAGTACGAGTAACAAAGTGCTTCAAGTCAATTTGGGTGCAGGTACTGCCAAGCAGTGTAAAGGCAATGCACAAAGTAAATAAGGAATTTATTTTATTATTAGTTGTTTTTTTAATAGAATAAGGAGCATCTACAATGAAGCAACCAAACCATTTAAGACCTTCCATTATCATCATCAACAATTAACATCACCACAATAATGACCAAAGTACCAAGTGCTGGGTCACTCCAGAGCTGAACACAGATCCCCAGAGTAGAGCAGGACAGTGCGAGTCAACTGTAGCTGGAAGACATGATCTGCCACTGGAGACAACAGTGGGGAACAGTCTAGCTAAGTGCATAGTGCTTGATTGACAGGTGGGAACACTAGCTGTTGGCTAGGAGGCTCAAAGCCCGCCTCTTTACTTCACACTAGCTCGACAGAAGTTAGGTTGAGTTCACTATTTCCAATATGGCTTCCACTGATGGGTGACATTACAGATACTACATCCATTAGTTATACAGTCTATAAGATACATTCAGGGACTATCGTAAAAATGCAATACAACTCTATATTTTGTGATCATGGCATTTTTATTTCAATCAAGAGAATCCAAATCATGGTCACATCAAGAATGCTGTCTTTTGACTTTTTTGGGCAGGCACAGGCAAAAGTGTTCAAAGATGGAGATGTTGACGATCGTCACACATGGCACAACCCTGATACCGATATCTGATTGACTACATTTATCATTTTAAAGAGAGAAAATGTAATAGCAAAAATCACTGTGACTAAGACTAGACTCAAATGTTTGCGTTTTCCTCGACTAAAACTAGACTAAAACTATAAAGGGCTTAAAAGACTAAAATGTGACTAAAGCTAACAGGCATTAGTTTTAGACTAAGACTAAATCCAAAATTAACACTGCAGTGTAGTGGTTTCATAGGTAGGAGTTACTGTGAAAGTGGAGGGAGAGTCGAGAGCTTCTTGGAGGTCAAGGTCCATTTAAACATTTAATCTAAAAACGGTGAATTTAAATGTTCTGTGTAATCCGTTTAAGATGACCCTGTGAGGCCACAAGCTGGAACACACTGTTCTCACAATAGTGATAGTATAATGTTTCCCTTAGCTGTTGATTTAGGAGATGACATTAGACTAAATTTATGGATGTGTCATTGTCACGTAACAGCTGCCAGTCAGAAGGGAGATAAGGAGAGAGAGAGAGAGTGAGTTGGTCCCTAAAAAAAATACCACCTCTGCATTTGGCAGCATTTCGGACAACGACCAAATGACAGAAGAGAGCCAGCATCTTGACGGGGCTGTGTGCAAGACAGTGAGAGCCAGAGATGGAAATACTCCAAATTTAAGAGACAATTCAGGATCAATCACCTGCTGACTGCTGCAACAACAAAAAAAAGCCACGTACAAATCTGTGCACAAGGTTTGCAACCTGCAGCATGGATTGTAATCTGTACCCCACGCCTTTGTAGTTCTTGCTCCCTATTCGTCTGGTGTAGTTTTATTCCCTGCCCTTGGGTTTCCCTCCTTTTAGATTATCCTTGTTGTCTCACCTGTGTTTGATTGCCCCTGTCAGTATTCAGTCATTGCGTTTCCTCCCTTCTGTGCCGGATCATTGAGTCTTTTCTCCTGTGTGTTTTTGCGTCTTTCCCCTGGTGAGCTCCTGTGCTTTCCGTGTTTTTCCTGCGGCTCCCCAGGAGTAAACGCTTCAGTTGATGGACATTTTTTGACTTGAACATTTGAAGTAAGATTTTCTGTTTTCACGTTTGGTCCCTTGTAGTTTTTTTAGTCTAGTTTTATCTGCAATTTGGTCCACTACAGTTTGTTTTATACTTGAAGCTAGGGCTGGGCGATAATTCAATAACAAGATTTTTTTTTTAAACTTATATTTTTTGGCCTTTTTGCCTTTATTTTTTAGGACAGCTGAAGAGAGACAGGAAATGTGGGGAGTAGAGAGTGGGGGTAGACATGCAGGAAATGGTCGACCGGCTGGGAATCGAACCGGCGACCCCTGCGAAGAGGACTGTAGCCTCTGTATGTAGAGCACTTAGACTGCTAGGCCACCAGCGCCCTATAACAATATTAATGATCCAATTTTTCTCAATTTAAATGTAAAAAATATTTGATACAAAATGTATATATTTAAACTTCTAATTATACCCCCAAACCATTGCATCCAACATTAGACAAAAGAAGAAGACGGCATTGAACAGCCAATCATGTTGCAGGACAAGAGGTAGGCGGGGCTTAAAGAGGTTTGGAGTGGAATGTAAACACAGCTGAAACAAGCGACAGGGACAATGAAGAAAACTCAAAACCTACCAGCACAAAGCGAAGTCCGTAGTCTGACACTGTGCTGACTCAGCGTTAACTATTAACTTAATAGGGCTGTCAACGAATATTCTAAATTCGAATATATATTCGAATATTAAAAAAAAACGGAGATTCGATTGTGAAAATGAATATTCGACTGTGCAAAAAAAAACCACATCAGCGGCTGCTTTGCGAGTGGGCGCACTGCATGACGGGTCAGGGACAGGTCACAGGAGTCACACATGCACAGCGTGAAGCAGACGGCAGAGAGAAATCCTTCCGTCCCCGGATCCTCAGTGCGCTCTGAACGCGTCTTTTCCTCCGCTGGGAATATAGTGAATAAAAAGAGATCTGGCCTCTTCACATGTGGACTGTCTCGTGTTTTTGGCAAATAACCTGTCAGGCCTAAGACCCTACATTGACAGTGGACTAAAAGAGCCCGACCATCAGTGACACTGGGATAAAATGCAGTTTTTCCTCTTTTTTTTATACAAGCGCCAAGAATGTAAGTGGACTACTTTTTTGTTTTTAACTTCAATTAATGTTAATAATATTTGCTTCAATCACTGAATGAAGCCTGCCTATATTAGGGACAAGAGTCGGGACCTTTAATTGCTCGCACAAGTCTTGTTCAGCACTCACTCAGTGCATTACGCACAGAGAGGGGAGGGGGCGAGTGAGCTAGAGGTCAACAGTCTTAAAAGTGTTTTGGTATAGACCATTAGGTAATTTACTTGTTTTGTATGTGTAGGTATGTTTTAGGCATGTTATATCTTAAATAAAAATAACTATACAAGTAATTATGTCTCCTTGTTATTGACATAATGCGCAAATATAGATATTCGAATGTCATTTTGGAGCAGTTTTGACAGCCCTATAACTTAATTCACTTCATTAAATATACTTTCAGGATGTGGGTAAAGGAAGAGCACAGCGACAACTTCTGCTGTGCAATTTGAACACGTTTAATGTCTTCTCAAAAATCTCATCTTACACAAAAGACCTGCTTCCTGTTAGCACTGTCAGAATTGATGAATTCAATGAGCTTTTCAGGGAAGTAAATCCCAGATACAAGCTAACAAAACGTCTTATTTCTTCAACTTGCACTCAGGACCAAAAATCGGGCTTTAAATCTAAATGAAATAATGATTTGATAGTTATCGTGATAATTATCGGAATCGACTAATATGCAAAATTTTATTACGATAACACTTTTTTGCAATATCGCCCAGCTCTAAGATCAGTTCAGACAGTTGATGAAAAGCAACCTCTGAACTTTCTTAACTTATTGTTCTTGATCCTTTGAAGCCTCGCCTTTCACTGATAACTATACATGAAATCACGTTAAACATGGCCGCCTAAAGTGGAGATAGAGAGCTCACCTACAGTGAATACTACAGGTCTCTTTAATGAGCATGAGAAGTCTAGCTGCTTAACAATTACTTTGACTTTCCCTTCACCCTACAGACATTTACTGCTAACTGGATGATGGTTTAACGTCCCACCCATACCGAGAGATCCCCCTCAAACACACAGGAATGTGCTCGCCTACAGGACTTTGTTGTTGCATCAGGGTGTCACAATACATCATGCTCTCATCAATATTTTCAGAGTTAAACTGCGTTCTGATTGATTACCGCTCATTATCATTGTCCTGTTGCACACACTGAGCATGAATACAGAGAGGTCCATAACAGCGGGTCAATAATTCACCCCACAGATGCCCTTCACACCTCTTGAAACACCAAATCGACTCTGACTGATGAGAGCGTGCAGGGCAGATAACACTGTCTACCAACAGAATCACTGCACATGACAGCTCAGGTCACAGGCTCGGCGGATGCTAGTGACAACCTCTGCTGATTTCTATCTGAAACAGCAATAACATGAGGTGGATAAAACAATGATTCTAATTTATTTAAGGTCTTATTTTCCAGCCTGTCTGTTCATCTCATGGCTATCATCTAACTTCTAAGCCCTTTGCAATCTTGTAATTCTAAGGTCTCATTTAAAGGGTAATTTCAATTAACCTCATAACCATCAGATTAAAATCAGATCCCTGTGTGTCATAAAAAAAATTAACAAGTAGTCATTTATTAGAATCCAGATTTTTTCGGCCTCATTGAAAAGTTTCTATTTCACTTTTTATACTTTCATTTTCACAATGATTGTGACAGCAGTCTAATGGCCGAATTCCACCGGATCCGTGTTCGGTCAGCCTCCGATCCGTCACGGCACCGGATCTATTCAGGTCAATGTGTTAACTTCCACTGGATCTGCTCCGTTGTGTTCTGGCCGTGTCTCTGATCCAGCACGCCGGAGCCCTCCGATCAGATAAGCAAGACTTAAGCTTTTTTCGAAACGGCCTGCTACATGCTACCTACTAATCTAGCAGGCAGTAGGTACTGTACGGCAGACTTTATATGGATGTGTTTTTTTTGCACTTTTAACTACAAAGACGTTAAACATTGCTCAATTCAGTCTGCCTGTCTGTGATGTCATCGCCACGCGCCAGCAGACAACAAAATATCTCATGGCGGAGGACAGAGGAGAAGCAGGCAAGAGACAAATTATCAAGCCACAATTGCGGTCCAGCGTGTGGAAACACTTCGGTTTTCTAAAGACGGAGATGTTCTAAATAAGTCGCTCGCTGTTTGTAGGATATGTAAAGGTCAATTAAAGTACCACGGCAATACGACAAATCTATCCAACCACCTACTAAGGCGCCTTGGGATTTCACACAGCGCCAGCCGTCCAGGCACCTCTTGCAGCGTTCCCTAAGGTAACATCAGCTCTGCAGAAGCCTCAGGCCTTGCCAGCATGTTAAAGGTGACATATCATGCAAAATCGACTTTTTAATGGTTCTCTACCTGAAATATGTGTCCCTGGCATGTCTACAGACCCCCCGAAAATGAAAAAAATCCATTCTGCCCCTGTTCTGATTTCTCCACCTTCCTGTAAATGTGTGCTGAAACCAGCCGTTTCAGTTTTCAGTGTTTTTCATACGTCACAACGACATCTGGTCTGTAACGGAAGTCAGAGCTCGGAGCTTGTTCAGCCCATAGACTGTATAAAATACAACTCAACACCTCCTCCGTTTTTCATTACCTGCACACATGTGTGCTAACAAGGAGCTTAGGAGGGAGGCATGCTAGTTGTAGGCTGTCTTAATAAACACAAAGGTCGGTTTTACTCCCTACCTTGATTTGAAGATCTAGTGGATGATTTTTATTTTTCATGGAAAAGTGCTAGCGCTAGTTAGCATAGCCATATAGCTACATGTTCGTAGCCGTGTACCAAGACACACGTCGACACACTGACAAATAAAACAACAAGAAACACAAAATCTGGATCAGATTCTGGATCAAATTCAGAGGGTTGAAGTAACGCGGGTCTGTGAGCAGCCGTGTATATTCAGCTAACATGTAAACATTAGATCAACGTGCTGGACAGCTGGTCAGAGAGCTCATTCTCATTTAAAGACACAGACACAGAAAACAGCCTGTTCTGCGCAGGGCTGAAAAAGAGGGGTTTACAGGCATACCAAAATCTGATTTCAAAGTGTTTTTTTGAGCATAAATTTTAAAGACATGTTTTGGGGACCTCTTAGACCAATATATTTTGATGAAAAAGAGCGTAACATGTCACCTTTAAGTCAGAGACTAGGACAAAACTCGGCTCGGATGAAAAACATCACGGCAACAACAGCAATCTAGGACTGTCCAGTTAAAAGTAACTGAATCGATTTCAAGTCACTGAATCGTTTCAGATCGTATCGTTCTAAATGAACCAATATCGTCCTTTAATCAGATCGACAACCCCGAATCATGATACGAATCATATCGTTGTTAAAAAGAATCATTACACCCCTAGTAGTCATTATGTTTGTTACGTCAGGGACGTATGATAAAGAGGCAGAGGCTGAGGTGCAGGAGGGCCCGGCATGGCTCTGGTTGCTAGATGAAGCCGTTTGGCTAAGCTCTGAGCTTTTCTGGTCAAAGCAGGTGAATCGGTCCTGGGAGAATAAGAGTAGCATATGCGGGACAGCTTAAGCCCGACTCCATCAAAAACACAGCCCACTGTTTCTTCCAATCTACCATAGTCGGAAAAATGAAGACTAACAAGCTGTCATCTTCACCAGTGATGTGCAGCCAGGGCTAGATAGCTTTACATACATACATACATGTGACATGCATGCATACAGACAGATCACAGTCAGCACATGGTTAGCAAACGAGCTAATATCAAAGACGACAAAGGGATGAGATCAGATCATATTCATTAAAGCTGAGACCTTCACCGGCCAACCAGTCACAGTCCTTCCCTATACAACCTTCTATACATCGCTGGGAAACATTGACGTGTCTCCCAGAGGCTGCTTCTTCTTCTTCTTCTTCTTCTTCCTGCCACCGTCTCTTGATTAAATGGATGAAAAATTAATAGCTCAGACTGCAGACTGCCGTGTACATGCTGCTGTCCTTTAAAGCCACAACATCAATAGGAGCTGAGCGGTTTGTTGATACTTTCATGTGGGTAGTAAGGGACGGGCTGTGGGACAAAGATGGAGCCCATGAGAGAAAAACAAAACAACCCTGAGGTCTATATCAACGTTTTAATAAGCCAACAGCCGGGTGCTCACTGACTCTTTTTCTACAGCACACACACAAGAGGCAGGGTGCTCACTGCCTCGACAAACACATACACAGCAAGCAGATGTGCTGGATTAGACGACGGAGGAAGAAGTGAGCCAGTTAAAATGACTGATGAACAATGACACAAGTTTTTTTTAGTCGATCAGCACAAATATAAATGTGCCTTGCGCTAAAAAAGTTGGGCGATCCAGCTCATAATGGGAGTATGTATGTGAATGTAAATGAAACACTGTAATTATCCCAGCTTAACCAACTGACTGCTTGGTCTCAGCCTGCAAATGTCTGCAAATAAGGGTGTTTGGCAGATCTCCTCTCAAAAATGGCCTTCCTGCTATGATTTGTTGTTTCAGCTTCTGTCTGACATATTATAAAGCTCAGCCTCGGGACAGACAGACAATGCCAAAACAAGTTTCTCATCCCTTTTCTTGGTTAACAGGGTGACAGGTTTCTTCCCATCTAATGTATGTTTTGCTGCCTGAGGAGTGACAGTGACAACACCAGCACTTTTCTGAAAACTTCTGAGGTTTTTAACTTGAAGTGCTCGGAGCAAAAGTCAGGGCACTCTGGCACAGCTCTTCTGGAGCCGTGGAATACAGCGGTGATCACGTACTGTGACAGTGACTTGCTCATTCAAAGCCAATGGAGTTATGTTGTTCTAATTTATTGGACTGCAGTATATAAATACCAGTTGTAAATTGAATGGTCAGCGATCAGATGCAGCTATCCAGATAAAAGTTAAAATGTGAACAGCTCTGCTTAATTTGGCTACAAACAATTCTTGCTGGCCATAAAAAAACAAACTTGCTGGCCTTTGGGGCCACCCCTGAATATATGAAAGTCCTTAAAGGTGACATATCATGCAAAATTGACTTTTTAATGGTTCTTTACCTGAAATATGTTTCCCTGGCATGTCTACAAACCCCCAGAGAATGAAAACAATCCATTTTGTTTTGATTTCTACACCTTTCTGTAAATGTGTGTGAAACGAGCCGTTTCAGACTTCCGTGTTTTTGTTACGTAACAACAATATCCAGTCTGTCACGGAGTCAGAGCTCGGAGCTTGTTCAGCCCATAGACTGTATAAAATAATACTGAATCCCCCCTCGGTTTTTCATTACCTGCACAAATGTGTGCTAACAAGGAGCTTAGGAGGGAGGCATGCTAATTGTAGGCTGTCTTAATAAACACAAAGGTCGGTTTTACTCCCCACGAAACAGATTTGAAGATCTAGTGGATGATTTTTATTTATCATGGATAAGTGCTAGCGCTAGTTAGCATAGCTACATAGCTACATGTCGTAGCTGTAGCTGTGTACCAAGACACACGTCGACATACTGATAAATAAAACAACAAGAAACACTAAATCTGTGACCAATCCTTCAGAAAGGTCCTGCTACAGGCGCCTCTCCGTCAGGATCAGATTCTGGATCAGATTCAGAGGGTTGAAGTAACGCGATCTCTGAGCAGCCGTGTATATTCAGCCAACATGTAAACATTAGATCAACGTGCAGGAGAGCCGAGGCACATGCACTTCCGGAGGGGGCGTGGTCAGAGGGAAAACAGAGTGTTCTGAGGAGGACTGAAGAAGAGGGCTTTTCAGGCATGCCAAAATCTGATTTCAAAGTGTATTTTTGAGCAGAAACTTTAAAGACATGTTTTGGGGACCTCTTAGACCAATATATACTGATGAAAAAAGCGTGATATGTCACCTTTAAATTAGGGCTGGGCGATAATTCAATAACGATAATTATCGTGATATAATTTTTCTCAAAATAGATAAAACAAATGTTCGATACAAATTTAAAATATATCTAAACGCCTGTAATCCATAAAAACCTTAAAAGGGAGTGCACTACTCCCAACAATACTCTATAAACTGATACAGTGTACAATGTGATGTATCTTTGTTTTCAATTTAAATCAAAATATGTAAATTACCTCAACCTGAGAAAAATAAGAATCTACAAAGTAAAACTTCACAAAAATCTTGTATTACACAAAAGAAAGTGCTAACAGGAAGTTAGCACCGTCGAAAATAATGGGTTCAACAGACTTAACAGAGAACTAAATCCAGGTACAAGCTAACACGAAACGAAATATGGATTTTATATTTATTGTGATAACTATATCGACTGATATGAAAATTGTTATCGCGATAACATCATTTTCAATATCGCCCAGCTCTACCTTGAATATACAAATGACACTGTCATTATGTCAAGTTATTATTTTTAAATACCAGTGGTAAATTGAATGGTCAGAGATCAGATTAAGCTGACCAGATAAATGTTAAATTGTAAACAGCTCTGCTTAATTTGGCTATCAACAATTCTTGCTGGCCACCAAAAGCCCAACTTGCTGGCCTTTGGGGCCACCCTTTAATATATGAATGTCCTTGGTGACACTTTCATTTGTCATGTCATTATTTTTTTTACCTCAGCAAGAGTGTGTCATTAAGAGTCTCAAGCTTTTACAATGTTTTTTTCAATATGTTAAAAAATAATGAATACAAAATTCTTTATGGTAGCTTTTATAACACCCCACATTATAATGCATCTTTAGGAAGAGAAATAACACACTGAAGCTTATGGCACTATGATAATGCCCTGATGGCTGAGTGTATTGATTTTAGGATACTGAAAGTGAGTGTACTGAAATGGACTGTGGATTATTGAAATGCAGTGGGAACATTTTATGCAACATTGAGGTGCTACAAAAAAAAGGTTGTGAGGCGTGCCATCAGCCTGCAGGCTGCACTTTGATAAACTGTGATCTGATTTATCCAGCTAGGATCACATGGTGGAAGGGATCAATGAGTGAGTTTGCTTCGTGACACAGCACAAATGTAAAAGTTCTCTATAACTAACATATATGCCTGATAAATATTTCTACATTTCTACATTTCCTTTGGTCTACCTTTATGGAACTTTCCATTGACTCTCTGTAACAGCAGGAATATCAGGTGTGACGATTTATTATAGGGCTTAAGGGGAGATCAACATTGATTTTTTTTGGCCAGAGCTAACCTCAAATATAGATAGACACACACAGCCATACACACCCCGTCACGCAGCTACCAGAACACCGGGCCCCTTTATGTCGCCCAGCAGTAACGGACGTGACTATATGTGACACATATGGCAGCAGCTTGGTGGCTCGAGCCCAGCAATATGAATATTTCAACCACGTGCTGCTGGTACAACACATAAGCTCAGTGCCCCACCCTGCTGCTGGGATCAAATGTCAAGCTGGCAGCCAGACATGGAGACGACATGCAGTGAGAAGCCAGCATGTGTGCACTGATACATTGAGTATGTCAACAACATTCTTCGGGATGATCTCAAGTTGAACGTTGGACATAAAGGAGGATTGGTTTAAAAAACATCAGCTGTGTTTTACCTCCGATGTTGCTCTATTCACTGACAGAAGTACTTCTTTCTCTTCTGAATACATAGCCAAAATATTTCCAAGGCAACCACCAAGTGTAAAGAGAATTCCTATTAACAGCTTGTTTTAGGAGCTATTAATTAGTGGCCTTGTTCAACAACCATGCTGGGAGGAAAAAGAAAAAGTGCACATAATTGCTCCACTTACAGTAGCTCAACAGACTGGAATGCATTGCACTACAACACATGCTGAGATCTGAGTTGAAACAGCAGCTGCAATCAGACATACATTAACCAACGCAGCCTATTGATATCCAACTTCAAACTTTACATTTACTGAACACCGTGGAAAGGGATTCTGCAACTAAAAGGACACTTAAATTAACGCTTTTGAGTAAAAGTGATGTCATTGCTGTAAAAAACTGTGGCACTTTGAGTTAGTTAGCTGAAGAATTAACTATTTTTCTGTTGCTTATCACAAATCAAAGGTATAAAGAAGAGCACAGAGAAGAAAACAGAGAAGAAAACATAGCAGCCCCGTTGGCACACACTGTTGGTAGAAACATGCTCTCCACCTTGATATTTTGGCTAATGTCCACATCTTCCAGTTTCTTTTGTTAAATGAAGCACAAAAAGCTCAACATCACTGCTGCAGTTTGAAGACTCAATTGATGACGAATTAATGAAAGAACACAAAGTTCACTTTTCGACTGCAAAACTGATTTATTTTGTATTTTTGCATCACAAATACGGCTTCAGGCCAAGCATCTAAAGCGCCTGTTCTTAATTGCATGGTGGTGGTCAATAAGGGCGTGTCCTAGGGCTGGGCGATAAAACAATAACAATAATTATCGGGATATTATTTTTCTCAATATAAATAAAACAAATGTACGATAAAGTGTTGATATATTTAAACTTTTAATTACACCCCACAACCACTGGAAAGGGAGGCCCCACTAGTGTGTCTTAAACACTAGTTCCCACTCACAATAACCCTCCTGTTACCCTCAAATGTACAAACATCTTTTATCCTTGGGGTCAATTTGACCCCAGCAATTTAAACCTCCAGAAACTGATTGTTACCAAGGTTTATGTGTCAGGGACTTTATGTTTCTTTGTTGACTACCCAAATAGCCCTTAAAATATATTTCAAGCATAAACATAATTTAAAGCATTTAGAAGGACTTCATTTGTAAAGCCGAACATCAAACTGCTGTGAGTCTGTCATGCTCTCGTCGACCATGCCTTGTTTCTATGTTATCAAAACGTATGACACAGGACACATCATTGAATGTCTTTGTAGACATGGTGTGTTATAGTGACCTAAATATCATCCAAAACAACCAAAACAAATGTGTGTAAAATGTTGATATTTCTTATGTTATATACAGCTAAAACAGCCTGGGGTCAAATTGACCCCAAGGAACACCGTTGCGCAATTTTCTTTTTTCAGGAAATTGGAAAATATCAACATTTTAATTTGATGTTTTCCAAGTTTTCCACATTAAATTAATAGAAGTCATGGAATATGAAGCCAAAAAAATTATGTTAGTCATTAATTTAGAGACGTTAAACATTTAATGGAGTCCAATTGACTCCAAGGATAATAGGAGGGTTAAACAGAAGAAGAAGTCGGCATGGAACAGCCAATCTTGTCGCAGGGTAAGAGGTAGACAGGCTTTAAGACGTTTGGAGCGGAATGTAAACACAGCTTAAACGAGCAACACTGAAGAAAACACAAACCTACCTTCCTAGATTGAAGACATGCTCGACAAGAAATGCCACTAAACTTCATTAGTGAAAATATTTTGGGTATTTATTAGACTATTAAATCCCAGATACAAGCTGACAACCCGTCTGGTTTCTTTAACTTTCACTCAGGGGAAAAAAATCTGCCTTTCAAATGATATGAAATAATTATCTGATATTATTGTGAAAATTATTGACATCGACTGATATGAAAAATGTTATCATGATAAGATATTTTGGTGGGAACCAGCGTTTAAGACACACTAGCGCCCCCTAGTCACGATAATCATCGGTATCGTTTTATCGCCCAGCCCTATACACAAGTATCTCAACTTAATCCAAATAAAAACACCTCAAATCTTTAATTAACATCAGGAACTTTCTGACAGCTATGAGGCACCATCTTTGGTCAATACAACCTTTTATACTATCTTCATTTAAAACATCAGCACAGTTACACTGAAGCTGCTTTTTCTGGGTGTAACCAATACATGGCTCTGTTAATAAAGTGAAAACAGGCTGCTGTTATGATCCTCCTTAATGATACAGTGCATTAATAGTTCAATATTTTCATCTTATCCACAACAAACACTCGCCGAAAATATCCTCACCCTGTCTCCGATATCTGATCACAAGACAAAACGATTTCTCATCAGTGGTGAGGGAGCTGCGCCTCTGATTCGTGCGATAAGACTCTGACAAACATGCAGGGATTTGTATAATGCTCCAGAGCCCACAGGGCAGACCAGCACAAGTGATTTACATGAGGCCAGATGACCCATGCAACACAAATTTAACAGCCATCAATTATTAACCCGGCCTTATGAGCTTGCATGCTGCAGGGGGGGAAACTGCCATTGTCTGTGGTAAAGATGCAGCAGCAGTATACACCCTCACTTTAATGACTGGGGGCTGCAGGAGCCTCTGGTGAGGAGGGCCCACTGAGGATAAAGGGAGGGGTCCACAAAAATGTAAAGGGTAAAGTTTGTTTCCTGCTGAACAAGTTGTTTTCCATAAGATATAGGTTTGTGAGTGACCTTTTATAAAGCTGTAAAGCCAACCCCACATTCAAACTCCAGCTGTTTTGATTGTGTGCTTGAGCTGCAGCGACTGTACATGTCGGCTACAAGAGATAGAAAACTGTTCAGCATATTTAATGCATGCTCTTGAATACAAAATTGGATCTCATTCATTGGTTCTTCAACTCTCTCCACCAGTGAGACAGAAAATGTGACTTCTTTCATTGGCTCCTTCTGCTATTCACTAGTGAGAATGTGGGGGGAAAAGTGAAGGACAGTTCTACAGACATTTCATGCTGCTACTTTCCTTCTTTTTGCATACTAGATCCCTGTGGAATCTGCCACAGGACACGACTGAGTCAAACATGGTTGTGCGTAAATTGTTGGTAAATATGTGAATTTGCCAAAAGCAAGTCCAGAGGAAATTAAGAGGGGCATTTTTTAACATAGAGCCACTCATGAGGCACGAAGGTTGAATAAAAGGATGAGAGAAAGGTAATAGGATGGTGCCACGCTTCTCCATTTCCAGCGCCTCTTCTCATGGGAGGCGCCTCCATCCATCATGAGGATGCTGCGAGGGAGGATTTGGATAACCTGGCTAGCCAAGCATCAACCCACACTGATAATGGGTCCATATAGGTGGGTGTGCTGCTAGCATTCAGCTACAGGAGAGGGTTAGCTGCATTCCAGCAAAGGGACGGCAATGTAGACCGACAGGTGCAACAGCAGCAGCAGCAGCATCATCATCATCATCATCATCACCATCCAGCCGTCCACAGCCTCATTCATGCGATCCTTCCACCTTGAAATTTCACCCGCGAAACAAACTCAAACCAAACACCAAGCACACAGAAAGCAGGGGAAATAACACGCCTGGATTAACGGGGATGTTTTCCCATTATAAGTCGTTTTATATCCTGCAAGAGAATGAGTGGAGAGCTAGCTTCAGCACAGCGACCAGACGCACCGCTGTTAGCCTGGTCGCTGTGCTGGCAGCCTCCCTCTGCTCTCGGATGAGGGGTCGAATAAAACAAGAGGGGGAGGAAAAACACACAGCTCGTGTTGTTGGACTCACCTCTCTGCCATTTTCCCGACAGGTCTTAAAATCCGTTTAGAATAAATCCCACAGCGTCTCCCATGTTGCCGAAATTGCGTTCGCCGCAGTCAACGAGTCACTCCTTCTAGACCGGAGTCAAGCTCTCATCAATAACACGAGCTACTTCCGGTCTCATCCTTCACAATAAAAGCCTCAGCACGTTGTGTCTACACCAAGAGGCAACCTCATTGAAAAGGTTCTATTTCACTTTTTATACTTTCATTTTCACAATGATTGGAACAGCAGTCTAATGGCTGAATTCCACAGGATCCATGTTCGGTCCGCGTCCGATCTGTCACTGCAGTGGATCTATTTTGGTAAATGTGTTAACTTCCACTGGATCTGCTCCATTGCGTTCTGGCCATGTCTCTGATCCAGCACGCTGGAGCCCTAAGATCAGATAAGCAAGACTTGGGCTGTTTTCGAAACGGCTTGCTACATACTACCAAGCGGCAACCTCCGGTCTCAAACGATGAAGCTCATGCAGAAGTGTTATAAACTGCAATACATCGAAAATCCGCTCGAGGCTGGCTGCAGAAACACCAGAAACCACATAGACATGAATGGGAAAAAGACGATCTTTGCAGCATTAATAAACATGTTTACAGCCTGGTTCAAAAAACGTCTTGGTTCTACGAAGCTAATCTCTCTATCAGCACACACTGTACGGGGGTGAATTTTTTTCTAACATGACGGTTCAGAAGATATTAAGATTTCGAGTTTTTGCCCAAATAAGGACATGACTGACGTGACTCCTGGTCGGGAACACATAGCTGTTGGCTAGGAGGCTCACACTACGTCACACTCTGCCTGGTTGAGTTCTGCATTTCCAATATGGCTGCCGCCTTTGATTGGCTTCAAAACAGGGCTCAGGAACAGATGGGTGATGTCACGGATACTACATCAGTATTTCATACAGTCTATGGTCTACACTGGAAAAAAGGAGCCTCCCAAGAATATAGAATGAAACGTGGTGTATAGATCAGGTTAGTTAGGCTGGTAGAGTTTGCGAAACAAACTGGCTATCACTAAGCATCAATGAAATCTGGCATACATGGCCTGTCATAGCCAGTGATACACCAAATTGATAGTTGAAAAGGTGCTATGATAAGATGGCTATACTGAGTTTAGTTCGTTTATCTACATTTGAAAAAATATATAAAATTAGGGACAACTCAAACCCAAAAAGGAATTGTCGGCCTATAAAATGTCCTCTAATCTGAACATTTTATTTAAAAATGCACAGCAATTTTTGTTGGTTTTATCTTCACAGTAGGCTGTGTAAGATAAAGATAAGATGAAAGTTCCGTCGGCAGTAGCACTTTAATCCTCTCCTGTTGCTAGGACATAGAAAACTGCAAACTTAAGTGGAGTGTAAATGTTAAAAACTTGCATTTAATTCTGAAGTTAATATTCAATGGCTTCCTGTATTGGTGTTGCTAATTTAAACTACTTTAAAGGGGGGGAACAAGCAGTGCTCTCTCAAGTGGTGATGCTTTCATGTTCAATTAAAGGCACTATCTGCAATGCTTGTGAGTAATATCTATTTATATGAAAATATTATAGTTATAATTGTAATATTTATTTCATTCTCAAGGTTAAAGAGATAAAATAGAGAGAGATGATAGCATTGCACCTCGCAGTATTTAGCTAGTTACAGCAACAAGGAAAAACTTCCTATTAACAGGCAGAAACCTCGAGCAGAACCAGGCTTGTGTTAGACAGCTATCTGCCTCGACCAAATTATGAATTCTGGCATCATATCCAAGGGAATGCAAGCACAGCAAAATGTATTTTCATATCATTTTAAAGAAACCTGCAAAAAGAAACCTTTTTACCGCAAAAGAACTGCTTGTTTGTGCATGCAACATCCAATCAGTGAGGATTTCCGTGGAGTGTGGACTGTTTACTGTGCTACACTGGCCCTGATACACTCTTTCGCTGCCCAGTTTTACGATGTTCTATCCCAGGTTCCCCACGAATACCTGTGCACAGTGGCGGAGCCAGGGGGTCTGAAAACTGATTGTCCACCCCTGTGGCCACCCTGAAATTCTTAAACATGATTGGCTATTTGCCATGTCAGATGCATTACTTATATTCAAACCAGCTATTGCATTTCAGCAAGCTGCATAGACAGTAGTTTCTGTGGATTTGAATATTATTTTTGTTGATGCTTTGACTTTGGACAATCATCTTCATTTTGAGTCCTTACAGAGTTCAGTTCAGCAGATTTAAATGTTGACACTCTATCGAGTTACATTTTTAATGTTAACATTAGAAATCTATAAAAATGTACCATTTGTAAGAGTAGATGTGATTATTGAAAGTAACCTTCCTAGGTTTGGGGTAAGCCCCAAATGTTTTCCATGCCTGGCCAACCCTTCAACAGTCAGTGCCCCAGTTTGGCCACCCAAGTCAAAACCGTGTGGATCCGCCACTGCCTGTGCAGCCACCTGATGTTTTATTCATTTATAGGGTTACCTTTGATATCTTGAATCAGTCCACTTCTGATTCTAAAGACAGCTGTGTGGCTTGGGCAGGTAGACATTAATGAAGGACCCACGCTGTAGGATGCATACATCTCTTCCTGGTTGGATAACATGGCCAATTGTTTTGGTCACAATGGACTGCCTTTGTGTTGGCGCCAGAAATTGGAGCAGTCATTCCACTGCTGATGTCAAATTCACAGTGAATATGAGCTGCCCACTGGGAGAAGCCATTCAAGGGGAAATATATAGCAGATGCAGGACAAGGTTGGACTGATTGAGTCTTGGGCATATAACAGATTTCTATAAAAGGTTTTTCATGCGCACTGTGTGACAGACATTTTCAGTTCCTCGCTTACAAAGAAGTGTTCCATAGATTCCCCCTTTAGGAAAACAAAGGAACCAATTCCCCTCCTGCTGCCAATCCAGCTGTACACCTGGAGTGCATCCACTCATCAAGCCTCTGCAGAACCTCAACACTTCAGTCTTGAACAGATTATTCAGGCAGCTAATTTTCAGCGCTACCTTTCTGTTTTGTTTGTATCCTTTTTAAGTCATTGTCTACCTGTTATCTAGGTCCACTCTCTGTCTGTGAACTCTCGCTGTCTGCCTCTCTGAGCACCTTGTCTGGCCTTCTTCTGTCAGCCTCCTGCGCTCCACCAAACAGGTTCTGATCTGTATTTTCCATCACATCTCTATATTTATATATCTCACTGAAATACCACAAACCATGATCTAAGTCTGTCTTTTGAGTCAAGAATTCACAAAACCTAACATTTACAACCACATTTTAGAGGTGTAAATTTGAAGAAGCATCTCCACTGCTACATTTATCAGTTATACATTCCATCAGCCTCAATTTCATCAAGCTGTTATGGTTAAATTAATGAGAAATAGCTCCACCTATCAGATGCAATCTTGATGGGGGATTGATACAGGGAGTTTTTTTTGTTTTGTTTGGATGATCTAGATTAACGCAACACTTCCGACTAAATAATTGATGAAGTGAGGTGACAGCATGATTAAGTGCAGTACATGTGTTGATGATACCACCCAGCTTCACAGCCCTCATCAACACAGCAGGTACCCTTCCATTTAGGCCCACAGAGTGAGCGCTGTGGTGTTGTCTGGATCCCTGATATTGTTTATCTCCTTTTAAAATCTGAAAAGAGATGATATCCAACATTTCCTGATGTTTTACTCATTTTTCATCTTCACCACACAGTACACGTGACCTTGTTTTAAGTTTAATTACCATCCACAAGCTCAGGGCACAATTCCCTGTTGTGTGTTATGTGTGTCCTGTAGTGTTAATATTTAGTTACCTAACTTTTTGACTTTGAACAAAACCCCACTAGAGTTTCCACACACCAGGCCTATTCCTATACCCACACACTGTTATGCATCCATTATATATATATTATATATATGACATAGAGCTGGCTCAGGCTTTGACCAGCTCTTAGGTATGCCTGACACACTGACACACTGGGATCCTATCTCATCCCCCTCCCCCAAACCCCCAATCCCTGTCCCATTGAAAGTTACTAACCATAGACCTCTCTGGAGTCCCTGAGCTCCCTTGTCTCGTGGGTTCCTCTGAGTCACTGCCGTAGACGTCCTGCTGCAGTGGACGTTCCAGACTCCAGCTGTTATGGACATGCTGGACTCAAGCAGCAACAACTACTACTACTAATACTACCATCCATCTCATCACTGTCATCGCTCTCTCTCTCTATCTTATTCTCCTCTATTCTTCTTTCCAACCCAACTTGGTTGAGGCAGATGTCTGTCTAACATGAGTCTGGTTCTGCTCGAGGTTTCTGCCTGTTGAAAGGAAGTTTTTCCTTGCCGCTGTAACTAGCTAATTACTGCAAGGTGCAATGCTCATGGTGGATTAAGATGAGATAAGATTGAGTCCTGTCAGTAAGAGGGGACTGTATCTATCCTGTCTTGAAGTTGGGTCTTTGTTAATAATTTAACATAGAGTACGGTCTAGACCGCCAATCTTTTTAAAAGCGTCTTGATGTAATGTTTGTTGTGATTTGGTGCTATAAAAATAAAGGTTGATTGATTGATTGAATGTCAGATGTTTATTTCACCCACACTTTCTCATTCTATGAAGTTCTTTCAGTAAAATAGCAACAATCTGGGGTGGGTCTACTAAGCATAATTGTGCTTTTTGATCTCAAGATAAATGCATACGACACCAAGGTTTTTGTTTCTTTTAGTCATTCTTTATCAACTTTTACTACTGCCAGAACTTAACTTATTCAACATCCCCCATTTGAGCTATAGAGCTAATGTTTGCTGGCTTGATCTCTCCAAAGGATTTAATGTCAGGGTTTATATTTCTAGTGGTACTACTAAAATACATTTTATTTACATTGAGAACATTGAGACCTTAATAAATGTACCTCTACATATATGTACTGGTAGACAAAAGTACAAATAACTGAAAAGTTATTAGTAGAGAGTTTTAATTCCACGTGGGGATATGTGATGTGTTCTGTTGCCATGAGGTCTCTCAGACCTGAAGCACAGACTCTGGCGCCACTAAGTGGTCACAACAGGTACTACTATCTTAAAATGTCTTGGAGCATCAGGATTATTCGCTGTGTTAACTTTTCTACATTCATGTCATAGTTATTTTTGCAGACTCATTTTCATGTTACATGTATAAACTAGATAAAATGAACTCCATCTTTAACATATAGGACTTTAAATACTGGTAGAATCAGTAATTAGCTGAAAACCTAGTTGAAAAATATAGATCATTTTATCTCTGAGAGGTTGTTAATTTGACAAAAAGTCTTGTAACTGTAAGTGTGACTTGTAACTAATTTGCTCAAGATATAAACAGCATTGTTTTTTTTGGTGTTTTCAATTTAACATTGCTATTTTTACTGTAGTAAACCATTGGAGTGCAGAAGACTAGCAACCTACCTGCTAGATAAGTCATGCTTTTTTGAATATCCGATATGATCATTCAGTTCTTATCATTTTTTGTTTCTGAGCTAAGATAAGATAAGATAAGATACTCCTTTATTCGTCCCACAACGGGGAAATTCATGGAGTTACAGCAGCAAACAAAAAGGTATACAGTACAAGAATTTCAACAAGAATATATATAAAAAAAGAAATGTTCATCATGTCAGCTATGATGTGAAAGTGTGTAGGTGGTGAGATGTGACTATTATTTATCCATTAAGTTACTTTTTTTAAACAAATAATATATTTTTGGTTTGGTAATTATAATTAATTTAGTATATAAGCTTATATTTTAAAAAGTTATGAAACAAGAGTGTAGAGTTTAAATAAACCATGTGAATGACAATGTAGGGCACTTTTTATTGTAAAGCTCCTGTGAGGAACTTTCAGTTAGTGTTGATTTTGGCACCCCCCTGTGGACAAACCTGTCTTTGCTGATTTCATCCTGTCCATGTGTAAAAAGTGTTTATATTACACTGAAATGTCATCCTGCTTTCTGTTAATAGTTGGATGTATCGCTTTTTAAGAACCTTTGCTTTAAAACATGCTAACAAATGACACCTACCCCTTGCCATGGTTTCAGACATGAAAAATAACCATAGAGAATTAGTCACTCTTCTTGTTAATGGTCTTCTCTTCTTTTTTAGGTCATAAAGTAACATCCATATTAATTTCAGTCTGTTTCATAACCAGTTAAAAAACTCACAGAGGCTTTAATGAATGGCTTTCAAACTTGGTGGTGATTTTAATCAAGTGAATAAAATATAAGAAACAACATGAAAGTAGTAATTTGTCCTGTATGATGTATGGGGAATTGATGTTGGTGTTGAGTAGATAAAACATTGTTAAAAATTATATAGAGAGTACCTTGTGATACTCACACCTCAGCAATGTTAAAGAAAAGTTTTTCGATGACGATTTTATCCAGCTTATAATTCAATAAGCAGATGGATGGTAAATGGATTTTTTATATAGTTCTTACATTTGTGACCTTGTCACCTTGGTGAGCTGTCCATTAAAGCGATGGTATATTTACATAAACAGCATAACTCATCTTCTATTCAAATTAATTGTCAACTGTGTTTAATTTACATATGATTTATTTCCTAATTATGTAACAACTTTCAATTTGCAGAATACAAAATTACTTAATTGCAAATCTCTTATATCAACAATGTTTTAGTTATTCCAAGCATAAAGTAAAGTACGTACACTAAGTTAGCAAGGGGCATCTCAAAGTTTCACAGAAAAGTTTATTTTTAGTCTTTTATTTATTTGAAGAGAATAAA
Source organism: Notolabrus celidotus (assembly GCF_009762535.1). Lineage (NCBI taxonomy): Eukaryota > Metazoa > Chordata > Actinopteri > Labriformes > Labridae > Notolabrus > Notolabrus celidotus. The sequence goes on along the minus strand of NC_048273.1, from coordinate 11,485,190 downwards.
TAGCCCAAAAAAGGCAATACAAGTCCAAGATACTTGTCTTTGTGGTGCATCAACAATATAGAGCAGATTAGATTAGATGTTTTGGATGTACTTTATTGATCACCCATTGTTCCAGCAGCTTATAATGCGGGACATGAGAATACAACAACGTACTTACATATTTCAAAAGATAAAATATAATAATAATAATAATAATAATAATAATAATAATAATAATAATAATGATAAAAGGGGATATAAAATATGATCAAATAAAAATATAGCAAAACTAAAAGATATATACACTTTGAACACTTCTACACTTCTATCTTATGAATCTATAGTAAGGTAACTTATTGCACGGATAAAGTTGCCCCAGGTTTCTATGAGCACACACAATATGAAAAACACACTCTAAGCGATTCAAACATTCAAACAATGTTTACAATCAGTTAGAGGGTTTGAATCATAGATATTGACCCAGGAAGACAGATACATAGTGCAAGGTCACAAAGTAGCTGCCATGCAGTGAAATGAAAGATGACTAACGAGGCATTGCAGTGCTGGTGTTTAACAGTCGGATTGCAGATGGGATGAAGAGAAGAAACAATTTTTTATTCCTTTTTTCAATTTACTGTGATTAAAAATGATCAAAAATCGAACTAAAAGTTAATAAAATATCACAGAAAATAAGCCTATCTGTATCACATCTCGTTATAAATGTCTATATTCAAGATTGATTTGACGTTTACAGGCTGGGTATGTGTTTCCCCGACCTCTATTAGCAAAAAGAGGGCGTTGTCAGATACCCTCCAAGATCTCAATCCAATTTTTATTGTCAACACTGCTGAGATTATCTGTAATGACACAATGCCTGGGACAATACGCTTTGGGCTGCTCCCAGGAAGTAAGTCTACAGTGTTTGCTTAAGTTGTTGAAGAACAGAGGGAACATCTTAAAATCCTGTTCTTCAAACATAGTTCACAAACAAGGCTCACTTGGATTAGGCTTTTCCAATCCTGTTTACTTTTCAATGTATTTCTTTGAAAGCAGCCATTTGTATTCAGTATAAGTGAACAAGGTTTATATTTCTTTCAATCAAGTTCAGTTTTATTTAAAAATAAAGGTAATATGTACAGAGTTGGCATCATGATATGTATTCATGTGATTAACTTTGTGCTGATCATGTGATTGAAGTTTTATTAGGTAGGCCCTCCAGCATGCAGAGGGGGCAATACATTCAGAGACAATAGTAGTGTAAGATTCAGGACTTGGTATTCATTAATTGTGTAAATAAATGTTAACCCATTCGAAAAAAATGTCATGGTGGTGTTAAACAACTTGCCGGTATTTGCAGGGGATGTTACTCTTAGGATGTGAGAAAATAAGAGGGCCCTTGCTGCTCATTTATTAAACTGCAGGAGTAGTCACACTTGTTTGAAGTAGACAGGCTACCATTAGTTTGAATGATTGGCTGATTTATATCTTTCTGAACATCAGAAAACAACCACTCTTGTCAAAAATACTAATTCCAAAGGAATCCAGTTAGTGCTGAGCAGTGGTGGACAGTAACAGAGTAAATGTACTTGAGTACTGTACTTAAGTACATTTTTTGAGTATCTGTACTTTACTTGAGTATTCTTTTTAGGGGGAACTTAGTACTTTTACTCCCCTACATTCAGAAGACAATTATTGTACTTTTGACTCCATTACATCTCTATGAATGCTCTTGTTACTCACTACTTCTGCTTTGAGGTCAGCTCATGAATTTCCTTCTCTTTTCTGAAATCTGATCCCTCAGTTGAACGTGGAGCAAACACAGAGCATCACTCAGATCAGGCAGTTCATTTAGTGGTGGTAATAATGGGTATAATTCTCCACCTGAGCACCCATGGCCATGTCTTCAGCCCGTGTTAAAGGTTTGTGAAATCAAGAATGATACGTGTTGTTTGAAATGTTCAGATTCAGATTCAGATTCAGACAACTTTATTGATCCCAAGAAGGGCAATTCATTTATTCATAGCCTACCATACAACAACCATACAACATTTAACATCTACAACACATCCATCATATATACATGCTACATGCTTCAACCTGTTTCCCACTCTGCCCAAACATACAAAAATTCACTGTCCAACCTGAGATAGTGTGTTGAGCTACGTAACATTTGTTTCATTCCAGATGAACATTTCAAACTAAGTTGTCTGTTCTTGGAGTAACTTAGTTTCTGTTTGTATTCCATGGTATAGTTTTTAGAGTTCTCAAGTAATGGTTTCGAAATAAACAGAATGTAACAGAATGTACTCCTATGTGTTAGCAAGAAGAATAATTCTGCTGAACTGGAAACAAAAAAACCGTCCAATGTATCTAGCTCTAATGAATGATGTAATGATGCATTTGCAGTTAGAGAAAATAAAATTCCTCCTGAGAGGAAAGATATATATTTTTTACTCAATATGGCAGGCGTTTATAGACCACTATAACAAAAACAACCCCATGTGAAAAATAATAACTTAGCAAGATCTAGGGCACTTTACATCCTCCAAGTTGTATTGTTGTAATGTTGTAGAATTATTTCTGTTTAAATCTATTTTTTATGTTATTGTTTTGGTATTTTATTTTACTTGTGTTTTGTATATCCTTTGGTTTTCATTTATACATCATTATTATTATTATTTTTTGTATGCTAGTTTGAGGCATGGATAATGATGTCTCAGACTTTTGCCATTTGTATGTGGAAAAAGAAAAAAGCCAATAAAGAGATTAAAAAAAAAAAGGAATGTACTCCTATGTATTTTTGACTGCACATATTATTATTATTTTTAAATACATCAATCAATCAATCAATCAATCAATCAATCAATCAATCAATCAATCAATCAATCAATCAATCAATCAAGCTTTATTTATACAGCACCTTTCATACAAATCAAATGCAACCCAAAGTGTTTTCCAGCTATTGAAAAACGAGAAAGAAGCAGCAATGAAACAAGCAAGACATATTAGGGGACAATAATCATAATAATAAGAAAAATAGTAATAATGCAAATTAAAAATAGGAACAACATAAATAAAATTGAGACCAATGTACACCAAAAATAAAATATGTGTAATTAAAATAAGTTAAAGCATCAAAATTAAGAATAATGTTTTGAGATTTTTTTAAGAAGTACTTTAAATGCTTAATAATTATTATAAAAAGCAAGTACTTCAGGACTTAAACTCAAGTAATAATTTGACAGACAACTTTCACTTGTATTGGAGTAATATTTGACATGAAGTATCTATACTTTGACTAGAGTAATGACGCTGTGTACTTTGTCCACCACTGGTGCTGGGCGATATTGAAAAAAGATTAATTTGACGTCTACAGGCTTGGTATGTGATTCCCCGACTTCCATTAGCAAACCATGCGCACGTTATTTCCCGAAGTCCATGAACGCATCAGGACAGCCAGCGTGCCCACTCTCCGATCTCCGCCCGATGGAACCCGAGTGTTCCCGAAATGTAACTCGTGGTCTCCTCTGATTGGCCAGACGCCGGGCCAATGAGAGGCGGCCATCTGTGCAGGACTCGTTGCTGTTAAATTTCTCAGGTTACGTTTCCTCCTCGCTGTATTAGCTGATTTCACCTCTAACCTCTCTGGCACTGGACAGAAGCAGCCGTCATGAAGCTCCCCGTGGCAATCCTCGCAGTTTTTGCATCGATAACTGTCTCTATTGACGCTACAGTCTACTTCAAGGAGCAGTTTCTGGATGGAGGTGCAGTATAACCTATCACATGTCTGCTTGCCCTGTGTATGAATGATCATGTTAGAGTTGCTGTATTAACTGAATTGAGGAGATACTATGAGGGATCTTCCTCTGGGTCTGCCCTTAGAAAGAACTCCTGTCTCAAATAACCTTACTGTGATAGTTTGTGCCTACTAAAATAGGCCAGGCCAGCTTTCCTTAGTAAAGTGAGAGGGGTTTAGCTTAAAACATATAATAAAATATAGTGTAACAGAGAAGTTACACAAATGTTCTAATGTTCAGAATTAAAATAAAGGTTGTGTGGATTTAGAAAGACAATGAAATAGTGCATGAATTCTGTAGATCACACCTTTTATTTGTGACTCCAAATCTTCTTTCACTTTTGTTATCGAGATTAACCTTTAGGAGTGCTCTTGAAGTTAAATACAGATTACAGAGCTGTAGATTTTTTATTTCTATTCTATTTTACAAGGAACACTTAGAAAATGTTACTTAAAATATTAGTTTAAAAAAAATATATATATTTTAATTATTTAAGAGAGACACTACTTTATATTTACACCCTTTTTAGGTTAAAATGCTGTATACATGTTACAATGAATTTGAAATATTTGCTGCTTTAGTTTCAACATACTCGTAAAGTCAGGTCGTAACCGGTTGAGTTTCCTGTCTGTGTTCCAGATGGATGGCAGAGCAGGTGGGTCGAGTCAAAGCACAAGTCTGACTACGGCCAGTGGAAACTGAGTGCTGGAAAATTCTACGGGGATGCTGAAGCTGATAAAGGTAATTGTTTTATGATCAGACAATGATTCACTTGTATGTACAGGTATTTGTCTTAAAAAGTGCATTTGCCTATCTTAGACATTTGCAGATAGTGCCTTATGCAAATGTATATAAAACAGGTTTACTTATGTATATTACTGGATCTTGGAGAGCCTTTCAGAAATGAGGAAGTGGCCGATGCTGTTAATGATGAGGTTCTGTCCAGGACTGGAATAACCTGCCTTGGGTGACAATGGGGCTATCAACACCCCTATCTCTTAACACTTTTCTGTATTGTTGGCCCCAGCTGTAGTCTTCAGTTATCTTAATGAATAAAAGTTATTTTAAGAACATTTAAGGTATCAAAAAGATGTCAGCCAGAAACCAAAGGTGGCAGGTTTGAGGAAGTATTTCAGGTCTGAGCTGGTGTCGGAAGATTAGTTGGTATCGCCTCACTGCCTAAGCAAGTCTTGAGCAAGACCCTGGATGCCAAAACTACTTCACCTTACGCTCTGCTGCTCCCTCTTTGCAAACAGTTCTGTCCTATTTTTCTGATTTTTGTTATTTGCACCTTCAACAGGTGTCCAGACAAGCCAGGATGCCCGCTTTTACGCTGTGTCATCCAAGTTTGAGCCGGTCAACAATGAAGGAAAGACCTTGGTGGTCCAGTTTACCGTCAAGCATGAGCAGAAAATCGACTGCGGAGGCGGCTATGTAAAGATCTTCCCAGCTGACCTTGACCAGACCGCCATGCACGGAGACTCACAGTATTACATCATGTTCGGTGAGTCATATTTGTTTTGTAAAGGCACTGAGGTCCCACCCAAGGACACCACTGTTTCAGGACAGAGCACTTTGAAGGATGCTTGGAGGATTTTTCTATTTTTTCCTGTTTTAATGCCATCTTGAGAACTTTTTAAAAAAGAGATAGAATAAAAAACGTACCCTCTCCTGTGTCTCCAGGGCCTGACATCTGCGGATACAGCACGAAGAAGGTTCACGTGATCTTCAACTACAAGGGCCAGAACCACCTCATCAAGAAAGACATCAAATGCAAGGTAGCTACAGTGTGAAGTGTTTGTCACAATGTAGGATTCTGTCTTTTGTCGACACACAATTTAAGACTTCCTCTTCTTCTCTCTCTTTCCAGGATGACGAGCTGACCCACCTGTACACACTGATTCTGAATCCAGACCAAACATACGAGGTGAAGATCGACAATGAGAAGGTGGAGTCCGGCTCCCTGGAGGAAGACTGGGACATGCTGCCCCTGAAGAAGATTAAGGACCCAAATGCCAAAAAACCCAGTGACTGGGATGACAGAGCCAAGATTGACGACCCCAGCGACACCAGACCTGAGGTAGGAGAACAATTGAAGATCACATTGTATTGTTAAGTTCATTGAGCATCTCACCTGCAAGAAGAGGGCGTTGTCAGACACCCTCCAAGATCTCAATCCTGTTTTTACTGTCAACACTGCTGAGATTATCTGTAATGACACAATGCATGCGACAATACGCTTTGGGCTGCTCCCAGGAAGTAAGTCTACAGTGTTTGCTTAAGTTGTTGAAGAACAGAGGGAACATCTTAAAATCCTGTTCCTCAAACATAGTTCACAAACAAGGCTCACTTGGATTAGGCTTTTCTAATCCTGTTTACTTTTCAATGTAGTTCTTAGCAGCCATTTGTATTCAGTACAAGTGAACAAGGTTTATATTTATTTCAATCAAGTTCAGTTTTATTTAAAAATAAAGGTAATATGTACAAGGTTGGCATAATGATAAATATTCATGTGATTAACTTTGTGCTGATCATGTGATTGAAGTTTTATCAAGTAGCCCCCCCAGCATGCATACATTTCCCTACCTCTTACCCTGCAATATGATTGGCTGTTCCATGCCGACTTCTTTTTTTGTTTAATGTTTAGTGGGGTAACTAGCGTTTAAGACACAGTAGTGCCCCCTCCCTTTCCTGTGGTTGGGGGGATGTAATTACATGTTTAAATATATCAACGTTTTATCGGACATTTGTTCTATTCATATTGAGAAAAATAAGATCACGATAATTATCGTTATCGGTTTATCGCCAAGCCCTAGGCAAAAGTCCTATTTCACATGCTCTGTATAATATCTGGTGTTCTACATTCTCTTCTGCACTTTAATCCCTAATAAAAACAAGATGTTACAGATAATTTGGTCAGACATGTAGATAATTCTTTATTCTAAATATAATCAATGGCAATTATACCAACTCGGCAATTGTGAGGAATAAATAAACCGAGCATTATGTTTTAAGTCTGATGCTGAAAGTAGTTACATCTAAGAAGATCATGCTTTTACAACAATTCTAAATGAATTATAAGGTAGCTTTGAAGATCAAAAAGTATGAAATGAATTAAAAACTTCAGTTGAAATAAAAATGACCCTGTCTTTTTTCCAGGAATGGGACCAGCCAGAAACCATCACTGACCCTGATGCCAAGAAGCCTGAGGATTGGGATGAGGACATGGATGGAGAGTGGGAGCCTCCTATGATCACCAACCCAGAGTTTAAGGTCAGGCTTCTACTGCTGAGGACAGGGTCATGACCTTTGCAATTATGATTACCAGTATTTGTAAAGAAAATTATTTTCAGGGTTTGGGTTAGATTAGGGGTTCTTTCTCTCAGGGTATTGGTCTAATAACCACCATCATCACTAGTTAACCCTCGCATGATCTCTTTTCAGGGTGAGTGGAAACCAAAACAGATTGACAACCCCGACTATAAGGGCTCCTGGGTCCACCCTGAGATCGACAACCCCGAGTACACACATGACGCAGAGATGTACAAGTTTGATAACATCGGAGTGCTAGGCCTGGATCTGTGGCAGGTAACGATCGATACAACCTCAACTTGTCCTAAAGTTACCTACAGCCTTGTTTCATGCTATGTGGTACAAACAAATGATATAGTTGAGTTGAAACAAGATTAGAGGAAAGGTCGTTCATTGGTACACATCAGTTGGGTAACGTTATGTGTTTGGTGTCTTTGTTCAGGTTAAGTCTGGCACAATCTTCGACAACTTCCTGATCGGTGATGATGTCAAGGAAGCAGAGGAGTTTGGGGCACAAACCTGGGGAGTCACTAAGGTAGGAGTTTACCCGAAATATTGAATGAAGTGATTACCATGGATGATCAGTTAATTCCAGAATAAACAACACTATTTTTGTTACTTAATAGGTCCAAATAACTAAGCTCACATAAATAATAAAAATGATGATGATAGATAAGGAAAATAATTCTCATCCTAAGAAACCAGGATGATCCAATCAGAATTTTTGATGGCCGCAGATGAACCTGCGTGTAAATGTTAAAAGTTTTGGGTTGCCTGAACTCTGGTAGAGAAGTGTCCCAGCATGATTGGCAAACAGCCAAGCATGCTTGGACTGCATCCAGTCCATTGACTTAAGCATGACTGTCTGGAAAAACAAATGATTCTTCTTTTTTTTATATAACTATTTTATTTGAAGTGGACAATATAGTATTTTTTATGTTTATGAACTAAGGGTTTTAATTGAACTAATTACATCAAAAATAGGTTAAAATGTTGTCTTCACTGTAAACATGGTTGTCAATCAATCAATCAATCAATCAATCAATCAATCAATCAATCAATCAATCAATCAATCAATCAATCAGACTTTATTTGTAAAGTGCCTTTCATACAATGATTTTGCAACACAAAGTGCTGTACATAAAAATAACAGAAGACACCCCATCCCAATCCCAACCCAAGGCCTGACCCCAAACCCACCCCACAATCCATGTGTAAGGTTAAGAACATGATATATAATAATAATAATAATAATAATAATAATAATAATAATAATAATAATAATAAAAAATAATAAAAAAGAAGTTGCTGAAAAAAATGAGGAAACACTTTCATGATATCTTAATGAGGAAACACTGGAGGTAAAATAAGGTGTTGAACTCAACACAGGAAATGAAACTCACCAAATAAAATAGATTGCTAAGATAATAAAGTGCAAAAATAATAGACCAGTAAAAGAAACTAAGATGCTACACTGAAAGTAAATACAGCAAAGTAAAACAGAATACAATTTTAAAACGCTGGGAGATAATCTGTAAAAATCCTAAAATGCTAAAATCAAATTAATAGCTAAATAAAATAATAAAAATAAAATAATAAAATGAAATACTAAATCAATAAATAAAAATAAAAAAATAAATCACAGTACATAAAAAAAAACAGTTTAAAAAAGTGACTAAAATTTGGACTAGATAATAAATGAATCAAGTAAGATGAATAAGACTATTATAAGAATAAGACCAAAAAAAAAGCTAAAAACCTGGCATGTTGTGAGGTGACTTATTCCCTAGTTGTTGCTTAAATGTATATTCCAATCATAAGACTGGTCTGTAGTTAGGAAAACCCTGAGAAAACAGTCAAAATTAAGCACCATTTTTTAAATACAGGTAACGAAGGGATCACAGAGTACCAAGTTAAAAAATGTTAAATGGTTTGCTGAGTATTGCTAATGTTAGCAGAGACTCAGTCCTCCTTGCAAGTTAGAGCCTGCATATCCCTGTGCTGGTTATGTAATGAGTCAGTTGACTGGTTATGTGCCAGTTTAACCTGATACAGCCCTCATACAACTTTGGCAGTATTTTGATCTAGTAAACGGGGTCAAAAAGCGCCACGCTACAAGATGTCATCTGTCATTTGTGCTTGTTTATGTCTGGGTAGTAAAGCATTATGTCATTATGGCACTTGCCATTGACCAGAGCTAATGGCAGGTGGATGTAGGGCTGGGTGATAAAACCATTAATATTGTGATATTATTTTTCTCAATATAAATATCACAAATGTACGATAAAACGTTGATATATTTAAACCTGTAATTACACCCTTCGTGAAAATAATCAATATCGACTGATGTGAAAATGCTATCTTGATAAAATATTTTTCAATATCGCCCAGCACTAGCTGGCTGTGCTATATTACATAGTTAGAAAAAAGCATTCTGCAAGATAAAGATGAGGTGAATCAAAAGTGTGAGGTATAGCCATCCAAAAGTAAACTGGATCAACATTATCACCAACCTGAGCTCAGAACATCACAACATTTTCTCTTTTCTTACAGGAACCAGAGAAGAAGATGAAGGATGAGCAGGAGGACGTGGAGAGGAAACTGAGGGAGGAGGAGGAGAAGAGCAAGGCAAAGGACACTGAGGGTGATGATGAGGAAGAAGAAGGTGAAGAGGAGGAAGATGAGGAGCCAGAAGACGAAGGGGAACACGATGATGAGGATGCTGGTACAGAAGAGGACAATGAAATCGTAGAGAAGGACGAGTTGTAGAGAAAGGGGGATGATTTGTGGACTGTTGGTTTCTCTCTGCAAGTTCAAACTTATGATGAAAAATCAGCGACAGCCCTATGGACTCTGTCCTTTCATACAGCAGCCTTTTATTCAGGTGTAGGGGAGGGTGGGGGGTGAAAGGTAGGGCCAGGTCGTTCTTTTTTTTTTTTTTTAAATCAATTTCCTTGTTGCTTTTTTCAGGTTCCAAATTAGAAAAAGGAGAAGGGTTTACATGAGGTTCTTTCTGTTTGTGTGTCGTCTTCGGTTGAGAGTTGAATAATTTAATGTGATTTACTGAACGCGGTCAGTCCCATGGTGCATGTGCAGTCGCACAGAGCCCATTAATTTTATTATTGCCTTGATGGGATGACCAGTAAACGGAGGTTCTGTATCGTCTGGTTCTTGCACTTTTATTTCTCCTATGTGATTTAGAACTGTTTGTTTTTTTATTGACCCGCTTCATAATTTATTCAATCGCAGATTCCCTAAAAATATGTCATGTCCCAAAGCTCTAATTTCAGACTTTTCCAACCAGGTTTCCTTGTGTGAGTGATGTGTTTATGGAATGAGACTGCATCAGACAAACTGTGATTTTTATTTCCTCGTTATTCTTCTGAATGAATGACTGTCCTGTTGTGCACACTGTTTGAGTTTCAGAAAATAAATTCGAGCTTCTCACAACAAGCTGAGTCCTAATTTTTAAGTAGTGTTATTTTCAGTTTAGAATCTTTGTTCTATCTTATTTCATGTGTAGAAGTTTGTGCAGCCATGTTTGTGGTGACTCTTTCGTATTTCAGCATTTTAACCACAGACTGTATAAAATATGGACGTAGTATCCGTGACATCACCCATCTGTTTCTGAAGCGCTGTTTTGAGGCCAATCGGAGGCGGCAGCCATATTGCTGCTGTTGAGCGACTGGGATGTAAAATGGCAGGCTTTGAGCCTCCTAGCCAACAGCTCCAGTGTTCCCGCTTGTCAATCAAGGAAGACTCGTAATCTCAATATCTTAAAAATTGCCACATTAGAAAAAAGGAAGTCACATAGACATGAATGGGAAAAAGATGATCTTTGCAGCAGAAGTAAACATGTTTACAGCCTGGTACAAAAGATGAGTGGAGTCTGGATAGCTAATTTCTCGATCAGCTCTCACTGTGAGGGGGGTGAATTTTTCTCTAATGCGGCCATTTAAAGGATATTGAGATTACGAGTCTTCCAATGAGAGGCACAGCTGCCTGCGGGAACACTGTAGCTGTTGGCTAGGAGGCTCAAAGCCCGCCTCTTTACGTCACACTGGCTCGACAGCAGCAATATGGCTGCCGCCACCGATTTGCCTCAAACAGCACTTCAGAAACAGATGGGTGACGTCACGGATACTACGTCCATATTTTATACAGTCTATCATGCCGGTCGAGAAATGAGCTGTCCAGACTAAACTCGTCTTTTGTACCAGGCTGTAAACATGTTTATCTCTGCTGTAAAGAACTGGCTTTTTTGAATTGGTGTGTATGTGGTTTCCGGTACTTCTGGAGCCAGCCTCAAGTGGATCCTCGATGAACTGCAGTTTTTAACACTTCCGCATTGGACTCATATTTTTACACCGGAGGTTGCCGCTTGGGTAAAACCACTGTGATAACTAACCAATGGTAGTGGTGCATTATTTTTCAAAGAATTGTTAAGACAGTTTGAGTTTACTCATGAACCATTGCCTTGGGCAGAATTGCTAAAACTCCAGGCAAACAAAACTCAAGGGCTGGCCAGTGTGCAGCAGACTGTGTAGGCAAAACTGTGTGGTTTTAATTTCCATATTACGGTTGAATGAAAATGGTTTTGATGAACCAAATGAGTAGGAGATGCAACTTGTATCACTAATGAACTAATTAGTGTGGCGTGGATCCAGAGTGTACAGGAATCTGAATACAGGGCTCTGACAAAACCCTTCAGTGACTGGAGTCACAATAACTGCCTCCTACTGAACTCCTCAAAGACAAAGGAAATGATAGTAGATTTCCGAAGATCCAGGCTCTGCCATCAGCTAGTTAACATTCGAGGGGTTGACATTGAGGTGGTGCCAACCTACAAATATCTAGGTGTACACCTGGATAACAAGTTGGTCTGGTCCCTTAACACAGATGCACTCTACAGGAAGAGGCAGAGTGGCCTCTTTTTCTTAAGGAGGCTCAGATCCTTAGAGATCTGCAGAAAGATGCTGCAGATGTTTTATCAGTTTGTGGTGGCAAGTGTGTTATTCTATGCTGCAGTCTGCTGGGGAAGCAGTATAAAACACAAGGATGTGAGGCGACTGGACAAACTAGTGAAAAGAGCTGGCACTGTGATTGGAACCAGGTTGGACTTACTGGGGGCTTTGGTGGAGAGATGCACACAGAAGAAGCTAGAGGCCATTCTAAATGACACAGATCATCCACTTGACAACTTCTCTGTGGACCAGAGTAACAGTGGCAGTGGACGGCTCATCTCTCTGCGCTCCAGGACTGAGAGATACCGGAAATCACTCATCCCTGCAGCCATTAGGCTTCATAACTCTCTAGCCAATGGGAGATGAGCAGACAGATACCTGAATTACTTGTTTTATGTGATTTTTATAATTCTATCTGCCAGGCACCTGAATTTCCCTTCAGGGATTAATAAAGTACATTCTATTTCTATTTCACCTCTGCTTGATTTTGATATTTCCGACAGCCCTTGAAGGCAGCACTGTGTTGTACCTTACCCACAGCCCTAGATGGCGTCCTAGCTTAGCGTGCGCCTGGTTCCTGAGACAGCTGAGTCACACATACATATAGACCCAGATAAATAGATACTGTGCGAAAAAGAGGGGCTACTGTCTGGAAACTGCTGTGAAAACACTGACTACTGACCCCAGCTACTTCTGACACTGCGTCGAAAGATGCTGACGATAACACTGAAGACTCTACAACAGCAGACGTTCAAAATAGAGATAGACCCAGAACTGACGGTGAGTAGAAGTTAACGGGGCTGAAGTAAACACGGTCAGGCCGGGAGGGCATAGAATAGACCATAGCATAAGGGAATGTGGCTGTAAAGGCTACTCATCACTATACAGGGAGAAGTAGGTTCAATGTATTGTCAGTGGAAAGTCATAGTACGTGAATGTGAAGAATATGTTGTCAAACAAGTTAGCAATTCCGCAGAATCTCTCTGTAATTAAATGAGTTCATGTGAGGTAACGCAGCCGGAGTTAGCGCGCACTACACCGGAAGTGATCTTGAGTCTCTTCAAGGTAAAAGCGCAACACTTTTAATTTATTTACAAATAATTCAAGGATTGTAAAATACTTTGGTTAAACGACCTTGAAGTAAGGATACATATAGTCTTAAAGCGTTCGACTTGTTAAATTGAATATAAGGTAATTTCTATGAACGCTAAGCCGGAATGGAGAGTTTTAATTTGAAAAACAAACCGGAAATGCTGCATATGTTTTCTTAAAACTTGACAATGTTTGACTTGTTTCAGTTTGAAAGCATGAATGACGATGCAATATTTTAAACCTCGTGTGTGTTTATGTGGAAAAAGGGAGAGACTTATTGGTAAACAGTGTTTACAGACGAGAGCAAAGTTCTTCTCATGCTTTTAACTCTAAATCTTTTATCACCTAGGAGTTTATAATGGGTGAAACCAAGCAAAAAAATGTGTTAATAAAAGTCATCTACACTACACTTAATAATATGAAGCATTAAGCATATTTTCAGATATTAATACCATTATGTAAAAAATGGGAGACATTATGGTCAAAGATGTATTTAAAACACAATTACACATTCTTTTATATTTATGTTATAGCTCTACTAAAAATACTTCCCGGCCAAAGTCACAAAACAAATATATCCTGGGAAAGAACAAACACATTCCCAAAGAGAGAAAAAAGGTGCTAAATGCAACAGTTGACTACTGACATACAAATACACAAACATTGTACAAAATCATATTGCACAATTATAAGACAAGCACACTTTTTTGTGTCCACTGTCATCCCAAATTTGAAGATATAAAGGTCATTGACTCAAAGAGTTTGTTTAAGGGACAAGAAAATTAATTACAGCAATGTAATTAACCAGTCATTAATAGATACAGCAACATTATCTACCAGTTTACAGAAAATAAACTTCTGCAAAGATCTACCTTTTATAGTATGAATGTCACTATGTACAAAGAAACCTTGGTCAGTAGACCCCCAAAATATAGGTGCCAAAGACTGGCGTCCCCCACTGTCCCTCAAAGTGATTTAATATAACTTCATTTAGCTGGTCTGCAGAAAATTAGCCTAGCTATATGAGCATGTGGCTGTGTTTCCTGTGCTGTTATGTAGAGCTGGGCGATATTGAAAATATTTTATCACAATAACATTTTTCATATCAGTCTGTATCGATAATTATCAGGATAAATATCAAATAATTATTTCATTTAAATTTAAAGGCAGATTTTTGCCCCAGAGTGAAAGTTGAAGGAACCAAATGGTTTGTTGGCTTGTGTCTGGGATTTAGTTCTCTGCTAGACTACTTGAATCGCTCATTTTTGACAGTGCTAACAAGAAGCAGGTCTTTTATGTAAGATGATATTTTAATGAATGTTTTGTTTGTAGATTTGAAGTTTTCTTTAATGTTGGTTGGTACCTAGTGTTTAAGGCACATTAGCGCCCCCTCTCTTTCCAGTGGTTGGGGGCGTTTAAATTGATCACATTTTTATCGAACATTTGATATATTTATATCGAAAAAATTTATATCATGAGAATTATCATTGTCTAATTATCGCCCAGCCCTACTGTTATGAATCAACCTACTGCTACTGATGCTTCTGATAATTAACTGTTCACTAACCTTAAACTTAGGAGTCATCTGGCAACAAAGAAAGGCAGAAAACTAATTCCATTTTCTATTTTTGAGGTTTTATTTCAAATGTAGCCACTATTTTTGTCATTATTTTTTACTATAATGGGTAAAATTTACTATTTTTAGATAAGTTAAAAAAAAGAAATCATTCTAGGAGACATCACACAACTCCCCATTTGTTTCTCGCAACCCCCCAGGGGGTCCGGACCCACACTTTGGGAACCCCTGGTGTAGACCACCAGATGTGGCTTAATCCAGGTTTTCATGGCAACACATTTCAACAGTACATCATTAACCTTAAACCTAAAATTAGTGTAACGATTTCTTAAAAAAACAAGGTAATTTTCAGGACACATTTTAATGTGTTTAACATTTTCACTACTTTTTTTAAAGTTATATTTTTGGGCTTTTTTGCATTTGTTGATAGGACAGCTGAAAAGAGACAGGGAATGTGGGGAGCAGAGAGTGGGGGAAGACATGCAGCAAATGGTTGAGGTAGATAGTTGAACCAGCGACAGCTGCGACGAGGACTCTGTACAATGTGGTGCATGCTTAAACAGCTCGACAAATGGCGCCCAAAGTTCCTTCACTTCTAAAATGCAGTGTTTACATGCAGAACCAATGATCCATCTGTTCATTTCTGTCAGGTTGATGCCCTGAAGAAGAAAATAGAGGAGGACAGAGGAAAAGATGGATTTCCAGCTGCAGGACAAAAACTCATCTATGCAGGTGAGAGCATAGATGAAGAACTCATTTAAACATCATATTGGTTTAAACCACGGCCAGAGAAAGTATTTTGTTTTGAAAATTGGAAGATTTTTTTTAATGAAAGATGTATGGAAACAAGGGTTACATTTGACAGTATTCATAGCCACAGTAGATTAGCTATTGAAATAAGCTAACGATGAGTTTGAATGAGAAGGAACATAGTTATAAAACAGCTGTTGATTCATACAGAGCAGCAGTTTTTTTCTTGGTAAATAACATCATTTGATGGACTAGTAAACAGGGCTCTACTTGACATTTTGACCCCCACCTTGTTCCATGAATGCTAACTGTAAGTACTTGTTGTTCATGTACTGTGACTTTAAGTTACAGTTAATACCGTACAAAGTTCTCAAAAAGTCACTGCACTAGAATTGCAGCAGTGGGAAGAGGACTTTTCCACTGCTGCCTTGTCTTTATAAGTTAATGTCTTATTTCTTAATTCTTTTAATTACCTTACTTGTAGTTCAAAACATTCAAAAATTATTTTCTGATTTCTTGTTTCTCCTTGCATGTCTCAGGCAAAATCTTGAATGATGACACTCAGCTCAAAGACTACAAAATCGATGAAAAAAACTTTGTGGTGGTCATGGTTACCAAGGTCAGTGTCTCTTCAGATTGTGTTTTTTTAGAGAGTCATGTTGTACCAACCTTTTGTTGCTCAGACTTGAAAGTCTGTTTTTATTCATAGTTTAATTGAAGTCACTTTGACTTCTCTGTTTGTGATATTGGTCTAGATTTCTGTTATATTAAAAACTTGGTTTACACATAAAGTCTTGAAGCAGCTGAGGGGCGTCTCTCTTGTCAGGCTTTTAACTTGAAGCAGTTTTGGCATATCCAACATTGTACTGATTTCAGCTGTAACTTCAGTGTATTTAGTTTAACGTGTACAGAAAAGACACCAACAGAAGGAGGCTGTAACAATATGACATGAGTCTCTTCTTAAGGAGTAGGCTGCAAACGTACGTTTATGCCATCATATTGTTATGATATCAATATATTTAGTGCTGGGTGATATTGAAAAAGATGTTATCCCGATAACATTTTTAATTTCAGTTGATATCGATCATTTTCACAATAAATATCAAATCATTCTTTCTTTTCATTTTAAAGGCAGATTTTCTTCTCCTGAGTGAAAGTTGAAGAAACCAGACAGTTTGTTAGCTTGTATCTGTGTCTTAGTAGTCTAGTAAAGAGCCAAAAAATAGTAACTAATGAAGTTTAGTGGCCTTTCTTGTCGAGCATGTCTTCACTCTGCTTTGAGCTGGTAGGTTTTGCGTTTCCTTTAGTGTCGCTGTCGCACGTTTCAGCTGTGTTTACATTTCCTTCCAAACGTCTTTAAGTCTGCCTGTCTCATTGCTTCTAAAAGTGTTTTATCCTTTTTAAATTTCTACTGCACTTCCCAGCCACCAACGTTATTGATTCACCATGTCAGACATTGATCTCTTCAGGGTTGTAATCTGGCCTTTTAGCATCAGTCTGGCTTTATTTTCAGGAATTTCTTGAGCAACAGTTTCTATTTCTGACATGATTTTCTACAATGACGTAGAACTTTAGATCTTAAAACTTATCAGCCACGTCAATTTAATCAATTGCAGCAATCTGTTTTGTTATCATAACCACAACACTAATCATTTTTGCTCAAATATCTTTCCAGCCTAAACAGACCCCGCCTCCTCAAGCAACTGCTCTGCCAAATTCCCAACCAGCTGCAGCTCCAGTGCCACCTTCAGTCTCAGGCCAAGAATCGTCCTCTGGCTCAACGCAAGTGCCCTCCACACCGATACAAACAGTGTCTGCACCCACACCTGCCCCACAGTCAGTGCCTGCCTCTGAAACCCCTTCCACAATCCCAGAAAACACGCCACAGGTCTCTGATAAAGCAGCAGCAGCAACAACAGCTGTGGACTCAAACACAGCCCCGGACTCAGCACCAGCCTCTGCTGCTGCTGCATCTCTGGCTTCCAACCCTGCTGCAGCCCCTGAGGATGCTAAGGCAGACCAAACCTCGGCCCCTGCTGACGGCCCAGCGCCTGCTTCCCAGCCAGAGGAGAAGCCAAGGGAAAACCCTGAGACTGAGCCACCTGCCACCCCTCCAATTCTCTCTGCTTCCAGGTTGGAGGATGACATTTTGCACTAACAATTTCTACATTTTAATTTAACATGCTAAACATAATATCAGCTAATCATCAATGTGCATAAGTCAATGTCATTGCCCATTGTGCCAGATGCAGCCTCACAGACTTTCATGTACTTCCTGCTGTGTTTTTCAAAAAGGCATCTTAATGTAATGTGAGATTTGGAAAGTTGATTCACTCAGTCTTTTTCTTTCCTTACGATTTCTCTCGAAGCCTTGTTGATGAGCTAGGACTCCTTGAAGAAGCAGCATCCATTCTTGGTAAGACATCCGTGTCTTTGCTTTCTACAGTCACTTTTTTTAATCTGCCAAACCAACTCTTTGTGAAGTGATTTTTATAGATGAAGAGCTATGTTTGCTTTTCTTAGTTAATATGATGTGTTATGCAATCACGTCTAAAGAAAAAGGGAACCTGTGTCAATGGCCACATTAGGACAAATAAATCTGATGGTAGTAGTAGTGCTGGGCGATATTAAAAAAGATGTTATCACGATAATATTTTAAATATCAGTCGATATCGATAATTTTCACAATAAATATCAAATTATTCTGTCATATCATTTTAAAGACAGATTTTTTTCTCCTGAGTAAAAGTTGAAGAAATCAGACGGTTTTTTAGCTTGTATCTGGGATCTAGTAGTCTAGAAAATAACCAAAATATCTTAACTAATGAAGTTTAGTGGCCTTAAATGTCGAGCATGTTCTCACTCTGCTTTGAGCTGGTTGCTTGTTTCAGCTGTGTTTACATTCTGTTCCATGCCGACTTCTTCTTCTGTTTAATGTTGGGTTGGAACGTTTAAGACACACTAGCACCCCCTCCTTTTCCAGTGATTTGGGGGTGTAATTACAGGTTTAAATATATCAACATTTTATTGCACATTTGTTCTATTTATATTGAGAAAGATAATACCACGATGATTATCGTTATAATTTTATCGCCCAGCTCTAGATAGTAGTATTGATGTACAACATGTAGTTGCTGTGTCATAAAGGTACAACACACCCTGTTAGTTTCAAATGTTTTCCATCAACCTCCCTGGTCTCTTTCACACCTTTCTTTCTGTTTCTGCAGTGACAGGTCCAGCTTATGAAAACCTGGTGTCAGAGATTATGTCTATGGGTTACGAGCGGGAGCAGGTAGTCAATGCACTCAGAGCCAGTTACAACAACCCAGACCGAGCAGTAGAATATCTGCTCATGGTGAGTATTGAGTATCCAACCAGCCTGTGTGCTGTATTTCCTGCTCGGTCTGTGACTATATTCTAACGTGTGTAGTTAATACTTTTGGTCTGCAGGGTATTCCAGCAGAGGCCAGTGATCTACCACCTCAGGAGCCAGTTAGACAAAGTGTGCCATCCAGCCTCCCTGCCCTGACCACACCACAACTACAACAGCAACCCCAGGCACCCCAGCAGACCCCAGCGGCCCCAGCAGCCCCAGCGGCCCCAGCGGCCCCAGCGGCCCCAAGCAGTAAGAGCACTCATTTATAACTTCCATCTGTTCTAATGTGTAATATTTGTCGGCCATATTGGACCTGAAAAAAGAGCCTGCTTTGGGAGCATAACCTGAAAGGTCAATCAACCAATCAATCACTTTATTTGTAGTCCCAAATCACAACAAACGTTATCTAAAGACGCTTTTACAAACATAGCCGGTCTAGACCACTCTATGTTAAATTATTAAAAGACCAAAGACCCAACATCAAGACATGATGCGATCCGGCCCGCCTCTTACTGACAGGACTCAGTCTTATCTAATCTTAATCCACCATGAGCATTGCACCTCGTTGTATTTAGCAAGTTACAGCGGCAAGGAAAAACTTCCTTTTAACAAGCAGAAACCTCGAGCCGGACCAGCCTCATGTTAGACAGCCATCTGCCTCTACTGAGTTGGGGTTGGAAAGAGGGATAGAGGAGAATAAGAGAGAGAGAGATGATAGGTGAAAAAATAACCCTGTACGAGGGTGCCAGTTGGCCTAGCGGTTCAAGCTTGTGCAGCCCATGTGCTGAGGCTATAGTCCCTGTCGCAGTGGTCGCTGGTTTAACTCTCAGCTACAACTGTTTACTGAAGGTCACCCCCCACGCTCCGCTCCCCACATTTCTTGTCGCTCTTCAGCTGTTTGATTTAAAAAAGGCAAAAATGCCCCCAAAATAAATTTACCAGGTGGAGTATGCTTTGCTGTCTTGAGTATGGTAGTATAAACAACATTAACACGAAAGCTGCATTTTGAATTCCTTATCAAACAACAGAATGTAAACTCCTTGTTGCTCGGGCAGAAAAGATCACATGCTAAGATTGTTTTCATCACTGATGTTATAGTCAGCCAGCTTTATTCACTGATGTTATAGTCAACCAGCTTTATTCACTGATGTTATAGTCAACCAGCTTTATTCACTGATGTTATAGTCAACCAGCTTTATTCACTGATGTTATAGTCAGCCAGCTTTATTCACTGATGTTATAGTCAACCAGCTTTATTCACTGATGTTATAGTCAACCAGCTTTATTCACTGATGTTATAGTCAACCAGCTTTATTCACTGATGTTATAGTCAGCCAGCTTTATTCACTGATGTTATAGTCAGCCAGCTTTATTCACTGATGTTATAGTCAGTCAGCTTTATTCACTGATGTTATAGTCAACCAGCTTTATTCACTGATGTTATAGTCAACCAGCTTTATTCACTGATGTTATAGTCAGCCAGCTTTATTCACTGATGTTATAGTCAACCAGCTTTATTCACTGATGTTATAGTCAACCAGCTTTATTCACTGATGTTATGGTCAACCAGCTTTATTCACTGATGTTATAGTCAACCAGCTTTATTCCCTACTCTAAGAAGAAGCAGGCACAAGTGGCAAAAAATTCAAACTAACAACATATGGATTGTAGGTTATGGGATTGTCCCTGTTTCCTGGAAATTCACAACTATCAAACTAAACATTTACAACAACTTTACCTGGCTAATCCTCTCCCCAGCAGGGTCAGTGTCTGCCATCCAGCCTCCAGCTGCTGGCGGAGGCTCCTCGACTACAGGGAACCCTCTGGAGTTCCTAAGGAACCAGCCACAGTTCCAGCAGATGAGACAGATCATCCAGCAGAACCCAGCCCTCCTCCCAGCCTTGCTGCAGCAGCTGGGCAGAGACAATCCGCAGCTGCTGCAGGTACCACACTAGTATGCTCAGTGGGTTTCTGCCTAGGAATAAAGTCTGTCTGTTACTTTTTATGTGTTTCTAGAAACTGTTGACAGATGTGTTGTAACTTTGAGAGAACATGATCACGTTTTTTTTTAAGACTTTCCAAGTATTGAAAGATTGAAAGAACGCTGGGGGTCTGGGAAACTGTATATCAGCTATGTCTCAGTATTCACATTTTTTATATTAATTACTTTCAGCAAATCACACAGCACCAGGAGCAGTTTGTGCAGATGCTGAATGAGCCACGAGGTGGAGACACGGGAGGGGAGGGCGCCGAGGCCCAGGGGTCACCACAAACTAACTACATTCAGGTCACCCCACAGGAGAAGGAGGCCATTGAGAGGGTCAGTAACCAGTGTCTGTATTAATCCTTGATAAACGGTCTCATTGTCTAGATAACTGCACAACATGCGCCATGATCAAAATAGTGAGCCCAAGTACATAAACCTACAACTTACCTGAGGATGTTCTAATAGTTTAATAATGTCTTTTAGTCTCTTGTCTGACGGTAACACGATGTCAGATGACTAATTGCCACTTTCGAGAGAGCTACTGGTCCTCCACGGCCACCGTCACTTAGGTAATGCGAATGGTTAGAATCGGACCACTAGATGTCGCTAATATACCCATTTCTACACACTGCACCTTCAAAGCAAAAAAAAGTAATTTATCCATCATGAAATAATTTCATATAAATGCAAAACCAAGAATATGTAAATCAATGTAAAGGGCCACAAGAAATAACACTCTTAAACTGCCTGTTGTTTCCACTGCTCTATTGTCTAACAGCCCAGAAAACCACTGAGATAAGTAAGTAGACATGTAGCAACACATCCAGCAACAGTGTTTTTAATACAACTGTAAGATGAGTGTACCACAGGAGCATTTGTTAGATGTCAGTTTATTCCTGTATCCTAATCATGTAACGTGTTGTGTTCCAGTTAAAAGCACTGGGCTTCCCTGAAGGCTTAGTCATCCAGGCTTACTTTGCCTGCGAGAAGAACGAGAACCTGGCTGCTAACTTCTTGCTACAACAAACATGGGACGATGAGTAACTTCACATCACCTGACACATCCCCGTTGGACAGAGGGCTGGAGAGGGGACGACAGTGCTGTACACAGTCAACAAGGGAGGGAGGAACAAGGAGAGCGAGAGCATTTTTTTCTCATGCCATGTGACTTTGGTCTAATGATAGTGATGATGATGAATACATGATATTATGATCATCATATGAGCTCACACTGAGCTGTGCCTCACTGCTGCTACATCATTACAGCTGCCGCTTGTGCCGAGTGAGAGAAGTCATGCCAGTAAATATCACAACAGTCTGCATCACCTTCACTGATCAACAGGCTTTTATTTAGAGAGATTTCTTTGCAGTTAGACCGGACAGTTACAGTTTGTACACCACAGAGTGTGACTGCAGTGAATACATGACTACAACCTATTCCAACATGAGCCTGTAACTTGCCCTTCATGTTGGATTCACCTGTTAATGTGATGCAAACTGTTGACCTCATTGTTTGAGAGCTAGCACTGCTTTATATCAAAGTTCAGGTCTGATCAACTCATTTTCTCTACTTCTTCATCCCAAACACTTAAAGTATCTCAGACCAAATGAGTCCAAAGAACACAAAAGTATCGTCAGGTTTAGACCTTTCATCAACAATGCAGACTTTGATGTGTGGTTCTGTCTATGGAAAATATATTATGCAGGCTATTTTCAATTGCTGTAGTTGTGATATGCCTCTGCCTATCCTTCCTGCAAGGAAAAATCAGATGAAATGATTTGAAAGAGGAGCAAAAAAAATACTAAAAGTGATAAAAAATATCACTGAATTACAAATATTTGAGTCATAATTGTAACTTATCCTTTAAATCCACTGTGTCTTAGTATTAGGGCTGGGCGATAAAACGATAATGATAATTATCGTGATATTATTTTTCACAATATAAATATATCAAATGTATGATAAAACATAGATATATTTATACCTGTATTTACACCCCCCAACCACTGGAAAAGAAGGGGGTGCTAGTGTGTCTTAAACGCTAGTTCCCACCCAACATTAAATAGAAGAAGAAGTCGGCATGGAACAGCCAATCATGTCGCAGGGTAAGAGGTAGGCAGGCTTATAGATGTTTGGAACGGAATGTAAACACAGCTGAAAAAGGGACAGCGACACTGAAGAAAACGCAAAACCTACCAGCTCAAAGCAGAGTGAAAACATGCTGGACAAAAAAGGCCACTAAACTTCATTAGTGAAGATATTTTGGCTATGTACTAGACTACTAAATCCCAGATACAAGCTAACAAACCGTCTGGTTTCTTCAACTTTCACTCAGGAGAAAAAAAATCTGCCTTTAGAATGATATGAAAGAATGGTTTCATATTTATTGTAAAAATTATTGATATTGACTGATATGAAAAATGTTATTGTGATAACATCTTTTTCAATATCGCCCAGCTCTATATAGCACCACACAATTTGGACTGTAGGATTCAAAAATCACCATTTAGTACTTAATGAAATTGTATTCGAGTGTAATGGTTAAGTGCTGTTTTATTGTTTGTGTTTTCTTTCTGTCATAAATGGGCTTCCAAAAACAGTAGACATGACTTTCAAATCCAATCTATCTGCTGTAGGCCAGTGGTTTACTTCACCGCTAACATAACTCTGCAGTCTATTTGGAACGTACAATGCTAGGGGTAGAACTTGTTTGTGCAGTTGTTTTATATTTTGCGGGACAAGAAGGGACACAAATTCACAACTTTGCTTGAGCTGTCATCACCCTCTTTCACTGTGGAGGGTTTTATGTTTTTGTTTTTCAGATGCAAGATCTTGAAGATTGACTATAAAGTGCCACATAGCATGCTTTGTTAGCTCAATATTTGACTTTTTATTTCAAAGATAGGTTGTGTTTTGTCTCCTTTGCTGGAAAACGAAACAGTCTAATGCTCACTTTAACACTGTCTGTTTCTCATATTACATCTTCTATGCATCTTAAAGTTGTAAGAGTTTGAGCCATTGCTCCCTCATGCCTTATCGGTTGCTAAAGACTTGAACACATTCAGTGTCATAAATGGTGTTGTAGTTTACTAGTGTTTCAGGTATTTCACAGATGTGTCCTAAGGTCTGGTGATCATCATTAAAGTTGTGATTATTTATAAATAATCACTTATTGTTTCAAATCAAACTAAAGGGAATTTGAATTTGTGCTAGAAGCCAAAACAAAACTCAAATATTTTTCCAGCTTTCGGCATGTGCTTGCTGTTTCTCCTTTTAATTATCCTTATTGTGTTTGAACTGGAAATGTCTGAAGTTTTGTATCATGCAATGTAAATGGGGTATACATACTTTGGGATAAAAGGCACTTTACTGTGACAAAGGCATCTCCTTAGCTGTGAGGGGTTGTTGGTTGCATGAGATTGTTACAGAGTTATTTATAGCATGGCAGCAGGTTAGCAATGATGAAGCCACCAGTGTGGTGTTGCTCTGATCTCAGTCTATTTGTTTTTACCCTTTTTGTCCATGTTTTGTTTTCTTTTTTGAGTTTGTATAAAACATGTACAATCTTAAGTACACCATTTTGCTGATTAGTTGTGGTTTGGTTTCAGCATTGTGTAAAATAAATGGCTTTTACAAAGTGGGAGAGACAAGTTGTTTATTTGTCGTGAATAACTTAATAAGCATGGGGGACCTTTCTAGACTACAGAACGAAGGAAACCAAATGAGGTTTTTGCATTTTCCCCAAAAAACAGGAGAGATTTCTATTTTCCTGGGACAACTGGTGAAAAAAGGGCAATTCTGGGAAAAACAGGATGGGTGACAACTCTAGTTTCCACCACAATTGGAAAATCAGTTTTTTAATTCGGAGTTAATTATTCAGAATTAAATAAGTCAGATTTTAAGTTTTCTCCTTCACGTTTACATGGAAATAGTAATTCCAAATTGAGGTTTTCATGGAAAACACGTTTCATCGTCTTTATTCAATTCCGCTTCAGGTCTGGGGGTTGGGAAGGGTTCTGATTGGACAGGGGCGGGCGTGACGTATTTACGTTTACCGGAAGAAAACAGACTCCAGTTCCTGCTTTTTTCATTTTCGGAGACCACACAATAAGTACAACTTTCGCTTTGATTTTGATTATAGGTTTGAATAAGCAGCTCGACACATACATACTGCTTCACTTTCGTCAGCTGAGGAGGAGAAGAGAGATAGATGACCGGAGAAGGGAGGCAGAAGACCGGACTTTGGCGAATCAAAGGAAAAGGGGACGAGCATGCGCAGAACGACCGGAATTAATTTAAAGTGGAATGAACGTATACATGATAGAGGAGTTATTCAATTTTGATTTAAAATCAGAATAAACCAGCCACTTACATTGGATTTAAGTTTAATTCGGAATGGTCATTTTCATTCGGAATTAGGTGTTTACATGGTCATTTTAAATCTTTTTAAAGAGGATTTAATTTTAATTCTGAATTAAAGAGGAATTAAAAGTCTCATATAAACGTAGCCACTGTTGCTTGAAATTAAAACATTTAAAACTGCTGTTGGTAGTCCTGGAATAAACATCAGTTCAGGAAGAGATTTCGAATCTCAACACTACCCCACCACGCCGGTTTTCTCTCGCTATACCCCTCTCCCCCCCTCTCGCTGCTCCTGTAAGCACCGCCCACAAACAGATCTGAGTGGCTCTGATTGGTCAGAGCTGATGGGAGCAATTGGAATTTATAGATTGCTGGAAAAAGAGGCAGAGATCTTGCCATATTCTCACAATGCCTAATTTATTATTGGCTGTTGATGAGTGTTATGACTTTTTTTTGTCAAGCACAGCAAAAAATAAGTAGTTTTTTTTTTTTACCCCAATCCTACCAACTGCAGCTTTAAAATGTATACATTTTCTTATAAATGTTAAAGCATAAGTAAAGAGCTTACACCCTTACAACAGACCTTTTAAAAAAGATGCTTCTTTTGCAGAAAATGAAGGTTAGGTCTAATAAAATCTTAACTGGAGTTTCGGTTCGGTTCGGGTTTGGCCGCTGAGGGGAGTGTTGCCTTGGAGAGGGAGGGTGGGTGCGTTCCCTCAGCAACAGGGAAGATGGCAGCTCTCACATCTCTCACCCAGGTAAAGATGCGGATATTTACAAATCAAATTAAAAGCTAAGATATTTACCAGCATCATGACACAGTATGTCTCCTTCATGACAATGTATTCTGATGTTTCTGTGGGCAGACCTTGAGCTCGCTCTAACGTGAAGGTAGAATGATGTCTGTGGAATAAAGGCCTGATTCAGACCGTTAGATAGCTACAGCTGGGGCGAGCTAACATAGCAGTGTAGCAACAACCCTACGATATAACAGACTTTAAACTTGATTATTACACATGCTAAGATATTATGCATCATGAGCACTGTACACAGAGTTGAGACAGACTGGCTTGTGCACGTTTCTTTCTGTGAATCAAAGCATTCAAGATATTACGGTTCAGTCCTGCAGCTAGCAAAACCCGAGCTAGCCGGATAAACATGCTCCTCAGGCTAGAGGGCGAGCTAACCTGAGCTACACTGAGCTATGATTGAATTAATGATGTGAGTCAACTCACTAATCTTCATGTACATTGTCAGCAAAGTCAACGTTAAGATTGATGAACACCCAGGGGAGCGATATTCCTGCCTGCAGCGATTGCGCAACAGTCATTATAGGGGAATTGAGTTGGTGTGTGATATCTTTGTTATTGATTGTGAGCAGCAAAGCTTGGATGTTATATCACTTCAACAAGAAACTGTGGTCAACGAGTATTTGAATCAGCTAGATAGATGAGTCAGAAACATTACAGCTCACACACTTGTTATTCCAGCTGGCCGAGGTGTAAGGTTAGCTCTGAAGTAGGGATGTAAGGATACACTCAACCCACGATTCGATTCATACGATTCTCGAGAAAACTGTATTGAACTCAAAATTTAAATAACTATTATTTTGTTTCAATTCTCAGATATGGACGGTTGCAATAAATATTTTTTCTCTTATATTTATTTGTAAACAAAGTAATCCTATTTCAATTTTAAGTTGTGTTGTAACTCAAATAAAACCACTGCACACTTTTTTCAAACTAAAATCACCATACCATAAAATACCTTGTTGGAAAATTTCAGAACAATTATACAGAAATGGAAAGTGAACAACTCCCAAATTAAAGTATTAAATATTAAAACAAATAAGGTAGATCTCTTTGAATTAGGGATGTAAATTTCAAGTGTTTTCCGTGATCGATCTTTGGAAATGTTAACGATCAATTATTGTTTAATCATTAAAAAAACATGAATGTTTTCCACGCCAAAATAATGCCAAATGCGTTTTTTCCCCTTAAAGTTGACATATTATGCTCTTTTTCATCAAAATATATTGGTCTAAGAGGTCCACAAAACATGTCTTTAGAGTTTATTGCTCAAAAAAACACTTTGAAATCAGATTTTGGCATGCCTGTAAACCCCTCTTTTTCAGCCCTGCTCAGAACAGGCTGTTTTCTGTCTCTGTGCCTTTAAATGAGAATGAGCTCTCTGACCACGCCCCCTCAAGAAGTTGATGTGGCCTCGGCTCTCCAGCACGTTGATCTAATGTTTACATGTTAGCTGAATATACACGGCTGCTCACAGACCCACGTTATTTCAACCCTCTGAATTTGATCCAGAATCTGATCCTGACGGAGAGGTGAAACCGACATTTGTGTTTATTAAGACAGCCTACAACTAGCATGCCTCCCTCCTAAGCTCCTTGTTAGCACACATGTGTGCAGGTGATGAAAAATGGAGGAGGACTTGAATTGTATTTTATACAGTCTATGGGCTGACCAAGATCCGAGTTCTGACTTCCGTTACACACAGGATGGCGTTGTGACATAAGAAAAACACTAAAAACTGAAACGGCTGGTTTCAGCACACATTTACAGAAAGGTGGAGAAATCAGAACGGGGCAGAATGGACTTTTTTCATTTTAGGGGGGTTTGCAGACATGCCAGGGAAACATATTTCAGGTAGAGAACCATTAAAAAGTCGATTTTGCACGATATGTCACCTTTAAATCAAATTTTCCCTCACGACCCAATGTATAACTGACGGTATTAAACAGCTACGGATCATAATGAAGGCTGATTTATACTTCTGCATTGAATCAACGGCGTACCCTACGCCGGGGGTCCGCGTAGCTCCCGTACCTACGCCGAGGCCTACGCACGTAGCTGACGTGCACCTCCTCCAAAATGTAACTCCACATAGAGCCGACGCGGACCGCAAGCTCTGTGATTGGTCCGCTCGGCGGCTTTGTCTTTCCCGCATTTACAGCACTTCCGG
This sequence comes from Notolabrus celidotus, assembly GCF_009762535.1. NCBI lineage: Eukaryota > Metazoa > Chordata > Actinopteri > Labriformes > Labridae > Notolabrus > Notolabrus celidotus. The sequence goes on along the minus strand of NC_048273.1, from coordinate 11,457,015 downwards.
GATCCCGGACATCGGCCGCACATCGGCCGTGTATTTCATCTCCTCCTGTCTATTCTTCATGTTATCATGTCTGTATGATAAACAGCAACATGTATCAGCTGTAGATTAACATAACATGCTCTGAAACTCTGTGGAAAAGTAAACAGAGATCGTAGCGGGACCGGAAGCAGGCGGCCGGCTATCAGAGAGACCGCACTGCCCTCAGGCGTTTCAGCTGAGAATTGCTGCGCGACACAGACACACCGACGCACAAGTATGTGGGGCTCATGTCTTCGTCAGCCCCTGCTAAGTAGGGGAGACGCAGAGGTATAAATCAGCCTTGAGGGGTTCAAAATGTTAAATACGCTGAATATCAACGTGAGGAGCAGGCTTATAAATAATCTTTGTGGACGCATGGTCATAGAGTGAAGACTCAGACTACAACATGTGGATTTACTGCAACAGGACAACTGAACAGAATCATATTTTGGACTCAGTGTCCAGTTTTCTCGTTCTTATTGAGAAAAATAAGCATTTAAACGTGGTCATGTGTTAGCAGGGAGCGCAACCGGGTCAGAATCAGTCCAGAAAAAAAGCGCTCGTGGAGACCTGTCACTCAGCTGCAGCCCCAAGCTGAGCGTCTCCGCTGATTCTGAAACATTCTTTAAACTTAAAACACCTCCACTCATCGAGTGACGAGAGAGCAGCGCAAGAGACTTCATGATGTTGAACAAGCGGAGTATAATGCAGATAGCTCCATCTACTGTTTAAAAATAATATTCCGATACAAATTTTGTTGAATCGATTTTAACCCACCCTTATTTGTATCGATTTTTTGTCTTGCGATATATCCTTACATCCCTACTCTGAAGTGAAAATCACAGTTCATTGCTTACCTGATCACAGTACTGTTAGATGGAGGAACCTCACCTATTGAGAGAAGAGCATGCGGTTGATTTAGTGCTATAATATTTTCTCTCTGTCACAGTTGTCAAGCGGGGCCCCTGTTTATGAGAACTTCTACAGACAGGTAAGATGATGGGTCAAAGTGTAGCCGTAGTTTGTTTGAACCCTACACTAGAGATGTTGTCAGATGTCTAAGAGCGAGCTCCCTATTGTTGATGAAATGAGGAATTAATTGTTGTTTAACATGCAACAATGCTCAACTTAAGAAATTGCCAATGTGTGTTCTGGTCCTAGGTGGATCCTGGGAATACGGGGAGAGTGGGACCAACAGAAGCTGCCTTGTTCTTAAAAAAGTCTGGACTCCCTGACGTTACTTTGGGAAAGGTAGGCAAAAGTTACACTGTTCTCTGTCTGTGTGTAGTGTATCTGTAGTTCCAATGTTATTGTTATTGTTGAATTGTGTTGGTGTGTTGTGAACTAAAATTATTCAGGCTCTAATTGTGGATTGTGCAAGGACTGAATTTCTGCCATTAACATAATAACCTATTATTTAGCTTCAAGCTATGTTATTGTATTTACACCTTTTTGCTCCAAATGGCAAAAAACAAGGACTTTCTTAGGCCATTGTTTAAGCTAGTGATTGGCGATATTGATAAAGATATTGTCATGATAACATTTTTCATATCAGTGGATATCGATCATTTTCACAATAAATATCAAATAGTTATTTCATGTCATTTTAAAGGCAGATTTTTTTCTCCTGAGTGAATGTTGAAGAAACCGAACGGTTTGTTAGCTTGTATCTGTAGCTTTAGTAGTCCAGTAAATAGCCAAAATATCTTAACTTGATCATGTTTTCACTCTGCTTTGAGCTCAAAGGTTTCACGTTTTCTTCAGTGTCGATGTCGCTCGTTTCAGTTGTGTTTACATTCCGCTCCAAACGTCTTTAAGCCTGCCTACCTCTCAACCTGCGACATGATTGGCCGTTCCATAAATATATCAACGTTTTATCGTACATTTGTTGTATTTGTATTGTGAAAAATAATATCCGGATAATTGTTCATTTATCGCCCAGCCCTAGTTTAAGCGACTCTAATGTGAATCACTTTTTTATTTGTGTAATGAGTACACAACAACCACACCCATTAATTGCAAATGTCACAGGTGCCCAGGTTTTAAAGGAGCATAATGATAAGAGGCTGTGATAATTTTCTTTAAACCTGTTTTGTCTTCGGACATTATGGACACTCTGCAAATTGGCCGATGTTTGCATGCTGGGTGCAAATGCATGTGCCGGAAATGGATTTGTAATAGTGCTGGGTTATATTGAAAAATATGTATAATGAAAACATTTTTCATATCAGTCGATATTGATTAATATCAAATTATTCTTTCATAACATTTTAAGGACAGATTTTTTTCTCTTGAGTGAAAGTTGAAGAAACCAGACGGTTTGTTAGCTTGTATCTGGGATTTAGTAGTCTAGTAAATAGCCAAAATATCTTAATTAATGAAGTTTAGTGGCCTCTCTTGTCGAGCATTTTTTCACTCTGGTTTGAGCTGGTAGGATTCACGTTTGCTTCTGTGTTGCTGTCGCTCGTTTCAGCTGTGTTTACTTTCCACTCCATATGTCTTTAAGCCCGCTTACCTCTTACCATGCGACATGATTGGCTGTTCCATGCTAACTTCTTCTGTTTAATGTTGGGTTGGAACTAGTGTTTGAGACACACTAGTACCCATTCCTTTCCAGTGGTTGGGGGGTGTAGTTACAGGTTTAAATATATTACAATTTGTTATATTTATATTGAAAAAAATAATATCATGATAATCATCGTTATCGTTTGATCGCCCAGCCCTAGTTCTGGTCATTACGTTTTATTGTTCTTTAGTTGTAAGAGGTAAAACATCAGTAGAACTGGGATTGTGCTCTTACACCTTTGGGTTTTCAGTTTTGTTTTACCCTGAAGCGGACATTACATCTTGGGTTCATTGAAAAAAATCTGTCCAGTCACCTACTTTGTTTTTTCACAGCTATGGACACTAGCTGCTGCTGCTGTTGTTATTGCTCAATATTGCTTGTTGTTGATGCAATCACAGTGACATTGTTGCCATGGGCAGATGTGACAGCTCATCAGGCTACATCAGAAGCCTCACAATGACAAAGCAGAAAAAACAAACAAACAAAGATTTTAGACATTTGAACAGATCTATTGTTTTGGCTGTTTATTAAAGACTGATTTATACTTCTGCGTCGCCCCTACGCAGCAGTGGCTGATGTGGACATGAGCACTAGATACTTACTTTTCCACAGTGACTCAGAGCGTGTTATGTTAATCTTCAGCTGATACATGTTGCTGTTTATCATACAGACATGATTACATGAAGAATAGAGAGGAGGAGACAAAATACACGGCCGATGTCCAGGATCCCGGAAGTGCTGTAAATGCGGGAAATACAATGCTGCCGAGCGGACCAATCACAGGGCTTGCGGTCCGCGTTGACTCTACGGGTAGTTCCATTTTGGAGGTGCACATAAGCTATGTGCGTAGGCCTCTATGTAGGTACGGGAGCAACACGGACACCCAGCGTAGCCTACGCCGGGTGTCCCTCAGCCAAGTCAGAGGTCCTGAGCATTCTGGGATGAGATTTCAACTGAAGCATAATATGTTCTTGATGATTAAAATCCAACTTAAATCATATACTGTCATTATTTTTGAATAGTTAGATAAAGTACAGTGTTATAAAGACACGTTTCATTCAACTATAGTTATTGTGTGGCAGCTCAATTAGAAGCAGATATGATGGTTGGATAGCTTAAGGCTACATCATGCACTGAAACAGAAACAGCAGGTCTGAGAATATGTTCTTTTCTCTCACTTTGCATTTCATGAGATTCAACATTTGACGCTTGCAGCTATCACATGCTAAAGTCACCAAGCAGCCCTTTCTTGCCAGACATTCAGTTGCACACATTAGATAAGAACCAAAGAATTAACACACATGTTAAGTCCAACATTTTGCTAGTGTGATCTCCTTCATGAGCACGTATCTGAAGAGAGACTGCTTTCTTTACCCCTTCAGTCTTTCTTTCTTTGTTTTGTTTTTTTATTTCCTTTCAGTGTTAGTGAAAGAGATGCACAATTTTTTGGTGCTTTGCTGGCGAGGGTGCTGGGTTACCTTTGCGGTTAGATTGCAACCCCATTGTACAGAGGCGTTAGTCCTTGAAGGAGGCGGCTCAATTTCTATTTCCTGTTCTGTCTCTCTTGCAGAGTGCTAGAAATGTTGGATGTTGTTGTGCATTATCATCACAACATGTATTGACTGTACAATCTTACAATGATGTCCTTGCCCATTAGGATTTTTTGAAAGATATAATTTATTACATCACAATTCAAGTCATATTTCACTCACAGCCCAGCAGCCCAGCAGCTCAGAGAAACAGTACACATCTGCATGATCCACTCACTCTGTTACAAACTACCACTGAGCTATTCTGCTTGTGTTGTGTCTGGCAAAGCTGCAATGGTTTTCTTTAGTTGGCCTCTTAACAAGTCAGAGGTGTGAGGATGAGGATGTGGGGTAAATAAATAAAGGAGACCATGACCACATTCTTGGCAGTAGAGCTGGGCGATATTGAAAAATATGTTAACACAATAAAATATTTCATGTCAGTTGATATTGATAATTATCAAGATAAATATCAAATCATTATTTCATTTCAATTGAAAGGCAGAATTTTGCTCCTGAGTGAAAGTTAAAGAAACTAGGGGTGTCCCAATCCGATATTGATAATGGATATCGGTCCGATATCAGCACAAAAACCAGTATTGGATTTTATCAGCCTGCATCTAAAATCTCTGATATAAGCACTCCGATATAAGCAGCCCATTCCAGACTCCACTCCAGCACTTCTATCCAGCAGCTCCCGGATCCAGCATGCAGAGCCCACGTGATCAGAACAACAACAGCGTGTGCTATGAGTAGGAGTTATGTCGGCTGTGTGGCAGTATTTTCGTTTAAGTCTGAAAAACACGTACCAGTTTCACACAACAGCAGCTCAGTGCGAAACTTAGTCATGCACAAGTTTCCCGTGGTGGCACAGAACCGGGGATGTTTAATACGACCAACCTGAACGCGCATTTGAAGCAGCATCACAAAAAACAGCACAAAAGAATGTTTTCTTTTTAATTTTTAGCAGTGAGAGGCTAAATCATTTAACTTAAGATATTCGACAAAAGTGTTGTATTTATTGTTCTCTGTTTGAGTAATATCACTTGATCAAGCCTTTTCTAACATTCCATAATACAGAATAAGTAATAAAAGTATGTATGATTCATGCTGATATCGTATCGGATCGATATCGGTATCGGCCAAAACTTAAGGCTGCAATACCGGTATCGTATCAGAAGTGAAAAAGTTGTATCGGGACACCCCTAAAAGAAACCAAATGGTTTGTAGGCTTGTCTCTGGGATTTAGTACTCTGAAAGGCTTCTTGAATCCCTAATATTTGAAAGTGCAAACAGGAAGCAGGTCTTTTGTGTAAGATGAGATTTTAGTGAAGTTTTTGTTTGTAGATTCAAATTTTTCTTTAATGTTGGTAGGTGCTGCACAATATATCTAAAATTCACCCATCGCGATATTAACATGCGGGATATACATATTGCAAAAGACCGCTTGAATTGCGATAAATTGTACTCCGTGTGCCATGTATTCACCCTCTGCATGATAATGTATTTGGCCAATCAGATGGAGCCCTACTGCCCTATATGCGTGCCCCCTACGCCCACAGTGATAAATGTTCATCAACGACTGATTGTCTCACGACAAGAACGAGACTATGACGAGCTAAAGTGCATCACTGACAATAAAAACTCTGACGAACGAATGTTTAGCTTTTGTTGACGAGTTTTATTTGAATCAAGAGAATCAAAATATCTTTATAGTGGTCACATCGAGACTGTTTTTCGATTTACTGTTTAGCATTGACAGACTAAATCATTTAACTTAAGATATTACACAAGTGTTAAAAGAGTGAAATGTTCACTATTTAAACACTTGGTAGCCCTGATACCGATATCTGATGGACTACATTAATTATTTTAAAGAGAGAAAATGTTTTAGCAAAAATGAAAGACTAAAATGTGACTAAAACTATAAAAGACTGAAAAGACTAAAATCTGACTAAAACTAACAGGCATTTTCGTCTAAAGACTAAGACTAAATCTAAGTTTGTTAATTGTTAATATAGCAGCTCTAAGCGACTTGCTGTCTAGGGTCTATGTTAGCAGCAAATCCAAAGTGGAAATACATTAACATTGTATACTTAAGTATTTGTTTATTTATCGCAAGTCATATTGTCATCGCAATATTCAACAACGTTAATCGCGTATCACATGTTTTCCTAATATCGTGCAGCCCTAATTAGCACCCCCACCCTTTCCAGTGGTTGGGGGGTGTAACTACAGGTTTAAATATATCAACATTTTATTGCTCATTTGTTCTATTTATATCGAGAAAAAGAATATCATGGCAATTATCCATATCGAATTACCGCCCAGCCCTAGTTGGCAGAGGTTTCACTACCTGAAATTTAAAACACATTTCCTTACATCCCTTTGGTAGCTACGCACTGACTGACTGTGAAGGTGTGGTTGTAAATGAATGAGTGACATTAGCTATTCATCCTAAGATTACATTTGATTGAATACATTTCTGTAAACCCAGGAACACATGAGTGTTCAAATGTTTTATTTATAAGTTTTGTAAGTCTTTTCTGTTGTGTGTGTTTGTGTGTTGTGTTTCAGATCTGGGATTTGGCGGATCCTGATGGCAAAGGCTTTCTTGACAAACAGGTAGGAAACAATCACATGACAGACTACAGCTAAAATCAGCAGAGTAGAAAGGGTGCTCATGTTTGAGATGACAAGAAGTCTTTCGGCACTTTTCTCTATAAATCCTTATTCAGTTTTTCGACCTACTGATGCTGTACAACAGTGGGATTTAATCCACAGCATGAAATAGAAAATATCAATCAAACTTTATTTGTATAGCGCCAAATCACAACAAATGTTATCTCTTTTACAAACATAGAAGGTCTAGGCCAAACTCTATGTTAGATTATTAACAAAGACCCAACATCAAGACAGGATAAGATCCAGCCCCCTCTTACTGACCGGACTCAATCTTATCTCATCACAATCCACCATGAGCATTGCACCTCGCAGTATTTAGCTAGTTACAGTGGCAAGGAAAAACTTCCTTTTAACAGGCAGGAACCTCGAGCAGAACCAGACTCATGTTAGACGGCCATCTGCCTCGACCGAGTTGGGGTTGGAAAGAGGGATAGAGGAGAATAAGAGAGAGAAAGAGATGATAGTGATGAGAAAGATAGTGATAGCAATAGTAGTAGTTGTAGCAGGTCGTCTACGGCAGCGACTCAGAGGAACCTACGAGACAAGGGAGCTTAGGGACTCCAGAAAGGTCTATGGTTAGTAACTTTAATGGGACAGGGAGAGTTTGATGAATATTTTTGTGTCCCCATGAAAACACAGAAACAGTTGAAAATGCCTACATAAGCTTACCAGACCAGTAAGTAGTGGGTCAGTCTGTCACTTCAAACACCATTGTGGGCATGCTTTTTGAGGGAGTGGCAAATGTAAACAGTTTTTGAACTGTCATTGGAGTGGTGCCTATTGAGCATAATACAATTATTTTACCTATATACCTATATTTTAGGTAGTAAAATAAACAATAAATCCCATGTGCAAGTTGGGGTAATGCCGTCAGTGTTTCCCAAAACCTCAGTTTCAGCTTTCCCCACTAATACAGACTAAAAGGTTTTTTCCAGGACCTCCATTTTCAGTGACCTAAAACTGCGTTTACGTGAAGCCAAACACAGAGAAAAACTGTTTTTACTGTCCACACGCATGCTAAATGGGTAACACTATGTTTTCTCTTCCAGGGGTTCTATGTAGCTCTGCGGCTGGTGGCCTGTGCTCAGAGCGGTCAGGAAGTCAGTCTGTCCAGCCTCAACCTCACTATCCCTCCCCCAAAGTTTGTGAGTGTGACTTCACCTTAAAAAGCTCAATCTATCTACATATATTTTAAATTAAAACGAATTGCAACAGCTATTGTCTGTAGGTATATTTGCAACACATATTATTAATTTGTTAGCATCAGTCTTTTGCTTGTGAACCAATCGTGTCCTATATGTTTTACATGTCTACATTTTTTTGTCTGATTTCAGAAGGACACCAGCAGTCCATCCCTAAGCAGCACAGTGTCACTCCCCACTGAATTACCCTGGGCTGTTAGGGTTTGTTTAAACACACACACACACACACACACACACACACACACACACACACACACACACACACACACACACACACACACACACACACACACACACACACACACACACACACACACACACACATTCAAGATGTGATAATAAAGATGTTTTCAGAATGACCTGGGAAGTAATGAGGAAATTAAGTTCCTAATAGTGTATAATTAGACATTATAACATCACATTTCACATATCAGCACTATTATGTTTTTTTGTAAAACCTTACTTACGTTTGATTTTGTGATTAAGCATGAGCTCTTTCATCAAATCAAAAGGCAGAGTCAGGCTCCGTCAGTCTGACATTTAAAGATCAAGCCTTCTGATAACTCTCTCTCTCGTGTCTTTTCCTTCATAGCCTGAGGAGAAAGGTAAATTTGATGGGATTTTTGAGAGTTTGGCTCCAGTCAATGGCCTGCTGTCTGGAGAGAAGGTCAAACCAGTCCTGATCAACTCAAAGCTACCTCTGGATATCCTTGGGAAGGTATTGACTCAACTCTTACATTGTGTATAAGATGAGCGATGCTGGTTCAGTGACCTAAGGAATCAACGACTGACTGATTGTTTTAGAATATAATCTGTTATAGTTCAGTCACTTATTGAACAATGCTGAATGTCCTAATCATGTTTTTTCGTTATTAGGTTTGGGACCTCAGTGACATCGACAAAGACGGCCATCTAGACAGAGATGAGTTTGCAGTGGTGAGAGTGATATAATTTTCATTGTAGACTGAACTACTGTATTTTGTTTTCAATCTTAATATCCTTGCAATTAATTGTAGGTACACCAAATAACCCCTTTTCAGAGTGTTATACCAAAGAATATCTCCATAGAGTAATAATAATAATAATAATAATAATAATGATAATAACAATAACAATAACAATAACAATAATAACAATAACAATAACAATAATAATAAATATAGTGAAAATGATTTTAAAAACATAATAATAACAATAAAACAATACTTATGATAATAATAATGATAAAAATAATGATGATAATAACAACAATAACAATAATAACAATAATAATAACAGCAATAATAATAATAATGATAATTGTAATAAGGATAATAACAATAATGATAATAATAATAATAATAATAATAATAATAATAGTAATAATAATAATAATAATAGTAATAGTAATTACAGAAAATAATGGAAGAAAAGACAAGCACATTTTCCTGTGTGTTGCAAAGTGTTCAAGGAGTGTGCCATAACCAAAGGATGTTTTCCTTAGTTTTGTGCATGCCTGTGGAATCCTGAGCATTAAACCAATCACTTGAGCCAGTATGATAGTTACTACAGGACTAGGTCAATAAAGTAGTGATGTAGGACTCAATATTTACAGAAAGAGCTCTATAGATCAGAGTTCTATCACACTCTAATGTTGGTCTGAATGACAACTGAACCTTCAACCATGAAAGCTATTTTCATGACATGGCCACTGAGTTTATTTTCCCTTAGAAGTTGATCAACAAATCAAAACTGGCCCTGTTAGTTGTTGTATCACAAGTCTGTAAAGAACCTGAAACAAATTGATTCAATAACTCACTGAGCCTCGAGCAGAATCTGGTTCTGCTCGAGGTTTCTGTCTGTTAAAAGGAAGTTTTTCCTTGCCGCTGTAACTAGCTAAATACTACAAGTGCAATGCTCATGGTGGATTCAGATGAGATAAGTCCTGTCTATAAGAGGGGGCTGGATCTTATCCTGTCTTGATGTTGGGTCTTTGTTAATAATTTAATATATAATATGGTCTATACCTGCTATGTTTGTAAAAGCGTCTTGAGATAACGTTTGTTGTGATTTGGCGCTATATAAATAAAAATTGATTGATTGATTGACTGTAGTTGAAGCCAAGCCAGTATTTATTTTACATTTGATAATGTCTTCTTTGTTAAATCTAAATCAGCAAACCTCTTTATAGTCTATAATTACAAATCACATGGAAGGAAACAAAGTATTTTTATATAGTGTTGATTTTGTAAAACTTGTGTTTTTTTTTTTTTTTTTACAGTGGTGCACCTTTTTAGTATGCTAACCAGCTAACGATCCTATAATGCTCCTTCAAACGCTTATTACAAAGTGAACAACAAATGTGGTTTTATAAAGACTTATGTAACCAGTTAGTATATACAGTATGACTAGCATTATGTGTGTCCTCAGGCCATGCACCTTGTGTACCGGGCCTTGGAGAAGGAGCCTGTTCCTGCACTCCTTCCCTCTACCCTTGTCCCTCCATCTAAGAGGAAGAAGAGTTTGGGCTCGGTGGCGAGCTCTGCGCCTGGACTGCCTGCTAGTCCTCCTCCTCCAAAAGACTCACTGCGCTCCACACCCTCTCATGGCAGCATGAACTCACTCAACAGTACCGGCAGCCTGTCGCCCAAACACACACTCAAGTCTGGACCGGTAATTCATACTTTTTACACAAAACTTAGAAACAGTTAGCAGTAAGGTTTATAACTCATGGGCGTGGCCGGTAATTGTTATTAAAGCCTTGAAAACATTCTAAATCATACAGACTGACAACAGCTTCCTGCACAAGAGCAAAATTTAGCAATTTTATGACAAAAGACAAAAACTCAATTTTTCTGTTTCAGCATTCGGTGTCCTGGGTGGTCCCAGTGTCAGACCGTGGTCGCTATGATGACATCTTCTTGAAGACTGATGCTGATCTGGATGGTTTTGTCAGTGGACTTGAAGTAAAGGACATCTTTATGCAATCTGGAGTGTCTCAGAATGTCCTCGCCCATATATGGTAGGGCATCATCTATGCTCTTGTTGATGTTTCTGGCTTTACAGTTCATATGCGTTGTGTTGGATTTCTGTAATTTACCAATTATTTGCTTGTTGCCATTCTTTATTTATTTATTTATTTATTTTTTACAAACAAGCCCTTATAAATGGCTATTAAGCTACAAATACAGGCTTTATTAATGAGTAATATAACATGTACTAACTTTTAAAGTTCAATGTTAACTCAAACAATTTATATCGTTCAGATGAAGGCAACAGCTTACTCTGATTTTTCTGTGTGCATCATGTCTGCTACAAGTACAGTATTTCTGGAAGAAACTGTAGTTGAAACCCTTCTTAACTAGTTACTCACATATTCAGAGCCCACGTCATCTCTTTCCTTTCATTAGTCCAGTTCTGCTCAGCATCATTGTCAGTCTGTTTGCTGTAACTGAGTTAACTGAATATTTATCTGCAGGGCTCTGTCAGACACCAGGCAGATAGGCAAGCTGACCAGGGAGCAGTTTGCCCTCGCAATGTATCTCATCCAGCAGAAAGTGAGCAAAGGCATCGATCCTCCTCAGGCCCTGACTGCTGACATGATCCCTCCCTCTGAAAGAGGCACACCTGTACCAGTAGGTTGCACACACAAACAGTGCATATACAAGATTCAAGATTCTTTATTGTCCTTATGCAGGCATAATGAAATTTTTGCAGACTCCAGGCAAGGCACATAAATAAAAACACACATAAATAAGTACATAAAAAGTAATAATATACTATAGCACAGTGTGGTTTCTTTGTGTCTTTGTATCTCATGGGCTCAGGGGGTCTCGAGCAGAAGAGGTCTGTTTTTAAAATGTGGTCCTTGCTGGAAATCCTTGATTTGTATATTGTATGTAGAGTTTGGTGTAATAACTTAAGACATGAGCTGGAAGTGTAACTGTTGCTGTATTTGATCATTACTGCCAGTAACTGTTTTCTCTGTGGCTGCAGAGTATGTCAGGATACATGACTCCTGTGGGATCAGAGATGGCTGCTCTGTCTGAGATGAGACGGGTGAGTCAATAATTCTCCTTAGATTTTCGCCTCCGCTCTGCTATACATCCGATTTCTTGCTTTCTGCTGCAATTTTTGTAGTTTGCTAAATCTGCTGGTTTGGCAGAGGAAAACTTGACAATTTTAATCACATAGACTTGGAAATGGAAAATTGGAGGAGAGGTAAATCAGCTAAACCAAAGACATTCACCACCCTCTGTTCTCGCTTGCCATGCTGATATTTCTACCTCTTCCCTCTTCCTCCTCTCTCAGGCAATAATGTTCAAGTTGTGGGTAGGTAACACGGACCTACGGTGTATAAACTATAAATGCTTTCAGTGGCTGGCTGTTGGGGCTGATTACTGGGAAGCATTTGCAATAAGTTTTTTCCATTCCAATACAGTGCAATGACATTGTCTCACCCTGTCAACTGGTCGAAGGTCAGATTCAAGACTGCTCTGATTGGCTAACTGGATTTAGGGCTGGGCGATAAAACAATAACGATGATTATCGTGACATTATTTTTCTCAATATAAATATAACAAATGTTCAATAAAACATTGATATATTTAAACCTGTAATTACATCCCCCAACCACTGGAAAGGAGGGGACGCTAGCGTGTCTTAAATACTAGTTCCCACCCAACATTAAACAAAAGAAGAAGTCGGCATGGAACAGCCAATCATGTCTCAGGTTAAGAGGTAGGCAGGCTTAAAGATGTTTGGAGTGGAATGTAAACACAGCTGAAGTTAGAAAACATGCTCGACAAGGAAGGCCACTAAACTTCGCTAGTTAAGATATTTTGGCTATTTACTAGGAAACTAAACCCCAGATACAAGCTAACAAACACATAGACTGTATATAAAATGGACGTCATTTCGCTTGGCTCGAAGTGAGGCTGCCACAAAAATTGCTCCCCCTAGTGGCTGGCTGCAGTATAGGTCAAAAACTCTGTCTCCCTCATTCATTTGAATGGGGCTGCTGTCAAACTGTAAAAAATAAATACACGTCATACGAACGTTTCTCACATCCGTATGCTGGGGTGATATGTAGTTATTATTTGACTGTTTTGTGTTTAAGGCCTCTTTGTTCAGAAAAGTTTCTTTTTCATTAGTTATCAGAGGTTAAAAAATGGGGTTTTACATCCGGGTTTGCTTTGATTGACAGCTGCCGTAGAGAGAAACTCCGCAGGACCTCGGGACACTACGCTGTAGGGCAGAGCTTGTTACCGTGGAGAAACACAAATTCCCTATTGTGCAGACTCTGGCTGCAGAAAATGTACAAGATGTCAGCTTTCTGGAACAGGATATTTTGGCTTCAAAACCGTACAATGGTAAAAGGCGGAGTGACGCTGTCCATTATATATACAGTCTTTGAACAAAACTGGTTTCTTCAACTTTCACTCGGGAGAAAAAAATCTGCCTTTACAATGATATGAAAGAATGATTTGATATTTATTGTGAAAAATTATCGATATTGACTGATATGAAAAATGTTATTGTGATAACATCTTTTTCAATATCGCCCAGCACTAACTTGGTTCCTTTGGATTTAGTATTTTTGACAAGAGTGGTTGTTTTCTGATGTTCAGAAAGATGTGAATCAGCCAATCATTCATACTAAAAGCAGCCTGTCTACTTCCAACAAGTGTGACTACTACAGTTTAATAAATGAGCAGTGAGGGCCCTTTTATTTTCTCACATTCTAAGAGTAACATCACCTGCAAATACCAGCAAATTGTTAAACACCACCATAACATTTTTTCAAGCGGGTTAACATTTATTTACACAATTAATGAATACAAAGTCCTGAATCTTCCCTGTGTTTGGCAGTTTTTCAGTGGTGGTGACACTCCCCCACATATTGGTGATTTACCCAGCCCCCACCTCTCGATTCAACCTCTGTGCTGCTCCTCTTATTGAGCACTGGTTTCTCTCCTATCCTCTCGTTTCCTCTTCCTCCTTCCTTTGGCCTGGTCTGCCTTGGCTCAGTTGGTATCATTTCATCAACCCACATTGTTATATCGATAAAGTTTACTTTGCCAACTTCTTTTCTGTTTTGTCTTCCTCCCTCCCTCCTCTCTGTCTGTGTGTGTGTCTCTCTCTTTCTCTCTCTACAGGATAGCTCCAGTTCAGTTGGTTCGGGGGAGTTCACTGGCATCAAGGAGTTGGATGACATCAGCCAGGAGATAGCTCAGTTACAGAGGTACAAATCAATAACACTGACGGCAAGTAAATAACATGAGATAACTGAAAATGTAAACAGTTTGTACAATACTATAATGTAAAAGCTGTGTAGAAACTAGGATTACATCAAACAAACACTTTCTGCAACACAGTATTTGTACCATCAACTTTTAGCTCACCTGATGCAGTCAAAACATAATGCAGTAACAACAATAGCAATAATGATACAATTTGGAATGTTTTTGTAATTGGCTTTGCAATTCAAGCTTAATCTTTGATTTTAATTTCACTGTTAGTTAAACTCTGATAAATGTACTTGGTGATGCCCTGTGTCAAAGCACTTTCAGTTTTGCCAAACTTGTCACTTTACTGCAGTCAACGACCCTCCCCAGTCAACCTCTTATCATCAGCTCCCTTACTAATCCATTCCCATCATCAAAACTCAGGCTTTTATCATTTTATGTAGCATAAGGAGGCACAGACCACATCCTGTCTTGGCCTCTGAGATCTCGGTTTGTTCCCCTCTTTGCCCTGCTTCTAAAAAGTACAACACAAATTCAAGTCAAGTTGAAAGTAGAATAGAATATAACTACAACATGAATCATCTGTTTAAAATCAGTAACCAAGGAACAGATTTTAACACTTAAAAAACATCAACTGTATAATTGAAGAGCAAAACAGTGACAATCAAACTACATGCAAATGCAGGTCAAGATAAAAAGAACAATTCTGCCATTGCGCTGTGCACTGTGTGTGTGTTGATTATTTTACAGTGTGATCAGATGAAATAGTACAAAGAGTGTTCACTGGTACCAGAACAACTGACTCACAATTCTAGATTTTTAACTTGGTTGGAAATGTATTTGCCAACCTGAGAGTCCTAACAAAGTTTTTTTGTCTGTATATTTTTTATTCATTGTATTTTTTTATTTATCATATCAACATTTTTGATTATATACAAGTTTACCTTACCATAATGTTCATCTTTAAAACCATTTAATTGCAAGATTCTTCAAGAACCTTTAACTCAGTGTAGAAGATATCATCATGGGGCGCAGGCTGGCCTAGCAATCAATGTGTGTACAGAGGCTGTAATCCTCGTAGCAGCGTTGACTAGTCCGACTCCCCACATTTCCTGTCTCTCTTCAGCTGTCCTATCCAATAAAAACAAAAATGCCTCCAAAATAAAAAGAAGATGTCACTATTTTAATTTCCAAATACATACATGTAAAACATTTTACAACAAGAAAGAATTGAGGCCAAGCTGGTGTCTACCAGTTGCAGTATCCTTTGAGAGATAAGGCAAAGGCTTGTTGTTTGCAACGTGTATTTGGTGAAGAAGTTATAGATTTTAGCTAGTGGGCCTGTACAACATAAAGACAGGATACGATCCAGTCCCCTCTTACTGACAGGACTCGATCTTATTTCATCTAAATCCACCATGAGCATTGCACCTCACAGTATTAGCTAGTAACAGGGTCAAAGAAAATCGTCCTTTTAACAGGCAGAAACCTTGAGCAGAACCAGACTCATGTTAGACAGCCATCTGCCTCAGAGGTGAGGGATAGTAGTAGCTGTTGCAGCTGGAGTCTGGAACGTCAACGGCAGCAGGCCATCTACAACAGCGACTCAGAGGAACCTATGAAACAAGGGAGCTCAGGGACTCCAGAAAGGTCAATGGTTAGTAACTTAAATGGGACAGGGAGAGTTAAAGTAAGTGGAGGGGGCTTGAGATAAGGTCCCAGTGTGTCAGTGTGCCAGTTCCCCCGTCAGTCTAAGCCTATAGCATCATAACTAAGAACTGGTCCAAGCCTGAGCCAGCTCTAACTATAAGCTTTATCAAAAAGGAAAGTTTAAGCCTAATCTTAAAAGTAGAGAGGGTGTCTGCCTCCGGACCCTGACTGGTAGATGATTCCAAAGGAGAGGTGCCTTATAACTGAAGGTTCTACCTCCCATACTACTTTTAGAGACTTTCATAAATGATGATAGCAAAGATGATGAACACAGCATCAGAGGTTTGGATAGCAGCCAGCAGCTAATTCCAAAACACCCTCAGCTTTGTTTTTTTGCTGTACGACCATTCTTCCGTGATAAAATGCACACTTGAAAAGGAAACACGAGTCAGATGTGGACAAGCTTTACTTTTCATCTTGGCTTTCTCATCTTGCTGCATTCTTCTTTTTCCATCTCATTCATCCATTCATTCAGCCACCCTGCCAACTGTCCACTCTTCCTTTGATGTGTGTATTTTATCAATTTTTGTTTGTTCACCACTTATTCTCCATGCTGCGTCAGCACTCTTGCCTTTACCCAGTGGAATATTCTAAGGTAAACACACCAGCTACCGAATATCTATGGACTTTTATTTTGCCAAATCTACTCTGACACCCTCATGTGGTCAGGGGTTCTGCCATCTTCTATTCATGCATAGTTGTTTTAAGTGGGCTTCACATATGTGCTTTTTTTTAAGTTGACTGTCTGAGGTTAAGAAGCAGAATTTGTTAAAGGACAGGTTCTCGTTTTATCAAGTCTGTGAAAACCAAATGTTCATGCGGCATACTTTGCTAACTGTAGCCACTCCGTCTTTAATGGTGGCCCTGAAGAGATCTGTTTTCATAGCGGTTTACATCCAAGTGATAAGGCAAAAAATCCACATACCTCCTTTTGTGTAAAATTAACCAAATTTGATATGTGGTGTCTTCAATCAATCTTTATTTGTATAGTCCTATCTTTCCGACAGGACTCCATCTTATCCCCATCTTAATCCACCATGAGCATTGCACCTCGCAGTATTTAGCAAGTTACAGCGGAAAGGAAAAACTTCCTTTTAACAGGCAGAAACCTCAAGCAGAACCAGACTCATGTTAGACAGCCATCTGCCTCGACCAAGTTGGAGTTGGATAGAGGGATAGAGGAGAATAAGAGAGAGAGAGAGATCACAGTGTCAGTAGTCTTGTGTTACACAAATCAAGCAAAGACATCCCAGAACATGAGTCATTCGATAGACTGCGCTTGCTGAACAAAGGGGGTATTAATGCACGGAAAAGAGTATCACAACTACAACTAACACAGATTGCAGGAGCCTCATATTGATTCCAGAGAGACTGTGAAATGTTCCTTTGTGTCCAAAAAGGACTGCAAAATTTTCCTCCGATCGCATACTTTGAAAGTGCACAGGAAAAATGGGACAGAAGAAGGACATTTTGATCTTATCCTTATCCTGGATTAAACACACTCAACTCAGCTGACAGAATAAATGAGTCAACTCAGATTATCAAAGCTCTTTGCAATTACATTTACAATTACACGCACTGGAAAAATAATTAACTAATTGTTTAAATAATAGATGGGGTGGAAACAATTAAGAAGAGCATATGCAGATGACACACTATTTTTAGATTGCTGAGAGGTAGGTGGGGCCAGTGTCAGGACACATCAGGTTCTCTAATAATCACAAGGCTCACCTTCAAACCCAGACTGTCTTATCAGCATATTATTATTTTGCGAGACACTGATTCCAAACTGCTTCAGATGGTCAGGCCGGTTTCTGTTCCTTTTGTTTATTTTTTTGTTTTAAGCTTTGGATTTCATGAAATCTCTGTCCCGTGTCTTTGGTACTTGGACATATTAATGTGTGGTTTGGTGATTAAATATTTTTCTGTTATCATAATTGTGCTTGTGTGTGTTCCTGTGCCAGGGAGAAGTACACACTTGAACAGGATATCAGGGAGACAGAGGAGGCCATCCGACACAAGAGCGCAGAGGTGCAAGTAAGGACGATCTATTCTGTAATAGAAACTGCTACAGCAGAGTTTGATGATTATATACATAACTTTGGTTGCTCATAAAGGTTATTAAAACCTAACAGATTATCATTGCCCTGCCTATTTAACATACATTTTGTGTTTGCAAAATGGTTGTTTACTATATCTGATCACTTTTTATGTTACGGACACCATGGTCTGACTAATGAAACTCAATGGTTCTCTACATTCGTGTTTCATCAGGAGATGCAGAGTGACCTGGACAGAGAGACGGCCAGCTTGCAGGAACTAGAGGCTCAGAAACAAGATGCCCAGGACCGTCTAGAGGAGATGGACCAGCAGAAACACAAACTGGAGGACATGCTGAATGAAGTGCGGATAAAGTGCCAGGAAGAGTCTCAGATGGTAAGAATGAAAGAAGAACAGGTTTCATCACATTTGTTATTGCTGATTTGTGGGTTTCACAATTTAGGTTTATGTTGCTGTTTGGCCAATTGACAAAGCAACAGAGGCAACTAACAGCCAAATTCCACCGGATCCGTGTCTGGTCCGTCTCTGATCCGTCACAGCACCTGATCTGAGAGGTTTCTATTGTAGTCAATGAGTTAACTCCCCCTGGATCCGCTCTGATGCGTTCCGGCTGCGTCTCTGATCTGGCACGCCACAGCCCTCCGGATCAGATACACAAGGCTTCTATTTTTGCCGGATGCTGGAGCTTGACGCATCAATCTCAACAGAGAAGATTGAGCGGGACAGGAAGTCAGGCACCAAAACGAAATTAAACCTCTGTTAATTTTCAGAATAAAACACTCTGTGTTATCACCAGATCGTATTTAACTCAACTACAACAACAAACTGTCATGATGAGCGAAACCAGGCTTTGAGTCAAAAGGTCAGAGGTTTTCAGAGGCTGATAAAGACAACATGGATGAGGAGAAGAGACAGATATTCATGAATGCAATAATTAAAACATCGGTCACATGACTCCAGCTCTCCAGTGGTCCTGCTCCTTGCTGCATTCTGATAATGGAACCGGTGGGTTTTGATGGAAGAGAGCGCATGGAGCCGGGCTGCAGCGGATCAAAGACAGACTGGACACAGATCTGGTGGAAGTCCCGAGTGAGATGGTGTCAAAGGAAGACAGCAATTTGTCAGTCTTGTTGCTGGTTATACATAGCATCTATACATTACCAGCCAGTGAATGGTGTGGTGTGATGCCATGTCTCATCCTCATTCCTCTTTTTCCTCCAGATCTCAACCCTCCAGAGTCAGATCCACTCGCAGGAGTCCGACTTGCTGACCCAGGAGGAAGAGCTGAGCAGAGCAAAGGCCGACCTGGGCCGGCTGCAGCAGGAGGAGAACCAGCTGGAGCAGAGCCTGGCTGCTGGCAAGATCCAACTTGAGACCATAATCAAGTCCCTGAAGGCCACACAAGATGAGATCAACCAGGTACAAAACTGATCCTGTGGATGAGTGTGTGAAATGTGTCAACAGGGGGCACTGTTGCACTGCATTATCAACTTGTTATTGCCACTGCTGATAATGGTCCACCTGCAACACTAGAGGACCTCAAACACTACATTTAGCTGTGTGTGTTGATTTCATTGAACACCAGCTACATTGGTGTGTCATTTATTTCCTGTCAGCTACTCTTCCCACAGGCACCACTTAACCACCCGCATACAAACACAGCTTACCATCAGAAAACAAACCCAAGATTAGTTTATCTCTTTTTCTGTCAAGTCTGGTAGGAGTGCATTCTCCTGAATGTGATGCTTTCAGAATATTTGGTGATCTGCACTCTATACTGTGCTACTGCTTCCTCCTCAAGGCAGAGAGTCATGCAGAGTTTGAGTCTTAGCAGTTGATCATTCCCTCATGTTCACCTGTAATAATATCCAGTCATGCTGTTTCCAGGAACAGTCATGTTGATTTTGTGACATATTCTCCTTGCACCCTATTAGTAATCATTAAATCCAACACAAGATCTGTCACCCATGGGTGTTCCAATAGTTCAGACAACCAAAGCAGTGGCAACTACCATTTCTGAAAGAAGTCTGGATCATGTCTTATCTTATACTAAATGCTGGCATGTTCCCTTTCAGGAGGAACCCCCTGAAAGTGATATCCATAAAACATCTACTGAGTATCAAATACTCCTCAAGCTGCAAATGTTCAACTTCAAAACTAACAACTACAGCTGTCAGAATTTCCCCTCACGATTATTGTGGCAAATTTTTCTTTTCTTAGTAATATTTATTGGAAACTTGTGGAGAAAAAAAAAAATGTAATCATTCAGGTGAAACGTCAACTTTGCTGATCATCTCGTCTTTGGTAAAATACTCTGAGCTTGAGCATAGGGAGGTTAAGAGAGAGTTTGAACCCATAATTGTACAAATAATGAAAAAGAAAGAACAAGTGAAAAGACTGACAGAACTTGATTTTAACTCATCTTAATCCACCATGAGCATTGCACCTTGCAGTATTTAGCAAGTTACAATGGCAAGGAAAAACTTCCTTTTAACAGACAGAAACCTCGAGCAGAACCAGACTCATGTTAGACAGACATCTGTCTCAACCGCAAAGGTGTATCAGTCATCTGCCCCGCGACTTGATTTGCGATGCAGTGGAAGCCACACACTGTGGGAAAAGCTTTCTAGCTAGCTGAGAACCGCGTCTTCTTCTTCTTTTTTTGCTCATGCTGCTTAATCTTTGTCTGTTCTCTGTTTTATGGTGGGCGGCAATCAATGGGGGAACCTTTACTACCCCTAACAACCGTATTCTCCTTTTTGGCACAATATTAACATATGTAACACAATTTTTCATGTAAAGGTGGTTGTCGTCAGTACTGGTTACCTTAATGTCAGAATTAGTTTCGCCTGTTCTCAATAAACTTCGTACAGAAATGCCTTTTAATCTTTTTATTAATGTGACTGCCTGAAGAAGGAAAAAGGCCCCCCTCAATCGTGTCCATGCAGTGATTTCAAGTACTCGCTATGTTAAGCTTATGCTCACAGCAGGGGTATATAGGAATTTGACTGTTGGTGCTTCCAAAACTTGTCTATTTACTTTAAGCAACTTTTATAAAGACTGATAAGAATGTGACGTCTCCACATGGACTATTTGTTGATAGTGATTTTGGGAATGTAAACAAACTTCATAAAGATTTTGGGTTTGTGCTAATCTTCAACAAATCAAATCAACAAGAGAAACCTTGGCACTACATAAAGAGTTATTTTTTCCAAGTTTAGATATATCTTAAGTATTTGGTGTTTGGTTCATGGTACATTTGTTGCAGCCCCTTCTCATTAATGTTTTAAATGCTGCTTTTGAACACTGTGTTACATCTAAAACATGACTGGGGAAGGACTGCAGTTATTCAGTCTTTATCTCAGTGTTATGGTTGTGCAGTTATGGGAGTTCAGCAGGTATTTAGGACTAATTCAAATATCCAAGAGAAGCTTCCTGAACCAGTAAGATAATCAGATAAATCGTACATCTCGCTGTTATCTAATTGTTTGTGTTTGTTTGTATCCTGCAGGCCCGAAGTAAGTTGTCCCAGATCCAGGACAGCCAACAGGAAGTGTCTAAAAGCATTGAGCAGTACAACAGCACTTTGAATGGAACCCACGGAGGCAGCATGACCAACCTGGCTGACATGAGCGAGGGATTCAGTGACAGAGAAAATGGAGGATTCCCAGCCATGGTGAGAGCAGCAGAGGTCAGGAAATCTAAAAAAAACTGCTTTTACCTCCCAATGTGACGGTTACTGTTTTAGTTCTAGAGGAAGGGCCAGAGCTGACTCGTGCTTTCAAAAACAACAGTGTGTGTGTGTGTGTGTGTGTTTGTGTGTGTATCTACTGTATATCTACATAGATAGACAGAAAGACTGAGGGATGGAGGGATGGAGGGAGGAAGGGAGGAAGGGAGGAAGGGAGGAAGGGATGGTGAATGGAAAGAAGTAAGGCAGCTAGGAAGGAAGGAAAGAAGTAAGGAAGGAAGAAAGGAAGAGATGGTGGATGGAAGGGATCAAGGAACGGATGATGAATGGAGCGGATGAAGAAAGGGAATGAGTAAGGAAGGAAGGAAGGGACGAAGGAAGGAAGGAAGGAAAGAAGGAAAAAGGTAGGAAGGGGTGAAGGAAGGAAGGAAAGAAGGGATGATGGATGGAAGAGATGAAGGAAGGAAGAGATGAAGGAAGGAAAGAAAGATTGAAGGAAGTGATGATAAATGGAAGGAAGGAAGGAAGGAAGGAAGGAAGGAAGGAAGGAAGGAAGAAAGGAAGAAAGGAAGGAAGGAAGGAAGGTACTCCCAGCACCAATGGTTTCACTTAATGTTCTGTAAAGCGATGCTATAGCTCAAAGCTGGACACTTTCAGTCTGAGGGACAGACGTGAAAACCATCAAGACAAAGAATCATTGTTCCATTCATTCCATTCCTTTTCATTAACAGCACATTTCAGGTGCTATTTACAGCTTTGCCAAACTGAACACAATACTCACAATCACAGTACTTGACAGTTTATTACATTCTTCTATCGTACTATTTTATTTTGGACTGGACTTTGCCCTTCAATCACACGTTCTTTTGTCTCTGCTGCATACTTTCTTTATCCTCTCTCTTCCTCCTTTTTACCCACACCAATCAACCTCTATACGAGAGATTACCGGCAGTTTGCAAACTGCAGAATATCAAATCCTTCACTGTCAATTCTGTCATTTGAACCATCTTTATCTTAACCCCTAGTTCTTATTTTCCTTCATTGTGTTCTCTACATACTTGGAACTGCTAAGAATTTCCCTGAACTCATTTAATCCCACAGTTTATCTCCTCTTCTATTCACTCCCAATAACATCACTGTCTCGATTCAGTCCCCATCGTATCTGGAAAACAGCTTTTGGTATCAACAGTGGGAATGGACTCAGGGTTTTTAATGAAACGCAGAACCATAGCAAATTTGAGCTCAGCACTGACTTAATGGCACATGAAGAAATGTTGTTTTGTAGTTACACACTAATAAACACAAATAAATGTTGCAGTTGGGACATGAGCTTCCTCATCTCAAAGCGCATACAGGGAATATGCAAGCACCAAAAAATGCAAACTGAAGTGTTTTGAAAGTGAAATTCAATCTCTGGGGACAGAGGGGTCGTCGTGTGCCACTGTATAGTATGATAAGCACATGGTTTTCAACAGCAGGTTGATTCTTTCACTCAGAATTAGTGGAAGAGTACAAAAAGATAGTTTTGGTTTATCACCAGTTGGGTCCGTCTATTTGATCAGTTATGGTAATGTTTGTGTGTGGCAAGATGACTGCTCAAATCTCAGTCATTCATAAAAATCTCTCTCTGTCTGTTTCTCTCTCTCAACCACAGGAGGATCCCTTCAAAGTGAAGCCATCTGTGTTCAACAACCAGCCTCAGGAACTTCCCCCTGACCCCTTCCACTCTGAGGACCCATTCAAAACAGATCCATTCAAAGGTTTTCACCCTCTCTTACTTCACTCTTTCACTGTCCCCGTCTCTGTACCAGTTTCTTGTTCTCTTGCCTCAGGGTATTTTTCTTCTCTTTTCCTTGACTGTCCTCTGTCATTGATACAGAACTCTATGATTGTAGATAGCACAGATGGTGAAGCAAAAAAAATGAAAATAAAACTGAATTAATTATCAATGCAGGTACTAAAAACTAACATTTTGCGTCACACAGTATACGTTTTCTCTAAAGCAACTTAGCAAAATGAACATAGACAGAAAATGTAGTGCCCCTCTGTGTTAACTAAGGGCAGGGCTTAGCTCCTCCACAAGGCACACAATCACATACACACAATCCCATGTTAAAGACAGCCTCTGAGAGAGCAAATCCCAGTTTTAAAAAAAAGTGGGAAACAAATTCTTGTAACATTACAGAGAAAAGTTTCAAGGTGTCAACATTTGGGCTGTGATGCTGCGGATTGAAAAGACCATACATCTTAGTCTTGAAATTAATCTATTAAAAGCCTTGAAGTGTTGATGACTTGTCATGGGGTCTTATTATTCTTTGCTCTTTTTTTCACACACTATGCCTATCCTCTCCTCTGTGCTGTTTACTGTTCCAAATACCTGCATCTTGTTTTTTTTCTTCCAGACAGTGGATTTTGTTTCAGCTTGAGTGTCACTCTGACCTTCTTTGTCTTTCTTCTCTTTTCCCCTGTTGTTTTCCTGCTTCTCTTCCCTCTCTGCTTGACTCCTTTCCTTTAGGTGACCCTTTCCAAAATGACCCCTTTGCAAAGCAACCAACAGCAACCACAGGTATTATTTATAGAAAAGGAGCTCAGTAGGCTCAGTAGACAGATGGCTGTTTAACATGAGTCTGGTTCTGCTCGAGGTTTCTGCCTGTTCAAAGGATGTTTTTCCTTGCCGATGTAATTAGTTAATACTGCGAGGTGCAATGCTATCATCTCTCTCTCTCTCTCTCTCTCTCTCTCTCTCTCTCTCTCTCTCCCCCTCCTCTATCACTCTTTCAAACCCAAACACAGTCAAGGCAGATGGCTGTCTAACATGAGTCTGGTTCTGCTCGAGGTTTCTGCCTGTTAAAAGGAAGTTTTTCCTTGCAGCTGTAACTAGCTAAATACTGCAAAGTGCAATAGTATCATCTCTCTCTCTTATTCTCCTCTATCCCTCTTTCCAACCCCAACTCTTTTGAGGCAGATGGCTGTCTAACATGAGTCTGGCTCTGCCTGAGGTTTCTGCCTGTTAAAAGGAAGTTTTTCCTTGCCACTTACACTAGCTGCGAGGTGCAATGCTCATGGTGCATTAAGATGAGATAAGATCAAGTAAGAGGGGACTGGGTTGTTTCCTGTCTTGATGTTGGGTCTTTGTTTATAATTGAACATAGAGTATGGTCTAGACCTGCTATGTTTGTAAAAGCCTGTTAAATCTGCTGATAAACTCTACAGTTCCCTGGTGAATGTAGATAGTATTACACATGGGTCAAATGGTGGCCTGTGCTTTTGGTGGCTGCCCTGTCTGTTCTTCAAGTCCTTCTGCTAGAGTGAAACTGTGTCAACTGTTCTGTCACACTTCCCTCTTCAGTGATATTACAGTTTCACTTCTCTTCTCAGTAGATGGAGATCAGGCTCAGCCTTTCCACATCAGGACCCACAGCATATGAACTAGTGTTGCTTGCTTTTCCATGTTGTGCTTGGGATTTCTTAAATGTTTTTTGTTTGGATTATGTATTTATTTCATTATTTTGATTACCTCTTGCCAGGGTTCATGACCTGCAGGTTGCCGTTTACCATAATCATCAGTTCGATTCCAAAGAAGAGCACTGACTGGAAACTCTTGTTGTGATTGCTCTGATATGATTGCTCTTGCATAACATCAGCTGCTAAATATTGAAAGCATAAGATTTGAGATTATAGGGAGGTGTGCAAACAGTTGGATTAATTGAATTACCAGGGCTGTTACGAAGTCATTATACATGCCATTTTTGTTGTAAATCAACCTGAGGCATTCACATTCCACATGCTCCCTTATCAACAAGTTTTTTTTAGAACTTTCCAAGAGAGTACCATTTACTACCAATTATGTTGGCATGATGTTGTCAAAAAATGCTGGTATGTTTTAGAAAGATGTAGGAGAAAACTTTGTTTCCTTAGTGTACAAGTTAAAAATAATTGCAATGAAACTTTAAAAAAGGGTTTTCTCAAAGGACCCACATTACAACAAACAAAGTTTTAAAATGTAATGCAGTGTTTCCCACAGAATGATACTGTACCTGTGATAAGGGGGTCTAATGGAAATATGATGTCATCTTTGATTCTATTTTTAGGTTAGCTTATATTTAAGTTTTGCTTAGTGTGTTTTTCACAAACACCTTAAATTTACTCACCCCTTTCTGTCAGTTTTTTTGTATCACCCCACCCCCACTTTCACGCAGCACTCATAGCTTTCCCACCTTTATACGTATAACAGCATATCCTGCCCTGCCTGTGTGTAATTACAGGTTTAAATGTATCAATGTCCTAAACTTAGAGAGACCTAAACCAGAGGGAGGTTTGGGTCTACCCAATTTCTTATACTATTACTGGGCTGCTAATATTGCAAAACTTAACCACTGGGTTACTGCATTTATAGGTAAGGGGGGACCCCTTTGGGTGGACATGGAGCTAAAGGCCGCACTTTTAACATCTCCAATTTCATTTCTTACAGCGCCTCTTGCATTAAGCACTAGAAACCAGAATTTAAACTCAAATCTAGTTGTTAAAAACTCAGTAAAAATTTGGTGCCAATTTAGAAAGCACTTTGGTTTAAATAACATAAACAAACTCTCTCCAATCATGTTCAATCATTTATTCAGACCCTCTCAGTTAGACTCAGCCTTCTTGATATGGCATAGAAATGGCCTGGTTTTCTTTAATGATCTGTTTAACGATAGTGGTTTCCTTTCATTTACTTCTCTGTCCCAGCTGTACAAGCTGCCAAAATCCCACTACTTTAGGTATCTCCAGGCCCGCAGCTTTGTCTCTAAATACTATGTAAGTTATCCTACACGTCCCCCGGATGACCTAATATATTCAGTTCTTAATATTGATCCCCTCAAGAAAAGTTTAATTTCCAAAATATATAATCTCATCCAGAATGAGACTACTCATTCATGGGATAAAACAAAAACTGCCTGGGAGACAGACATTGGAGAACTAATTTCGGACAAAACTTGGGGAGACATAATTTCACGTATACATACCTCATCTTTCTGTATCCGGCATGGAGTAATACAGTTCAAAGTAGTGCACCGGCTTCACTACTCAAATGATAAACTTGCAAAGTTTTATACAAACGTGGACCCAGTGTGTCCCAGATGTCAATTCTCTCCAGTCACCCTGGGCCACATGTTTTGGTCATGTCCATCATTAGCCAATTTTTGGACTTCAGTCTTCAGTTCACTCTCAGCAATTGGTGGAGAAGCCATTCACCCCAACTTTCTAACTGCGATTTTTGGTGTGGTGGAAGGAGGTATAAAGATCTTTCAGCCTTACAGAGATGCAATTGCTTTTGCATCTCTGATAGCCCGCCGTCTCATTCTGCTCAATTGGAAGAGTAAGACCTCCCCAGCCTTATCTCGGTGGATTCATGACCTGATTATGTTCCTAAAACTAGAAAAAATGAGGCACTCCCTACGAGGGTCAGTTGAGAAATACAACAAAACTTGGTCACTATTTCTTTCTCAGCGTAGTGCTACCATAAGGGGTGTGGCTAGTTTTGTTCTTATGTAGCTGTGTATTGCATCAGTAACAGTAAGAGACTGCGTGCTGTAACATTTTGCTCACCTTTTCATGACGCTGTGTTGACTCGACAGAAGTTTGTGTATAGCGGCCTCCCCTCCAATTGTGTTTGGTCAATTTTGTATTGTTGTTGTGTATTTTGACATGTGGGTCAATGTGTGCGCCCGTGTAGATGTATATGTATGTATGCTTGTGTGTCTCTGGGGCATGTATATGTGTGCACTTGTGTGGACGTGCCTGTGCTTGTGCATGTCTGTGCAGGCAGATATATGTTGACACGGATAAGGGGGTACCTGCCTCTAGATGAGGTTTTGGTCAACTAGGCAGTCTTTTCTTTTTTCTTTTCAATGGTTGTGATAGGTTGGTACTGTTGTTTTTGATTTCAGTGATATATTTTGAACCCTGACTTTACATCCTGATGGGGGGGGACTAGGGAGGGGGAGGGGGGGGGTGTCCAATTATTCCATGATCATTCAATTGAGTATATGTGAATAAGAATATGAGAAAAACAAATAAATAAAGTCTAAGTAAAATGTATCAATGTCTTATCATACATTTGTTATATTTATATTCACAAAAACAATCATTAGCGTTTTATCGCCCAGCCCTAAATGCAGCTAATCAGTTTTTCTGGTCTTGTAAACAATAAGTTTAAGGACCACTACAGTGAAATTACTTGAAAAATATGCTGTCTGTTATTCCTGCTTCAGATCCTTTTGGAGGAGACCCATTCAAGGAGACGGATCCATTTAAGACATCATCAGAAGACTTCTTCAAAAAGACTACAAAGATGGATCCTTTCTCCACACCAGACCCCTTCAGCAAAAGTGCCACATTACCCAAGGTACTTGTTGAAGACTACAGGAAAATGGGTTTTGATTGACACAGTTATATGTAATACCAAGAGATTTTAAAAGATTGTTTGTTTATTATTAAATTATGTTTCTTCGGTTTCTTTCAGCAAACTGGTCACTTCACAAGCAGTGACCCTTTCTCTTCAAACAACCCCAAACCAAAAGGACCAGGTATGATTGTATTTTTATTCCTTAATCTTAAATCTTAAACAAAGGAATCTGTCATCCTCGTAACTTTCTGATCTCCGATATTGCTTTAAACCAATCAATGCTCATTGATTTAGGACATTGACCTTTGTTTATAAACCAGAACATGTGGGAACTTTGGTTGGCAGAATGTCCCTGCCCCTTTCTGGGGAACAACAAATATCACTTGTCATTGACTTCAGTGTAAAACAGTGTTAAATTATCACCAAAAGGCATTGTGTGGAGTGTATGCTCAACAACTCCTCTCTGCCTGCTATTGAAAGAACTGGATACATTAAATAATTACTTTGACTCATTATTTCATGTTAGATCTGAGTGTTTGTGATACTTCTATAAATAATCTTAATTGTCCAAGTGGATCAAAGATCTAACACAAGAGCCAGATATTGCTTACCTAGATATTTATAACTTTATTATTTGAACACCAGGTATGGGATAATTTTGTGTTTGGCAGATGATCTCTGTTGGGGCAACATGAAACTATTGTTATATTTGGTTTAACATTTAAATTTACAAGAAAAATGGGCAGACAAATTTCCTACCCTTTTTTTTGTTTTGTTTTTATTATGCAAGAAATGTGCCGAACAAGAAGCGGTTGACCAAGTGATAGGTAGACAGAATAACATAAAAACCAGGAATGAATAGGAACAACATAACGAACGGAAGGACAAACAAGTATTACAGATAATAATGACAATAATAATAAGGTTAATAAAAAAAAAAAAACAGCAATTATCGTTTAAACAAAATAGAGCAGGAATAACATACAAACAATGAACAATGAAAGGGGAAAATAATAAAAATAAATACATTAAAAATAATAATAATAATAATAGTGATAATGAAACAGATACGGCTGAATGACAGTTTACATAACCATTAATTTCCAAGCTTTAATAATAGATTCAAAAATAAATGAATTATATATGTATGTGTGTGTACGTATATACAGTTGTGCTCATAAGTTTACATACCCTGGCAGAATTTATGGTTTCTTGGGTAGTTTCTGTTATCTTCATGATATAAAAAGAGTAAACACAGTTCTTTGATAAAAATTTAGCTACTAACCATGAGTGAAAAAAAAGTTTTTCTCTTATCATTCATATTCTCTGAAAAATGGCCAAAAAAATCACAAATTCTGCCAGGGTATGTAAACTTATGAGCACAACTGTATATATGTGTGTGTATGTATATGTATATATACAGTATGTATAATGTGTGTCTTGTGAAGGTAAACGTGTGTATGGGGGTCGGAAGGTTAGTGCATGTCTTGTGATGGATTCCAAAAATATTAAATATAAAGTAAAAGTTGTATAAGATAAGGAAGATTTATTATTATGATTATTTAATTAGAATTTTCTTAAACTTTTTTATTTACAACCCTATTTTAAGGTTCAATATGAATCCATTTTCAAAGGGTCATATAGATAACAACTCCTTCATGGTGGCATGACTCAATGAATTCATGTCTGCTGTCAGTCAAATCACTAAACCCTTTTCAATAAGCTGTTTGTTCTCTGCCACGAAAGAAAAGCTATTTCATTTTCTCCAGGATATTAACGCAGACAATACAAACACATACACACTCTGGGTCAGTGTGACCCTTGATGATTGAAGGAACTCAACCCTGTAGCCACGCTTGGACCACTGTTTACTCAGACTGAGGTTACCATGTTAGTTTGCCTATTAAAACCATGGCTGGAGAGGAAAGGTGTCACATTTGCTTACTTAGTGCTGCAAGTCAATTCCCTACGTACATTTTTTAGATGTGTCAATATAGCTCCGTAGCATTCTTACTGACTGGTTAAGCCTGGCACTTGCATGCGTAAAGAATAATATAGTTCTTTACTTGAATGGGCTCATTTATTAAAACGTAAACTGCAACATATCATCCTGTTTTGTACACTGCTTAGAGCCACTGTTGTAACAAATACATGCTTCTCCAATTTAGATCACTGAGCTGCTTCAGAAAGTTAGATTTTAAAGTAGGAGAGAAAGATGAACGAAGCAGTGAAGATAAATATATTTTTAAAGATGTGAAAAAGTGTTTGATCCAAGGTCACACTGTCCAATTGCTGAAGTGTCCTTGGGCAAGACACTGAATCCCAAACTGCCCCCAACGGCTGTGCCAGCATAAATTGGGTTAGTTATTGTGTGAATTGGGGTTGGTTGATCTTGATGGACGCTTAGTAGTCTCTACCATATGGTGTTTGAATATGGTGTATATGGTGTATGTATGGTGTTTGAATATGGTGTAAATGGGTGAATGTGACATGTAATGTAAACACTCTTTGAGTCTTTGAGTGGTCAGAAGACCAGAGAAAGCTTCTTATAAATTCAGTTCATTTACCACTTGTTTTTTTTTTTGCAGATCTGTTTGGCACACTGGACCCGTTCGGCAGCAGTTCGTTCAGCAGCGGCAGTAACAGCTCTTCTGGATTTGCAGACTTCAGCCACATGTCAAAACCTAGAGACCCGTTTGAAGGCAGAGCCAGCTGGCTGCCAGACTATCAGAAGGTAACAGAGGCCAAATTCCATCATGAAAACCATGTTTCCCCAGCAGATACACTTATTTCTAATAGTCTACCATTGCAAACCTATGCTTCTATAAACATTGGTCAGAAATATGTACCGTGAAAGACTTATTGGAGCCCATTTTCTAAATTGTAATATGATTGATATATCTTATTTGTTCTGCCAGGGTTCAATTTTCAAAAAGCTTTACTTTTTCTCTGTTGAGGGACCAGATTGATACATTTGTATACCATACTTATCTGAGTGAGCATTGTTATCAGTGTGTTTTTATCTACAAAAGTGATACATTGAGACGTTTCGTGGTGCATTTCTTTCCTTGTCAAACAAAATCTCAGCATCAGAACCTTATATAAATGGTATCTTCCGTCAGATTGTGTTGTAATCACTGCTTTCCTCTTGCTCTTTTTTTCCAAGTCTGTGTTTGTGGATGACCCATTCAGCCGCAAGAATGACACCCCAGCTCTGCCACCAAAGAAAAGTGTTCCACCCAGACCTAAACCACCGAGTGGTGAGTGTCAGAGCAGATTGGCTTCTAGAGCATGATAGAGAGAAAGTGGAAGCAAAACTACACAACAGCTGTGTAGAGATACCCATGTATCTTTTAACTAACATCTTGACTGTAAGGATATTCTGTACCACTAAATAATACATTAGTAAATATATCTTGTATATATCGTAATAAGGTGTTAGACAAATCAATCAATCTTTATTTGTATAGCGCCAAATCACAACAAACTGTATCTCGAAACACTTTCACAAACATAGCAGGTCTAGACGTACTCTATGTTAAGTTATTAACAAAGAACCAACATCAAGACAGGATACGATCCAGTCCCCTCTTACTGACAGGACTCTATCTTATCTCATCCTAATCCACCATGAGCATTGGTTTCAGTATTTAACTAGTTACAGTGGCAAGGAAAAACTTCACTTTAACATGCAGAAACCTTGAGCAAAACCAGACTCATGATAGACAGACATCTGCTTCAACCGAGTTGGGGTTGGAAAGAGGGATAGAGGAGAATAAGAGAGAGAGAATGATGATAATGATGAGACAGATAGTAGTAGCTGTAGCAGCTGGAATCTGGTACGTCCAAAGCAGCAGGCTGTCTATGGCAGCTTCTCAGAGGAATCTACGAGACAATGGAGCTCAGGGACTCCAGAAAGGTCTATGGATAGTAACTTTAATAATTCTGAAAAAGTTGTCTGTGAGCACATCTATTTGCTGAATTAAAATTGGAACTGTGTTTAGCTTGCAAAGGAAGTGATACCTTTGCTTTATCACGACCTAAGATACATAAAGGTTTTTTTAGTCTGCATGTCACCCTCATGCACGAGTCACCTTCTAGTGGGATTTGTAGGCATACTGAATAATAAAAACAAAGGAGATGAAAGTCTGTTAATCAACTGTTATAAAAACACACCCAAATATAAATAATTAGAAAGGATTTCTCTTTGTTCCTATCAGCTTTTAAAGATGGCTACAATATCTCATTTTGAAAATAATAATTACCTTAAGATATATTTAGTTTACCTACAAATGTAAGTGACTAAACAATTTTGAAAATCTAAAGCATTTTGAAAAGCTTCTTTAGTGCATTAAATAGTTGTAAGCAGTGTTGAAATGTAGTCTTTTTCTGCTCTGTAGGTCTTCAGTGTAGAGAGCACATTGTTAAACTGGTTGATCTGTCAACAGGAAAGAATCTCATTGTGGGTACAAAGAAGATGGAAACTTGCAAAGCTGCTGTTGCCCCACACTGTACACTCAATTAAAATAGAGAAAAGGATGTGTTCTTCAGTGTGTCAGTGCACTATAAAAAAATAATAATATTGGGGGCACTGGTGGCCTAGCCTAGTCTAAGCGCCCCACATACAGAGGCTACAGTCCTCGTCGCAGGGGTCGCCGGCTCGATTCCTGGCCGGTTGACCATTTCCTGCATGTCTTCCCCAAGCGAGCCGGATCCTCCCCTGGTGGTGAAGCTTTCAGCAGTGTGTCTGCCCCCTGGTGGCTGGCTGCAGTATAGGTCAAAAAATCTGTCTCCCCCATTCATTTGAATGGGGCTGCAGTCAAACTTTAAAAAATAAATACACGTGGTACGAATGTTTCTCACATCCGTATGCTGTGGTGATATGTAGTTATTATTTGACTGTTTTGTGTTCAAGGCCTCTTTTTCCTGAAAAGTTTATTTTTCATTAGTTCTTAGAGTTTAAAAAACAGGGTTTTACTTCCGGGTTTCCTTTGATTCACAGCTGCCGTAGAGAGACTTCAAAGGACACACAGCGTCTTGTGACCATAGACTGTATAAAATATGGACGTAGTATCCGTGACGTCACCCATCTGTTTCTGAAGAGCTGTTTTGAGACCAATCGGCTGCGGCAGCCATATTGCTTCTGTCGAGCCAGTGTGACTTAAAGAGGCGGGCTTTGAGCCTCCTAGCCAACAGCTCCAGTGTTCCCACAGGCAGCTGTGCCTCTCATTGGAAGACTGGTAATCTCAATATTTTCGAAATTGCCGAATTAGAAAAAAATTCACCCCCCTCACAGTGAGAGGACATCGAGAAATTAGCTATTCAGACTACACTCATCTTTTGTACCAGGCTGTAAACATGTTTATTAATGCTGCAAAGATCGTCTTTTCCCCATTCATGTGTATGTGACTTCCGGTACTTCCGGAGCCAGCCTCAAGCGGATCCTCGATGAACTGCAGCTTTTAACACTTCCGCATTGACTCATATTTTTAGACCGGAGGTTGCCGCTTGCTTGTGACACTATGTTGTGGGGCGGAGCTTGTTACAGTGGCTTCACAGGCTCTGGGTGCACAATGGCTGCGCCCAGGAGAGGGATTTTTTGACTTCAGAACCGTACAACGGGAAGTGGCGGAGCAACGCTGTCCATTTTTATTTACAGTCAATGGTCTTCCCCCACTCTCTACTCCCCACATTTCCTGTCCCTCTTCAGCTGTCCCATAAAATAAAGGCAAAAAGGCCAAAAATATAAGTTTAAAAAAAACAATAATAATAACAATATTGGTTTTAAGTTAAAGGCTCTCAATAGTCAGATGATGTTTTGCTGCAGAATAGGCGTAATTCTCCTTCACATGTATTACATTTCTGAAGTAGTCTTTGATTTCTGTAGAAGTGCTGCGGTGTGTTTAAACCGCTTGCACAGTCACACCTTTTTTCTAGCACATGCATATCATACCACATACCACCACCTTGTATTCATTTAGGCTACAAACAACTGTTAGCATACTACAAACTGAAGTCTAGATTAAAGCTGCTGTTGGTAGTCCTGGAATAAAAATCAGTTCAGGGAGAGATTTCGAATGTCAACACTACCCCTCCACACCAGATTTCCCTCTCACTGCAACCCTCTCCCTCCCTCTCTGCACCTGTAAGCCCTGCCCACAAACAGATCGTAGTGCAGTCAATCAGGATAATGTAGGAGGACCAATCAGGAGATATAATCTCAAAATATCTCATTTATTGTTGGCTGTTGATGAGTGTTATGTCATTTTTGTGAAACACAGCACAATATAAGTACAGTTTTTACCCCAATCCTACCAACTGCAGCTTTAACATAATATAGGAGGTAGAATTAAATTTGGACACAGGTCAAGAAATGTTTTACTTCACATAGGGCTAGGCGATGAAACAATAATGATAATTATCGTGATATTTTTCTCTCAATATAAATATAACAAATGTACGATAAAATGTTGATATATTTAAATCTACCAGCTCAAAGAAGAGTGAAAAAATGCTCGACAAGAAAGGCTACTAAACTTCCTTAGATGAGATATTTTGGCTATATACTAGACTACTAAATCCCATATACATGCTAACAAACCATCTGGTTTCTTCAACTTTCACTGAAGAGAAAAAAATCTGCCTTTAAAATTTTATGAAAGAATGATTTGATATTTATTGCGAAAATTATCAATATTGACTGATATGAAAATGTTGTTGCAATAACATCTTTTTCAATATCGCCCAGCACTAACTTCACATTCTAGTGCCCATTTACATGACCTCCAGTATTTTTATTCCCAGCTTCTTGGCCTCATTAATGTCACATATTCATGATAAAACAGGTGAGAAAATATTAAATGATTCACTCTGTAGTCATTTTAGTAATATTTATCAAACGGATGTCATGATAAGAATACGTTCTTTGTGGGAATCACACAAAACTGCTCTCTTTAACCACTCATAGTGAGAATCCCAGTGACGTCGAATCCCGTTCTCTGTGTTTCAGCCTAAACTTGCTGCACTTGCTGTTATTAGACCACCCCACATGCTTGCTGACTCAAGCATAGTAGTTGTGAACCAGCTTTGACAACTGTCCTCACATTTGTTCACGATGAACAGTCAGAATCCAGCAGCTGTCAGTTTCTCTTTAGAGCAAACAGCTCAACTTCACATAAATGTCCCCATGTAGGTTCATTTATTTTCAACACAATGCTGTCCTGGTGTTTGATTGTCGGCAGGGTGTGAGGGTGGTGTTGTAAGAGGGGTGAGCTGTGGTTTACTTGGTTGTTGTTTGCAGACACACCCTTACTTGCTTCCTCTCTCATTCTTCAGTGTGTGTGTGTGTGTGTGTGTGTGTGTGTGTGTGTGTGTGTGTGTGTGTGTGTGTGTGTGTGTGTGTGTGTGTGTGTGTGTGTGTGTGTGTGTGTGTGTGTGTGTGTGTGTGTGTGGACATGGTGAGTGGTTCAGAGAAGGTAAAGCTGCAGGCTAAGTGCACTTAATTTAAAGCCAGCTTTTTACAAGTGATACCGTTTTCTTCCTCTACATCTTCACCAATTCATGATTTTTCCTGTCTTGCTTTTCCTCACACAGTACACATTTTTTTCAACAACACCTTCTATCATGGACTAACAGAGGCCATGGACATGACAGTGCTACAAATAAAGTGGCACCTTTGGGGGTAAAGTGCTGCTGCTGTATTGTTATATAACAAATATAAAACTGCGTGGTGCATGTACGGCCCTGTGGTAAACAGTAAAACAAGATGCCACTCATGTAGAGGATTATTTTAAAACAGGGTGGAGCTCATGATTGTGGTTTCACAAGTGTGAGTTTACTGAAAGAGGAAAATAACTGATTGCCAGGCATGCAGTTTTGCTCAGTGTGACATGAACTGTTCACCCCAATCACCCCTACTTATCTGGACTAACTACGTATATGTGTGTGTTGAATGACAACGGTTTGACTGGTCCTGCGGTTTAACACCTATGCAGGCGACATTATGTACTGGCAATGTTCCCACGATACTCTGCCAGGCTTAGTTTCAACTCTAGACTCTAGAAACTGACATTTCAGTATAGATATTTTCCTTCATACTAGGTGTAGAGCCAATGCTAGTTCTAAAGGAGTTTTTACATGAATATCAAAATATCACTTTGTTCTATATGATTTTTTGATGGTCATTTATATGTTTTGTTGACCAAGTAATGTTTGACCTGGTTTTAAACACATTATTTTATTTTCCAAAATAAAACTCTGATAATAAGTATTAAATATGATGTGACTAAAACTTTGTAAATGAACTAGTCACATTACTTGAGTTGTCCAGCCTCTATTCTGAAGGCAAAGGATGAACTTTCTGGTGTTTATTGCAAGCTGCTCTTTGTTAAAACATGTGTGATATGTGTTATAACACAGATATAACAAACACAATACAACAGTGTTTTTTGTATCTATGTGACTATACCCATGAAAGTGAAAGGTTATGATCCATGGATTCTAGACTATATGTCTTATTGGTAACGGTGAACCAACAGTTGGTAATGTGGGCAGAAACCCAACCAAGTGATTAACCAGTAAACAGTTGATGAGGGCTTTGTTGGTTATGGGATACCACTTTTGGTTTTAGTGCTTTGGCAGTTGTTTTTGTGCTTCACATTTTTTTTCCCATAGCAGCTGTTTCAACTATTTCCTTTCTCAGGAGGAAGAAGCACTGCATTTGTGTGAGGACTTCATACGAATTGTTTTGATAGATTGTGTGGGGAGTTGAAACTTCTGCGGCTTTCAAAACCTGGTGCCTATCTTTGAAGTGATATCGGAGGTAAAGTAGGGCGTAGGCATGACTGTGTGAACCAGATAATTTAGTGTTTGTGTTTTTTATTCTGCTGCAGATCAAATCAGATCCTGTGTTATCAACAAGGTTCACAGGGTGAGAATTACTCATGCAAACTGAAGTATTTAAATCTTCCACTTGAAGAAAGTGAGGCCTAAAGCCATACTTATATTTTTGTCCTGTTTTTACTTTTGAGTCACTCGTCACATATTTTTGCAAAATCACATCACTCCTTCTAGGACTATCAAGTTTTTGGTAAGCAAGTATTTTGTGAAGATGGTGGAAAAATATAGAATTATGCAAACTGTGTTGATGTTTACATCCGTCTTTTTTGTCTCCAGGTAAAAGTACACCAGTGAGCATGTCCGGCCCAGCTGACCCCTCCAAACCATGTGACCCCTTTCAGCCATTCGGCAGCGACCCCATCGACCCGTTTCAGAGTAAAAAGGGACCTGTGGACCCATTCAGCAGCAAAGACCCCTTTGCACCATCTACAGCAACAAGTAAAACCCTTGCAAATACTACCTCAGGTTGTGCAGACTTTATTTATGTGAGATGAGTGGGTGATAGAGATTAACTGTCTGTGTTTAGACTAGAGCTGAACACTATATCGTTAGACCATCACATTTGCCGTGTGCATAATGCAGAAAGGAAAATACTCAATATTAGGGATGGGTCATGCTTACATTCCGCTCCAAACGTCTTTAAGCCCGCCTTCCTCTCCCCCTGCGACATGATTGGCTGTTCGATGCGTCTTCTTCCTCTGTCTAATGTTGGGTAGCAACTAGCGTTTAGGACACCCTAGCGCCCCCTCCCTTTCTAGTGGTTGGGGGATGTAATTATAGGTTCAAATATATCACATTTTTATCAAACGTGTTATATTTATATTGAGAAATATTCTGTCAAGATAATCAGCGTTATCGAATTATCGCCCAGCCCTAGACTGTCGAATAGTGTTTTGGCTTGAGATGCCCCTACGCATTATACGTTTTTTCCAATATTGTGCAGCTCTAGCCCAGACCAAGTCGAGCCCACAACTGGAGCTCAGTCATAAAAAAGCAGCCAGCACAGTCTCCAAATTTCATTTAAAGTAATTAAACACAACCCAAGGTTTTTTCCTTTTCCTGGATCAGAGCTTAAAGTGTTGCTAATTTATACCAATGTTAACATCTTAAAATAAAGTATTTTGTCAAACCAACGTTGTAAACCGTCAAATGGTTATTAATCATAAGTTTCTTAGGAATGTCTTTTAACAGTAGCCAAGATAGTGTAGTTCTATGTCTGCACTGAGCTGGTTACATAACACATCTGCCACCTGTCAGTCTTAAGGAAAAAAGTAGAATAAAAAACTGAGAGCAGTGACGTACAGTTTGTTTGTTTTTATGGATTCAATATAAGAGTTTTTTTTACTGATGATTTTCTCCTGGCCCCTGAGTCCTTCGATAAAAGCTCATAGCTATTATTAGCTAACACTTTCCTGACTAAGAGTTTTAGAGAAGTGAAACTGGTGGCCATGGTCCCTTCTTAATCTCAAATAAAATGCAAATGCATATTTGAAAAATACTATACCTCGAAGCTTTATCTAGTGTTTATGACATATAGTGCTAAAAACTGATTCCTTTTGTGCTTGCATAATAACATGTGATGTCTTCAAGTCTGCCTCAATGAGTGAAGAGTAATAGCAAAACTATTTAATATAGATAATGAACTGAGCCAGTGTCTGACAAAATATGTGACTATGATTGAAAATTAGGAAGAAACTTGCCTGAAACTGCCCACATTCAAAGATGTGACACAACATTTGAACCCATATTAAACAATGCAGCTTACTAATTGCAGAGCAGAGCTGCATTGTGACTGTAACTTTCCTCTAAGAGTGCAGGAAAGGGTGTTGGCTACTTGCAAGGTTTGTTTGTCTGTTTTGGCAGGAAGAATATAATAAGCTTGTTCGGGTTTCCCCGGGCTTTGACAGATGCTTCAGCTTAATATCAGCATTGAGTTGGCATGATGCTCAGTCTGGATGAGTAGAGTCTCAGACTACCCAAATAGAAGCAAACACAAACCCACTGTTACCCATAAGCAAATAAGCACAGGAACTCACAGTGATCCGTCTAATGAGGACACAATTCTGCACACTTCATGTGTCAGACAGACAGATAATCACTTTTTAGGAAGAAAATCACTGTTTTCTAAGAAAGAGAAAATGATTCTGTCTGGCTGACTGGTGCTGTTCAGTTTTACTCCTCATCAAATGAGTCTTATTCACGTGCCAAGAGACACCACAGAATCATCACTCATCTGTCAGCTTTTAAGTCTGGCTGCCGTCTATGACTTTGCAGAATGAATGTGCCCATAACACGTTTTTTTTTGTTTTGATGATTTATTCATTTATTTATTTTATTTTATTTTATTTTATTTTATTTTATTTTATTTTATTTTATTTTATTTTATTTATTTTTTTTTTTTTTTATTTTAGATTTTGCTGACATCTCTGAAGCATCCTTCCATGTCTTTACTCTTCAGCCAGAAACAGCAGATCAGAAGACTCCCTCCCTATCTGTTTTTAAGGGACTTCACATTATTTTGTACTGTTTTACAGAGTATAAAGAATACCAGTATTAATTAAAGCTATAAGATATTGTTGGCCGAGTAAAATCTCATTCAATCATTCCAAGCAATTCGTCTACTGCAGAGGTTAACGTACGTGCATGTCACTGCTGACAAGAGTGATTCAAATCTTTTGAAAAGTAGCCCATAGATTACTGATTTCTAACCTTTCTCTTCTGTTCTGTTTTCTCCCTCTCTTAACAGGACCTGAAAAAGTCAAGGTAAGAGATTGAACACGCAATCTAACTCCCCAAAAATTAATATCTGTCACTGTCACCGAGAAGATGTGATAGATGACCATGCAGAGTTTCCCACAGTGGTGTTGGTAGTGGAGGTGGGGGAATGGGGGCATTTATGAATGTTCACAAACGACTTTACTTTGCTCAACTCAATTTTCTTTAAATTCTGAAATGCTCAGGAAATATCTTCCCACATATTACTCTTTTACTCTTGAATGAAACAGGGTTTCTCTCTAAAAGCTGCTGTTTATCTCTCTCTCTCTTTCTCTTGTCTTAGTTTGGTAATGAAGCTCAGCAGTTGGAGTGGGCTAAGCGGGAGAGTGAGCGAGCAGAGCGCGAGCGGCTGAAGCGGCTCAGACAGCAGGAGCAGGAGGACCTGGAGCTGGCGATTGCTCTCAGTAAGGCCGAGATGTCCAACGCATGACATGGAATCTCCACCACATCCTAATACACTCACAGTGCGTAGACAGGCTAACATGCAGACAAAACATGACTGACATTCTGACACAAAGCACATCACTGGACTAACTCTTGAGTGTTCCTATAAACTCTGCTCTACACACATACATACACACAAATACACAGCCATGCACCACCAATATTCACATACCCACACACTCCATAACTTTGTCTGGTTTCTGCCTGCATCACAAAAAGACAGCAAATCAGAGGGCCCAGAACTCATCACTGCAAATCTCTCTGCTGACAAGCGGAGACGGAGAACCGAAGGATGAAGAAGAGTAGGAGGAGGCACAAAGAGGTTTGCATGAAAACAGACAGATGCACTGTGTATATGCACTATAGTGGCTGAATAGTACTGAAAAGAATCCATTCACTGACTGGACTGAGTGGGATGGTCGTTCTGTTGCTGACAGAACACCTTGACAGTTTGAATTTCAGTGTGCGGTGTTGCAAAGAAAGAAGCTGCAGTGAAGAAAAATAACACTACAATCCAAACTGCCAAGGTATTTATTTAAAGGGATTTTTGTTGCTGATGTGTTGAAATGACTTGGATATATCATTTGGCTACTGATGGTATAGATTGTATCAGTATTTAGTTCTGAGTTGTTTTGCTGATAAGAAGATGATACAGAAAGAGGTATTACGTGTGTGTGTGTGTGTGTGTGTTTATGGAGAGGCATTGAGAAGACTGGATTTTACACTCAGGATGGAGAATTTTCAAGGTACAGTCCTCTCCTTTTATTTCTTTTTAAGGAAATACTTTCACTAACCCAGATTTTAAATACGAGTCTCCGTCTGACTGTGGGAGACTTGAAGATATTTTTTCCCCAAATATTATATACCTCCAGAGTCTACCATAACATGACAGACCCAAGCCCTGCAGCCCGAACAAAGCTGGATATTTAGCCTGTCAAAGCAGACAACTCAGACATTCAGGGGGCCAGCAGGCTCCAGGTTCACTGTGCCCTTTAGTTTGTGATTATTTATTGAATCCCTAAATTGTTAGGGAATATAATGTGCACCACTGGAGCATGATACTCACTAAAAATGATTAAGGCCTCAAGGTGCTACATATATGAGGGATCCCGAGTTCAAACTTGAGCCCAAGTCAAACTTGAACTTAAAAAAAACAATGACATCATTAGATGTTTTTGTGCATCTTCAAGGTCACAGTTATTGGTATTGTTGTGTTTCCATGGTGCATATATTTAAACAGATGTGGGCACAATCAATTCAACACAGGAACAGGAGAACAGGAGCCTGCTTTTACTTTAGGACCACAGTGGATTAATCTGGCCTGTAGTCTAGGCTGACTGTGTTTTACGCTCAGCAAAGACACTCCCCTTCTCTGTCTCAAAGGCTCATCCTGTGTGAAACTGAAAAGCTGTAACCAACTCTACTCTGATATTCTCACATTTCCCTTTTATTATTTTATTGTGGGAGGATAGAAAAATTACTGCTCTTAAACTGTGTTTTAAAAAAAATGATGAAGATCCATTACACTGGTTCCCTTTTAATGTGACAAGTACCTGACAAGTTAAATACAGTTTGAGATGTCAGCATATCCTGTGGAGCAACAGTAACAAAATTGTACAGATATATTTTCGTTGTACAGAAGAGAGTACTGCCGAGGGTTTGTAGTGACACCCTGCAGTACTTTCTCTCTGTTAAGTGTATATAAAAAAAACAGAGCTAACTATGCCTCTTCTGGACAGCTGTGCTTTGATCCTGATGCTGTGATGTTACACTACATCCTACGATTGAAAAGCAAGATGAGGGAAATCGTTTTTCTATTTTACTTTAACCTTGTTTTCTTATGAGAGAGTGAGGATTTTAATAAATTTTATTTAAGTAGCTTGTTATTCTTTTATTACTTTGACATGTTTTTGTTTTAAAAGAACATCCAATTTATTGTAGTCGTTTTGTGATATAATTTGTAGATGAGTATTAGCCACTCCAGTGCTCTACAGACCAGCAACAAAGCTGCAGAGGGTTTGGAAAGGTTTGAAACTTGCTGGTGTCATTGGCTGGATTTTTTGAAATAGTGCTATTTCTGATGTGTCATAGTTTAATGCTCCAACATGGACTTAACCACTCATCATGTTTTTATTTGACTTGTCTCTTTTACTTGAAGTGGCAGATTACATTGAGTGAGTGAGACAAACCATTTATGATGATTCTTGCCCTGCCATCAGATTCTGCTCAGAATACCTATGTTCTCCCAAATGTCACCTTAAATGGGGACAAAGTTTTTCATTTGTCATTACCATAACTTGGTAATCATTAAGAAAAAAAACAGTCTTATAATTTGCTTTGTTGAAGCCAAGCTTGTCCATATAGTGAGTGTTCATTATTGAGAACAAATGTAACCATTAAAAGTACTATAGTCTCAAGACTGTCATACAGTACGATACAGTGCTGGGTGCCTGATAGAACTCAAACATTTCAGTTACTCTAGTCTCTTCATTGAACTTTGTGCAGAGGCCTAAGCACATAGCTGATGTGCACCTCCTCTAAAATGTAACTGTGCGT
Source organism: Notolabrus celidotus (assembly GCF_009762535.1). NCBI lineage: Eukaryota > Metazoa > Chordata > Actinopteri > Labriformes > Labridae > Notolabrus > Notolabrus celidotus. The sequence goes on along the minus strand of NC_048273.1, from coordinate 11,414,265 downwards.
CAAATTGATGCAAATTGATCACAAGCCCTTTGACTGGTCCACTCGGCGATATTGTATTTCCCGCATTTACAGCACATCAGCCGTGTATTTAATCTCCTCTGACGTGTCCTCTCTATTCTGTAATCATTGCTGTATGATAAACAGTAACATGTATCAGCTGTAGATTAACTTAATACGCTCTGAATTGCTGAGGAAAAGTTAACAGAAAACTGCCCTCAAGCGTTTCAGTATTGCTGCGTGACACAGACACATTGACATGTAGTGCTCACGTCCGCGTCGACCACTGCTGCGTAGGGTCAAGGCAGAAGTTTAAACCAGCCTTAAGGGATTAAAAACAATTAATGTTTTATAATCAGAGGAGCCAGATTTTTTTTATTTCACCTTAAAGTTCCTGTGAGGAGTTTTCATCTGCTCACGGATCAAATTGAAATTAATACTAAAGCCTTTAAATGAACTACAAAAGCAAACAACAGCACTAAAGTTGAATTTTTCTTTATAGTCTTCAGAGTCATTTCTGACATGTTAAACTACTGCCTGCGGGAAGTGTCAGTTGCACTGAAAAACATTCTTTTTTACATTTTCCCATTCAAAAATGTCTGATATCCAACACATATCCAGTTTTCCAACAACATTTTTTTGTTGGAAAACTGAAAGTTCCTCACAGGAGCTTTAAATGTCAACAAATTAGTTGTCCACTATCTGTGGAGTAATCTCAACATCCCTCCAGTAACAAGTTCTTTGATTGCCTACTGTACTGAAATGTTGTGTTTTCATCGTGTACCCATCCAAGACTGTAATAAATAATATGATGGTTGTAGACAAACACTAAATTCTTTGGATTAAAATCCACAAGCATATTGTGATGAAAATGGTTGTGTAACTGCTAAGACAGTTTGGTAGTTTTGGGTCACGGCAGCCTTAGAAGAAGGCTTTGGCTGGTACAACAAAATTACCTCATTTTACTTAAGGTTACAGTTGGTCCTCAAGATGATGGTAAGAAGGACCTCAACAGTAGAAAAGCTTCGAACAATTCATACCCCTGGATATATACACATGGGGAACTGCCTGTCTTGATGGTTAGAATGTTAAAAATCAGTATAATATGACTCAATTGGAAGGAAGGGTTCGAGTCAAAGTTTGCGTGCAGCTCCTGATTCTTCCCGATAGAAATGAACTGCCTCTCCCTTTCATTTTTTGTCTTGTTTACATATCATGAGTATTTACTTTGTTATAGATGTTACAAACTGAGTACCTACAGGGGGCCCCTGGCGTAAGCCTCCCTGAGCTGTGAACAGATAACACCTCCTGAAGAGCCTCTATCTGCTTCTGAGTCATTAAACACACACTGGCTTTGAATCTCTGCCATGCTCCTGTCACATTGTAATGAAACTTTGCTATATGAAGGACCTTTTTTTGCCATTCTACATGAAAACTTTTGGTGCTTTTTGCTGTCAGTTTATAAGCTAGCTTGTTGTAAGATTATATCAGTAAGTTTCCCCAATGATTACCCAAGAGATTTGAAGTGCCACATAAGGAGTTATGTCTTTATTTTTTACTAATCCTTTGAAAGACCAAAACTAAGCTGTTGGTCTCTTAAGCTATTTTATTTTTTTTGGTTTCTACTAAAGACAATAACCCTTTTAAAGATGACTAAATATAATAATTATAATTATAACAATAACTGTATATAATAGTTAAAATAATGTATTATTTTTTTATTACAAAAAAAATGTATTGCCATTACCATTATTATTATTAGTGATAGTTATGATAATACTACTTCTACTAGTAATGATAATTATTATTGTTATTATCATTACCATTATTATTAATAGTGATAATTATGATGATAATAACAATAATGAAAATAGTAATATTGTAGTAGTAGTAGTGGGAATAGTAGTATTACAATTATAAACTGGAAAATCGGCACATAATTGGTTTTGATGGCATGTCGGTGGCTACACTATCCATCATGCTGCTAATAAGCTAGCTTGTTGTCAGCTGTTGACCCTCAGCTTAATATAAAATGCCATTTCCTTTCAAAGTAGTTTCACGTTAACTTATGTGCCAACAACTAGTCAACAACAATGTGACAGGCAGCGTGCGTAATAAAAAGAATATAACTTGATGTCTCAAAGCCAAATTAGTCCATTAGACCTGGTCTCAGAGGGTCTGAGGTCTAAATTATAGTCTGATGGCTCAGCTGCATTTAGAGGAAAACCCAATGTGAATTGTGGAAACAGGAATCTATCACATAGAATGGAGATGAGTGTCACAGGATGCAACAGTGTCTCTGGGCAACTTTGAATATTTACTATCAAGTTATGTAAAATACGAAATGCTGCTGATGTGACATAGTACTTAAATATTAGAAAACATCAAATAATCAAAGGAATAGCTCAAGGTGAGCTTATGCAGAAACACAATATATACAGTCTGAACATATATCTAATGCCAACCCTTCTAGACACATTCACCTAAAACCCAGCCTGCTGCAATAACTGTGACACTCCATCTCTCCATCATGTGTTTCTGTTTACATCTCTCTGACCCTTGAACTGTCTGCGTGGACTCTTAGAGTGCTGAGTCCCAGATTGTTATCTTCATTCATACTGTATGTGTTACCTGACAACTCCATTGTGCAATAGATAATGTTTATTTTTTATTGTTGTTTTGTGTATCCTGTCAAACCAGTGTAATGTTTTTGATATGTAGCGTATGTGTTTGATATGATTATTTATACATCCACAACCATCCACTCCTCTGTCCTGATTTTGTGGAGAAAGTTCATGCTTTCATTTCATTCCAGTAGCTGCAGAACCTGCAAACCTCTCATTCCTAAAACACTTTTAATGGAATTGGAGGAAAGGAAATGGTAAAGACAATGTTTGATTCTCTATATTTTTTGAATTATCAGAAATCTTAGCAGTTAAACAAAAACAGAAATGTTAGTATGATGACAGCTGAAAAACATTTAAACTTAGTACTTCCTTAATTTTGATATTCATTTCACTTTTATCTTGAAATTGTGGATATTTCATTTTGATACAAAGTCTTTGAATTCAGTTTTTACTGACATACTAATGCTTACTGTAAAACTGTATTTTTTGGGGGGGACTTCTTACATTTTGCTCACTTTACTTTTTTTTTCTCACAAGCTTGTTTTTTGTTAATTTTTTTTACCCTCAAATGTCCTTCCTCCAATGTAGGTGAAATAACCTGAGCTGTCTTTATTAAGATGCATACAAAATGTAAACAGTCTGTATAGTATCATGTCTGTTATATTTGTCCTATAAAAATGGAAGATGAAGAAGACAAAGTAAACTTGATAAGGAACCATTTGGAAGGTTGCCTATGTTACACTAGTAGCTGAGGAGAGAACAGATGCTGGCTTCTTTTAAACAGTGATCCTGTCTACATGGTCTGTACTGTTTACTAGAATAAACATTTCAGTTAAATGAAAATGGGCTGCTGCTTTGTTTGTAACAGGATACTGATGAAGAACAAAAACCGTGGGACACAGAAGAGTTGGAGATACACACTGCAAGGGCTGGGGAATAAAACGGTAACGATAATTATCGTGATATTATTTTATCTCAATGTTAACATAACATGTGAATGTTGATATATTTAAACCTGTAATTACACCCCCCAACCACTGGAAAGGAAGAGGGTGCTAGTGTGTCTTGAATGTTGGTCCCCACCTGACATTAAACCAAGCAGCAGCCTCCAGTCTCAAAATATGAAGCCCATGCAGAAGTGTCATAAACTGCAATTCATCGAGAATCCGCTTGAGGCTGGCTGCAGAAACAATTAATAAACATGTTTACAGTCTGGTTCAAAAAATGTTAAGAAAATATTAAGATTACGAGTTTTTGCTCATATAAGTGACTTAATTGACTCCTGGACGGGTCCACATAGCTGTTGGATAGGAGGCTCAAACTCCGCCTCATTACGTCACACTAAGTTTGGTTGAGTTCCACATTTCCAACATGACTGCCCCCATCGATTGGCTTCAAAACAGCGCACAGAAACAGATGGGTGACGTCACACTTAACTTCATTAGTTAAGATATTTTGGCTATTTACTAGACTACTAAATCACAAACACAAGCTAACAAACTGTCTAGTTTCTTCAACTTTCACTCAGGAGAAAAAAATCTGCTTTTAGAATGATATGAAAGAATGATTTAATATTGTGAAATTATCAATATCGTAGTAGTAGTCTAATCTAATAGTGGACTTCCTTAGAGGGACTAAAAAATCTGAACCTCAGAAAAGTTAATCTAAGACAGAAACTTTCCTTACTCATTAGTTCCAAATAACTTGTGACTTTGCTCTGCAAGTGTCGGATAGTGTCACCTGAACACTACTGTTGACACTAAACTCCCTCAAACGCATAAACAACCCCAAACATCTCCACATCTGTAAATATCAAAAGGCTCTTAGCTGCTCATGGTAGAAAACAGTAAATTGATCCCACAACTTATCACTTTACTTTGGTGCAGTCTTTAGTCACACCACTTTTTTCATCATACATGCTGGATACAATGCACTTTTACAGTGCACTGCGCTGATTCTCACCCACATGCTCCCAAACACCTGGAAGATCTGTACTCTTTTATTGCACTTTTTAGGCAAACGTTTGACAATCTTCATAAATAACATTATTCACGTGTTATCATACCTGAGTGATAAGTTATTTACTAAACAACAAGAACTAGACCCACTGTAATAAACCAGAATGGCCTTTTAAATAAGTGGCAGAGTTCTCTTTTCTGCATGTAAAAAGAAAAACATCTTGTTCTTGAACTTGTTCCTAACTCTGAAGCAGACAAGGCAACTTCATCCCTCCCAGACATCCACAATGTGCACTGAATTATCCTCAGCTTCATTTCAAGGATACAGCTGTGTAGTGTGAAATGAATGCTGAGCAAACACAGCACCCATTTCTACGTATTAGCTGAAACCCTAGCAAGCTGCTATGTTGGCGAATGCTAACTATCTCCGTATGGAATAACAGGAAATTCCTTGCTAGGTTTGTGTTTACCCTATGGTAATGGAGAGGAGGAAATGAAAAGCCTATTGGCTTTTAACTGGGAATGTGGGTCATAGAGAATTGGAGGATAAACGTTGGTTTGGCCTCACAATAGTTCAGTATCTCTTTACTTGTTCTGTTCTTGACCAATATGCTTTTAATCTCAGCTTTATCAGCATGCAACACTTCTCTGCTGGAACATTTCTAACAGGAAACATGTAAACTTTATGAAGGGGGAGATTCATGGAAATAAGATGCTCATTATAAAACATTATAAAATCAACAATATACTTCTTCCTGTTCAAATTGAAACACTTCAAGTCTGTGTTTTCCAGAAAGTTCCTTGGAAAGAGTTGTGTATCCGATATTATGAAGTGGAGACGGTTTCAAGTTTGACTGTGTGGAAAAATAGTTGTATTGTGTTTGAAAGCAACTGTTGATTTACGGAGAAAGGAAAAACTCCCCCTCAGTAAAAATTGCATGAACTTAAATAATGTAAACTGAGAGCCTCTGACTCATGACCCCAGTCTGATCAGGCTCTCCAAACAGAAGTCACCTGCCCAAATACCAGATCTATGTGAGATATCAGACACAAGCAGCTCTGAATCAGTCTGAATTTAAGAAGACCTGGCTGCAAAATCATTTCATCTGCAAATTTAAACACGCCTTAATGTTATTTAAATACTGTGTGGTGTCATCAATCAATCTTATTTGTATAGCGCCAAATCACAACAAATGTTATCTCAAGATGCTTTACGAACGAAGCAAGTCTAAACCTTACTCTATGTTAAATTAATACCAAAGACCCAACATCAAGACAGGATAAGATCCAGTCCCATCTTACTGACAGGACTCACTCTTATCTCATCTAAAGACACCATGAGCAGAGCACCTCGTAGTATTTAGCAAGTTACAGGGGCAAGGAAAAACTTCCTTTTAACAGACAGAAACAAATATTATCTCAAGATACAAACAAAGCAAGTCTAGACCTTACTATGTTATATTACTTACAAAGACCCAACATCAAGACAGGCTATGACCCAGTCCCATCTTACAGACAGGACTCTGGCCTATGTCATCTAAATCCATCATGAGAAGAGCACTTTGCAGCATTTAGCAAGTTACATATGTTTTTTGACATATGTAATCTTCTATCAGGTTATTACAAACTGCTGTGTCATGTTGAGGTGTCAGTTTAACAAACCTCTGATCTGCCAAACTGGACCAAGATTATATTTCCATCGTCAGTGGTTCCTGAGGCAACAGGCCTCTATATGGCTCTGGATTAGAGATCCAATACATTTCTTGATCCTTGTGAAGATCAAATGTTGCTTGTATCAGTTGCATTGCAACTGGTTAACATTTAGGTATGTTTACTGCATGTTAGATTCTTATTGGATAATTTACTGTCATTTTTCAATCGATGGAGTCCATTTAATAGATTAGTGTCCTGCAGCACTGCAATTTAACATCCTGTCAAATTTGTAATTTTGCGACTTTGTGTCCAAACTGTCTGTTTTGATTAAAACTTAACAGTCTGTATTTAGGTTAGTTCTTATGTGCTAAAATGAAAACTGTATCTATCTCTCTATATATAATCCTCTCCATCCTGATGACTCAGCACAATTCCTCTTTAAATGCTGACACTTCACAAACTGGCCTCACACAGTCAAACTAACACTCCATCACTCTTTTGGGGATTTGAAATTGGACAGTAATCATTGAGAAGCATGACATTCCAATAAGTGAAGAACATCCTACTGTGATCTATTTAAAAATTGAAACCACATCCCGTCTGCCATCCTGCAGGCCTCCAATGTCTCCAACCATCCGACTCAACAGTGTGTACAGCCTCAGCATCTCAGTGTGAATCCAGTCCACATCTGGCACCTTACTGCTGGGGTGTTCTCAACTCAGACCTCTGCTCTAGGGCTGGGTGATAAAACGATAACTATTGTGATATTATTTTTCTCAATATGAATCTAACAAATGTACGATAAAAAGTTGATATATTCAAAACTATAATTTCACCCCCAACCACAGGAAAGGGTTGGGCTGCTATTAAACAGAAGAAGAAGTTGGAATCGAACAGCCAATCATGTTGCAGGCTAAGAGGTCGGGAGGCTTAAAGATGTTTGGAGCGAAGTGTAAACACAGCGACGCTGAAGAAAACGTGAAATCTACCACTTAAAAGCAGAGTGAAAACATGTGATACAATGATACATATCGACTGATGTGAAAAATGTTATCGTGATAACATCTTTTTCAATATCGCCCAGCACTATCTCTACCTGTGGTATGGGTAAAGTTTCTCCTAAATCTTTAAAATCTGTCTCTTATTTTGAGGAAGCAGTTCACCAATTAAAAGCTGCCTGAGCCAAAATTTTCCCCTGATGTAGAGTTTTGTTATAGACAAGATCCTGTGCATAGAAATAATTCCAACGCTCACTGCTGGAAATGCTCAACCTCCCGCAATAACTCTTGCTCTTACCCTACCTGGGAGGTGACTCCAAGTTCCAGACTATGATGCCTTGGGTCAACACGCTGAGGTTCAAGTCTGCAGGCTTGCGTTGCAGCTGACCTCAGTGCCTATCTCAGCAGATGTTGGGTCCTAACTTTGTCTCCATGTTCTTTTGGATGTGCCATACGGAGACATGTTGGTTAAAGCCCTGCTGCCAGTAACTCTTCCAGGGCTGGCTCCAGGAAATGACCATAATTACTCTTAGTCTGACCCCTTACACTGGACCAGTTGGATGTGGGAAGCCACATCGGGGGCTATTGCGCAAGACAACACATAACTCTCTTCCCTGTCAGTCTGATTTAGAATGCAACTGCAAATATTAATGCTTGTTTAAAATAACTCAGAGCTGAAATTATGTCTTTATCTGGGGTAGAAGGCCCATTTTCTTTCCCTCATTCCACTCCCTCCTCAAGCTGATTTCCCTTCTAGTGTCCTCCCTTGATAACACAAAGAAAAAAGAGCAAGCAGGAAACCCAAGGAAAGACTAAAACTCAACAGAAGTGACACCCTAAATGTGACAGAACATTCAGAATCTGGATTCCAGCAGGTTTCCCACTCTGTATGGTGGTGCTGTTGCATGTTCCAGCAGAGGGCATCCTCTTCCCACAAATAACATTCCCACTTTTCCTCACATCTCTCCTGGCTATGAGATTCCATTCAGATTGAAATTTTCCAGTTTAGGCCAATGTTTCCCAAACATCTGATAAGGTTTTCTGCCTCTCTGCATTTACCCTATAAAGAAGGGTCATTTCTGGGTCCTATGAATATCATCACAAGCCAAGTGCCTCTGCTTTGCTTGGTAACACACATAAGTCCTGATTCAGTATCACTGAGCTCTGTTTTAGCCTGTTGAGCTCTATAACATATTGAGTCTGTTTGTTTAAAATGCAAATGTCAGACAGCTTTAACTCTCAACGCCACTTTGACCTGTCTGACAAATATGCTCTAAACACTGCTAATCTCCATCTCTCTGGTATCCGTTTTTTGCGCACACACTTATGGTTTTATGAGTGTGTTATGTTGGAGTTGGAGAAGAATATGCTGTTAAGCACTCTGGAGGGGAGTTCCTCTGAGATAAACTCTTGCACAAGAGCTGGGAGCTTGTTTACAGCCTCTGGCTAACTGAAATATATTAGTCTTGGATTGAGAGGTAGCATTGAGACTCAGTGAAAAAGCCACCTCTTGCAATGTAATGCTTCAGTACAGGAATGCCACATGTTTAACTTTTATTCCTCCAGAGGAGTGAGCTGAGCGGTAGTGTGGCCCCCACTGGAAGTGTGTGTGAAACTGGCCAATCAGGGAACATAAAAAAGCACCTCACCGTATTTTGTATCTCAATTTAACTGAGCTGGAAAATGGTTGGAAAGCAGAGTAATGACCAATTCCTTTAAACTGAAATAAAACGTTTTTAGTGTCCTGTAATGGAATACTCACCCAGTTGTGCAGAGCAGGCTTTGTGACAGCATTGTGAACATAGGGAGATATTATTTTGTTTTCTCAGGTGGGTGAGGTTTTGATGGAGGAAATCTGGTCTCCATATTAAATCCTGGCTAAAGGCCCAGCTTTCAGCACCACGAAAGAAATTCCATTCACCTCTGATGTATTAGAGTAGAGGCAGAAAAGTCAGAGACACATATCTCAAACCCTGCACAAACACACCTAATTGCATTACTATTTATGCTTTTGAGTACCTCAGACGAAAAACTCTTTATGACAGAGAGAGGAAATCAACCCTTTGACAGCATCGCATATATACAAAGAAGCTTCTTCCAAAGCTTAATTGATTACAAGCTGCACCTTTCCAGTATAAACACTTTATGCCTTTTGCATGATTTTAAGCCCAATTTCATCCTGAGGTAGCATATGTAGTGTCCACAGAACAATTCAGCATCTCAATGAAACTTTTAAACAATGAAAAGAATGAGGTTTCTCTGTTAGACCAGAGTTTGCAGGAGTCACACACACACACACACACACACACACACACGGCTGCATATCTAAAAGAACTCTGAAACCAACATGTAAACCATCTGACCCCTTCCAGTTGCAGATTCCCACGCTCTGTAGTGGCAACCACCCTTCTGTACCCAGCTGAAATAAGGGAAATGAAAATGTTTGATTTTTCACATGAGTAAATGGACTAATGATGGAGGCGAGAGTTCCTCTTTTCTCATGCTTGGCACAGTTCCATCCTTGAGATGACACTGAAATGTGTGACCTTTCATAACCAAAAATAAATGAAGGCCTTCTGCTGCACCAGTGCAAGTGTGAAAGAACAAGACTGTGAAGGGTTTCATGAGAATTTCTCATCTCTGTGCTGGTTGGACCAAAATCTTCTTATTTCCCTATTTACTCTATTTATATGTGCTCTGATAGATAATGCTGACAGTTTGAATATTTAGTGTAGTTTAATAATTTGTCATTCATTTATTCTTTTTACTCAACTTTGACCGGGCTGGAGGCTGGTTTTAGTGGTTTGTATTTCATCCCTCAGACTCAACTTTACTGATGACACAGTTTGTTTTCTCCTATAAGAAATGATGTCCAAAGCCATAAAACCAACAAGTATAATAAACGTAAGTACACTCTAAAGCAGGCTTATCTTAGCAATACTGGTCAGCTGAGTGGTGGCTGTGGTTCAGTGGTAGAGTAGAGTCAGTCCTACTCAATCAATCAATCAATCAATCAATCAATCAATCAATCAATCAATCAATCAATCAATCAATCAATCAATCAATCAATCAATCAATCAATCAATCAATCAATCTTTATTTGTATAGTACCAAATCACAACAAATGTTATCTCAAGATGCTTTTACAAACATAGCAGGCCTAGACTGCACTGTATATTAAATTATCAATAAAGACCCAGAGAGAGAGAGAGAGAGAGAGAGAGAGAGAGAGAGAGAGAGAGAGAGAGAGACAGAGAGAGAGAGAGAGAGGTGAGGGAGAAAGAGAGAGAGAGAGAGAGGTGAGGGATAGTAGGAGCTGTTGCAACTGGAGTCTGGAACGTCAACGGCAGCAGGCCATCTACAACAGCGACTCAGAGGAACCTACGAGACAAGGGAGCTCAGGGACTCCAGAAAGGTCATTGGTTAGTTACTTTCAACGGGACAGGGAGAGTTAAGGTAAGTTAAAATGCTTCGCCTTGTAACTTGCTAAGACACTGAAACCCACAAAAACTGTCCTGGCGGCTGTGCCAGCAGTCTGTGAATTGGATTAGTGAATACTGATGTGTTCTTTAATTGACAGCCTCTGCCATCAGAAGTTCAGGGAATGCTTCTGGAAACAGTCCAGTAAACACTGCTCTAATGCAGTACCTACTCTCATACACCTTTACTCCTCAGCACCTTCAATGCCCACAATTCTTCAAATGATCTATGAAAAACAAACATGTCATTCACCTTATCACATACATTTTGCTTTACAGATAAGTACAACAGTCTCTCCAGAGGGTGTTAGCAGACTTGCTGTCAGTTCTCACATGAGAAGTAACAGAAGTAGTTGCGTAAAGACTGAAAAAGAGAGAAATCTAAAAGTTGAAACTCCTCCCACTTTCACATCTCCTCACACCGGACCAATCACTTCGATAAGTGGGCAGTGTTGTCCAAATGTCTGTTTCTGGAATCTATAAAACCATCAGACACCTCCTTTCTGTCTGTAATGGACAATTCAAACAAACTCCTCACTGAACAAACTGAGAGTTTAGTTGCTCATCATAAATACATGACAACATAAAATAAATTATCAGATCTTTGGTCATAAGTGACACAACATTGCTTTGCTGGTATGCCAAATAAATCACATTCTATTTCTCTCTATCACCATGTTATCTTTGTCATCAAACGCCTGCTGTCCTGAATGGTGAAGTCTGATGACTCAAGAGAATCACATGTTTATATCTTTTCTTTGGAAGAAATGATGAAACACTTTTATGGTATGCAATATAATTGAATACTAAGAAGAATGTGTCATCATGAAACACAATCCCTTGCACTGTGACACTGAAAGTGTAGGTTGGACAGAGTTCCTTCCACATGCATTGACAGTACTTTTTAAAAAACTCTCTTCCTTCCTCAGAGCACTTGTCTTCGAGGTGACTTTTCTCCTCATTCCTGCTGAACTTTCCTTTATCCCGGCAGCTCTTTTCAGTTTATTTGAGATGGTTTTCATTTTCTTTTCACCCCTCCATCCCTCCCACTCTTTGTGGTTCGCCCCTATGCCCCAATGAAGCCACCATCTATATTAGGCCCCTGTAATTATGTCAATGTAATGTATATTTATAGGCAGCTGCCACAGCGCTCTGGCAGCAGCTTTGTCACAGCTGGGAAGCATCGGCTGGATGCTGCAAGCAGGGTGCTTGAGACCGTGGCATGGATCAAACCAGGTTCTGTTGATGTCTCACCTGGTGCTTACTTCTGAAGCAATACCTACAGAAATAAAAGTGAAATGTTCTATCTTGTGTTTCATTTTATGTACACTAACTCAGAGTTTAGCCTGACATTGTGATATTTCTTTTGTGTATTTGTCTTTTTTGCTTTCTCCAGCTGTTGTATGTCCATGAGAATGTATTAAGTTCCATTCCTAGAGAGCTTAATTCAATTGCCAAGGTCTGAAAATTAAAAGTTATCTGCTATTTCAATACAAAAACATAATTTTCTGAGTAATGTCTTGTTTTCACTTTGTTATTTATCATCATCCAAACTCAGATTTGTCTCTGAGGTCTGGACTAGGGCTGGTCGATACAACGATAACTATAATTATCCTGATATTATTTTTCTTAATATAAATATTATAAACGTACGATAAAACGTTGATATATTTAAACCTGTAATTTCTCCCCCCAACCACTGGAGAGGCTTGGGCTGCTAGTGTGTCTTAAAACGCTAGTTCCCGCCCAACATTAAACAGATGAAGAAGACAACAGCCAATCATGTTGCAGGGTGAGAGGTAGGCAGGGTTGGAGCGGAATGTAAACACAGCTTAAACGAGGAACAGCATCATTAAAGAACACAATAACCTACCAGCTCAAAGCAGAATGATTGGGTAGGATTTTTTGCCTATTTACTAAAATACTAAATCTTAGATTCAAGCTAGCTAACCGCTTGGTTTCTTCAACTTTCACTCAGGAGAAAAACAGCTGGCTTTAAGATGATCTGAAAGAATGATTTGATATTTATCGGAAAAATGATCGATATTGACTGATAAGAAAATATTTATTGTATGAAAGATATTTTTCAATATCTCCCAGCTCTGGGTGTGGGTGTGATTATTCAGATATTATGTCAGGCATGTTTCCTGATTATGTTTGTAGGAAGGAGCAGCAGCTCACATGTTCCCTTTTTAAAAAACATATAACATATTTTTAAATATCAACAGGCTTGAATCCTCTGTTTGAGGGGTCAAAGGTCAAATATAACTTTTCAAACCATGTGTGTATGTGCATATATTCACATGCAGGTTTTATGTTCAGCTCTTTGAAATCACACTCATGACTCAGAAATTGTACTGTTCATTTAGTTTATTATGTACATTAAAATAAACTATTTACATTATATAAAAAAGATTCTATTCACAAGGCAAAACATTTCTTCAAGACACAAACAAAGATTTTTTTTCAAAGACTTTATAGCCCTTTGTCATCACGTGGCGTTGAGATGGTATGCACTTCTGTGAGACCTATAAGACCCTGACTTTAACACTTGTAGACAACAGACAGTCTCACAGACACAACATTCTATTCAAGCGTTTGAGGAGAATGGAAGGCAGTTTTTGAACAAACATTGTCTTAAAGCTTATTTTATGTGCTGTTAACACTTACAATATAACACACAGCATGAAATTTTGATTGTCTTTGCTCCAGAAGAGAATATGGCACTCACAAAAAAATGAGCTATAGAAGGCACTGATGGGGAAAATACACAAGAATCATTGTTTTTAAAAGGATTGTCTGCTTCCAGTTGCTTCAGTGGCATGTGCCCGACATGTTGAGTGGAATGTTCATGTTTTTTTAGTCCATTAACAGCATTCCGTACAAAAAGTAGTACCAGCTACATCGTAAAAAACAACAAACAACTACAAATGTCTAAACAGAATGAATCTGTTTCGGTCGTCTCTGGATGTATTTTCTTGTAATTTTGTGGTTTGTTTGTCATTTCCTCAAAAATAAAATAAAATAGATATCTCAAACTATAATTACAGGGCATCTTATCTTGAGGATTCCCTTGCCCTAATGCAGAATCACTTTAATATTCCTGTAATATAGGTATTACAGTGTAGTCAATAGTGGCGTCTTACTATGTGGCAGGTTATGCTGTCATAGCACCACTATAGTTAATACTCTTGGAAGAACTTGTGTGTATATATTTGCATAGCATCCTTCTAGCTGATCACAGGTTTACTACAGTTCTTTTCATCAGGTTGCATAGAAGTCCTTGTCAGCTCCTTTCTTTGTCTTCACCAACCCTCCTCACATGTGCCTCTTCATGTGCAAGGCGAGATGGTCGGAGCGGGAGAAGGCACGTTCACACAGGTGACACTGAAAGGGGCGGTGTCCGGTGTGCTTCCGGAAGTGACGTGTGAGCTCATCTGAACGAGCGAACTTCCAGCCGCAGCCCTCCCAGCTGCAGTGGTATGGTTTCTCTCCTGAAACCAAACAGAGAAAATGAACTGTTAGTGACTTCACAGCATGAGAGCAGGTTATTTTGGGATGATTAAATAAAGATTCAGTCATATTCAGTGTCGGGGTCATACCTGTGTGCGTCCTGAGATGTGCCTTTAAGTGTGAACTTTTGGTGTAGGTCTTCCCACAGCCGGCGTATGTGCACGTGTGTGTAGCTGTCCGTTTCCTCGGCCAGGACCGACGACCCCTCTTCGGCTTGGTGTCCATCAGTTCCAGCGGAGAGGATGGTGGAGTAAGCAGGACCCGCTGTCCAGCCGCCGGTTGTTGCTGTTGCAGGCTTCTAGCAACGTCCTCCCCGAACATGCCGGGGTACTGCTGGTGGTGGTGCGCTCCGGGGTAAGGCAGCTGCATCCCGGTATGCGTGTGAGGGAATCCCCCGGGCGCGCAGCGATGGTGAGGCTGGAAGCTTTGCGGGAACGTCAGCGAGGTGTTGCCCATCTGTGGCTGGTGACAATCTGAGCTCATGAGGTCGTTTGGGCTGAGAGGCGGTGTCAGGCTGCCCATCGGAGCCTGCGGGGAATTAGCCAACCTAGGCTGCTGCTCGTATGACATCATGCACGAGACGTTCCCCTCGTGCTTGATTTTGGTGCAACTCTGAGGCACCAGACCCATGACAGGTCCGTACGTGTCCATGGAGGCAGGCTCCACCTTAATGTTGGGATGCTCGGGGAATAAGTCCTGAGAGGTCTGGAAAGGCAATGAGCTGATCAGGAATCTGCCCTGGATGCTGGGGCTGCTCCCAGGGAGAAAGCTGGGGTCCACGTCGGAACGAAGCAGCTCCGCCATCAGGCTGTTATACGGCGGCGGAGGGCTGTTCATGTCGGGGACAGAGGTGTAACTGGCCGTCTGCTGGGGCATCCTGGGTTGCTGTTGCTGCTGGTGATACACGGACGCCCCTGACTCCTGGAGCCGATATGACTCTGCCCCAGTCCCGGCTTCTGGCGCACTGGCACAAACGGCTGTGTTTGAAAGAATAAACTCAAGATCCAAGAACTTATCCAGGTCCTCTTCGTCTTTTCGTCCTAGGTAGCTGCTGCTCATGTTGGGTGCAAGGCTGCTCATCTCGTCCTTCCACCTCTGGAGCAAGAGAAAGAAAGAAAGATCAGAAAGTGTGTCTTTGAACATCAAACTTAAGAATCCAATTGCAGTAATCCAGTTAACTACAATAGTCCACCTGGATAAAAACTTGAAAGCCTTAAGGTGCACAGGTTGAGGGACTGCGGGTTACCAAAAAACTTTGAGATATAAAAACATAATATGCAGTTCACTGCTAAAATAATAAGTCCCAAAGTTTTGAAATAATGTTCACTGTCTGCCAAATGGCAACCAAGTACTCTGGAATGACACTGGTGCCAGCGAAACAAGAATATACAGTTATGTAATTATGTCAAACACTCGCCATGTGTGCACAAAACAAGTGTAAATATAAACAGTGCAACTTACATCTTCCCAGCATTTCTCCTTTTGGATGGCAAATGTAGAGATTGAAGGTAAAATTGTCCCACTCAAGGCCATTTCCAAGCGTTTGAAATACAATCAGGAAAAGTCCTGAAATATTGAGAAAAACACTTTTCTCTGTTTCTGAAGAAATCACCAGTCCACTGAGTTTCAAGAGAAAAAAAAACAGACTACAGAGCTCGTTGTTCTCCTGCAGTCCAGTGCTGCTTCTCTCTCGTGCAGCTGTGTGTCTGAAAGGAGCTGCTTTTCTTATAAATATTGTTCGCAGAGACCAATGCAAGGCAGGGGGAAGGAAGTGCGTCCAGGATGAGGACGCAGCGCACTGGCCAGCCCCCTAAATTTAGCCTCGGTATAAAAGTCCGACTTTGCCTGCGAGTGAGAGGCAGAGAGGCGATGAGAGAGAGAGAGTCAGAGGAGGACCGATGCAGAATGCTCTCTCTACTCCGCTGCGGGCAGCTACTTAACCTTGCTCCCAAAACCCGCCCATCTGTCAAACCTGACTACAACTGACAGGCCAGAGAGAGAGAGAGAGAGAGAGAGAGAGAGAGAGAGAGAAAGAGAGAGAGAGAGCCCGCCCCATACACCAGCACCTCTAACGACATAATAAGTGATTAACACGCTTTTGAAAAATAGCAACGAAACCGATACCACAAGGCAAACAGGCTTTACAATAAAACAGATAAGAGGAGAGACGCTGGTGGTGCTTTACGCATTGCGCAAGTGGGTACGGTGCGCTTTTACGCGCACCAAAAACTCGGACTTCTTTCTGCAAAAGCCTCTGGTTATGAATGAACATGAGAGTTATACTCAGGAGCTCTCCACTCCTTGGTTCTGTCTCAGTTGTCAGTCCCCAAACAGCAGAGACACACTTTCTGCTCCTGCTCAGGCGCCCCCACCATACGGCTCTCTCTCTGTTTCACACTCTCTACCTCATCAAACACCTTTCAAGTTATAATGAAATGGCTCTCTTGTTTTGGTCGTGGAATGAGCAGAGTAACCAAGTATGAATAAATATAACATTAAGCATCGTTGCTAGTTCAAACTACTGTTGATATTCATGTCATCCTTTAGATAAGTGTGTAGTATTTAATAATTAAATGGCATCAAACCTGTATTTGAAACCTAATTATGGTTTAAACGAGGACATGTAGAGTCTGTTTGTGTAGCTCTGACTGTCTCTCTCTCTCATGACTGGATAAACCTGTCAAAGGGCCCCGGGGGAGACACACTTGAATCGTGGGTCCTAACCTAACCTTGGCTTGCTGTGATTTAATTGTGGTAATTGAGTGATGCACAAAGCGATTCAGTGACCTTATGCAAATTCAAAAGTTGACTCAGGTCTTAAAAACAAGTCATGTTTCAGGTATGCTGTGAATTCAGAAGGCAAGTGAGAGTCTCATAGTATAAACAATGAATGTTGTCTGTATCTCACCCTGAATGAAGTCAAAGGCAACTTTTCATTCGAACTTGTCTGACCCTCCTTCTAGAATGCATGCACTGGATTCATTGGATTACACTATTGAAAACATACTTTGTAATGAACACACTGATTGTGTCGAGAACTTGGTTTATGCTCAGTAAAAATTGTGACTAATTTATCTTGTTAATGTAACTAAACGGCAGGGCTCTACCCTTTATTTGCATCTGTGTTGTTTGATCCTATGTTCCCATGCTGAGTGTTACCTGATTTAAACCTTGTTGTTGATCATTATCATGTCCCAGGTCAACGTGATCCTAGAGAGGCATATTCCCAGGCACATTTGCATACTACCAAAAACATTCTCTTAAACAATGAGTCTGGACTTGCTTGCGTACGTCCCATGCTTTATAGAGGGAGGAATGCTACTTATGCAAATCAGGTTTATGCTGCATATGACATAGGGTGTGTGGCTTACACAATAATCACAGTTCCATTTCACATACCATACCTGTAATACAGCTGTTACCTTACCTGACCTGTCATCCCTCACATCACCTGTGTGTCTTTTCAAAACAAAATGAACTGTAAATCTGTCATCCTGCTGACTTCAGGGTTTCTTTAGTGGGTGAACAGCTTCACTTGATCCTTTAATGACTCATGAACAAAAAAAAAAAGGAACCGTTCCTGATAATAATCTGCTTTTCCTGTTTTTCCGTGTTAAACTTTGTCAATCACATCAGATGCAAAAGCACATTGCCAGACACAGAACAGGGGTGTGTCTTGTAACACACTGTACCTTCACACTGATTTGCCCTCTGGTGAGCACAGGTTTGAAATGCCTATTAAAGGATGACTGCGCTTTGATAGTTCTCCAGTTCCTTTTTGGAGGCCTGGCAGCCGTTGGTGATTTGGTGGCATTCCATTGTGGTTAGTCGAAGTGGATTTGCATGATACAACATATGAAGGTGTGCAACAGGCAGCAACCAACCAGCATGGGTTGACTGCATGTCTGTAACATTGTTTCTAGATATTGGCTTTGAAAAGGGGTCAACTCTTTTTAAAACATAACTGTTAACAATTGAGAAGATCACTTAGTTTTCTATAGTTTGACTGGGGTTCCTTTGCACAGCAGCTTCTTAGAATGCAAACCTTTAAACAAACATATCCACATTTGGAAGAGTAAAACCGAAACTATCACCTTACCTACATGAACTGTTTGAAGGAGCATGTGAAGAAGAAAGTTTTTTCTTCTTCTCCTTTTTTGATGAGTACATTTATATGAAAAAGAAACATAGCCACACAATTAGTCAATTAATGTTTAACCTGATTTCTTGTTGAATATGTGTTTTATGGGAGATTGTGTACATTTTTTATTTTAAATTTTGGGATTTTATTGATAGAGGATAGGATAGTGTAGGAAACTGGGAGAGAGTGGGGGAATGACATGCGGGAGAGGGTCCACAGTCTGGAATTGAGCGCAGGCCGCCTGCCACATGGGCGCACAACTCGACCATTAGGCTAAGTCCGTGCCCAAGGAAGATCATGTACATATTTTAACATTTTGTTGACATCAGTGCTATGGAGCATATAAGGAAGTAATAGAATACAGAACACTGGTAGATAACTGCTTTTCTGAAATATGCTACATGTTATATTATTTTTAAGAGCATAAAGAAAGGCTGTGAAAACACTGAGGAGAAATCCTTATATGATGATAATACTGTTGGTGTGTGTGAGAGTATTTTTGTAAAGCCAGTTTGTAAAGATACCTGTCTTGTTTAGTAAAAGCACCAGAAGTCTTACACACGCTGTATGACATCATTTTCTTTATAGGAATGAATCTCACAAACTGATTCATATTAGCAGTAACTGACTCAGAGGTTAACATCAGTGCCTGTGGTCAGTGATTGTTGTGGTGATTGATAGCCACGGCCTCAGTGTGATCACAACATTTATTTCCCTTATATGTTGAATTTGCTTCTGAGGATGATTCAGATATCACTCTTTGACCCAGTGAAACATTCAGCTGCTTAACTGGAAGAAGTAGCTACATCAGACATCCCTTTGCACTTATCAGCCTGAAGGAACCATCTGCATACTTTCTCAGAACTTGTCAACACGTCCCGTCATGGAGTCATCACTTTGAATTTTCCCAAACATCCCAAATTATGATGCTATTATTATAAGTAGCATTAGCAATAGCTGTTTGTTCAGCGTCAGTAATGTTTAGTATGGTGGCTGGGAAGCACAATGCAAATTTACAAAGAATGAAACACTTCTACAAAGTCGGAGACAAATTAACATTTTTGAAAAAAATTTAAAATTTGATAAAACAAAATGACATTAAACACTTTTACAAAGGCCAAAACAAATTTACATTTCAGAAAACACATTTACGAAATCAGAATCACTTTTATAAGTGACAGCATTTTTACCAGTCTAGAACCAAGTTTACAAATGGCAGATTCTACAGGAAAAGGAATGTAGCAACAATTTTCAAAATAAAAGACGTCTGTAATACCAAAATGTGCAACAGCCACGGACATTAACAACCCTCTACCGCCAAAACATTTTTGATTCAAACTGATAAGAGAAAATCTCAAAATGTGTTCCTGCCAACCACAGCTATATCTGATCTGAATTTCAAAATAAAAAACACTGGAAATGTAGCCATCTTTTATTTTGAGACGTCAATCCTCTTCTGTCAGAATTTGCCGTTTGTAATTTTGTTTCAGGACTGGTAAAAATGTTCCATCTCCTGTAATATTGTCTCAACACTTGTAAAAGTGTTTCTGATTTTGTAACAAAAAAAGTCTGAAATGTAAATTTGTTTTGGCCTTGGTAAAATTATTTTGCTAATGTCATTATGTTTCACAAAATTTAAAAATGTTTTCCAAAATGTAAATTTGTTTCCATCTTTGTAAAAGTGTTTTATCCTTTGTAAACTTGCATTGCACTTCCCAGCCACCATAGTTTAGTGTGCTTATTTAACATTTCAACATGCATGTTTCTAGACTACCCTATTTTTTCAGGGTTGACTATTGAAAAAATGAAAAGAGGAAAACAAGAACTAAGGCACTTTTGGTGTATTTTTTTAATATGTGGATCATCTTATTTTAACTTTGTCACTAATAACCCTGGCTACACTTGTTATTTAAAGCTGCCCCCCCTAAAAAAAAAGATTGTATTCTCTTTATACACTAAAACTACCAGACTGTTCCTTTAATAATGGGCTGACCTGGAAATGTTGAGTTTTATACAAAAGCTGTGATCATTTTCAGAATACAATCTATAGCACTTAGCAGCCTCAAAGTTCACTTAAGTTCACTCATCTGCGCTTTTTCTCATGTCCCAATATTGTTGTCATGTTTTCAATCAAAACTGGAAAAAGGCAAAACCCATCATTGAGATTATAATTACTAATTAATAATCATATTTCCATCGTTGTCATTTTTCCTTGTGGTGAAACTGTAGGAAGCATCTGATGCCACCCGACAGAGAGAGTCCTGCTCTGTTTTTCACAGTTGTTTTTCCTAACAGCACATGCTCCGTGCTCCTCTTCTAGAAGTCACTGCTGGTGCCGTCACTTTGTCTCCGCTATCACTTTGATAATGATAGCATGCTTCTACATGTTGCAACAGTTGTTCACCAGATGAAAAGCAGCAGCGATCCAGCTCTGGCACTCTGCTCTAAGCTCAATGTTTGTCTTCTTCCTCTACTTCCTCCACCCTTCTCATCTCATGTCTCCAGTGACTCATCCAATTTCATCTCCGTCTTGTCATTCCTGTCTTCTCCTTCTCCAAACACACGGCTCAGTAACGGCCCATGTATACTGGGAGTCACTGATGGTACTGTAGCTGTGAGAGAATACATATTAAACACATACCCTCCACACACAGCAGGAATGTTTGCTCTGTCAATCCCAGTAACGTTTTCACTTTGCCTTATGGAGATCTGATCCTTTAATTGAGACATGAACAGCAAACAGTGGACCTGCTCTGTTTGTTGTTTGGGCTCTGTCAGCCAGCAATAACCTGGCTCAGCATGTCGAATGTATTAGATTTTACATGAAAATGTATGCATACATGCGTGCTTGAGAGACTGAGTGTGTGTGTTTTGGCCTGTTGTCACACCATGATGGAGCGCTGTATGGTTTCCATGTGGAAGTGAATCAGGCTGGCTGGCTGGCTGGCTGGCTGGGTGGGTGTTTCTGTAAGCGAGGCTTCAGAGGTTCTCACATGTGCTCATCTGGCTCTGTGTCATTGTTTAGACTGAGATCTACATCATGGCACAACAAGGCTGATGGGCCAGCCTGCAAACATGTGACTGTTAAAAGGGGACCAAACTTAAATCCCTTTGCACAAAGACTGCCAGACTCACTTTTGAGACTCATTCCCAAATGAAAACATTCAGTCCAGCCAACAATCTGAGGGTCCTCAGTGAAAATGTAACTAATCCTGAAATTAAACTTGAATGTTTTGCTGGTGGACAATGATTTATTTCAATACTTGTCATTTAAGTGTTTAAAGGCCTTCAAAAAGGGAAGTTAATTTAATGTTTCAATAAATAAAAAGGGATTGATGAGTAGTTTATCAATGACCAATCTCTTTAGTGACTGTTCCTCAACTTTTAACTTTACTTGTGTTTGTCTATGAGAGACAGAAAACAACAGCAATAGATAGAATGATACAAGGCTAAAACAAGATAGAGGAATGTGATATGAAATACTTAAAAATGAAATATAATGAAATAAAATCAATCAATTAAATACAATGAGATAAATACCAGAAAAAAATATGATAAAACAAAATGAATAAATAAAATAATAACAATATTAAAAATGATGCTAAAACAATGGTCATAATGGTAATAATGCAGTTCAGGGCTAGAAGGAAATGACTGCAAGTTAAAAGCCAAATTAAAAAGGTAAGTCCTAAGTTTACTTTTAAGAACAGCTAGAGAGGTCGCTGTTTAACGTCCAGAAGAAGAGAGTTCCACAGTTTTGGTGCATAGAAACAGAAAGCTCTCTGGCTGGCACTTGTAAGGGACACATGAGGAACATTTAAAAGGGAAACATTCGAGGACCTCAGTGATCGAGCTGGAACATAAAATGACAGGAGATCAGTGATGTACGGAGGAGCAAGGCTGTTAAGAGCTAAGAGTATCCGGCTCCCTTGGTTACTAGCCAGACTGCCTGCCGTAAAAATGTTGGAAAGGCAGTTTTGGAGATCACACAGAGATTTCACAACGCTCAGAGACAGTACCGCCCCAGTCTATAGTACGGACAAGCTAAGTTGCTATTGCTAAGTCTGTATCACTTCATGAAGCTTTTATTTTGGTATTTCTGCCAGTCGGCAGTGGGACTTTGCATATTAGCTAAATATTTTTTGGATTGCAGAGCAACATTTAACACTTAGATTTAACATTTAACATTTAGATTTAACATTTAACATTTAGGAAAGATTTAACAATCAAAATGTATATTTAGCATTTGGATTCAACATTTAACATTTAGATTAATATTTAGCATTTGGATTTAACAGTGATTGTAACTTAAATATACATTTAACATCAAAATTAAATGTGAAGAAGATCACAAATATTGCTCTAAATGTGATAAATAAAAAAAATTAGAACATGACCTAAGAAACTTGAAACAGGACTTTGGTCAATTGTTCAGATCATTTCTCAGTATATTCATAAAACCAATTTATTTGTCTTTTTTAGGGTTAGTATTTGATAAGGAAAGTGATTGTCATTGGCAGCCCACAGAATGCTATCACTGACACAAATAATAGGACCCAAGTTGCAGACACTTAAACAACCATCTAAGGAGGGCTCGTGAGCAGTTTCATGCTATGCAAATCACAAAGATCATATTATCATTATAAAGCTGTTTTGTGTTTTAGATTCTATCACTTTCTTTTATTGAGTGCCAGTCCAGTTTAGTGCTGTAAGCAGCAATACTCTCTTAAAGCGCTACAAAATCTTTTAGTTGGCTAAAAATCCTTAAAAAAACACGGTACCATGACTGCACACACAGCATTTTACCAAATATCAATGTGCAATGAATTGAGCCTGGCTTACAGTGCGCTGAAGAAAAGTATCAGTTGTCCGAGGCTTATCGGAGTAATGTGTTTCTGCTGGAAGCCTTGATTTCTTATTGGAAACAGACGGGACTTTCTCCCTCTGTCAAAGTTATTGCAGCCTGTTCGGGGATAAAGTGGCTCTCCTCAGTGCACATAGTTTATGTCTTTGTTAAACTTCTTGGAAACACCTGCTTTGACTTCTCTAGTTTCCTCCTCACGGCAGGAAAGCCATGATGTTCTCTCTGTGTGTGTGAGTGTGTGGCTGAGTGTGAGTGCGTGTACGCATGTGTTAGACAGAGAGAAAGAGAGAGCGGAGGCTCTTCTGGCCTGGACTGAGCAGTGTTGGAGCAGAGAGTGAGAGTTTGAGACGGAGAGTGGGCTCCTGCCTCAGCTTATATAGGCGGGTTATTTTTAAACCCACACCCCTTTCCTTGTTCCTTATTACTGCACTTCCTCTCTCGCTCGCTCAGGAAGCCCACTTGGCTGAGTGTCCTGCCGGCACCGTGTGCCGTCTCTGAGGGAACTGAGAGAGCAATAGCTCTGAGAGGGTCAGGCACCAGGGGATAGAGAGAGAGAGAGAAAGAAACATAGAGGAAAGGAGATAGAGAGGGGGGAGAGAGAAAGGAAGAGGGGAAAAGTTGGCACTCGTTCAGAGTCTGACATGCAAAGGCCTTCCAGCCCTGGTTTAAGTTGTCACACTGGAGCACCTCTGGGAGGGAGAGAGAGAGAGAGAGAGAGAGAGAGAGAGAGAGAGAGAGAGAGAGAGAGAGAGAGAGAGCAACAGTCATGAAGAAAAAAACATTGAGACAGGTCAGGTTTGAGAGGAAAGGACAGAGACATGAAGCAGTGATACAAATGAAACAATGGCTTATTAAATAGGTTTAGGACAAACCCCCTGACGTCAGTGTATCAAATCTTTCCTCAGATTATTAAACCTTCAACATGACAGGCTACTGACTGAAAGGTAATATAAGTCTGGAAATATTTCACGTCTCATTGTAAACAAATCCCAAACTCTCATTCCTCTGTGACATTAAACTCCCGACCAAGAGCAATTCTCAGCATGGTTCCAACCAAAAGAAGAGAATATCAAAAAAGCCAATATAACACAATGCCTGCCTTACAAATTTGATTTTTACTCTTTTTGAGACCAAGACACAAAATATATTAGAAACTGTGATCCAAAAAATGTGGCACTAAAGACTTGTTTTACCCTTTCAATTCACCAAAACATGAAGTGGCTCAACATGACCATAACAAGAGTCTGTCCGAGTTTTGAAGGACCTCAGATTGATTTTAAATTGTACATTGTGTATGCACGCACTATGTATTACATTTGATGTATTATACATGCATAGTGCATATAATTTCCCAAGCTTCATTTTGATCATTCAAAACAGTCATGACACTTAATTTGTAACTATAAATTAGATATGGATGTTCCATTAAATATATCTGTTTTAAAACATAAACAAGGCCAATGTTGCTAGGTGTCAACACTTGCCAAGTTAAATGAAGGAAAAGAACAAAAATCAGATTTTCAACATCCAGGTTTCCCCTATAATACTGTATGTTGAACTACTTGAGGCAAGTAAAATATATCCACAATGCGTCACAGCGCAACACAGTATGCATGCTACTGATTGAAATCCAGCAAATCTTACACATTGACTCACATCAGGAGAGGCCTTCAATAACAAGATGGTGCCATGATACATCATAGTGATCCTATGGATCTGATATTAACATGTAAAAACACTGACAGGGTGTAGGACATATTTTCATTCACTACACCAAGGTGCATTTCAGATGATTATAATTAACAGATCTTTAATGTCTGTTACTGAGCTAGCTTCAACTGCATTGTTGAAATGTGAAATAGAGAGAAAACAGGAATCATAGGAGCTCTGATAGGAAAAGGAGGGGGAGGATTCCATGCATAGCTGTGGGCCTAGTTGGACCAGAGTGCTCTTCTGTTACAGCTGAGTGCTGTGGCTTATTGGAAATCTCCAGAGTTCACAACAGTTAAGTTAAAAACATCAAGAGAAATCATTTAAAAACAGAATATAGTTCAAATCTCTCAGACAAAACACATAGACATGTTTGATATACAGAAGTACTAAGTTAGTACAAGGCAGTTCAAGGTGCTATCAAGTACTTGATGCCATAATGGGGACTTGTGTTACATCAGTAGGTTATCAGAACAACAAGCATGGGAGAAATACTCTAAATACACAGTAGATAAAACCTTAACATTAGACAAGGAAACAGATCCATACAACAGTGAAAAACAGTAACCTAAGTATAGTAAATCTAAAATATGAAACTTAAGCACATCTATAATGTAAAGTTCAAGGAGATATAAGGGTTAATATACAATTACAAAAATATCCAAAATATAAAAAGTAAAATATATCCAAAATCTAAACTTTCTAAGGAGGTACAGTTGTAAACGTTCAATAATGAATTACTGAGTATTGTCACGACACAGACAGGAGAAGGACTCAAGCACGGCACCAGTAGTCGTTATGCAAAATCGTGGTCTTTATTACCAGAGAAAAGGGTCGTCACCAGGTGTCAGAAGATCAGGCAGAGGTACAGAAACGGCAGGCAGAGGGGTCAAAACGAAGAATCGGAACTGGTCAATACACAGGAGTTGATACTGAGAATAAGTATCATATAAGTTGATCTGGCACCGAGTGAGAGGACACAAAGAAAATATATAGCGGCAGGGAGTGCAGGTAACCAGACACAGGTGAAACACATTAGGGAGGGGCCAGGTGATCACACAGGAGGGAAACAGGACAGGAACTGAAAAAGAGGGAGAGACACGTTAACAACATAAAACAGGAAACAAGACCAGAATGACACAATAGGGAACATGACAGACAACCATGACAAGTATCCTATCTCACCTCTGTAAATACATCAGTTAATCCCATCAGGTATGGGGCGCAGTTTGTAAAGCTGTGCAGACTGAAAATAACAACGCTCAGAGACAGTACTGACCCAATCTATGGTACGGTCTGTAACGCTTTATGAAGCTTTTATTTATCAGCAGTGTGAATTTGCATATTATCAATTTTGCTCTAAATGTGTTAGAAAAGTGACTTTTAAAAATTCACTTTACGTTTTGTGACGTTTTGGAGCAAAATGTGGAGAATTGTTGCTTTTATTTTCAGTGTGCACAACTTTACAAACGGCGCCCCATAATCAGGGTCCCATCAGGGTCCCAGGTATGTCCTAATTGTAGCTGTCACCTGAGGAACTTGCAAATGATCTAATATAAAAGTTGTTTCATGTTAGAGTATGTTGTTGTCGGTAAAAAAGATCTGCACTAATGTGATCTTTGTTTTTCTGTACAGGCAAAAAGCTAAGAAGAGCAACTTCCTGGGATATTCTGTTCTGAAAAGGCTTTAAAGGGACATCAATCAAACGCCTCGTGTGAGGTTTTGTGTGGTGCTTGGTTAAGCTGAAGCAGAAAGATTGGTTGGTTTTCTGACATTGGGAAACATTGTTTCTTTAAGTGGCAAATTTGTTACAAACTTGAAAAATACACATAATTATATAAAGATTTATTTGACTAAAGAGATGCTTTCAGGATTTCAGCAAAAGTTCATAAGTGTGCAAACTTCTATTCCAGCCTTTATGGTAGGCTATCTGAGAATGTTGGCACTATGCACTTATTCCTTGGATATCATGGAATGGTGAGAGGATTATTTCAGATGGAATGAGGAAAACATTATTCTCTCTGTGTTGTGGAAAGTAAGGGGAATTCAAAGCTGAGGCTGAAAGCATTCATGAGCTGTGTTTTAGCCCAATGGAACTGTAAACAAAACTACTTAGTTTTTAATCAGCAGGCTTTCTTAAATCAAAAATAGTTGTAAAAAGACTCCAACTTTGCATTTGGTTTGTGGACCAAGTTTCATTAGGGGAAATCTTTTTTCTGGACCTGTTTTAAGAGGGTGCCCTTGAGCAAGACTTGTGATCCAGTGGTAGAACACAGTCATGTTTTAGCACCCATGTATTCATTAGAAAGCTGTAAGTGTTGCCTCTGAAGAAAACATATTGTTCACATGTCTATGATTAGTTTTCTTGAAATGCTAGTGGGCATTCTGAATGCCAACTAAGAGCTGTATTCTTTAACCACACAGGCTTATTAGAGGCTTTTATTAGCTTTAAAATATGTGGAAGTGGAAAAGAAGGAGCAAGTAAGTACCACAAAGCATCACTTCACCTGATTTGAAAAGCTATTATAGTCATTATCAGTTCCTTCTTGAAGTGTGACATCATTCCAGGGATATACACAAACACTTCTTTTAGCAGTTGGTGGTCGTGTTAAAGGGGCGTTTTACAATCCGACCTGTTTAAAGGAGAGGTTTTATGATGGAATTCATTTAAGATCTTGGAGCAGTGAGGAGCTGTGAGGTCACTTTTACCCAGCTAGTGGATAATTGGTGTTACATGGTAGCGTGGCTGTGTGTTTACCAAGGCGAGACATTAAGTTTGGCAAAGTCCCTCTGCCAAAAGTCACACTTTGCTGTACTTTGACCACAAGGAACTCTTCATCTACGTACAAGTACATATTACTTAAATTTGTCTGTCCCAGCATGCACATACGTGTTTATGTGTTGATAGCCAGTCACGTCATATGGATCCTTTTAAATGAGGAATATGCTGGAGTGAAAAACGATTTTATTAGCTGTTAACACGCCACTAGTAACATCACAAACTCACACACACACACACACACGCTGCCTAAGAGAAAATTAATGTTTTCACTCTCTAACAAAAGGTGTGAAGTTACAACTTTCCTCTGGCTTTTATAAAAACAAACCCTATTTTCACTCTTTGTTCCATTTCCTCTCATGTTTTCTTTAGCGGCCTGTCAACAGTTGATGTCATGCCTGGGGCACACTTCCCTCCTCTACCTGTCCGTGACAGCTGCTTGCTGAGCTGCTGATGCTTGCACGACAACATTTAATTGAACATTGATAATCATTCATGTCCTTATGTCCTGAAAAAATGCTGGACTTTAACTAAATGATTAGTTTTCTTTTGGCTTCATATTGACTAGTATAAATGTACATTGTCTGCATAGATATGAAAATGTGTGGATTTCAATGGCATTTTGGTAAGTTTAGCTGCCAGTGTTTTATATAAGATACCCCCACCACAACTCATGTAGGCAGATGGCTGTCTAACATGAGTCTGGTTCTGCTCAAGGTTTCTGCCTGTTAAAAGGAAGTTTTTCCTTGCCGCTGTAACTAGCTCAATACTGCGAGGTGCAATGCTCATGGTGTCTTTAGATGAGATAAGATCGAGTCCTGTCAGTAAGAGGGAACTAGATCTTATCCTGTCTTGATGTTGGGTCTCTGTTAATAATATAACATTGAGTATAGTCTAGACCTGCTATTTTTGTAAAAGCTTCTTGAGATAAAGTTTGTTGTGATTTGGCGCTATACAAATAAAGATTGATTGAATGGTTGGTTGATAAGATAAATGTAATAGCAAGAAACTAGCTGGTTAATATTGAGCATAAAGAAGCTAAAGAACCAAATGTAATTGTTTTATTTTTGCAGACCTCTACACTTTTATAACTGATTTAAATTTAATGTACTCTACAGTCCATTTTACAGTTATTTTAACAACAACAAGTCAGGCATGCCTCTGCTGAACGCTAGAATTCGAGAGCTGGCAGGCAGTATGCACAAACAGTACACACATCACGTTTCTGAGCCTGGGTTTGATTGTACCAGGAGGACCTGGGGAGTTTGAGAGCAGCAGGGCAGAGTGTCCAGAGGTTGTTAGAAGAGGCAATTATAAGGTTGAGTTGAAATTTTCTGGAGCTGAACCTCAGTTGGAAGCATTTGGGTAAACTCTAACATCTCTCCCCTTCTTTTTTCTTTCAAACTCTTTCTCTCCCAGCCTTTCTTTCCTTCTCCCTTTTTGAAGATTCAAAAGCCACAGGATTGCTGTTATGATGGTCTGCCAAAAACCCAGTCTCCCTTTTTATTGAGGGACAGGAATTGCAGAGTGAATGCTTACAATGAAGGGCTGACTTTTTGGCAATGGGCGAGAAGAGACTGCTGAGAAAAGAAAGGAAAATGGATGAGAGAGAAAGATATTCTCAAAGGGAGAGGGGGAAGAGAGAGACAGTATGAGGAGCTATCAAACAGACACAGATCAAGACAGAGACAGACAGAGATTGCTAGGCCCACAGGATTTTCATGCGCAACTCTTAACCACAAACTCAGTCACACTCTAACATGTCTCCTTAAACTGTGCCAGCTGTCCAAATAGTCTGTCCTGGCTGCAGAACAGGTTCTCCACTGTACTCCCACTTTGAACTCCCTGTTGTACCAACACTGCCCTTACTACTCTCCCAGCATTTCAGACGTGGATACCAAGGTTCCCCAACCACAAATTACTGAAGCATTCCTAGGCTGGATTCTTCAGCCCAAGCCTTTCAGAGGGTCATTGATGCCAACATTTTCGATTTTGAGTACTTTTTCTTTAAATGAGAGAGTTTTTCTTGGGAGAGATTTACCCAAGTCAGTAGGTCCATAATAAATGAGGCTCCTCATCAATACATTACTGCTATAAATAATAGGTCTTTGGTTGTATTAGGCTGTGCTGTAGCCAGTGATCTGCATAAAAGGCTCAACTAGGTGTACGGTTTGGACTTGTGTCACTCGTCATTTTCACCTACTCATACTGTATGTATTCTGTATCCGGATACACAGTCATGATAACAGCATCTCAAGGCCTCTTCATTTGAGCTAATTTTGTATACATGTTGTTGATTTGATTCTCCTGTTAGAGTGAGACACTATCCAGATGTGCAATTTCAGTGCATTCAATTTATAACTCGAATCAACATGTTTTTTCTTGATCCTGAAAAGATAATCCTGCTGAGGGCTGATCCAATTCTAAATCTCTCAGCCCTTAGATATATTTTACAGTTATACAACATAGGCAGGTCTGAAGAAGTCTGACAAAAAAACCCTCACAATCTCATCTCTGATGATTGACACCACACATAGAACAGCACACTCATTGTGATACATTTCAAATTACCCTGTGACATTAATATCTTATAATTACAAGATAGTTTTCCTACAATTGCACGCATGTCAGATCCTCACTCAACTGAACAATAGAGGTCATAGTAGTAACAGAACACTGTTTGCTGCAGAGTTCAGACTGTAAAGGGAGCTACATGCTAGAAACAAACTTAAAAATGCATGCCAAGAAAATATGTAGCAATTGAAGTAGGAAGGAAAGAAATGATGAGGGGAACTGAAATGTTATATAACAGCAGTTTTAAAATAAATGCCTTTTCATACAATAAAATAAATATCATTATATGAAATTAAAGCATAAGATGAAAAGGCTTTTTCTTGAAAGTATATGTGTAAACAATACTTCAAACAAATTGGGTATGGGAGGTAGAGCCTTCAGTTATCAGGCCCCTCTCCATTGGAATCATGGTCAGGTAGACAGACACCCTCTACTTTTAAAGGGGACATATCACGCTTTTTTCATCAATATATATTGGTCTAAGAGGTCCCCAAAACATGTCTTTAAAGTTTATGCTCAAAAAAAACACTTTGAAATCAGATTTTGGCATGCCTGAAAAGTCCTCTTCTTCATTCCTCATCAGAACACTCTGTTTTCCCTCTGACCACGCCCCCTCAGGAAGTGGATGTGCCTCGGCTCTCCAGCACGTTGCACTTATCCATGACAAATAAAAATCATCCACTATATCTTCAAATCTGCAGACGTGGGGAGTAAAACCGACCTTTGTGTTTATTAAGACAGCCTACAACTAGCATGCCTCCCTCCTAAGCTCCTTGTTAGCACACATTTGTGCAGGTAATGAAAAACGGGGGAGGGATTCAGTATTATTTTATACAGTCTATGGGCTGAACCAGCTCCGAGCTCTGACTCCGTGACAGACCGGATATTGTTGTTACGTAACAAAAACACGGAAGTCTGAAACGGCTCGTTTTAGACACATTTACAGAAAGGTGGAGAAATCAAAACAGGGGCAGAATGGATTTTTTTCATTCTCGGGGGGTTTGCAGACATGCCAGGGACACATATTTCAGGTAAAGAACCATTAAAAAGTCAATTTTGCATGATATGTCACCTTTAAGATTAGGCATCAAACTGTTCTTTTTGATAATGCTTATAGTTAGACCTGGCTCAGGCTTTGACCAGCTCTTAGTTAGGCTGCTATAGGCTTAGACTGCCGGGGGAACTGACATACTGGGATCCCATCTCACCCCCCCGACCCCCCATCACTTACTTTAACTCTCCCTGTCCCGTTAAAGTTGCTAACCATACACCTTTCTGGTGTCCCTGAGCTCCATTGTGTCGTGGGTTCCTCTGACCTGCTATAGACACCCTGCTACTGTGGACGTTCCAGTCTCCAGCTGCTACGGACATGCCCGGCTCCAGCGGCAACAGCTACTGCTATTACTACTACTACTATCCATCTCATCACTTTCATCGCTCTCGTTCTCTCTTATTCTCCTCTATCCCTCTTTCCAACTTCAACACTGTCGAGGCAGATGGCTGTCTAACATGAGTCTGGTTCTGCTCGAGGTTTCTGCCTGTTAAAAGAAAGACTTTCCTTCCCACTGTAACTAGCTAAATACTGTGAGGTGGACTGGATCTTACCCTGTCTTGATGTTGGGTCTTTGTTTATTATTTAACATAGAGTACGGTCTAGACCTGCTTTGTTTGTAAAAACGTCTTGAGATATCATGTGTTCTGATTTGGCACAATACAAATAAAGATTGATGGAACAAATTACAATTTGCATCAGGATCTGGTGTTTGGTTGACTGACTTGTGTCTGTTAAGGGTTAATGAAAATGTTAAATTGTTCAGTTCTGCTCCTTACCCATGTTGTCAGAAGAAATAATCCATATTCAACAATTGATTTTTAAAAGCCAAAATCATCAGACCTCAATCATCAAATAAGAAAAAAATAAAAGCGAAACTTAGTTACTGATGAAGGTATCAACACTTTGCCAACTTTGGGCAATATTAACATTTTGGTAGGTTTCAGATGCTTTTGCAAAGTGGATATTATTTTACTTGAAATAAGTTCTTCCACTTCCCCCCAGTGGGATTTCTCAGGAAACACTTGTTCTTAATCCCACAAACATACTGTGTATCTACTTGTGTGTGTGAGAGGGGGGGTTAAAGTTTCCACAAAGGAAAATTCAGTGTGACTGTTTAATAACCTTTACCTTACTGGGATCATTGGTGTGTTCTTTTTTCCTTTGTAAAACAGTTTAAAGGGCCACACACACTTACTGTAGACTCACAAGGTGTGCTCCTTTGACCACATAAAACACTTTTAAATGCCACTGAGCATGCTCAACAAACGTCTGTTGAACATATGCTCATGAGGTGCTCATAGAAGGCGCTAAGTAAAGCAACTTCATTGTCAATAGGAGAGGGGGCCCGTTGTTGATCAGCCTGCAGCACAATACATGCAGAGTTTGCAGAGATTTCTTGAATGCCAGGCCTCACTTTTTTAACTTGGGATCCAATTTTGGTACCATATCATACTTTATGGAAAACAATTGATGGACAAATTTGTGTATGTATCGACTGTTAGCCATGTATCCAAGTAAGCCCTGCAGCCAGTGGTACCAGCAGGTGACTCTACTTAGTGTGGGACCTTAGAGGAGTAAACATCAGAACTTTCCTTTGTGGTGGCACAGAGGCCTTATGCCTAGTCCACATGTAGCTGGGTATTTTTGAGAACCTAACTATCTTTGCATTTTGGCCTACCGTAAACACACAAACTAGGGCGGCTGTAGCTCATTGGGTAGAATCAGTCGTCTTTCAATTGGAAGGTTGGCAGTTTGATCCCAGCTCCAGCAGTCACATGCTGAAGTGTCCTTGGGCAAGACATTGAACCCCAAATCCCCCTGTTGTTTAGCAGTGTAAGAGAGGCCTGTTGGGTTAGTGTGCACCTTCAGAGCCTGAGCAAGTCCAGCCCTTGGGTGCCAGAGGCCAAAGTCGATAAATACTACCCTGCTACTGTACTCTTGGCCGTCAAAGGTTAGTCCTCTGTTGGCTGTTTGTCTTATCCCTGCTGTCATCCTCCCGCTGGCTCAAATCTATCTTATAAATCACAGGATTTCCTCCATAAGACAGGTTCCACCAAAATCCAGTGCCTCTGAGCAGAGTGGGAGCATTTTCCTTGCTGGATAATATGCAGCATTTTTCTCTTGCATTTTTTTTTTCTTTTGGGGGGTGGTGTTTTTTTTAACTAGCATTGTTCACATATTTGCAGCATATTTATTGTCACAGCTCTTATTTTTACTTATTTGCAGATCATCTTTTTCATTTGCAACATGTTTGCTGCATCAAATCTGTTTTGGACAAATGTTTGTGTTATGTTCTTGATGAGGTCTTTCACTGTTAAAATGAATGGCAAACAGCTGGTGCCTATTTCATTTGGAACATGAAATGAGGATTGTAATAAACACAATAATTGGAAAAGAACCAGTATTAACAAAGCCTGAACAAGTTGACCAACGAATAAATTACAAAATATATGTAAAGAAAATTACAACAGTCGATTAGAGATCACACTGTCATCTACCAACAGGTGATTTCACCCCTGCAAAATATGTTTAGCATCCAAAATTTGGGCCTAACTTGTGGGCAAAATATGCACAAAAGTAATTTGCACACAGAGTAATGCACAATGGCATTAATATTCTATTATTCAGCTCATGATCAAAGCAGTAAAATCTGCTTTCTATTGCTGGTTAACTGACTGCATCCATCGCTAAGCTGTGTGACAGTTGCTGGTGATAATTTCAGATGAACATTTGTAAACCCGTCTTCCGCAGCCCGTTTCAAACCTGTGTTTTTCACTTTGACTGGTGGTGAGCTTGTGGTTGGGTGCTGAGCACACTCACTGTTGCTGGTTTTCACAGTGTGCACTCACAATTTAGTAGTATCATTTTGATTAAGAAGAACAAAGGTAAGGCTTATGTGTGTTTCTGTGCACATGTGCATGCAGGTATTACGCTGCAAATTTCTGCACAAATTTCTGCGAATTTGTGTGTATATGCAGTGTGTGAGACCATACTGGTTTCATTAGCATAGCGGCAGCAGGATGTGTGGTCTTGAACCACAGAAGAGGTTTTATCACACCCCTCTTTGTTTAGTTAACTCTGGTTGACACCTTTGCTCTGAAACACAATCACCTATAGATAGAGGTGAGAATTAATTTGTAGTCTTACTGAAGAATAAAACGCAAACTTACCCTGTGCAAAACCGTTGCTTTTTTTTAAACTATGGGGGAGAAGCTCAATTCAATCTAAATAGAAACCTAGTGTTTAGCCTCATTTAGCACAAAGGGTAGCAGCAGGTGAAAGCTGCAGGCCTTTATCAAGTCAGTAACAAGTCAGTGGATTCACTGCTGTTGAAGAAGAAGAGAGTAGGTTGACATGTGTTCATGTCTTTTCTGGTCTTTTCTGAATTGAGTGGTACCCATGACGAAACAGATACAGAAAAAGCTGATGACTCCACAATGTGATGAAGACAGATGACACCTTTGTATCTTAAAGAGCTCATAGTGCCTTATTACCCCTCTAGAATGCTCCACTGCCAGCATGCAGGCCTGCTTGTCGTACCTGAAGTCTCTAAAAGTAGTATGGGAGGTAGAACTTTCAGTTAACAGGCCCCTCTCCTTTGGAATCATCTACAAGTCAGGGTCGGGGAGGCAGACACCCTCTCTACTTTTAGGATCAGGCTTAAAGCTTTCCTTTTTGATAAAGCTTATAGTTAGAGCTGGCTCAGGCTTGGACCAGCTCTTAGTTATGCTGCTATAGGCTTAGACTGCTGGGGGAACTGGCACGCTGACACACTGGGATCCTATCTCACCCCCAGTAACTTACTTTAACTCTCCCTGTCCCTTTAAAGTTGCTAACCATAGACCTTTCTGGAGTCCCGGAGCTCCCTTGTGTCGTAGGTTCCTCTGAGTCACCATACACAGCCTGCTGCTGTGGACGTTCCAGACTCCAGCTGCTAAGGACATGCCCGACTACAGCGGCAACAGCTACTACTACCACTACTACTATCTTTCTCATTGCTATCATTGCTCTCTCTTATTCTCCTCTATCCCTCTTTCCAACCCAACTCGGTCAAGGAAGATGGCTGTCTAACATGAGTCTGGTTCTGCTCGAGGTTTCTGCCTGTTAAAAGGAAGTTTTTCCTTGCCGCTGTAACTAGCAAAAAACTGCAAGGTGCAATGTTCATGGTGGATTTAGATGAGATAAGATCGAGTCTTGTCAGTAAGAGGGGACTGGATCGTATCCGGTCTTGATGTTGGGTCTTTGTTAATAATTTAATATATTGACGGTCTAGACCTGCATGTTTCTAAAAGCGTCTTGAGATAACGTTTGTTGTGATTTGGCGCTATACAAATAAAGATTGATTGATGACATGGTCAGAGCAATAGCGAACAAGCTATGTATCTCCCTAAGATATATAGACTCATGAATGTGATTGTGATTGCAAATTATTATCATTTTCTATATTAAATGCAGTAATCATTTTTCTACTTCCTCTTCAACTGTGCCTTTTGGTTTTGAGATATATGGACATGATTTATTGTAGGCCTTTCTTTGTTATGATAGATCACTCTAGGGAATCTTAACTTTGTTGCTTGGCTTGTGCTTGGAGTCTCAGTCGCCTAAAACATCACCTAACAAATAGCAGTTTCAAATATTTTGTTGCACATCTTCATGTTTTTATTTCTGCAGTGGGAGAAGCATTTGAGCAATGCAGGAGTAGCTTTGCCATGAGCCAGACTGGTGGCAGCTCAACTTCAGCTGAGTTCGATTCATTCTCAGTGCGGTTCAGCATGCTCAAGGAAATATAGCACTGAGAGCTTGCAGACGTCCCTGTAACAGATATTTAAAGTGTAATTGAGTGTTTGGTGGATTGAGAACTGTAACTCAAGGGCACAGGTTAGGAAACCTTCAATATTATAGTGGTTAGGGGGCAGAGAAAGGAGGGGGGGGGCTGTAAATAGGAATTTTTCCAGGGTGGTCTTTTCCCCTACAGTCCAAACACAGGAGACAGAATTGGTTAAAAACATACTGACTGCAGCTGGGTGGCTCCAGCGCTCATGCTCTCTTCTCACTCTTTCTTTCTGTCTCTCTTTCTCTCCCTATAACTTTTCCTCCCTCTGACATACTGTATGCACACACAGATACAGGCTTACTTTATTCTACAACATTGCAGACACATAAGCATTGACATATATATGTCTACACACCACTCTCTCTCTCTCTCTCTCTCTCTCTCTCTCTCTCTCTCTCTCTCTCTCTCTCTCACACACACACACACACACACACACACACACACGCACACACACAGACACTCTTACACAATATTGTAATTGTATGTTTTGGTTGTTTGCAGTGGAACATTTAGGCCGTCTGAGGGGCATAATAGTTGGTAGCAGGGTACTGCTGCATGGTAAGTCAGCAGACACTGGAAAATACCAGTTGTGTCCATCTTTGTTAGTCTGAGTTGGGATAAAAAGAAAAGCATGGATGGCTGTAATGCCTGTGTGTCTTAGAGGCACCACATGATTGTGTCTTTGTGGCGCAAGGTGGTTGTATGTCTGTGTTTGTTTAATCTACAGAGGAATACGAAAAGGAAGGTAAGGGTGTTTGTGGTGTTTGGTGCCTCTGTGTCTTGATGGCTCCAAGTAACTGTTCATCTATATACACAATGGGAGGTGTGTTTGTGTTGTAAGGTGTTTTTCTTCTGGGTTTTAACTTCGTAGAGCTCAAGATGGTATAACTTCTGGAAAACTACTGGATGATATGGCAAAACTTGACATAGCCCCTATACCTTTTCTCATTCAAAAGATATTTTTTTGAAATGGTTCAAAGTTAGAAGAATCCGCAGAAAAGTTAAAACCAACCAGATAAAACCAACAATCTTGCCTTACATTTTTAAGAAGGGTAAAAGGAAACAGTGTCTGCCAAAACAGAATGTAGAACTGAGGCAAGTGTCTAGAAAGAGGAAGTGTGTGTCTTTGAGACTCTACACTGTAAGTCATCCTTGATATCTAAATCATATCTTTTAGTAATTTATCATCTTGAGAACATTACAGAAATTCAAAGACATAAGTGATCTATATACAACCCCATATGAAGTACATTAGCATTCCTCGCAAATGACAACATAACTTGGAAGAAATGTAGTGAAACGTATGAAAGCACATTTATAATGGTATAAAGAATTGTAGTAACATATGACAATGGGAAAAATGGAGGGAGGACCTTTGTGCAGAAATAATAAGCTTTAATAATAAAAGAACAAAACTTGCTATCAAGTATAAGGAACTAAATCCAAAAGAAAACACTGGAAACACAAGGAAACACAGGGAAAGAGCAACATACAGAGAACACAAGGAAGACTTACAATGGACCAACACAGGACAGGGGCACAGAGAAACTAAATACACAGAGTAATCAACACAGGTGTGGAACAAAGGACACAGGTGAAGCAAATCAAATTAGAGAGTCGAATACAAATACTAATGCTGGTGTTAGTGCATAATCTGTTTAGACATACTTAGTGGTTTATTTTGCCATAAGAGAGCCAATTAATACTTGCACTATTCACAGATATGATGCATACACGTTCCTCTGCTTGTGGCTCACTGAGCTGCTGTTTGAGTGTGTGGGCTTCTAAAGAGACAAAATATCTGACCAAACCAAAAATTAAGTGATTCTTACAGGGACGAGGACGCACTGTTTATTGTGAACACAAGAGACTGCATTGAAAGGAGGGAGGATAAAACCTAGTGGACAGAAAGAGAGAGGGGAGACACTTGCTAACTGAAGAGCAGGAAAAACACCAAGTTACCTGGTGTTGCAGGAGTGAAAAATTTCAGCTACTAGTCCATGCATTTGTTACCTCAAGGTTGGATTAATTCCCTTTTATCAGGCTGCTCTAATAAGTCTCTAAATACTATTCAGCTGGTCCAAAATGCTGCAGCTCGAGTACTGACTAGAACTAGGAAAAGAGAGCATATCTCTCCAGTGTTAGCCTCTCTACACTGGCTCCTGATAAAATCTTGAATATAATTTTAAATCCTTCTTCTGACCTACAAATGTCTTGATTGGCAGACACCTTTGTATCTTAAAGATCTCATAGTGCCTTATTACCCCTCTAAGAACACTACGCTCCCAGCATGCAGGCCTGCTTGGCCTACCTCAAGTCTCTAAAAGTAGTATGGGAGGTAGAGCCTTCAGTTATCAGGCCCCTCTTCTTTGGACTTATCTACCACTCAGGGTCCAGGAGGCAGACACCCTCTCCACTTTTAAGATTGGGCTTAAAAAATTCATTCTTGATAAAGCTTATTGTTAGAGCTGGCTCTGGCTTGGACCAGCTCTTAGCTATGCTGCTATAGGCTTAGACTGCTGGGGGAATTGGCACACTGACACACTGGGATCCTATGTCATCAAAATACACTGTTAGCAGCTGAAGGGGGAGACTGAGCTGAAATACGAAACTCTGCAGACTATGCCAACCTAATTATGTGTTGTTCAGCAATTATTGCTTAAAAGTATGTTAAATTGAGTTGCAATTGTATCAAAATCCACAATATATCACTGTACTGGGCAGAAGTCAAGTTGACTTGTACATCATAGACCTGATTAGCTGATCAGTGTGCTGCAGGCAGAAGAACATGCACAGCACATGTCAGGTATCCGAGGTATCAAAGGCTGAACATTTTTAAATAGAACGACATTAGTGTCTGGGTTTGAGTTTCTTAAAAACCTACTAAATTACATGGTAAATTTAAAGGTAAACCTGGCTGTGTGCAGCAGTTGATGGCCTAGTTCCCGGGGAGGTTCTTTGACCAGTTTCTCAATACAGAGTCCAAGCTGATTGGCGTCCCCAGTGAGTAACAAACTTACTGTTAGGTACTTCATAAAAACCCATTTAATGAAATAAATCTATGAAACAAACAAACCAAAAAACTAACTATTTCATAGTTGTTGCTGTTGAAGTCAGCCAGGTCCAATCTCCAACAATGGACCTTGGCTGGTCATGTGAAAAGTGGTTTGGAACGTCAGTGGTGTAAGATGTAACAGGCAGTAAACCATATTGGGGATATGAAACAATAACAAACTCATTAGAAAATGGCACAAAAGAGAGCTGCAGAGAAACACACGTACAGTGCCGGTTCTCCAGTAGCAGACCTGTTTTAAATGGTGGGTGTTCCTTACACCACTCCATTAGGCTGTCCTTCTCCTCTCATGAAGCCTGTAGACGACCTGTTTTATTGGTGGGGGGTAATTACTCACACACAGACTCTAGTGTTGAGGCACACACACACACACACACACACACACACACACACACACACACACACACACACACACACACACACACACACACACACACACACACACACACAAAGCCCATCATGTTCATACACACACAGGCGCACAGTCTGCCTTGATATTGCTTGTAATTAGGTGGTGTTCTCTGCTGGGGTGGCGGCACACAACAGCAGCCTCTGAACTACAGAGGAAGAAAACCTCAGCCTTATATTAACCCACTCATCACTAGCTCTGTTTGATGCTTACACACACATCAAACAATGTTCAGGAGACTCTTTATTTGCCTTCCATCGCCATCATCATCATCATTATTGGGTTCTTCCTTATCCTGTCTGCTGTCTCTACCTAACAACAGCTTGTGTCTGGTAACAAGACAGGAAAGAGTTACTTTTGTATCTGTGTTATATCACCATTTACTTACATGGAATGTGTCCCTGCTCACTGCGTATGTTTCAAATGTGGTGTTTGTACATACAAACAAAAATGGACAACAACAAATGCGGACAGAACTTTAAGTATGAAAGCTGTCTGGGAGATGCACTAATAGAGTTCGTAAACACAGACTCAAAAAGCCCAGTGTAAAAATGTGTTTGACCACACAATCTACCAACAAGACAAAGTCAAGTTGTCATACCGGCCTATGTATCAACTTCCAGCTTCTCAAATGTGAACCTTTCTGTCCAAAATTAAACATTTGAAGCCATACCTTTATCATTCATTACATGTACAAAACAGTTACCAACCATAGTCTGTCAGTATTGACTCCTACGGACTACTAGCTTGACTGCTCGCCATCCATAATGTGCACTGATTTAGCAGAAAATATTGGAGGCAGTTTTGAAGGCCATTTAGAGATTTCACAACGCTCAGTACTGAGACAGTCCATGGTATGGACAAGCAAAGTTGGTATTGCTAAGTCCGTATTGCTTTATGAAGCTTTTATTTTGGCATTTCTGCTGGGCTGTAGGGTGAATTTGCATATAAGCTCAATATTTAGGATTGCAGAGCAACATTTTAACATTTATATATAACATATAACATTTATATTTAACATTTATATTTCACATTTACATTTATATGGCTACACTGGCTTCCTGTCTGTCAGAGAATAGACTTTAAAATCCTGCTGATGGTTTATAAAGCACTGAATGGTTTAGGCCCAAAATACATTGCTGATCTGCTGCTACTGTATGAACCACCTCGACCTCTGAGGTCATCAGGTACTGGTCTGCTTTCAGTCCCTAGAGTCAGAACGAAACATGGTGAAGCAGTGTTTAGTCATTATGCACTACATATCTGGAACACACTCCCTGAAAGCTGCAGGTCGCTCCAACTCTCACCTCTTTTAAATCACAGATTAAGACCTTTTTATTTGACACTGCCTTCCTATGTTAGCTCATTTTAACTCACTTTAATGTAATTTTTAATATATTTCTAATTTTCCTTTTCTTTTCTGTTTTATTATATTTGTCATTTTAATTGTTATTTTATGCCTGTCTGAATGTTTCCAATGCTTTTAATGTTTTAATGTAAAGCACATTGAGTTGACCTCGTGTATGAAATGCACTATATACAAATAAAGCTGTCTTGCCTTGCCTTTATATTTAACATTTAGATTTAAACTTAGACATAATTATCACAACAAATCTAAATGTGAAAATGACCAGAAATATTCCTCTAAATATGACAAAAAGTGACTTTTTATAATTCATATTACATAGAGCTAAATGTGGAGAATTGTTGCTGTTATTTTCAGCGTGCACAACTTTACAAACGCCACCCCATATGTGAGAACATGAAAAGTTCCATTTAGTTTGGACTGTACTGCATATCAA
Organism: Notolabrus celidotus; assembly: GCF_009762535.1. Classification (NCBI taxonomy): domain Eukaryota; kingdom Metazoa; phylum Chordata; class Actinopteri; order Labriformes; family Labridae; genus Notolabrus; species Notolabrus celidotus. The sequence continues at coordinate 11,372,800 of NC_048273.1, read as the reverse complement.
TCTCTTGGAAACACTGCTAAACTCATTCAGCAGTACATGAAGCATGCTGGCTTTTTTTTTTAAACCTCATACTGCTTGTGTTGTTTCAACACACAAGATATTGTGTTGATGACTTCCCTTACCTCCCTGATTTGACACACCTTACTGCTGCAAACTGATGTTTGGCCTGATGCTGTGGGAGCATATTAATCGCATCTAATCTCTCTAGCAAAAAATTGAAATCAAAATCAAGCTCAACAAGTCACACTATAAAACCTTGTCAACTTTATCAGAGGTCAGAGTGTTTCACATTCAGATGATTTAAAAGAGGTGTTCACTCATTCAACTGTCTCTTCAAGTAGATGCGTAGGATGTGAAACTAAAACCTTGAAAAGAGAAAACCCTGCACATTACACTTCCAAGAGTCACCGTTTGTTAGAAAAAAACTAAATCTTTCACTCTCTCTGGACCTTTTTCTATTGATGGCTGTAATGGCTGCACACAAATAATTTGTCATGGTGTTTTAAAAAAAATGAGTTAGCTTCAATTTTCTAGCTATGCACCTGCGTTGCTTACATTGGTTATGGGAGTTCAATCAAGGTTTTTTAATGTGAAATTAGCTGTGGCGGAAATCACGGTATCACAGAAACATTCGAGATGTGTAAGAACTTAAGTTGCCACACTCCTTGTTTCAGATGTGTGGGCGGCTCACACCTTTCATGTTTCCTCTCTGAAGCACTGACAGGTCGCAGCAGCTCCAGCCGAAGCTGCTCTAAGCCTCCTGATTTCTTTTTACTTGTCAACGAGCCTCAACCGTTAAAATCAACAAGCTGCACGAGACCAGTTGGGTGCCGCCCAGAAAGATGCTGAAGAGTTGCATGCACATGCACACACACAGATACAAACACACACACACACACACACACACACACACACGCTCACACACAAAATCGCGTGCCAAACTTACACTTTGTTAGAACAAAAGAAAAAGGTTTGCTCTTTGATTGAGAGTGGCAAAGAGAAAAACACGCTTAAAGAGATACAGTCAGTGCAGACAGTCTTCTTATTTCCTCTTTTGCATTGCAGTGACAAAATGAAAGTTTAAATAGTAGATAGAGGAGTTGATACACTAACATAGATTTGAAACAGATGGAGGAAGAATATAAACACAATCCATCCATTAGTTTAGTCCTCCCTTCATCATGTGTAAATACTTGTGCACAAAACTGCAGCTGCCGGTCATTTTCTCCAACACATGATTAGTTAGAAATCAGACTGATGAAGGTAATCACAAAGATAACAATAAATTGGACTTGTCTTTGTCTACAACAATCTGATCAGTTAGCAGCCAAATAAACACTGTACATTCCTCTGCAGACATGTCAGTTTAACAAAGCCCCCTTCGCAGCACAACTCCCAAATGCTAAGACACTGATTGTCAAACCAAGTCTACTTTTACAAGTGAGACATTGATTTGTATCAGTATGAGTTGATACAGCATTGATCTAAAGCATGAAACTATTGAAAGTGGTCTAAAGACTGATAACATCAGAGAAACGTGTCACTCTACATTGTTTCTGGGTGGCTGTGATTTGTTTCATAACTGATTCTGTCAGTTCAGTTCATTTTGATAACAGTTTTCTAACTGACAAGATCCAGTGTGGTTAGTTACTCATATGAGAGGGAAACTCCTTTTTGTCTTATATTTCTACAGTAGGGACAGTTGATAGAGTTGAGTATAGGCTATGGCAGGGAACTGTGATTTGTGAGCGATGCAGACTGCAGCTGTATGTGATCCAAAGAGGTGGGCACGCTCAACCAAAATGTAACTCCGTTAGTCAGTAATGAATTATTCTTTCACAACTCATGCAAAACAAGCTGACAGCACTGAAACCAACTGTGAAGTATAACTGCTGTTTCTCGTTCAAACTCTCAGAGGTGAATAACAAACATCAGAGGTGTTTTCCTTCACGCACAGAGAGTAAAACCACATCCTCGCTGCTGCATTCTACCCAGTTGCGCATGGGTACAAGCAGTGCGTACCAGTGAGAGTGTGCCCTTTGTGTGAGTGTGTGTGTGTGTGTGTGTGTGTGTGTGTGCGTGTGTGTGTGTGTGTGTGTGTGTGTGTGAAATCTGTTTTTCTAGATGTACTATGTTAATGCTTAGGTCAACCAAACGTTTCACCAGCAAACCGAGAAAACCTCAGGCAGTATCATAAACGAAATGCACAACGCCTGAGTGCAGCTGTGAGCACAGTCACATCCAGCATGTGGCACTTGCAGGCCACTAAAACCAGACTGCGTTTTACCCCTGCAGCTAGAAAGGCTTTTAGGTCAATCTACGATGTAGTGTTTAGTTATCAATCAATCAATCAATCAATCAATCAATCAATCAATCAATCAATCAATCAATCAATCAATCAATCAATCTATCTATCTATCTATCTATCTATCTATCTATCTATCTATCTATCTATCTATCTATCTATCTATCTATCTATCTATCTATCTATCTATCTATCTATCTATCTATCTATCTATCTATCTATCTATCTATCTATCTATCTTTATTTGTATAACCCCAAATCACAACAAACGTTATCTCAAGACGCTTCTACAAAAATAGCAGACAGACCGTACTCTATGTTTTTTTTTGTTTTGTTTTTTAAGTTATATTTTTTGGCCTTTTTGCCTTTATTTTATAGGACAGCTAAAGAGAGACAGGAAACGTGGGGAGTAGAGAGCGGGGGAAGACATGCTGGAAATGGTCGACCAGCTCGGAATTGAACCGGCCACTCCTGTGATGAGGACTGTAGCCTCTGTACATGGGGCGCTAAGCCACCAGCGCCCCCATACTCTATGTTAAATTATTAACAAAGACCCAACATCAAGACAGGATAGGATCCACTCCCCTCTTACTGACAGGACTCGATCTTATCTCATCTTAATACTCCATGAGCATTGCAACTCGCAGTATTTAGCAAGTTACAGGGGCAAGGAAAAACTTCTTTTAACAGGTAGAAACCTCGAGCAGAACCAGACTCATGTTAGACAGACATCTGCCTCGGCTAAGTTGGAGTTTGAAAGAGGGATAGAGGAGAATAAGAGAGAGAGATGATAGTGATGAGACAGATAGTAGTAGTAGCTGTTGCCGCTGGAGTCCGGCTCGTCTGTAGCAGCTGGAGTCTGGACCATGCACAGCAGCAGCAGTGACTCAGAGGACCTACAAGACAATGGAGCTCAGGGACTCCAGAAAGGTCAATGGTTAGTGACTTTATTGGGACAGGGTGAGTTAAAGATCGTGATGGGGGGGGGGGTATATATAGGTAGTCTAAGCTTATAGCAGCATAACTTAGAGCTGGTATAAGCCTGAGCCAGCTCTAACTATAAGCTTTATCAAGAAGGAAAGCGTTAAGCCTATCTTAAAAGTAGAGAGGGTGTCTGCCTCTCAGACCTTGACTGGTAGATGATTCCAAAGGAGGGGGGCCTGATAACGGAAGGCTCTACCTCCCATACTACTTTTAGAGACTTTAGGTACGACAAGCATGCCTTCATGCCGGCAGCGTAGTGTTCCCACCTTCGTCACTATATAATTTTTCCAATTAAAACAACTTACCATGGTATCATGTATTCAGAATAGTGCTAGTTTCTGTTTCAATCTTTCAATCTACTCTTACTTTTATGGTATGAGTTATACTGCAGTTATAATATCATTGGTTTATTGCAGCTTAGAGTATGCCAATTAATTTAACTTCTTACGGTTGTGGTGCAAAATGATTTATGCAGTCCCAACAGCAATAATACAGAAATAATTGTTAATATTGTTATTTTCCTCCAAAGAAGCAGCTTAGCCAAAGACAGCTACGGTCTGTAGCGCCAGCAACTTCTTTGGCTTGAGTGTCAGCATGTTGCATAGATGCCAGTGACACAAGGACTACACCGATCAGAAATAGAAAACTTCATGCATACAATGGTGTATCATTTTACAGATCATTACCTACTTCAGCAACAGGAAGTAGTTGTGTAGGTGTTTTAGTTGTAGTGGAATGCAGGCTGTCTAGCCTCAGATGCCCAGACTGAGAGGTGGAGAGCCAGCCAGCCATGCATCTATTTTCCTGTATTTACATAAGAATGCACAGAAGCAGTTCAGCCTGACTGACACTCAGCTTAGGCATTTTGCTTTACTAAAAGTTTGTAATATTCCATTTCTGTCAGAGCAGTGGCTTTGGGTTTGGACTGCTTGTGTATAAGAACTCCAAAACTAAATGTTGCTTGACATGAATTTATCTAAAACTGACCCAGAGTCCATGTGCCCTGACATTTTTCTCAGTTTTTTGAGACTCAGACTTTTACATGTTATTTTTGCAAAATGTTACAAACAATGTAAGAAACAGTTGACTCACCTATCAGTGGATGCAGAATCAGTATCAAAGAATCTAACCCGGGACTTCCACCAGATCTGTGTCCAGTCTGTCTCCGGTCCGTTGCGGTCCAGCTCGGTGCTCTCTCATCTGTCAACACCCACCGGTTACCTTTTCAGAACGTGGCACGGAGCAGGACCGCCGGGCAACTGGAGTCATGTGACCGAGGTTTTCCTGCAATAATTACTGCATTAATGAACATCCGACTCCTCTCCTCATCCACGTTTACTTTATTAGCCTCTGAAAACCTCTGACCTGTTGACTCCAGGCCTGGCTCTGCTCATTTTGACAGTTTGTTGTCGTAGTTAAGTGAAAAACAATCTGGCTTACACACAGAGTGTTTTATTCTGAAAATTTACTGGATGTTCTAATTTTGTTTTGGTGCCTGACTTCCTGTCCTGCTCGGTATGCTCTGTTGAGATTGATGCATCGTGCTCTGGCATCTGACAAAAATAGAAGTCTTGCGTATCTGATCCGGAGGGCTGCAGCGTGCCGGATAAGAGAGGCAGCTGGAACTCAACGGAGTGGATCCAGTGGGAGTTATCACATTGACTAGAATAGAAACCTATCAACTCCGGGGCCATGACGGATCCCGTGGAATTTGCCTGTAAGAATCACCAGTACAACATTGTTAAACTTTTCTTTGACACAAAGTAAATGGAGAGATATTCTAAGCAATCCTTGAGCACTGGTACAAACTTCAGAACATCATTTTCTCTAGTGGTGGATGACTCTTATGGGGATTGAAGTATTTAGAGCCAACATTGCAATCAGCATGGAAAAATAAAGATTTTTTACGGAAACAAATTCAGATGTCTAACTAATGACCACAACATCATCTTGACAAATGCACCCAAAAAAAGTCCAGTACAAGAAAAAATAAGATCACAAATCTTAATCAGATCTGTCAGTACCCAAACTCAAGATGTGGAATCTCATATACTCTTGTCTCTTGACATGACACAAACATTCAGTTTGGAAATGCAGTCTATCCTATGCCAGTAATGCCTCTTGAGGTGGACTAAATAACAGCTGTAGGGAGGGTTATATCAAAATCACTTAGAACTGGAGTGATGGTACATGCTGGTACTTGGAGAGATAAAGAGAGAGAAAGAGAGAGATGAGAGATGAGAGATGAGAGAAGGGGGGGTTTGGCCAAGACTTTTACTGTAAGAGGCTGACATTTTTGGGAAGGAAATGAATACTGAAGCTTTTCTTTTTTTGCTTCACATGTGAGGGCTGTCATGAAACGTAATCATAACTGGAATTTACCTTAAGGGAACTCTATCTTTTGTATCCTGACCATAATTTCTATCAGCTGTATCATTATTCTCACTAGGATAATTTCTCAAATCTTACTCAAAATTTTTTAAAATGTTAGACAGCGTGCTAACTGTTAAAAAATACAGCCAAATGGGAAAATAAAATCACTTTGACCATCTTGTCAACCCTTCTTCCCCTCTCCACCGGCCATCACAAACGCTGCCGCAATCATTGCCACTGCTGCTCTGAGCCACGGGTCTCCCTCTTGAGTTACCAATTAATTTCTTCCTTTCCTCACTTTCCAACCCTTTCTTAAACACCCCAGTCTAAGTCCAGCAGTGCCTCCACTGCCAATCACTCCAAAGCTACTTACTCTATCTTAGTCAACATGCTGCACCAAATCCTCAAAATTTAGACAAAAGGGAGAGGCCTTACTAAGGAGGCCTTACTAAAAATGTAACCACAACTTTCGCAGCAATAAGTAAGGCTGCTGGTTTCTTCACACCTGTTCATTCTTTAGGGGCATTTATGCAGAGTCCTGTTGCCTTCTGTACCAAACAAAATACATGCTCTGACTGAGCATCTTGAAAGAGAAAAGCCTGATTGCCAGTTTGTCCCATTCTTCATCCACTATTTTACTTTTGATCTCCACCAAGGTATTATAGTAGAATAACATGCCATGTGCGTTTCAGTTCTCATTTCACCAAGTGGCATGTCGACACTAATCATCAGCATCAATCAATGAACCAGTCTTTATTTGTATAGCACTAAATCACAACAAACGTTATCTCAAAACGCTTTTACAAACATAGCAGGTCTAGACCGTACTCCATGTTAAATAATAAACAAAGACCCAACATCAAGACAGGATAAGATCCAGTCCCTTCTTACAGACAGGACTCAACCTTGTCTCATCTTAATCCACCATGAGCATTGCACCTTGCAGCATTTAGCTAGTTACAGCAGCAAGGAAAAACTTCCTTTTAACAGGCAGAAACCTCGAGCAGAGAGAGAGAGCATCCATATTCATCATTTGAATCATAATGCAGGCCAAGTTCTATGTTACTAAAAACATTAGTTTAGCTACACACTTCCATTTTTAAACAATAGCTCAGGATGGGAGTTAACACTGACTTGTGGGATCATTTTGCTAAGGTGCTAAGAAATTAGACTGATTCATGGAAACATGTAAAAGCTGTTTTGACATTTATGTATAATGCTGCACGATGGATGCTCTGACACCAACAGAGGACTTCATCAAATGAAGGAATTGGAACAAAAAAATACTCCGGGACCCTACAATTTTTGGTTCAATGATGCTGATTGGCTTTAAAGCCCATTAAGTTTCCCCTGAGATGTGGTAGTGTATCTATGTGCTGAACTTTGGTCCAGCAGTAATCAGAGAAACCCAACAGAACTGTATCATTCCTGTACAGAGAAACCTGCTCTTACATCAGCAGGAATTAGCTGCCAGGTATGTGTTTAATATGGTTAACATTATATAGCTAAACCTTTTCTTTTAAGTGTTAAGCACTTTAGAGCAAAATAAAGTGTTGAATTACTTAGGTATGGGATGTAGCATTTCCCAGTGCAATAATGCCTGCCATTCTGAATGGCATTATTAATATTTGTAGAAGCTGCACCTGGTGTCCCCACAGTACAGGTATCCCTTACAGGCAATTTGGTTTCCTAAACTTTATTGGCACAAGTGACTCCACATACCTAAGGGCTTATACAAATACAAATACTTAATGTTCATTGATAGCATGTATTCAATCAGTGTATAAGTAATACTTGACCCAAACATGATCCCAATACAAAAAAGGGGCAGGGTTGATTGTGTCAGCTTATGACTTTCAACCTGACATACCACAGCGCTGGGAACAAACTGCAGGCAGGCCTTGGGCACGATGGCTGCTTTCTTGTAACCTCTTACGCCTTGGTTCCACAGGAAGCGTGTGCGTTGCGTTACGTTTGTGCTCACTCTAGTCAACCCTTGTGTTTCACAGGATGTGCTGCAGTGCGTCTCAGCTCTGACCCATAGGTGTTCCCGCTCCGCTCCACTAAAGCTCAACACCAATTCAATTTTTGACTGAGCTAACATCCAGCATGTGTCAAAAAATACAGACTGGGTTGATCTGGATAGAAAGTCAAACACAGAAACGCCATAGACTATCTTCTCAATTTCAAACTATAACACTGTGTAGTGACCACCAATAGTATATCAGATCATAACAATAAGAAATATTCATTGGTAGGTTACAAAAGGCATTGTCTGGGTGGCAGCATAGTATGTTTCTCCAAAACCTGTATATACTGTTCATCATTTATGGTGCCTTCTCAGATGTGTTATTTAGAAATCAGAAATACTATATTTATCTTGGGGTGGAAATTCAGTAATTTACCCAAGCCATGGGCACTAATGTATTCCCCATACCTTCACAGATGCTGGCTTTTGAACTGATAACAAAGTGGGTCATCCCCCCCGGAAGGTATAAAATGATTTCCAAATATAATGTTAAAATTTGGATTTGTCAGACCACAGGATAGTCTTCAACTTTGCCTCTGTTATGTTAGTATATAGTTTCCTCTTTGCATCAACAGAGGTTTTTAAGAAGGGATTTTGAGCCAATGCAGTGATTTCCACAACAGAGTCATGTCTGTTTATAATGCAGTGCTGCCTGAGGGCCAGGAGACCCCATCCATCAGCAGTTTTTGAGATTGCCCCTTTTTGTTCAGAGATTTCACAAAATGATCTGGATCTTTCAGTGATACTGACAATACATGGTAATACACTATAGATGATGACATTTTACACTGAGGAACAGTATCCTGGAATTGCTGAGCTAATTGCTCATGCACTTTTTCCATAGAATGGTTGACCTCTTCCCATCTTGTGTGGGAGAGTGACTCAGCCTCTCTGCAACACCTTAACCTTTTCAGTGTTTTTTTTTCTTGGTTCCTGTCTCAACTTTTATTAACGTGTGGCTTAAAATTTCAAATGGGCATATATTTATCATAAAACAATAACACATTTTAGTTTCATCTTCTGATAAGTTCTCTTTGTACTATGTACACACATATCAGGTTTAAGTGATTTGCAAACCATCTTATGCTGTTTTTAATCAACATTTTACACGTCCCCTATTTTAACTGGAGTTCAATCAGGAGAGACACAGTTTGAAGATTAAATGTTATACATTACAACTTAATGAATAATGAAACTTGACAGAAATCTTTGACGTAAGTACTCTATGGGGATGATTTTGTGAGCATAGGATGTGTGAATTTGGCAGCAGAAAAATCCCCCTAGAGTCCAGACACTGGTGGTGGTGGTGGTGGTGGTTGATAAATACCAGGAATTGAAGACTTTGCGGAGACCAAGTGGAAATGGGGAGGTGGAGGGGTGCGCACCATCAATGCAAGAAGGAACTAGCAGGAGAGAGAGACACATTTAAAAAGACATCAGCATTTTTTGTGATCTTCTTCGAATTTAATTTTGTTATGAAAAATATATTGAAATTACAATCAATGTTAAATCAAAATGTTAAAAGTATTAAATCTAAATGTTAAATGTAAAATCTATATGTTGAATATAAATGTTGATTTTTAAATCTAAATGTTAAATGTTAAATCTGAATGTTAAATGTTAAATAGACTTAGAATTTAGACTTTATTGTCCCCTTGGGGAAATTCTTTTCCACAGCAATGTTACTCTGCAATCCTAAATATTTAGCTATTATGCAAATTCACACTGCCACCTAGCTGAAAATAAAAGCTTCATAAAGCGATACAGACTTAGCAATAGCAACTGAGCTTGTCTGTACATGCAGGGATTGCTGTTCTATAGAAAGGTGATGAGCAGTCTTTGAAAAGTTGTAACCTGAAGGTGGGACAAAAGATGTAACCACTTTGTTTATGTGTGTGTTAGAGAGAGAGAGAGAGAGAGAGAGAGAGAGAGAGAGAGAGAGTGTGTGTGTAGAAAAAACATGCTACGAGAACCACTTGACTGTAAAGCCACAGGTGTCTCTCGTCCGTTAAACACACCCTCTATGTGATTCTGCTGTATACAGTATGAGCCATTATGTGTACATACATAAGCTAGTTCAAAGCTTGTGGTTGCATGACACCCTGAAACATGTCTAGATGTAAGAGGGTGAGCATCTGATGCCAGAGCTAAAGATCAAAGTCCTGAAAAAATGATAAAAGAGGAGAGGACAGCTTGTATTTATGAGAGGCAAAAACACAAGACATTATTGCATGTTTGTAGAAGATGCTCGGCATTGCATGTTCAAATGTAAGTCTAAAAAAATCTGAAAATGGTCTCTCATTTATTCCTACAGCATTACAAACTGGTCCTACAGTGATCCACTTTAAAAAAGAAAAAAAGTGATACATGACCTCCAGGGTGGAGAAAACTTTATGCCAGACCCTGTGGTGCCCTTCCATTATATTAAAATGAATGGTGTCCTACAGAGTGCCCGTCTAATTGACAAAACAAGATGCAGTGTTCTTTGGGGTGCCCTGCAAGTAAAAGGAGAGCAATATAGTGCCGAATAGACCGCCCTACAGGCTAGAAGAGGGTTTAGTTTCACCATAAATGCATGACAACGCTCTGCGTGCAAGAGCCAAACTACAAGCAGCTGAATGCTCAACTGGTGAAACGTATTATAGAATCCATGACAAAGACATGCAAAGCTAACCACATGCCAGCTATGTTGCATTGTATGATGAGTGTCAGATGGACAAAGTGGGATACAGTGGCAAGTATTTTGAATGTGATAAATGTTCTGCTTTTCAGCAGAGTTGACAAACATGTAAGTTAAGAAGCACAACCATAGAACACTGATCTGTTACATTCTGCAAATGCGATGGTGTGCAGGCTTACATAGAAAATACTGGGATTGTTTTATTTGGAGGCATAAGCATTTGCAATAATAGAACAACTTTTTAACATGAGCTGTTATTGGCAAGGACAACCACCAATCAGAACCACACACATTCTATAAGCATAAGACACGACATTTTTGGTGTTTGTCCTTCAGTTTCCTGACACCGTGATCATAACCTGCTGATTCTCAAATGATTTGTTCCATGCTCACAGAGCCTGAAAAGTGGAATGGTTATTTGATGTTCATCATTTCAACACCACCTACCTGGTAGGTAGCTGAATTTTTTTTTGTAAGAACTTGTGCATAATGTACATATTGCCTGCATGAAGTAGTTGACTGTGTGTTTGGTGGCTTAAACTATCCTTGTTACCCTGATCCAACAAACTTTGTATAAGCACATTGAACAACCAGTTAAATTGTATGTGAAGTGGATATAGCTGCAATAAAAACAATCCTGTACAATGTTTCTTTGTCTTGTGTTTCTACTGAGGTCAGCCAGTGCAAATAGTGCAAATAATAATAATAATGATGATTGAAAGGATTTGTGTAGTGCTTTTCTGTGTACTCAAAGTCGCTTTACAGAAATTCGTGCAAGTGAAAATAGATTTAAACTACACATATTTGGGGCGTTGTTTGTAGTTGTTCACACTAAAAATAATGGCAACAGTTCTCCACATTTAGCTTCAAAATGTCATGAAAACATAGCGTGAATTTTTAAAAGTCACTTTTTATATTATTTATTTTTCTTAATCACATTTAGAACAATATTTGTGATTTTCTTCACATTTAATTTTGTTGTGAAAAATATATTTCAGTTACAATCAGTGTTAAATCCAAATGCTAAATGTAAAGCTAAATGTTAAATATAATGTAAATGTTAAATCCAAATGTTAGATATAAATATAAATGTTAAATATACATTTTGATTGTTAAATCTAAATGTTAAATATTAATTCTAAATGTTGTTCTGCGATCCTAAATATTTAGCTTGTATGCAAATCTACACTGCCGCCTTGCAGAACTTGTGTTTTTATGATGTTTTGGAGCTAAATGTGAAGAATTGTTGCTGTTATTTTCAGTGAGCACAACTTTACAAACGGCGCCCCGTACACATCTTTTAAAAAATAACCAGAAACTCCCTGTGGTCTAAAACAAACACACAAACAAGCGCACTGCAAATTCAGGTGAAACAAAATCAAATACACACTAACTTTGGACTCCTCTTGGTCTCAAGCTTCTGTGCTGGTTATAGGAATAAAAACTTACAACCTGTCTGCTCAGAGCCTGAAGCTTGTTTGCTGTTGATGCATGTGTTGTACAGCTTTTTGCATTTTCAGGGTATTTCTGTAATTTGCAGTTTGTTGGACTTCTGCCTGTAATTTGGAAAGTGGTTTGTCTCTAACTTGCAGCCTCTTTCACCTGATGGAAATACTTTGGAAATACTTTGATTTCTTGAACATTTGCACTTGCCGGTCACCAGTGTTGTGCATGACCAAATTAAAAATGAGGTAGCTCAAAGTTCTGTTGACTCAGACTGAACCAGCTCTCATTCATAGTTCATAATTTTACATTTTGAAGGACAAAAATTAACTAACTGTTCATTTTTCAAGCTGGACCTAAATTATTTTTCAGTGAAGAATTCTATGCCTCCATTGACATTTCCTAAACTAGATAAATTACTGTATTATACTATAAAATCATAGACAGATATTAAGTTTAAAAGCCACGAAAATTCCAATAAACATAGGAAAAAATCCAAAGCTTTGAAAAATTAGAAACTCTAAGAACACAGCTTTGTAAAATATGATGTGAATGGTAAATGGACTTTGTTTTATAAAGTGCTATCTTTAGTCTTCTGGCCACTCAAAGTGCTTTTACATTACATGTCACATTCACCCATTCACACCACATGCATACACTGATGGCAGAGGCTGCTATGTAAAGCGCCCACCAGTTTTGTCAAATCCTATTCACACACCAAAGACACAGCCACTGGGGGCAGTTCAGGGTTAAGCGTCTTGCCCAAGGACACTTCAGCATGTTGACAGTGGGGACCTGGGACAGAACCCCCGACCTTCCGGTTGAGAGACTCTACCACTGAGCCACAGCCTCCCCATGATATGATTTTAACATTCCCTAAAATAAAATGGCTAAGGCTTAAGAAACACTTCACAAACACAAAAAGTGAATAATCCTCCATTCTCAAAAAGCTACACTTCTGTGAAAACACTTCTGTTCATGCACAACACTGCTTGTCACAGTTATTTCATCTTATTTAAAAGTTCACAAGATTGACAAGGTTATTGATGCAAAAAATATTGACAAACATTTTAATGCAGAACCTTTCTCATGTTACTGAGAGAACTTGTAATAGACAAAAGGAGTGAAGGAAGAGATAGATGGAAGAGAGGATTGGTCCACCGCAACAGTGAGAGTATTAGTGGCACCAGTGAGGTTGAGGACATCTGCTTTGTGTTAAAGAGTTGCACTGGGCCTCTCAAATGATGGAACCCAGCCTGGTGCTCAACACAGTAAGATACTGCCATTGGTCTCTCCTCCTCCTCCCTCACTGGCCAATCAGGGACCAGAAGGGGCTGTGGAGACGCAACAGCAACACTGCAGTCCGTCCTCCTTTGGCCCTTCACACTCGCTCTCTCCCGCCTTCATGCTGCATTCACTTCATATCTGAATGTTTCTGTGTGATAGGTAACATCTTGATACACATCTCCAGAATTTTTCTCTCTGCACGAGCACACTTGACATAGTTCGACTTGAACACATTTTGCATAAACATTTATAGAATGCCCAGCCAAACAGCTTGGATTAACAAGTAGTTTTAAATTCCCATTGAATGTTATGACTGAACAATGACATTTGTTATCAAAGTAATTTAACTGGTTAACAGGTGTTTCTTTGACTGCTGGAGAGAGAAACAGTGACCCACACCAAGTATTTCCCAAGAACTCTTGAAGTTGCTGATAATCAAACAAGCATGATTCACTGCTTAAAAGCAGAGTCGAGCACGTATAAAGCCTTGAAATGAATCTACAATTTCCTCATAGGACTTTAACACAACATTAGCTGGACGACAGCTGTGTGGGTTTCCCCCTCTATTGCCTTGACAACTAGAATCCCCCACAATAACATACTGGTTAACATTTCCCTCCCTCCTGTTTTCTCCCTGCTGGATCTGACTTTACCTCTCTCACTCTCCACCGCTCACATTCTTTTGCATATGATGCAGCTGCATATTACTTCAAACTTTCTTGATGGAGTTATTCATATCTAAGGTGGTGACGAGAGGGCAGGTATGTTTTAACTAGTTATCCAGATGTTTGCATGAGACCATGCTGGCATTGTTATGGAGGTAATAAGGAACAACTCATTAATGAAGGGTGGCACTTTTCATCCTGCACAAACAGTGTATGTCTTTTTTTTTTTAAAAAGCAACATCAAGTCAAGTTTTCCCTGATGAAAACTTTGGTATGAGTCTGGAGGCCAAATGTTTTTGTATCAGAAAGCCTTCACAACACCCTGGTGTGTTTATTATTGGTGTTTATTGCCCAGCTTTCTTAAAATTCTCCCAGCTGTGTCAAATACTTCATTCTGACTGGTCAACACCTCATAATAACGGTCATTAATTCTCGATAGCAAGAGCAATACCATGGAACAACCAGATCACCCATGTCATATCAAATTAATCCGCAGTAAGGACACCCGGCACAAAGTTGATTATTTCATCTCATCCTGTTGTCAATGATTCAAAAATGTTAGTTTCTGATCACATTGATAAATAACATGGAGGATATTTTTAATAATTAATTACTCCATTTATTATTTAGAATTACTCACAAATGTATTTGGAAAGCACAACATTTTAAATTTGTGGTTCCTGACTGACCAGCTTCTAGCAGAGAAAAGAAGACAAGAGGATAAAAACTGTGCAGAAGCTATTGAAGGATGTTAAGATAAGCAAGACTGCCTCAACCGAGTGCTTAATATACTATACTTATTACAAAAATATTTTTCTTGTGCAATTAAGTAAAAGTTAGGAAGAATGTTCTGAAGACAAAAAAACTTAAACATATTTTTAGATAAGGTATGGATGAAATTAATTTTAACTTGAACTTTTGTATTCTTCAGCTGCCAGATATTGTTAGTTTGCGTATGCAGCAAGCATCTCAGTTTCGTCATTAGCTTAGGTCTCATTATCCCTGTCACTCTTTCCAGTCTTTACTTCTTTCCCACACTTTGTGTTGCCTGGCTCTGTCCACCTCTTGCTCTCCTTGAGTGCTGTGTTACATCACTCCTGCATTCAGTCTGACGCTCTCTCTGAGGTCAGTGCAATTGCAATTTTATCATCACACACACACAGCTGGGTCTTAGCTCATTCTCTCTTGTGGATGACATTTGGTCACTCCCTCTGTGTGCGTGAGTGTTTGTGTGTGCCTTATACTCCCTCTGTGGTCAGAGCAGTGTGATTTAATGAAGTAATATATGTATTTCCCTTCATTTGACAACTCCTTGATAGAGCTTGGAGAAGTGGCAGTTGACCAAACTTTGGGATCTTTGACAAAACCAGGCAGTCCATCTTTCACAGCTTTTACTATAATCCCACCAAGAATGCTTGGATTTCATGAAAACTACAGGGCAGGCGAAGTTTAGAGTTTTATTTATGCTCCATGTGCTTTTAATGAGATAAAACTCTTGTAAACATACCAGGGTGTGAGGCTAACCCTTAGGCGACTGGCCATTAAGGAGAATAGATTCATATTTTCAAAAGCTGAATAGAGCATTGAATAGAAACAGCTGAGGCTATCATCACAAGTGGTTGGACATTTGGTATCTGTGTTTATTTGAAAGCCAAAGTGCGACCCCAAATCTTTTTAATACAAAGCAGTCAGAAGTTTGAGGGTTATTCTTCATTCTGGCGGAGGGAGACTAAAAGTGAACTTTTCAAACAATAGAAAAGCCTTGAGTTAAAACAGACTTAAGTCTGAATTAGTTTGGATTTATTGCGATAAGGAAGTGACATCTTTAAAAGACACCAGAACATTTGATATAAGTTTATAGGACTGCAGTATGAGATCAGACTTAAAACATTCTGGAAAGGTTCCCTTTGTGAAAATGAAGAGATCTAGTTTTATGTGGACAATGTCGTTTCACGGCTTCAGTGGGGATAATCTATGTAAACTAAAAGGGAGGATTTATTCATGCCGGAGCCATGTGTTGACATGTTCTTCAAGTCAACGTAGATCAAACTTAGCAGGACTCTCAACTTTCAGCCACAAATTTGCAACAGATGAGGCCTACAGCAGAGTCTCACAGACCGCTGCTTAAGCTATCAGGTTTTGGTAGTCACATAGGGAGAGGACCTGAGAGCAGATGCTTTAAGATGAAATTAATAAACAGAGTGATATAATAATAGCTTACTGAATCAGAGCACAAGGTAGCAGGTAAGAGAAGACCCAACAGACAACAAACTTCTGAAGGAATACAGGCCTGAGAGCAGTAACCTTCACAGCCAACATGTGTTAGGGGTGAAGACCATGAGTGGGTTTACATTGACATGAGTAGCCCGGTTTCAGGTGATCAGGTTTTTAAGTATCTTTTCTTTTTTGTTTGTGCATGTAAACATCATATCCTGATTCCAGGAACCAGGATCAGCCCTTCTCCCTATTTTGAGAAACCTGGCTGCTACAAAAGAAAACGGGATCCTGTGGCATGTATAAGCCTTACCTTGGTTTCTGACAGCTGCTGTATATCAGCTCAATATATAAAGTAGACAAGGAAATAAAGCACTGATAAGTCTCTCATGCTCTGATCTCTCACTCCATACAGGACACATTCTGCCCTGTATTTCTGCAAACAGCCCATTTAAATACATAAGACTAATGATAGGATTGGGGAGTGACCCAAGAGTTACTCCCCTCATACATGACTCATTCAATATTTCTAGGAATAAATAAATTGGTACATGAGATAGGCTTATGTAAAGTCTGTATTTACTCAGTGAGAAAGACTGCATTTCATTTTGATGATCCTCCACCCTGAGGAGGAGAGTGGGAGAAGACGTACGTAAAAGATGTGATCAGTGAGCATTTCGTTTTAGAGTTCCATGTTTGTGAGAGGAGATGTGCAGATTTTAATTGGAACTATCTGCTCTGACACCTACTGCATGATATTTGTGATCTGTCTTGTATTTTAGTGCACATCCTGATATGATACATGATCAATGCCTCTACATGATGTTTATCATTCGAGGAGAACTGAACTGAAAAACGAACAGTTGTCAGAATGTATTTATGCAGTGCAGTTCTGAGACATTACATGGATCTGTAATCAGAGACTCTAGTCTGCTGTGAAGTGCTTTCAATTCAAACATAAACCACTTAACTGTAACACCAGAAAAACCAGCGGCAAGGAAAAACGTCCTTTTAACAGGCAGAAACCTCGATCAGAACCAGACTCATGTTAGACTCCAACTGCTATGGACGTGCCAGTCTCCAGCAACACCTACTACTACTACTACTACTACTAGTACTACTATCTGGCTCATCACTATCCTCTCTCTCTCTCTCTCTCTCTCTCTCTCTCTCTCTCTCTCTCTCTCTCTCTCTCACTCTCTCTCTCTTTGTATTGGTTTAAGTGTGATATTGGATTATTCTGCTCCTCATGTTTTAGATTCAGTTTAGTGCCGGTGCAGCAAGCTGTGTTTCCTTTGAGAGGCAGCTGGGGAATTCAGGTTGGGGAGGTTGCCACCCCAACTTTTCAGGGTACACATCAATTCCTAGGCCTGTGGATTACTTTGTTTATCATAGTTTCTACCTAACTCTGACCACATGGAGTGATCTCTCTCTCTCTCTCTCTCTCTCTCTCTCTCTCTCTCTCTCTCTCTCTCTCTCTCTCTCTCTCTCTCTCTATCTTCCTCCATCCCTCTTTCCAACCCCAACTCGGTCGGAGCAGAAGGCTGTCCAACATGAGTCTGGCTCTGCTCGAGGTTTCTTGCCGCTGTAACTAACTAAATACTGTGAGGTTCAATGCTAATGGTGGATTAAGATGAACAAAGATGGATTGATTGATTAAGTCTAACAATAGAAAGCGTTTAATAAGCATTGACCAACACTTCAATTAAAAAGATCTGTCAAAATCAGAGTCACTGCCTTAGACGGCTTGCTGATGTGGACGTTACAGACCCCAGCTGCTACGGATGTGGCGGACTGCAGCGGCAACAGCTACTACTACTACTACTACTACTACTATCTGTCTCATCACTATCATCTCTCTCCCTCTCTCTCTCTCTCTCTCTCTCTCTCTCTCTCTCTCTCTCTCTCTCTCTCTTATTCTCCTCTATCACTCTTTCCAACCCCAACTCAGTCAGAGCAGATGGCTGTCTAACATGAGTCTGGTTCTGCTTGAGGTTTCTGCTTGTTAAAAGGAAGTTTTTCCTCTGTAATTAGCTAAATACTGCTAGGTGCAATGCTCATGGTGGATTAAGATGAGATAAGATCGAGTCCTGTCAGTAAGAAGGGACTGCATCGTGTCCTGTCTAGATGTTTGTTCTTTGTTATATAAATAAAGAATGATTGGTCGATTGATTGCTTTTTGATTATGTAAAGTGGGGCCTAATAAGGTACATACACAAGTTAGTCTCCACAAAAGTAAAAAAAAAAAAAAAAATAGCAGAACAATTGTGGCACTGCTTTGTTGAAACTGTCATCTATCTTTCTCATAGAGTAAGGAGATTAAATGATCACAACAGTGTATGTATGTGTATTTGAAGTATGTAACAGCCCCAGCTGCATCTTACCACAATGGTAGGCCACACCTGACATAGGGCTGTGCTGGGCCTGGTGCCCCAGTGCAGAAGTAAACCTGTGGTCTTGTAATGGGGACATGACCTGGTGCACTGCTGTGATAGGTGGTGGATAGACAGAACACATCTGGAGCAGAAATCTGCAGATAAAGTTGCTGTGATAAACATAAGCACGGACAGCTGTTGTTTATTACGAAAACGAGAAGTAAGAGTTCACATTCCTGCAAAGCACTCTCAGAGGGTGAGTAAGAGTTGAACTGCAACACTCAAGGGCCAACAATCAAATATTTCCTGCACAGCCTATAGCTTATTTCAGCCACCATTCTGTGAAAGCAGACGTGTTCACAATGTATGTGGTTGCATAGACATGTGCTAGAAAGAAAAGTGTGTCGAGGCACTGCAGGCTATGCAAAGCAGAGTCTGAGTTACAGCACATGTAGTCACAGACCTATAGGATTTTGAGTAAAACTGAAGTTGCCATCTACGATGAGTGTCAAATTCCGTTCTGTGTATGTCTCCAAACACACACAAAATTAAATTGGCACTATATAAATACAGATTGATTGATTAAAGATTGATATCTTTGTGACTGTGTGGCTGTAGGGGGAAAACTGCTGCAGTGTTGATTTAGTCGGAGTTCAGAAGGGTCAGGCCTGCTCTGACTTCCTTTCAGAAGTGCTGAATCATCTTTAATTTCAAGTAAGCCCTCCTAACACCCTGCTTAGAAGATAATGAGATAATTCTAACCTTGGTTTGTCTCACTGTACTGAACAGGGGTTTAAAAGTTTCAGTATCTATTCTGAGAGGTTTCACAAAGTCAGCTCTGATTCAAACAGCATTTTCCAATGAAAGCCTACAACGTTTTTTTCTTCTGTTGCTTTTCATTTGAACTCCAATTTAAAATACAAAAACACACAAATGAGAAAACACAAACTTATATTGATGACACTTAGTAAATTTCACAATACTTGATGCCTGTTGTGACCAGTACCATTCAACAAGTTGTCGTTATTTACCATGACGGGCAACTATTAGCCAAGCAGTGTGTAAAAAGTTATTTAATGTGGCAGTGCTGAAACTGAAAGGGGATTATTAAAATGTAATGACTGCAAAAGAGTACCATAAGCACCCTAAGGGGAAACTTGGCACCTATACAGTCGTCTTACATTCTAACTTTATTTTAAAAAGTAAGTGTTCCATAATGATTATCATTACTTTAATGCTTTTGAAGCTCAAGGACTTGTGAGAATTAGCTTTATAATGCTACGATGACATGATGACATGATGATATAAGAAGTGCTATGTTGTGATAATTGGCAACAGTTATGGTTGATTTAATTCAATTTTGGACTAATTATTAGACTTGTGTCATTAATTGGGTGTTGCTAAGCACCAAGCACTGTTTGCCAAAAACATGTTAATGTACAGAGCGTTGAATATGTGAGTGGTCATGGAAAAACGGTCAGGAATCCCAACACTGGCTCAAACCCACACCCAAAGTGTGAGTTAACAGTGTGCAGATGATGAGTTGTAATGAGAAATCAGTAACACATGAGGGGTGTCTTCAGACCTCTTTGTTTTGGTCACATGTTTCCACTGACATAAGGCTGCAGGAAGGATTGTAACTGTAACCCCAAAACTTTGTGCATGAGAAAGGAATTATCTGCTGCTTTCTACACAATCTATGAGGAAGCTGAGCGTGTGGCTTAAGAGATAAATCAGATCTTCATTTATAACCACTATCTTTTTAATCTAGTTATTTTCTTCACTCAACATTTGTTACCTATTCATAACCTCTGGGAACACAACAATTTAAGAACTTGATGTGACATGCTAAAACTAAACCTGAAAGTATAAATTTGTACAATACAGGAAGATTGTTACTGCTGTGTCTCACAATAATGTGCATAATGTGGTTGGGCGTGACAAGATCATCAAAAAAGGTCTAAATGTGTGTTACGTCTCTAAAAGTAGTAGAACCTTCAGTTATCAGGCCCCTCTCCTTTGGAATCATCTACCCGTTAGGGTCCGGGAGGCAGACACCCTCTCTACTTTTAAGATTAGGCTTAAAACTTTCCTTTTTGATAAAGCTTTTAGTTAGAGCTGGCTCAGGCTTTGACCCGCTCTAAGTTATGCTGCTATAGGCTTAGGACACCCCCCCCTTTCAACTACTCACTTTAACTCTCCCTGTCTCGTTGAAAGTTACTAACCATAGACTTTTCTGGAGTCCCTGAGCTCCACTCTCTCATAGGTTTCTCTGAGACGCTGCTGCAGACCTCCTGCTGCTGTGGACTTTCCAGACTCCAGCTGCAACAGACGTGCTGGACTCCAGCTAAAACAACAACTACTACTACTACTGCTGCTACTATCCATCTCATCACTAAAATCTCTCTCTCTCTCTCTTATTCCCCTCTATCCCTCTTTCCAACCCCAACTTGGTCGAAGCAGATGACTGTCTAACACGAGTCTGGTTCTGTTCAAGGTTTCTGCCTGTTAAAAGGAAGTTTTTCCTTTCCGCTGTAACTAGCTAAATACTGCGAGGTGCAATGGTAATGGTGGATTAAGATGAGATAAGGTCGAGTCCTGTCAGTAAGAGGGGACTGGATCTGATTTGATGTTGAGTCTTTGTTAATAATGTAACATAGAGGATGGTCTTGATCTGCTATGTTTGTAAAAGCATCTTCGGATAAAGTTTGTTTGATTGATTGACATCAGTCAGATGAAAGCAGAACAGCTCAATATTTGCCACAATTGTGTGTGTTTTGTTTAAAAAGTAGCATAAAGCATATAGCATAAGGTGAAAGGCATCAAATAATTGCTTTGAAGTATATAAAAGGGAAAGATGCACCGAATGGAAGACGCAGAGAGGCACAGTCAGTAAAGAACACTGCTGAATCCAAAAGCATGACAATGAGAAGTCCACAGTGACAATAGAAAGGAGATGGCAAGTTTCCAAAATCCAAAACAATAGGCATGGTCATAACAGGCAGATGAGGCAAAGGGATGGTTGGAAACTCGGCCAAACACACCAGACAATCTGAAAAATGGACCCTCTCCACTTAGCCTTTGTCATGGAATGAACTCCATTTGAAGTCACACTAACAGTTGGATGTAGCACCCTTCAATTTGGATATAGAGATTAAATACAGCCACAAGCTTTGAGATGAACTTCTCTCACTTCTATGGAAACAGGAATGCAGAGTAACCATGATATGATGACAGATAATCCACATAAATAAATATAATGAAGCATCCTGCTGAAAGTAAACAGAGGCTGTTAAAAAATTCAACCCCATTCATGGACTGCTGCTGTGGATGTGCCATGTTCCAGCGGCAACAACTACTGCTATCAGTCTCATCACTATCATCCCTCTCTCTCTTATTCTCCTCTATCCCTCTTTCTAACTCCAACTCGGTCGAAGCAGGTGGCTGTCTAACATGAGTCTGGTTCTGCTTGAGGTTTCTGCCTGTTAAAAGTTTTTCCTTGCCACAAGTGCTCTACTCATGGTGGATTAAGATGAGATAAGACTGAGTCTTGATTGCTTTTGTATTGACACCAATGACTGTTTTCCATGCATGAAACACACACTTTGTTCTTGTACACAAATCTAATGTTAAATCTCAGTGACTGCATAAGAGTTTCCAGCCCAAAGGTGCCCGTCTCTCACCTCCAGCTGATCTGCTTTTCTGCATTTCAAACCTCCTTCTACTTCTACAGGTGCCATATAAAGCCTCCTGGAACATACCAGAGTACTCCCATCCCCTACACACACTTGCACACACACACACTTGCACACACAAACACACACATGCACACACACACACACACACACACACACACACACACACACACACACACACACATGCACATGCACGCGAAAACACATAAGGAGATGGGCTTAAAAGCTATTTCACTCTGTGTCATTGGCTCAGCACACTCCTACAGACACACAAACACACACTATGGCATCCCGCCTGTGTTAGAGCTTAGAAGAGGTGAGTTATGGTGGTTGGGAGGATTGTTGCCAAAGACTGGCAGGCTTCCATGATTAATTCTTAAGTTGAACACTGCCACATTTTTTTGTACTATAAAAGTACCTTATACACACTACGGTAAAAGCAACTCATGTGCGTTCTGAACCATCATATTCACTATATGTGCTTACTGTACACACTGTATGATTGCACAATAAATCCTTGAAACATAGAAGGGATGTCAAGAAATGATCAGTGCCTTTGAGTTTAGGTCATAATAGAGGTCATCTTTATTCTATGGACCAAAATCAACGGAGAACTAATCAAAAAGTCCTAGCATATTTAGCCAATCCCTGATATATATTTTTACTTCATACTATAAAAATCAAGTTTGATCCAAAAGCTATTTGATGCAGATATCTATTCCTGCAAATGCCCCCCAAACCATAGATACTGTGAAAAAGAAGTATTCCAATCCAATTTGTCAAGGGTCAAACCATTGAAAGAAATGTACAGCTGGATGTTTATATTTCACTATTTTTAATCAGGGATCCTCCCCCAGATAATTACAGCTTACGTACGTCTCACTACACCTACTTACGTCATTATAAAGAATTGTTCAGGAACAATGACAAAGTTCTTTTAATGTATTTCCCAGGTGTAGAGATATTTCTGTCAAGACCAAAGTGGTGAGGCATCCAGCTGACAATACTAATCCTAGTCTCGTGACAGGTGTGTGGGATAAAACATATTTAGGGCAATACTCTACATTTATATTCATTACAAAACTCACACAAATTCAGCTGTCAGTAATAAAAAAGGCACATGGATCATGAGAATTACTGTTTCCATGACCAGTGTTGTGAGCACTGTAACAAATATTTGATGTAACTAGTGGTGTGGTAGGTACTTTCCAAATTCAGTAACACAGCGACATTTACAGAAATGTATAAGGCGTCATTACTTGTGACTTTATGTCAAATAGTTGACAAATGTATAAGATCAATCATCCGACTCAGTGGCAAGGTTACGCCTATGTCAGCACAGTAGCACCCTTGGAGAAAGAATATCTCACACATTAAACACACACAGTGGCTGGTGATCATTTAGGTATGAGCTTTCTATCATGGACTTATCAGCATTATTCTTCAGGACCCAAGAATATAGGGATGAGCTGTAGTATGTGTACAGGAAAGAAAACTTTGTCCACCGCAAAGGCTATCAATTCTAACCTATCAAAGCACCTAACCAAGGAACACCCTTCTTATATCCTAGTTGCCAAAGACCCAGTGCTAAAAACACTTCAGATCCAGGTGTAGCCAAAGGAGGAGCCACTCCATCCAGACAGACAAGGCTTGATTATTTATCATGAGGTCCAAAATCTGTAAACCAGGGAGGATTAAACAGACTCCTGCAAGGTATGTTGTTGAAGACATGCTTCCCATATCAACCGTTGAGTCTGCTTGTTTTAGAGAACTAATTATTACAATACCGTTGAGACGAGAGGGAAATTAATTAAGTGTTGTGTTGAGGAAAAAGGAAAATTGCTTTTCCAATAAACTAATATGTTATGCAGTAACTATTATGACTAATTGCTCATTTTCAGTAACTTGCTTAACACTGGCCATGAATACATCCAGTAACTCTGTCCCCAAACCCCCAAAATAAGACTCAAATGGTAAAAAATGTATTTATTTATTTTTAAACTGAAAAATAATTTAGAAATAAGCACCTGAAAGAACTTCAAAATTACCTCAGTTTGCAAAAAAATCATTCTGATGTCTTAAAGGTTTCCCTAAAAGCGAAACACACACTTCTTTGTGACTGAAGTGTCCGTCTTGTATATGTGTCAGGACCACAAAGGAGGGAAGGTTGGTAAGGATTAGTCAGTCAACCAGTTAAAATTCCTGCAGGCCAGGTGGAACTCTATAAACTGTCACACAGACACCTGTTAGTCTGCACTGGTTTCCACTCAACCTTGGCAACCAAAACCTATACATGCATACACACACATTCCCATCTCCCCTACACACTGCTGGTCTCCTGCCATGTAATAACAACACCTCCTGGTGTGCCTATATAACCGAGTAACTGAGTTTTACACGGAGCAGGTTTGCGAGGCTTGAGCCAAAAACATGATTGAAAAAGCAGGAAACAATTCCACATTAGGCTGCATGCACGTGAGTGTGTATGTTTTTATAAGGACCCTGCATTAAACCCCCTATTATCTTTAGCATTTCCTCCATGCTCAAATTGGAGACTCATTTATGTTCGTTTCCTCTCTTCACATGCCGTTTTTCTTTTTAATTATGGCTTTAAATATCAAGGCTAAAGATGGAATAGAGACTATTTCTATGTAACTCACCCACTGAAGTATGATTTAGGAAGGTGCATTTTAAGCAGTCATGGAAATACTTTAGTTATAAACCACTGGGAACCACACTGGTGGAGGAAAACGTGTCACTGCAGGCTCAATACAATTTAAAAGCCAGAAACATGTCATGGTTTGGACTCTTGTGTTTATATTTACTTCTTAGTATGAGTGTTGTTAGTTTTTTGTACAGGGTTTAGAGTTTTCTTTGGGGAAGTTTTGTGTCTTTGTTTCTGTGCTGCAATGGCTGGAGGCATGGAGCGTGGAGGTGTCACTGTAATTACACACAGCTGTCCATCATCAGTGGTAATCAGTGGCTGCTCTTAGCTCCAGCACTGACTCCTGCAAGCTGCCAGTTCGTGCCAGCTACCAACACTATCAAGGCTCTCTCAAGCTCACAAGCATTCTCAGAAGTTTTCTTTGGCTGTTTTTGAAACCGCCTATTATAGTAGTAATATGTCCTGATTTGGCCAAAATTCAGTATGTAGTATGTAAACAAGAGCAAAATCTGCAGTATGCCAAAACTACCCGGATGTCATACTGATTTGAGAACATTTCTCAGGATGCAGAGGAGCAGTTTCCCCTGCGTACTGTTTTCCCACAATGCACAGCGCTAACATTATGCTTCTTCTTTTTTCTTCTTTTTTGACAGTGGGCACTCAGTTTTTAGGTGCTGTGTAAATTATTGAATTCCATATAAACCACTCTTACCTTTTTATATAATAAGTGGATGCTAACGAAGCAGTTTCGCCATCCGCTTGGCTGTTGTTTACTTCTGCTTTCCGAAACCGGAAATCCAGCTACGCCTGACCCAGAATACTACAAAACAGATCCAACAGAACAGTCATATTACATACTACCTTCAAGCGCAGTATGTAGTATTCAGTTCGTACTGCATACAACATTTCTAGATGGTATGTAGATAGCCGGCTCGAAAACAGCCTTAGTGTCTCAGGCTTCTCAGCTTCCCTGGTGATTATACGCAACAGGAAGTACGGAACTTACAGCTTGTGGGAAAAATCAAAGCACTGTTACCCTTGTGAGCTGTAAACTACAATATTATTCTTAGTGATAAAAATGAAAGCAAAAGTAAACAAAAAATACAATTTTGTACAAAATTATGCTAAAGAAAGTTCAGAACTGGGCCTTTTTCCTGATATAAAAAGGATGAAAAAATAGGGATGGAAAATGGGAGACAACGGCATGAGAAAGAAAGGGGACTCCCGCTGAAAATTCCATTATCCAAACACGAGTGCTTTTTTTGGACCTACTTCAGCCTTAGTCCAGGCTGTAACAAACACAGAAAAAAGCAAACAAAGTCCATATCAGAAGGACAAAGCTTGGTCTGAAAACACATTACATCCATCATTTTCATAATGAAAATTAGGATTGGGGCATTTATTTCTAAAGACTTTTAGTTCATGAAGCATTACATAGCTTAGTTCCTGTTTTGGCTCACAGAGACTCCCCCTCCGACCCTGAGTAACCTTGTCTTTCCTTTTCTTGTGTCTTATCACCAATGTTGCTCCTTATCTTGCTACTGGTCTATCTATTCAGGAAGGCTTAATTACATTCTTGGGATGCAGACAACTATGCACAAGCACTTACTCGTGCACATGCACGTGAACATGCACATGGACAAAAAAATGCACATCCTGGTTGTTGAACTTCAATGCTTGACTTTTTGTTTACCTGGCAACTTACCTGATACTGTTGGGACTGAGAGCCCTCTCTAATCCCTTTGACACATGCACTGAGACTCTAATATCCTGGGATTAACTGTGTATGACAAATTCCAAATCAGTTGGTCTGTGTAACGTCCTATTTAGACCCTGTATGAACAGAGCAGGACACTGTATGGATCGTTCAAAGTGGGACAGTGGGCATGTTAACTTTCTGTTGCACAGATTTGAGCTACTTTCAACTCTTTCAGTCAACCTGTATATTCCTTGCCATTGTGGATACATCCCTAAAACATAGTGGTATATCTTGTGCTCTCTGTCATTCCTCCTTGTCTAAACCAAAGCAAGAGTTTTAATTAAGTAAAAACGTATCTGGCTTGGATAATCTTTTGTTTTGTGTTACATTTGAGAAAGCGACTCAGACAATGCCCTGACACGATTCCTTTGAGTATTTTTATGTTTTTGTGTTCATTAGGCTAACTGCCTTTTCTTCTCAGCAGTGGTTGTTGTGTATGTTTTAAACTTTCATTACACACGCATGAAAGCTTTGTGTAACTCTGTTTATCCATCTCTGGTACTTTTCTGGCATCATCCTGAGGTGCTTTTTCTAACTTAAGACTTGGATGGCAGAGAAGGGAAGCAGGCAGGCCCTGAAACATTGTAATAAAATGACCTCACACACTCACGCACACATTTATGCACATGTAATGTATACACAAACTCTGTCACACATACAGCTGGCACCAGAGTTTCTGGGTTTCCCCCCTTGTATAATTGTGTTTGCTTGGAATCTGCAGTGATTTCTGATCATCAGCCGCTGGCAGCAGACGAGTAATCACAGTTGGGTTGGCTGATGAGAGATGTGCGTGGAGCGACGCTCCACTGTGACGCCTGCAGCTTTTAGCACTGCTGAAAGTGAGCCAGACAGAGCTGGATTACATCCCACCCCGTCAGCTCTCATTGTGTTTTTAGGATTTCATCAGGCTGGCCAACATTAAAGGACCTCACACACAACCACATATGAATACTCAAACACACATTTTAAAGTAAACCAAAAGGCTTATGAGCAGACATGCCAAGAAAAAGGGAATTTGTGATTAAAAAAACAGCTCCCCTTGCGTAAAATGTGCAGTCATTAGATTGGATCTTTGTCGAAAAGACAGCATAACAGCAGTCCACAGCAGTCCGGCAAAGAATCTGCTTAAGGGAGAAACAGGCAACTGTAGGAGTATTCCCCTGAAACATTTTGAGTGTAATAGCCTTTATGTCTAGTCTTTCTGTATACTTTCATGCAATCATTTATAGAAGAGGGGTTTTTCTAATTGTACAGTAACACCACAAATATATTACATTTTTATTGTAATACATGAACTGCAGATTCAGCATTCAGGTCATGTTCTTTAAAGATTTAGACTGTCTTTATTAACAATCTTTTTGTTCCTCAGTTGTGTAACAAAGCTCTTAATAAATCAAATGAGAGGAAAAGAGAAGTTTACTTCTTCACTCTAGTGTCCATTTGTAACCAAAGAATATTGCCAGAAACCATGGTACTTGTATTTGTGCAAGAATGGAGCAGCTTATTTTGTCTGCCTCACACCAGCTCAGGTTCTGCTCTGAGGACTGATTCATTAGCCAGTTATCATGGGCCTGAAAATTACTATGGTGCTTTCATTCACCTATCCCTCTAATATTGCTGGTTTTGCAACGTTAAACAGATATGATACTGCTCTGTTTCTAAGTTTGAGGAAACAAACACACTGACTGCTTCACATGATGCCAGAATGATCATGTCAATAAGTTTCCTTCTCTGTCCTCAGATGTCATTTGGAGATGGAAATTTGATAGGTGAACCCTTTATTTGTTACGGCAAACTGAGATTGCCCTGAAAAGAGACAGTTTTTTTTTCCACCTGTCACGATGGACAGTAAAGATTTGCTTGAAATATGTGGAAGAAATAGTGGGAATGGTGGCAAATAAGAGCTGAGGGTTGTAGTCAGCCAAGGGGTTGCTGTGTAGTGAACTGTGTTCTCTGTTTGTGGGTTTCCCCCTCCATCCCCACCAGGCTCTAACAGATGTAACACGCAGATTGTGTATAGCAGCCATAGCAGACTTCAGTGTGTAACCTGTATGGGGGCCATTTGTAAAGTTGTGCACACTGAAAATAACAGCAATTTTCCACATGTAGCTTCAAAACATCATCAAAATTTATTTTTAATTCATTTTTTAAAAGTAACTTATGTAATCACATTTAGAGCAATATTTGTGATCCTCTTGTTAAATGTTAGATATAAATGTTGTTTGTTATATATACATTTTAAATTTTGCTCTGCTATCCTCAATATTTAGGTAATATGCAAATTCACACTGCCACCAAGCGGAAGTACCAAAATAAAATCTTCATAAAGCGATACTTTATGAAGAATTGTTGCTGTTATTTTAAGTGTGCACAACTTTACAAACAGGACATTTTAACATATAACTGAAAATGAAATGGGAATTAGAACATAACCTGAAACATATATATATATAGTTATCATTAGGGAACTGAATTAAATAATAAAAAAGATTAACTTTTTATCTGTATCATTACATCAGTGCTGCTTAAAGTGAAAACATTAAAGATTGTAAAGTTCTTTAATTAAAATAAATATATCAATTAAAATGAATTACTTTTATAACAAAAATTACAGGCTTTCAATCCTGTACTTTATGCAACATGACACATATTCTAAAATAACTGCCTTGACTGTTTACTCATACAGCAGCTATGTTGGGAAATTGTGTGAAACTGATTCTGGTAAGAGTATAAGAGGTGGTCAGCTAAAAAGAGAAAACTCATGTTCTTTTTTTCCACTTAAGATTCAGAGGAATTCATCTGTGAGCCTCTGTCCATGAGCTGACTAGTCTTACTAACCTCTAAGTGCCTACTTCACTATGAGGTTCAGCCAGAAACCAGTAGGCAAGGGGTAATACAAATATATTGACAGTTATTAACGTTTATGGTTTAAATCAGTTGTTTAACCAACCACAGGTTACACCAAAAACTTTCAAAACTATTATAGATCAAACATTTACCAACATGACCATGTCTAAAGTTTGTTTGTGAACTGTGCTGCTACAATGTTGACTCACACAAAGTTAGGCCATAGCCTCACATTTAACATGAAGTCAAATGAAAGTGAGCTGTGGATATGACTTGTGTGTGAAGCAGCCAGACATTTGTCACAACAATTTTAGACTCCTTTGACGCTATGTGACATTTACAGTAATAAAAAAAAGGAGAAGACATTAGGAAGGGAAATTCTGAGTAATTTCATAGTGAACACACACTCACTCACTCACTCACTCACTCACACAAGCAACAGCGCACAGAATTCTAACACTCAATCTGACCATCAGCTGAGCTGCCTCTCTCATTTTATACCTACCCCTAAAATAAGAGCTCCCTGATTGGCTGGAACACAGTTCACACTGAATCACACCCAACCAATTAGAGAGAAGCACTTCCTGTTCTGCAAAAGATGTTTCCTGTTGATAGTCGAGTGGCGCTAAGAGTGTGTGTGTGTATCCTTAAAGTGTGTATGTACATGTGGGGTCTGTGTAGTGGTGTGTTGGCAGTGTTTCATGGACAAGTGTACTGTTTTGGGGAAGTGCTGATGGGGATAGCGATGTCAACGTGCTGTGCTGCGTGTATGTGTGTGTGAGTTCGGAATCAGTGTTTTGATAGGAAAGTAAACAGAGTAGTGAGGAGGACAGACATGTGCTGCGGGATATCTCAATGTCCTGTGGTAACCCTGACACTGGCCTTGGTTTCACTTCATTATACTGACTCCTGAAACTTGTGGCCATGAGGTATCCAATCGAGTTAAGTCGATCAAAAATGATTAAAAAAGCTTCACTCAGGTTCACCAAGGCAAGAAAGCAGATAGATGATTGCCCATGTCTTGGGGTTTCTTTGGGACAATATTTTGAAAATCAAACACTTGTCTATGACTTATTCAACACGAACTGACACTTTGCTACAACATGGCTTTTCAATGTCATAATTGTTGTTTCTAACAATGAGATATTAGTCCATTGTGTACTCATGTCTGCTAAGTGCTTCATGTACAGCTTAAACAGGCAACAACTCCTGCACATGTTGCAGCTCTGCTGATTGGCCTTTGAAATCAGTGTGGAGTCTATTTTTACAAGAGTTACATTACATCAATGATATGACTGAATTACATAACAGCCTTCTCAATATAAGACTGTGCCATTGTTGCATAATCATAATATTATTGTATACAGTTGACTCTCCTCTGAATTGTGTTGTGAAGGATTGCCCCCCACCCTTTCTTTAGCAATGGCAACTTTTTTGCATGTCAAATAATAAGAATATCCTGAAAAATGTTTTTTTTTTTTCACATCAGTTCTTAAAGAAAGTGAGGTGATGTGTCCACTGCCGCCTTTTATTGTGCTGGGAGTGCCCACAACCTCCATTTCAGAGCGCTTCTCACCAGCTTTTACTGTTACTAGGTTCTGAAAGTATTTCTGCTGCACTTCCGCTTCCCCAAGATGTGATCATTGGGTCTGTATGCTTTATACTTGCTTTAATTCAATGGCATTTTAAAAAGAAACTGTAAAAACTATTGATAGGAATCGTGTCATAGCATTAATAGCAGCTCTAAACTTGGAAATTGTACCTAAAAAAAAACAAGTGTGATAACTTTTCTCCCTCCGCCATTGCTGTTGACAAATTTGAAATTGGAAGTCCAGGGCAGGGAATGCACACCTGCTTGGTTCTGATTGGTCAGTGATCAAGAAGTGACATTGATGAGTGCAGTAGTGTTCCAAAGCTGAAGTGTTTTCAACTTAAACACGGCACTGAAAATGTATCATGTTCTGGAATCACTACATAAACTGAAATGTTGCAAGGATTTTCAATCGTTTTTATTTTTATGGCCTGCAGGTAAAACTAATTTTAAAGGCATTTCAAAATGTGACAATATTTTATTTAGAGTTTGAGAAAATCAGTAATCAAGCAGAATAAATCTACATATCTCTTTGTCTAATTCAGGACATATAATGTGACTTAGAGGACTACCATCGACACCCTCCAACGGACAGAAAGCCACATTGCTGCAGTACAGAAGAGATAAGTGTGTTAAAAAAAAGGGGCTCAAGCAACAGGGATGAACATACCCTTGAGAGGATTGTAAAAAAAAAAGTCAATTCAAGAGAGCTTGAATGTGGAATGAGTCTGGAGTCAACAATGCAGCCCATTGTATTCCCCCACCATGATCAGCTCCTTCATGCAGTTTAATTATTATTTCAATATCAATAACGTACACTAAATTTAAACAAGACTATTGTTTAAAACTCACTCACACATATATCCCCCCCACACACATTTGCACTCAGCTACATGTGTAAACAGGTCAGAATGAACTTTTCTCAACCTTGTGTGGTTTTCACTGCACTTATACTCACCTCTGAACTCAAAATCAAAAGAACTGTATGAACCTCAGTCTGCAGCTCCTGCACGCTTACTTGCACACACATACATAAACACACACACACACACACACACACATGCGCGCACACACACGTACACAAACATACAGGCCAGGAAGTCTTGAACCATTGTCTTTCCTGATCTCTCTGACATCAGCAGGATGCGAAATAATGACTTAACTTTGAGGACTTTGCAATTGATTACAACACAAATGCACAAACAAACGCACTTACTTACACACGTGCACGGACACACATGCACACACGCACAAACACACACACACACACACACACACGCACACACACATCACACTACATCACATGCTGTTAGAGTGAACAATGGCATTGATGGAAGATAAAATAATCATCCTTTGATGTGAAAACATAATACGATGAATTCGATGAAGTTACGTCAGCAGTGTGCTCTCTGACTATTGAACATCAGCCTAAACCAACAGTAAAAAAGAAAACAGATGTTTGCAGAAAATCTGAATCCTGCATAAAGGCACCTTTTATATTTTTAAACTTTTGATACAAAAGAATTCAAGAGAGTTGCATGCAACATTAAAAGCAAACTGCCCTCTTAGTCTTGAAAGCCTTCTGAGTGAGAGCTGGACTGACATGAGGCTAATTGCAACCTGTTGTTCACCTTAACGTTTTCCAAATGGTTCCAATAAAAGCCTGCTGTGTAAACACAGACCATGCCACTCTACTCAGCTGTTTTCCTCCTGGATGTTGTGGCTACAGATGCTTTCTGACTGCACATGACCACGGTGAGACAGAATTAAGCTTTGACAAAAACATACTGAAATCCAAGCATGTTCATTTACTTTTGAAATGCTGACCACTGAGGAGCTCCAACAGACAAAATCTGATTAAGGAGTCCGAGATGATACTAAAATTATACTTTTTTGGTTGAAAAAAACAAGACGTCCTGGAAGAAATGTTTAAGCCTTTGCTATATTGTTTAATTAAGAATATAGTTACAGTGCTTTTTTTCCTCACATTTTGCTTGCTCCACAACTGTAGACTCTCTCCAGCGGGGGAGTGGGGAAGTGTGAAAATGCTGGCCTTGCACAACAAGGGCAACAGAGCGCTTTCAGGTGCTAATGTGTCATATTACTCCTCAAGAACGCTCATTCCCAGCAATGCATATTATCAACAAGTCATGGTGACATTCACTTGTTAGTGTATTCCATTGAACTTTTTTTAACTTCTTTATTTTACTTTCATCATACTTAAAATTATTAAGGTAACAATTTGTATTGACATTTTTAATTATTAGTAAATAAATTAACTTAAATCAGAACGAATAGCATATTGCAACTATTTTACGGTTAATCTGTTTATCATAATACACAAGTTTGATAGTGTCTTTTAATCTGGAGCAGTTTTTGAACCACAGCATGAACACAAGATAAATAAACAAGTTCAAAAACACCCCATTTGTAATGCACAGGCTATTGGTACATTCAGGTCTTCCATCAAACATTATGGCACATTATGGCATCTTCATTATAACATCAGTATTCACACTTCACCATCCTGACAAAGGTAAGCCAGAAACAATGTGTTCATTTTTTAAACATATTGTTCTTTCAAACATAAGTAACACAAGTTTAGTATGTCTGCCAAACTGCACACCCCCCTTTACTCAAGCTTATGCCAACTTAAACTTGAATTTAAATCAAACACGTGTCCTCTACTAGTTGTAGTTTTGTGGATGTAGAAAAGTATGTTTGAAATTGATAAAACAATAAGTTAAGTCAATGCTTGTTACATTTTGAGTGTAACATATTCATTTGAATATGTTATGAATTGACTAGAACTAGTACATGTAACAAACATAATGTTTCATGTTGAGGAAACATTCATTTTAAGTGTAAGTTACTAACCCCATTAGTCATTTTTTAGACACTCATATTGTTCAATACAAACTTAAAGTTGCTGTGTGGGTGAAATGGTTGTTCTCAGCAACTCCCTATATGAACATCAGCTTCCTAAAATAAAAGCTCAGTGTTAGGCAACTTTTTTTTTAAACCTTTGGAATTAAGCAATACAGTTCAACTCTGGTTGCCCTGTACATGTTCTGTTTTTTTATGGTGCTGGTCAGACTTCCTGCCAACTCCACTGTGCATGTAAAACTGTACAGGAATGCATGGGACAGACTGTTCATAGAATTATGATCCTACTCACACAAACCAGCAGTTCTCACACTGTGTGTGAAGTATCTCAGGGTGACGTGATGTCATTGTTCTTGGAGGTGGGCAGTGAGCTCAGGCTATAGTAATGTAACAACAGGCAGGTTACTCTGCTCAATGTACAATACAGCTTCCTCCATCTGCAGCAGTTCCCAAGAATGATCGCACACAACTCCTTTCTCTCTTTCTTCCTGCCCCCAAAATAGGTGGTTGCACTCTCCATTATGTATGTGTGTCAGTCAGAATGTACTGACAAAAAGAAGCTCAGCAATTATTGGCTTAACTATATGTAGTGAGATAACAATTAACACACACATTATATATTCTGTTTGATTTGAAATGCCAACCTTAGTCACTCAGTCTGATCAACAGTGTTTAATGTTTTTTATGAACAAAATTGACAACCATGCACCTTATCGGGCGCCG
This sequence comes from Notolabrus celidotus, assembly GCF_009762535.1. Taxonomy (NCBI): domain Eukaryota; kingdom Metazoa; phylum Chordata; class Actinopteri; order Labriformes; family Labridae; genus Notolabrus; species Notolabrus celidotus. The sequence continues at coordinate 11,338,279 of NC_048273.1, read as the reverse complement.
TTTGTAAAGTTGTGCACACTGGAAATGGCAATAGCAACATTTCTCCACATTAAGTGTAATAATAATAATAATTTTATTTATAAAGTGCTTTACAAAGCTTAAAAACAAATAACAAACAAAGACACAACACAACATAAGAAACATCAGTCATAAACAGCAGTAAACAGGTGAGTAATGTGAATTTTAAAATCACATTTAGAGCAATACTTGTGATCTCTTTCACTTTAATTTTGTCATCACAAATATATTTAAGTCAAAATCACTCTTGAACCTAAATGCCAAATCTAAATCTATATGCGCAGTATAAATCTGAATGTTAAATGTTAAATATAAATCTTAAATATAAAGTTAAATGTTAAATCTAAATGTTAAATGTTGCTCTGTGATCCTAAATATTGAGCTTATATGCAAATTCACACTGCCGCCTCTTTCGGATTGCAGAGCAACATTTAACATTTAGATTTAACATTTAAAAATGAACAGATAGATTCAACATTTAACATTAAGATTTAGCATTTAAAATTTAGATATAACAATCAACATTTAGATTTAACATTTAACATTTCTATTTCTATTTAGCACTTGGATTAACAGTGAGTTTAACTGAAATATATTTGTCAAAACAAAAATAAATGTGAGAAAGATCACAATTATTGCTCTAAATGTGATAAAAAAAAAAGTGACTTTTAATAGTCACACTACATTTTAAAGACATTAAAGAGCTAGGTGTGGAGAATTGTTGCTGCTATTTTCAGTGTGCACAACTTTACAAACGGCACCCCATAGCACCTTACCTATATGTATTGTCTAAATGGTGCTCATCTTGGACCTGTGTTTTATCAGTCAGTTCTCCTTATGCTATACTATTGTCACTTAACGCTGGAAGGTGTCTTGACACTTCTTAAACACACATTCTTTTTTATAGTAAGCTGTAAAAGTGTTTAATGTATTTAATACTGTAATTTGAGTGGGGATGTCTCCCTCATTGTGATAATCACATGCCATATTAGACTAAAAACATGCATGGAAGTCTTTAACAGGCTACAATACAATGAGTAAAGTGTTATATTAAAAACTCATGTGATAGGATAGGATAGATTTGATACCGCTTTAAGCTTAAGAAAAATCCTTTTGCTTTCCATGAAGAGACATTCCTTCTTCATGTTTTAACTAGTTTTAAGCCCACAACGCAAACTTCAAACAATGTGTTCCAGCCATTATAGTGGATTCCCTACCAAGGCATATGTGTGATACAATACAAGAATACCTACAGCAGCTCCATCCCTTCATGTGTGCATAAGGCACTGCTGAAAGGCAGTTAACTACCCATAAAAATCTCATCTGCTCCATTTGTCAACACAAGAAGACGTTATGTGTCACAGAGAGGGTCTGTTGAGCTTGAAGTGCTTTGACATTAAAGTTCAGCAAAAGTTCAGTATTTACTTTGGATTAACCTGTGAGAGACAAAAATGTACTCCTAATAGCTGCCACAAAAAGTTTTGAAGCTGAGATGAGTCTGAGTTTTAATTCATTCATTTAATTTTTTTGGTTTTGCTTCAAACAAAATAAAGAACTCTGCCAATACTTTATATGTTTTGGTTAATCTATTATATCTATAACAAACATAACAAGGAAGTGGAAATAAACTCCTGTCCAATCATTTGTTTTGTGGGTAAACCAGGTTGAAGAGGTTTTATTTATTAAAAGCACAGATTAAAAAATAATAATTGTTGTCAATTGCAATTGATTTCCCCTTTGCTTCCCCTTTATGTGAACCTTTATACTAATCTGCTAAATATAAATCTACATTAGTTGCATCATTTACTTTCAGAAACTTAAAGTGTGCTCCATGGTGAGTTTTGGTTTGTCAGATTTTTGGACTGCGATTACAGACATGAGTGTGCCTCAATTTAGCTATTTCATCCCAAGTATTGCCTCATCTACTGTTTGCAGGTGTGTGTGTGTGTGTGTGTGTGTGTGTGTGTGTGTGTGTGTGTGTGTGTGTGTATGTGTGTATACCAGTGTATTTCCAGGATCTGATCGTTGTCCTGTGAGGTCTTAGTGCATCTCTCAGAATGATGACTTCATCTGCTTTCATAGTTAAGCAACCTAGCTTAGCTTGTATTTGGCGTTGAATCACTCTACATTCATAACACACACTATGACTTTGTCAATATTGACCCTGCCAGAGTGAGGATACATCAATCTCATGTGAGACCTGGGCTTCTTTGTGTTTGGAGAAAAATCTCCTTTCATTCCCTCCTATCTCCACATCCCTTTCTTATTTCTTTCCTTCTTTTCCTCCCATTTCCCCATATCTCCTTTCCTTTATTCATCTCACACCCTTTCATAACTTTCCCTTTTCTCTCATCCCCTTTCCTTTCCTTCTTTTTCTCTCGTCTCTTTTTTTGTATTTCCTTTCATCTCATGTCTTCATATCTCCTTACCTTCTTTTTCTCTCATCTCCTTTCCTTGTATCTCTTTTCCTTAATTTCCTCACATTTCCTTGAATCTCCTTTCCTTAATTTCCTAATATATCCTTTATTTTCCTTCCTCTCGTCTCCTTTCCTCCTATCTCCTCATAGAATGTATCACCATCAGTATAAGCGATGATCCAATCAACATTTAACGTTGAGGAGGACTGTACTAGTCGCCTTGCTGTGCATGAACTTTGCATGAAATGTGAACCCCGTTCTACGTGGGTGTGAAGCTCAAATCCTGAGATGAAACTTTTGTCGGACCTCCAAAACCCTGAGCCAGTTCTTTCTACTTGCTCATCAAGTGATGGAGCGAAATGTCATAATTTTATACGACTGTGGTAAGGCCAGCATATTAATGTGTCTGCTGTGGCTGAGCCTGGTTGTCATTGCTTTAGAAAGAGGTCCTGATTTACTGTTATCTGTGATTAATGTAAAAATCCTTTTTTTATCCAGTGGTCTATTCATTTGGAAAACAAGTGGAGAATGCAGAGCGGAGGCGAACACAGCACTCTACTGTCTCCATGCAAGAACGACGACTTACAAGACGAGGAGAAAGGGTATCAAAGATGTAATGGACATTTTGAAGCATAAATCAGATTAATTCAATCAATCAATCTTAATTTGTATAGCGCAGAATCACAACAACGTTGTCTCAAGGTGCCTTTACAAGCATAGCAGGTCTAGACCACACTCTATGTTAAATTATTAACAAAGACCCAACATCAAGACAGGATATGACCCAGTCCCCTCTTACTGACAGGACTTGATTTTATCTCATCTTAATCCACCATGTGCATTGCACCTCGCAGTATTTAGCAAGTTAGAGCGGCAAGGAAAAACGTCCTTTTAACAGGCAGAAACCTCGAGCAGAACGAGACTCATTAGTCAGCCATCTGCCTCGACCGAGTTGGGTTTGGAAAGAGGGATAGAGGAGAATAAGAGAGAGAGAGAGAGAGAGAGAGAGAGAGAGAGAGAGAGAGAGAGAGAGAGAGAGAGAGAGAGAGAGAGAGATAATGACACTTGTGTTATCAAACTCATTCTGATATCTTGGTTTCTCACACAGAACGAGAAGTGATGTGAAAGAGATGTGGTGCAGGCCAACTTATATTCCCACCCTTAGTTTAAAATCTAATTTGAGTGTTTTTCTTCAAAGTATACTGGGCATGTGGTGAAATTGCAGCACATCAGGTGACACTCTAGAAAGAGGCAGTAACATTCTTCCACCATCACGTAAGGTAACATTTATCAGCCCTCAACACTCGGCTGTGACACAAACAAAGTCAGACATCAAAGATGTGTCGACATCTCCTTAACCGTTTTTCTACAGACTTCTTGCTTTGAGAAAAAATGAGAAGTATGGTAAGCCATTCTTTTGTTGAGGAGCTGTGAGGACATGGCGCCGTCCTGGATGGAAAAGTCTCTAAAGGTCACTTCTGCGTCAGGCAGATCGTTGAAGTCTAAGGAAGTCAAAGGCAGAATAAGGAGACTTAAAACTCATTCTAGAAGAAGAGGACAGGAGACATTATGCTTGATACTGGTAACTCTAACCTTTGGGTTTGGGTCCACTTCAATTTAATATGCAGTTGTTTTCGGTATCATAACCTGCACCACAAGGCAAAAAATCTATTTTGCATGGCACCATTTCTTAAGTGTTACAGACTTCCCAGAGTAGAGGTAAGAACAAAAATAATATATAGCCCAAACATGAACAGTGAAGCATAATACAAAGGAAGGGACTGGTTTTCAATCAAGGGAGTAGGCTGGGTCAGCTCACCTGCACAGAGTACACTGGCCGGCGTGGCGATGAGTGGCGAGCCCAAGCTTCTTCGGTGAGTTCAAGTTTTTCTTTTTGTTTGGTTGGGTTAAGTTTTAAAAGCTGTGATCGTTCTCCAAGGTTTGTGGGTCTCTCTGTGGTTGAGTCTTTCGTGGTTTTATCTGTTAGCGTCCTCATCACATCCCAGCTGCGGCTGATCACATCAATCAGGTGACGTCATTTAGAGTTGATCAAGCCCTTCTTGGGGCTCACTTCAGGAAAAGGGTGCATTTTAAAGTGTCGGACAAACCAGTAACAAGACTGAGCCCAATCCCCATTTCCCACATGAGAACCAGTCAAAGTAAACAATAAAGAAAGGAAAAGAAGAGGAGGCCTAAAGTACCCATAACTCCTGACATCAGGATGTTTTGATGAGTGTGAAGTGTTATGAATTGCAAACTCTAGCCTTTAAGGGGACTTTTTAAATTAATGCCAACTGCAAGTCTAAGCTGTTCAAGCAGATTGGGTGATCCAACACCTCTGGACACTTAATCATGATTTTTCCTTCGATTTAAGGTTACTAGTTTGTAGTCCTGACACTTAATGCCCCACATTTATTCTTGATGACTTTTGACCTATGTCACTATTGTTTCTTTGACTTGTACATGAGCAACATATTGGTCTCTAAATCAAAAGTCAGTTCAGATAAACATTTCACAACTAACTTTAAAATTCTTCGGAATGATTTATTGTAAAGGATTATCTCCACCCAGTTGTCTTTTGCCTCAATTTCTTGTTCCTGATTCTTACAAGCTCTTAAACTTATTTTCTTTCTGTCTCTCAGTTTGCTCAGTGACTCAGTATGTGGTACTGGACACATATTTACCAACCGCAGTCACAACACTGCCAGTGGCATTTAGGAGCAGGAAACGCAACAGGAACTTTAAGTCTGCAGACATTTACTCACTCACATTCACACACAGTAACACACCAACACACAAACCGCTTATGCGTTTTCATGGCTCATGTTCAAATGTAAAGTATTGTTTTAGAAAAATATATGGAGAAGACAAATACAAAATGTCAATTGCTTAATTCGGTTATGCCTTCGCAAAAAAATAATTGTAGAGTAGATTCTGTCATAGTGTTACTCTGCACTGAATTGTCCTAAACATGTCTATACAAATGCATTGAAAATCTGTCTACCAACCGACAGTGAAAAATAGAAGTCAAAGAAGTATCTGCTACTTGCTTCTTCCCTTAAGTTTCCATAACATGTTCAATGCACTTGGAAAGCACTTTACTGAACAACTAAAGCATCATAAGTCACACATAACATTCATGGCAGAGGCTGTTATGCAAAGTGGGGCCTTAGGGTCCAGGCCTAGATAGAAATCTGTCTGTGAATCTTATTGATCTGGTTCAATACATTTTCTGTGGAAGATGAAGTCTTGAAGCATTGTACTTTCAAAAGCTGTGAAAGTGAACACCAGGAGGAACTAAGTTAACCGCAACTAAGAATGTGCGGCTGGGTCTTCTAAGTGAAACCAGGTATGATTCAAAACAAAGTGTAGATCAATCAATCAATCAATCAATCAATCAATCAATCAATCAATCAATCAATCAATCAATCAATCAATCAATCAATCAATCAATCAATCAATCAATCAATCAATCAATCAATCAATCAATCAATCAATCAATCAATCAGTCTTTATTTGTATAGTGCCAAATCACAACAAACATTATCTTAAGACACTTTTACAAACATAGCAGGTCTAGACCGTGCTCTATATCATATCATTAACAAAGACCCAACATCAAGACAGGATACGATCCAGTCCCCTTTTACGATGATAGTGATGAGACGAATAGTAGTAGTAGTAGTAGTAGTAGTTGCCGCTGGAGTCCAGCACGTCTGTAGCAGCTGGAGTCTGGAACGTCCACGGCAGCAGTACGTCTATGGCAGTGACTCAGAGGAACCTACAAGACAATTGATCTCAGGGACTCCAGAAAGGTTGATGGTCAGTAACTTCAATGGGACAGGGAGAGTTAAAGGAAGTGATGGGGGGGTGTCAGCGTGCCAGTTCCCCCGGCAGTCTAAACCTACAGCAGCATAACTAAGAGCTGGTCAAAGCCTGAACCACCTCTAACTATAAGCTTTATCAAAAAGGAAAGTTTTAAGCCTAATCTGAAAAGATCTGTTAAAAAAGGTTTACCTTATATTTGCTGTGATAAATGGATACCAATCCACTCCTAATCATTTGTACATGGATAAAACTAATAATAAATCTAATCTACATTTTCCCCAAAAAATATCTCACTCTGGATGAAAATGTATGACAAGAAAGTATCTTTCACAGTAAAACGAGAGAGAATTAGAGACATCAATCGCATCAATTGTTGCTTCCTTAAGGGGAATTTTCTTTTTAATAGGGACATATAAGGACATTTAATTTCCATTGCGTAAAATGAAAACACGCACACACACACACTCAGTGAATCTGCACCCCCCCTGTTTGTCTGCAGACTTGCTGCGTCAGGCACGCTATCTGAGCCAACATAGGAACTAAACGAAGTGATCCAGTAAATCATATCACCCACTCAAACCACCAGACCTGAAGAATCCAAACCACTTTAAACTATCTACTGGTTGGTTGCCCAATGTCTCAGTCTCTGCGTGGGACTGTCAGTCCAATTGCAACACATGCCATTCCTGTTTTTCATTACAGTGTAATACTTCTTCTGCAAAACACAAACATATGGGTAATGACAGCAGAGTGAGCTAGAGAACTGGAGGGAGAGAGGGATGATTAATCGTCACCTCGTGGTAACTTATTTAAAATCCAGGTTCTTTGTCTTTAACAAAGAAGACACTGAGAGTACTCTACTTATTTACAGCCCTCCTTATCCTTTTTAAGACTTTTTAGCAGAATTTTAAAGATTTTTTTCAAGTTTGGTTCCTGAAAAATCTATATCTAATATTTAAATCCATTCCATAAGGTTAGAGTATACAGATGTATCATAACTCTGCCTGAGTTTGACTTTGTCGCTGAAGCCAAGGGCTTTTAAGTATACGTCTCAGTTCATTCCACACTTTTCTATTTTACTTACTCCATTAATGCTCTACAATACCTTGTGACATCAAATCTGTTTCGTATATCAACAACATTTTCTTAGTCAAGTCAAATCTATTTTTCTATGTCATACAAAGTCAGTGAAGACATGGTGGAGAAAGCCGCTGTAATGGAGGGAGAGAAAGATAGTAAACAGTCATAAATCAAGATTTCCCCCTAATGTTTTGATGGCGACTGGTGGATTATGACATTCTTGGTCAATTATGTTTCCATAGCTACAGTTTTGGCATTACACAGGCAGCAAATGCTGGAAAACAAACACAGTGACGTTATGTAATACGTGAGCATGGTGTTTGAGACCACATTCAGACAGCCGTGACACAGAAATGAGGAGCCAGAGGAAAACATATTTCTCTCTTCTTGATAGGAAACAGAAGGAGAGTGCAACAAAAAATCACTGTCTCTCACTTCACTTTCATGTCTCAGATCACAGCTGTAGTTACTGTGCCATTTCCAAAACAAAAGGACTCCTGAAATCTCAGCCTTATTTGATCACTTGAACATGCATTATCAGTTCTGTTTTGGGCCTTTAAAAAGACATGATGAACCGAGTTTACCAGGGAAAGGCGATTTAATGCACCGTAGGAAAAAGTGGAGAAACTTCTGTGCTAAACTGTAGAGCAGGAGAGATTCCCACTTACCTGGTGGCGCAGGTGTGTAAACTGTGAGCTAACACAGTCGACACCAAGAAAGTTTCTTGCTGTAATGAGGGAGACTTTCTAACAACAGTACATCAAGTTAAGGTGTTAGATTTGGGAGCAGGACCACGCCTAAACCACACCCTCAATCACCTGACAAGCCTACTTAAATGTAGGCAGCCTACTCAAACTGTTCGTCTGTTACTCTTTAACCCACCCTCCCTCACCTTACTCTGCTTCAATTACCCTTGTCCCTTACTACTCAACTTGTGTTCGCTTCTTCTGTGCCCTTGGCTGATTCCAGGTACAGCCTGGGGTCAAGATCAGCTCCGACAGGATAACGCTGTGACGTAACACCCATCCTGAGTATCCTTCTGCTGCTTCTACACGACGCACAATAAATAATTATATGTTCAAATGTATCTCCTTGTGTGGCATGGTCCTTGCTAGTGAATTCTGGACCTTTGGGATTGAAGATATACCAGTAGATCAAACAGGGCTGCAGTATGCGACGCTCACCAACCAGAGTCCACTGCCGTACTGAACGCTGAAGTAAGTTTTCTCCATTATTCAGTTGGGTAATCGTAGGCATTCCCTGCTGGATTAGCTGATCAGTGGACTGCAGGCGGAAGAGCACATCTTTGTGCATCTGCAAATAGTGCAAAAACAAATGGGCTTTCTGGTGCCAAAGTGAAGTGAAGCATACACGTAAACCGAGATGAGTGCGTGGGGCAGAGTCTTTCAAGATTAGCTAAATTACGTGGCAGAACCGGCGCAGTCTGCAAAATCTGTAGCCTAGCTTGCGTGCTGTTCTCCCTGGAGTTTCTCATTACAGGGTCCAAGCTGAGCATTATCCATTGTGGCTGCTAAAACTGCTAGTGACATAAAACTCATACAAAACCACTTCAAAAAACCTATCCCTTAAAGACCTGATTTTTGTTGAACTGTGCAATTGCTTTCTGCTATCTGAGAATAGCAATGAGCCATACGTGAGCTTGATCACACCTCATTTTAAAGAAACACACACATGGGTGCAGAGTTGGGTGCTGGTACATTACTTATACAATGTGGGTGTGACAGTTGATCAGAAATATGCATTGACACTTCAACTGAACCATGCATTGCTTTGAGCAGGGTCTAAGAAAGGGCCCATAAACTGTTCATAAAAAGCTTGGTAGCCTTTTTTGCCCCAAACTCCCAGAGGTATTGTGTTAATATCTCACTGTGACGCCTTGTTCAACTGAGGAATCTGGTGTCAAAACACACTTCACTTCACACATAATTCCTCAAGTATTTCAGTAGCTATCATGCTTATATTATTATGTACTAAAATAAATTTACATCAAACAGACTTTGGGAAAGGACTGCCTGAATAAATGACAGCTCTCTCTGTGTGTAAATGAGTTTGTGTGCATGTGCAGCTCTATCTCTGCAAGTTTTTTGCCTGTCGGCAGCATTAACCAACCTAGGCCTTATTTACAGTGCCTAATGACAGGACCACAGGCATGATGATGCGTCACTGCTTCACATAAAAAGTACACACAGACACACACATCCAGAGACAGACTGAGGGTCAGTTTACATGCATGGTGTGACTGTGGTGTATTTAAGTATTTAAGCGTCATAAACAACAAAGCCCACAGCAGGCCCAATCACTCAGATGAGAGGCAAAATTGCCCTTAATGGAGTGTAAAAGGCTGCAGATGCAAACTGCCAGTCTGCAGGTTAACGTCAGACACCAACTTAAACACTGTTTTAGAGGCTGAAATTACAGTTTAGCTGCTGCTCTGTCTACCTCCAACACACCAATTTCAGGAACCTGCAGCACTGCTAGCTGACAAGAGTTTATTCATACATCCTCTTAGTCATTCATCTCAGGTTTAACAGGGGGCAACACTTTAAGAGTGGAGCCTCTGTTACAAATACAGCTGATTACAGGAGAGCCTTGGCTTAAAAAAATCAAGGCTAAATTGAAAAAAAAAAAGAAAAAATGCAATAATTTTGGAAAGTAGCTTTAGTCTAAGGATTTAGTTATGTTTCCTGTAAAATGCTGAAAAAAAGAAGAAGAAATGTTTGCAAATTAAACTGTCTACGGGCTTGTGTTTCCACCGATGGGTTTGTTCAAGCAGATATACGTACAGTTTTGGTGTCCCTTAATAGTGCTGTAAGCAGCATCTCTCCTCATCAGAGTGTGTTTAAGACAGAGAACAAACACCATACAAGTCCTTCATATTTGAATAATCCCTACTTTAGCATTATTACAAAACATTTTCTTTCCTACTGCGGGTGAGTTAGAAAGATGTACATTTATTTGTCTTTTTTCCTTTTGGGAATTATTTTTAAAAAATAAGGAAAGTCTCCGGAATCTTGAGGGCTTCCTGAAAAATGAAAAAATGAACATGAAATATGCTGGACTCCTTTCAACAGCTTTATTTGATTTGACATGTGCGATCAGGTATCAGGTGTTGCTTTTGTTGTTGAGAATCAATAACTTTTTTTTGGTTTTGACCAATCAGAATCAAGGACTTTGCACAGCCTGGTAATAATACATTTCAGTACTGAGATGTATTGATCATACTTGGCTTATGTGTCTGACTTTTTTTTATTCTTCTATTCTTCTTCTTAAGAGGAATATTTCTTTGTGTGTGTTGATGGTGGTTATGATGCTGTTCACAAGCATTAAAACAGGCTGCTATTCAGTGAACTCTTCACAGCTGACAACATTTTTTAACTCAAATATTTAAGAAATAAATGTAACTGCGTTTACGACCCATCATTACAAATACTATTTGTTTAGAATGTTCTGAAATTCAAATCGATTCTTTTAGGTAAAATATGTACATTCAGTCTTGCCATAACAGAATGGATCAAACATTTAGACAAAATAACTGAGAAATGAAAGACAAAGCTTCTAGCAGTAAACATAATATCAATCTTGATTATCATAGAGGAAAGAGATTGCATCAAAAAAAAAAACTTTGAAAAGAGGATACAAACCTATTGGCAGTGCACCTGGACTTTTCTCCACAGAGTAAAGGCCATCTGTTAAGTATGTGGCGCCATTTCTGAAATTTCTGAAAAGGTGCATGATGAAAAAAAACAGCAACACTTCTCCACATTTAGCTCCAAAACAAAAAAAGTTCAGTCAGACAACTCACGTTTACTTAATAAGTTTATTGCAGCATACAGTATTGTGTTTGGCGTGTGGGCTCCGAACTTCATTACTCCTCGTAGATTATTTAAATGCAGACATTAGGAGCAATGAGATAGGACTAACCCCCCGGAGCCCGCAGGTGGAAGCCGGGGAGGAGGTGGGGACAAACTTCACACAGCACTGAGCAGAACAGCAGGAGCACTGCAAGCAGAGGCAGAGACAGGGAGACTTGCCGTTTAAATAGACCGCCGAATGAGGATGTTGAGATCAGCTGATGGAGAGGTGGTGACGTGTCAGTATGATGAGCGCGGCTCGAGTTGTCTGCCTGAACTAGCTTGCTGGCGGCGCTCCTTTTGTGTGAATTTTAAAAGGTCACACATCTTTTTCACTTGATTTTTGTCCTGACAAATATATTTCATCACTGTTAAATCTAAATGCTAAATATCATTCTAAATGTTCAATGTTAATTCTAAATGTTAAGATACTCCTTTATTCGTCCCACAATGGGGAAATTCATGGTTACAGCAGCAAACAAAAAGAAGAATTTCAACAAGAATATATATATATCTAAAAAAAAAATTCATCATCAAAGACGACAGCTTGGCCATAATTCTCCTGTCAGCCACCACCTCTACAGGGTGCAGTGTTAATTCTAAATGTTGATTGTTAAATCTAAATGGTAAATGTTAAATTTAAATGTTAAATGTGACTGGGATCCTAAATATTTAGCCAATATACAAATTCACACTCCTGGTAGTACCAAAATAAAAGCTTCATAAAGCAATACAGACTTCCCAAACATAGTCTGTCTGTATAGACTCCTACAGGTTACTAGCTGGGCTGCTCGCCATCCATAATGTACTGATTTAACAGAAAATGATGGAAAGGCAGTTTTGGAGGCAATTAAGAGAATACACATCGCTCAGAGTCTGAACTGACCCAGTCTGTGGTATGGACAAGCTAAGTTTATATCTCTTTATGATGCTTTTATTTTGGTATTTCCGCTGGGCGGCAGTGTGAATTTGGAAACATTTCAATTTAACATTTGACATTTAACATTTTCGATTTAACAATCAATATTTAGATTTAACATTCAATTCTTGTATTTATATTAAATATTTATAAAAATTCACACTACCTTTTGTAGCAGATTTTGGTGCTAAATGTGGAGAAATGTTACTGTTATTTTCAGTGTGCAGAAACTTTACAAACAGCGCCCCATAATAAAGAAGTATTTGGTGGCCTGTCACACTGTGTTTGCTGTGTGCAGAGTGAATGTGATGGCTGCATTTAGCAGCAGCAGGGTGATTATGGTGATGTATTACCAGAAGCTGTTATGGTTGAAGCTGACAGCTGAGCCAAACATTTTCACACAGACCTGTCTGGGGGAAGGAGAGACGCTGTAAGGTTTGTTTAAGCTGAAGGAGCTTTGTCACACTCTTTCATAATCTCTGTATGTCTTTAAACCCCCCTCTGTTTTCTCTACCTCTTTCTGTCTGTTATCCTGCTTTGAGCCCCCTCTCACTTTAAACTGCCTCAACCTAGGTGGGCTGTGGAAATGAATCTTCACCTCAGCTCCTCTCTTATCATTTTTTCCCCTTTCTTTCTCCTTTCTTCTCTTCCATTCTCAGGTGTAGACACGTAATTACTGTATGGGCTCAAGTAAGTCTCCAGTTACCCCAAATGTGCTGCCTTTTAACTGTGTCCAATTGTATGTTTGCACTGTGTGTGTGCGTGTGTGCCCGTATAAACAGGTGTGTCTTGAATGCACCGTGTGAACAATATGTATGATGTGTGTAAAGGTGTGTTAGTTCTTGGCTTTTAGTGACAGGTAGTCTCTGCTATGTCCTCTATTTATTTCTTTGCATCCAAGTAAAGAATGATGTGTAGTGAGTAGGTTGTCAGTTTTAACCTCTTCTGCCTTTTCCTTGCTGTTTTTTTCCTTTCCCCCACAGTGAACGAACCAATGTCAAATTGAGTTGTCCTCTGGATTGATATGTTTACAGTTAGTCCTCTAGAGTCTGTGACAAGGTACATCCCTTGTAATTGTGTATTCTTCATAGCAACATTACTATTGGGAAGTAGCAGACTGTTGTGATAGATTACGGACCATTCACACACAAACACACACACATATAGTCAGAGGGCAGCTTCCTGGAATGAAAGGCACCCTTATGGAGCGAAGACGGTAAATGCTTGAAAACAAAGAGTCATGATTAGATATATGTCTGTGGTGTTTGAACGTGTCCAAACTTCAGAGGATGTGTCAATAAATCCTAGTGACTTCTGCAAAATAGTAAATGTAAATTCAGATTCTAACTGGGTGGGTTCCAACTACTTTCAAATCTATGATTTTATGAGGAAAGCCTTTTAACACACTGACTCTGCTGCACTGCAGTAAAGCTCCACCTCTTTGTACCTTCCTTCACACTCAACCCCTCAACATCAAAACATTGGTGTCTCTGTGTATTTTCACACAATGTTACTGAGTTGTAGAAGCAAAAAAGGCGTTGAGTGTAGACAAACAGTACAAGTGCACACACATACATACACACACACTCAGAAACACACAGTTAGATCTACGTCTACAGAGTTTACAGACAATTTGTAGACTTTGGGGCAGCAGTGGCTCAGTGGGGAGAGTCGATCATCTATCTATCAGAAGGTTGGCGGTTCGATCCCAGCGGTCACATCCCAAAGTGTCCTTGCACTGGAAAAAATGCCCCTCCAAAAACAAGAAAAAAATAATTATTTCAAAGTACTTTTACCTTGAAATAAGCGTGAAAATCTGCCAATAGAACAAATGAAAATTTGCTTAAGATTTCTTAAAATAAGATGTAATATTTATAAATCTGTGATCTTAAAATTAGTATGGAAAGCTTATTTTAAGCAATATATTGCCAGTATTTTAAAGCGTAGTGTCTCAGAATAAGCCAGGAATGCAAACAATTAGTATTGCATTGGAATGTAAAATAAACCTTGTTTCTTCTAAATTAAAACTCAAAACAAGATAATTTCAAGATTGTTTGGCTTAACAAGATATTTAAGATGCATTGTCTTAAAACAAGTCCCTCTATCTTGCTCAAATGTTACTTGTTAAGTACATTTATCTAAAATCAAGTGGGATAAGACATTTTGACTAAAAATTAGACAATTTCACTTGGTAAGATTTTGAGTTTTTGCAGTGTGGGGAAGACACTGAACCCCAAATTGCTCCCATTGTTGTTCAGTGGTGTGTGAATGTGTACGAATGAGATTAGCTTCTACCGATGGTCCCTTACTATAGCAGCCTCTACCATCAGTGACTGAATGTGATGGGAATGGGTGAATGTGACGAGTAGTGTGAAAGTGCTGTCTGTGGCCAAATAGACCAGAAAAATAAACATTTACCATTTACACCTGTTATGCCTCTGTTACCACCTCTGATGCGAGCTTAATGGCTAAATAACATTGCTCCACCATTCACTCTAAAACATGCAATGTAAAAAAGGCTTACAGAGGCTGAGAGGAACCCTTATGCTGTGTGCTGCTGCCTGGGACCACTGATTTTTTCTCACAGCTAACAACTGTCTCATACAAGACATCAGCACTTACTCACTCAGTTCTTCTGCCAGTATTCATCATCATTACAATTGATCTTGAATATTAAGCTTTGCATTTGATTATACTGATCTAAGGCCAGTTGTCTTAAAACATTTCACATAATGGAACAAAAGTTATACGCTGTTTGTGAGTGCTTTTTTCCCAAAACAACACAAACCATACATCCATCACTTTTATGTGGTCTTTCAAGTGCTCCAGTGCCAGACAACCATCTGTTTATGTGATCTGAAATGAAATTATCCTTTCATTTTTGGAAAAGTGCGCTTCTCTTGTTCATACTCATGTTCATCAGTGCAAGCCAGGGCCACACACAGGAGGGGCTACTGCCAAATATGATGTTCCACTACTTTTTTCTTTGAGATTATAATCCTCTGCTTGGCTTCAGTTAAAGGATGAAAACAGATCTCTTGTGATCCAAATTTGATTGTGTAGAATGATTTAGAGACAAAAGGCAACCAGAGCTTCATCCATTTGTGCATTCAGGATTATGCTTGAGGCATTCAATAGTTTCTTCCACAGTAATAGCTGGCTGTGGGAATTTCAGTGTCAGTGTCACTGTTTTGTGCAGACTTCATTAACTCAGGTTTGTATTCTTTTTTTTTTAAGCTTTGTATTGGTTTAAGTGTGATATTGGATTATTCTGCTCCTCATGTTTTAGATTCAGTTTAGTGCCGGTGCAGCAAACTGTGTTTCCTTTGAGAGGCAGCTGGGGAATTCAGATTGGGGAGGTTGCCACCCCAACTTTTCAGGGTACACATCAATTCCTAGGCCTGTGGATTACTTTGTTTATCAGTTTCTACCTAACTCTGACCACATGGAGTGATCTCTCTCTCTCTCTCTCTCTCTCTCTCTCTCTCTCTCTCTCTCTCTCTCTCTCTCTCTCTCACTTTAATGTGCTTATTTGCACTCTTTTGTATATCTGATCCTCTTGTGATGTATTGTTGTTTTCATTTCCGCACTATCATGTATTGTTTCCATTTGTTATTTACCTTTGTCCTTTGTTATGAACTCTGTTTTGACCTGCAGGGGACTACAGATGAAAATTAGCCTTATGGCATAATTACATGGATGCTATACTGAAATGTTTATTAATATGCACTTTCCCTTTAAATAAATGAATAAATAAAATCTTGTCTGAGTTTGGCAGGGAATGTAGACATTGATGCACCCTGTGAGTATGGTAAGTCAAAACTGTTTCTAATCCTTGGGCTTACAGTATATACCTGAACCTCATTTTTATCTGCAAAACAAAAGACAAAGAAAGACACAAACACAAAACAACCACAATGGTGACAGGCATCATTTCCAAATATTCAAATAAGTAAGAGGGATTCATCTGTGTGATATGTCTGTGTGATGTTAGTGTGTCTAGCGGAAGTACCAAAATAAAAGCCTCATATAGCGTTACAGATATCCTAACCATACTGACTCCAATGGGTTACTAGCCGAACTACTGGCTGTAAAAATATTGGAAAGGCTGTTTTGGAGGCCATAAAGATTTCACAACGCTCAGAGACAATACTGACCCAGTCTATGGTACAGACAAGCTAAGTTGGTATTGCTAAGTCTGTATCGCTTCAAGAAGCTTTTATTTTGGTATTTCCGATAGGCGGCAGTGTGAATTTGCATATTAGCTAAATATTTAGAGTTGCAGAGCAACATTTAACATTTAGATTTAACATTAAATATTTTATTATTTTATTTATATTTGGCATTTGGATTTAACAGTGATTGTGTCTTAAATATATTTACATTTCAATAACATTTTTATGATGTATTGCAGCTAAATGTGGAGAATTGTTGTTGGTTTTTTTCAGTGTGCACATCTCTACAAACAGTGCTGCATATATTACTTGTCTGAAACAGCTGCACAAACTGCAGTGATGCATTTTCCTATAATTTCTGCACCGTAACTCATATCTTGTTTCGCTTGAGGACAAATGATAAGCAGATGTTGTGCCAGATATAGACCCATGAAGCCTATATTTAGCCAGCAGTGGCTATATTCAAGCTTGCAGGCCACTTTATGGTGCAAAGGAATGAGATTTAGCAAACATTGGGTACACACAACTCTTGTTAGTTGGATACAGTCAATGCCAATGTTGGGTCAGTTCTTGGGACTTGAAAATCCCTGTATCACCATCTCTCAGATTTACAAAACATACTTGTACATTTAACTTCATAGTGAATCTAAAGGTGCTCATGGATTTATGAAATATCAAGTACAACAATAATTCTCTTACAAGACATTATTTGAGTGAGCTAAACAAGCCTCAGCAGAGTGCTGTTGCAGAGAGCTGTGTAATCTTACGAAGACTCTCCTCTTCAGACTGTCTCTGACATTAGGAGACAGAGTCAGGAGGCAGTTAAGTAGGGGCTGCCTTTCAGACGCACTGCTTGGTTTTTTCCTGTAGACAGAAGGAGGAGGAGTGGGTAGAGAGTGAGCATAAAGGGTCTTTCCCTCTCCTTAAAGCCTTGATCCATCACCCTCATCCTTTTGGTCTGGGTTAGATGGATTGTAGGTATTTCCCAAGGTTTGACGGTAGCTGTAGTCTGGATAATGTAACGTTACAGTGCTTTGTCTCATCCTCTCTCTTTCTCTCACTCACAGAGGGGCTTCAAGGATTGCTGAACCCTACACACTGTCAGTCTGAGGTGAACCTCATAAATATCAGCAGGAAGGGGGACTGGAAGTAATGGGTAGTTTGTGTGTTTGTGAGTGCAGGACACTACCATGGGGATATTAAGGATAATTAAAGGGTGTGTCATAAACAGGTGGCTCTATCAGGAAGGGCAATGCAGGTGAATGTGATCAAAAAACTGCTTTTCTGACAATAGGAAGTGCAGATGCTCAAAAATGTTGCCACTTATTTGACAGTATCTAAATCTTATTCTGTTTTTGTAAAAAATGATTATTGCAGTTGGAAAATGTTTTTCTAATATCACCTATTCAGGGCATTTTTTTGCCAGTGAGTTTCATACTCTAAAAAGTTAAGCATGGAGAAGGTAAAAATAAAATACTATGAAGAAAACAAATGTATGATTATTTTAGATTTTTTCTTTAAGTATAAGAAAATAACTTACTAGTGGGCAGACACTCCAGTTCATCCAGTTACAGAATAGTTATAGAATTTTAAATTCATGAGCATTGAAAACTTCATGTTCTCAAAGTAGTGAAAAAAACAAACAAAAAAAAGCCTATATGAACAACCTGATGAATTAAGTTAACAATCTCTTGGTGGATTACACAAATTTCAGGAAAGTCAGAAATTTTGGGAGCCCAAGGTTGCCTTTGCCCTAGCAGTCCATGTGCCCCATATACAGAAGCCATAGTCCTTGTTGCAGATGTCACTGGTTTGACTCCCGACCATGACCATTTGCTGCATGTCTTTCCCATAGACTGTATAAAAAATTGACTAAGTATCCATGACAGAACCTTTCTGTTCCTGAGCACTGTTTTGAAGCCAATCGTCAGCAGGTGCCATATTGGAAATACTGAACACAAACAAACTTTGTCCAAGCTAGTGTGAGGTAAAGAGGCGGGCCTGTAGCCTTTTTGCTAACAGCTACAGAGTGACCACCTGTCAATCAATTCAGCCATGTCCTTATTTGGGAAAAACTCTGTAGTTCAATGTCTTCGAAAAATACAGAGTTATATAAAAAAAATCACCTCCTGTACAGTGGGTGCCGATAGAGAAATTAGCTACTCAGACCTAAACCGTTTTTTGAACCAGGCTGTATACATGCTTATTGTTGCTACACAGATTGTTTTTTTTGAATGCTTGTGTATGTGGTTTCCGGTGTTTCTGCAGCCAGCCTCAAGCGGACACTCAATGAACTGCAGTTTGAATGTATTCTTAACTGTGGTTCACTGCAGCCATCACTCAGCTATCTACAGCGTCATATTATTTATATTATTCATTCAGTGTAGTGTTGACCAATGTGCCTTTTATAGCCTTTAGACAAAGCTATGAGATAGAAAATAAAGCTGTTCAAGAGGCAGTTTGCCCTTCTGTATTTGTGACACAATGAAAACTAGTTTAAACCTGCCAACATCATCAGCTCCCACATTGGGAGAAATTGCAGCTTGTATTAATTGTATATAACAATAGCAGTAATTATTGGCAACCTTGAAACGCATTGCTTGCATTGTTGTGTAACAAATTGCACAGTCAAGCCAAATTGTTACATGATGGAAGTGTTTTGCTGACTTAATTTGAACTAGATGAAAGTTTAATGATACACATGAGGACATGAAGCTGTTTGGAGACACTGAAAGTAATCTGATACAGAGGGAAAGAAGAACACAATGCACGCTCTTTAGTTTCAGTCTGTACTTGATTGTGTATAAACTAAATAATTGTTGAAATTGCCACACTGAGGGCTTCATCAATCGTGCAAAGTAGGTTAAAAATAATTTAACTTCATGTCGACAAAATAAAGTTTCCCTCTGGTTGTGTCTGCAAACACAAGGTGACAACTGTGGGGCGCCGTTTGTAAAGTTGTGCACACTGAAAATAACAGCAACAATTCTCCACATTTTGCTGGTAAATATCTTAAAAATGTACCCTGATTTTTTAAAGGTCCCTTTTTTATCCCCTTTAGAGCAATACTTGTGATCTTCATTAATGTTGTTGTGACAAATATATTTAGATTAAAATCACTATTAAATCCAAATGCTAACTATAAATATAAATGTTAAATACATTTTAAATATAAATCTAAATGTTGATTGTCAATCATCCCACGGCACACTAAAGCACTTTGGATGAATTATCTTGGAAAGTACTGATGTAAACTTATTTTAAAGGCATTGTGTGTGAAGAAAAATTGCATAATAGTAACTAAATTCAAGACAAGGCAACTGTATAAAAGGGGACACTGTAAAAATAATTTTAATGATTCCAGAGAAAACAGGGTATCTGATATCTTTTAAGGAGTGGACATCAATTTATCAAAATGTCAGACATGCCATAAAGACAGCCACATTCTACTAAAGACTGTTATCCTAATCTATCTTGCAGATATTGTTGAACATTTGCCTTGAAATCAGGGAAGTCTGACGCCTTCCTAATTAAAGGAGGAGGTTATTTTCTTTCCATGGAAATGTCATGGTAAGGTTTATTGGTCATGTAGTGACCCAAAGAGGAGTGAATGTTTGACTTCAGAGTGATTTATCTTTAAGAGCTTTGACTTCATGTCCTAACATACTCAGTTTAATGACAGAGCCAGGAATCAGTGTCATAACTCTCCCTAACTCAGTTGCTCTGTACTTCATCATTACATGAGAATGGGGTCAGAATGAACATATCCCACATGTCACTCAAAAAAAAAGATGATTTGAATTGAAACTTTCTCTCAGTGAAAGCTTAACCTTATTCATGCTCAATATAAGCACTACACTTTGCATTCCTCTCCAAAGTTCAGGAACTTTTTCATGAAAAAAAAAATGTTGCCAGGAAAAATCACTGAAAAATCAAATCAAATCAAATCAAACCAAATCAATGAAAATATAAGCAATTTAACATAATCAGATAAATACCAGAAAAATAAAATCAAATAAATAAAAATGATGCTAGAAAAATGGTCATAATGGTAATAATGCAGTCCAGGGCTAAAAGGGGATTACTTCAAGTTAAAAGCCAGATTAAAAAGGTAAGTCTTTAGTTTACTTTTAAAAACACCAAGAGAGAGAACCTTCCAACATTTCTTCTCTGGGAGGCAATATGGAGTAGTTCAAGAAAAAGCAATCTTAAATTGCAATACCAAAATCGCAAGAACAGATGATTTTGGAAGAAGTAACTCCTGTTTTGTACTCTGTCTTGAATGAATACGGCAATATATAAAAGTCAGAAATATAAATCCATAAAATCCTCTGACCGGGTTGCCAGGTCTATGTGGCAAAACCAGCACAATGGCCAATAAAAACCAGCCCAAATGCTAGAATTCAAAATGAGCCCAAAAACCTCTGCCACACCAAATGTATTCCCTTTAAAGTAAAATAGTATTGAATTGTAGCACATGTAAAGAATCCCTTTGATTGTTTGTCTTTTTCCTATTCCTCACTGCTGGACGACTTCAATCATCTTTTTTTTTTTTACTTAAAATTAATTCAATTCATTAATGTAAACTGAAAACACCTTATAATGATGCCTCACAACATTTTTAAACTTATACTTAAATAAACTGATAGTTTATTGTTTACCTTAATTTAACTGACACCTTATCAACGTTTTGATGACAGTCAGATGAAAGGGAAAGGTGAGCAATTACTATAGTTCGTGCAGGCGGGGCTGCATCCTTGTGCGTATGGCTGCTGGCAGGACTATGTGTCTCTGTGAGCATGTGTATTTGGTTGTTTGATTCCATGTGTACTTTCTTATCTGCTTAGGATTTGGTTTCATTTGTGCATTAACAAAATAGTTCATTTATAGTAAGGATTTTTGTTATTAGTTTAATTGACATAAAAAGTGGGTGTACTCAACCCTTTGACAAAGTACATCAACCAGTGACAGCACTTAAAGTAGCCCTAATCCACAGGAAAACTGCAGACCTGGCAACCCTGTCCCCTGACATCATGTTTTAGAGTGCTATTTTGGCTGTTCATCATGTAGTTTCACTGCTTGTTGGCAGTAGTAGGGGGACCTGAGTCTAGAAATGTAAAAAAAAGTGTGTAGTTTTTCCAGGTAAATAAATATAATGCAACATTTAGCAACATTAAGCAACATTCTACCCCTGAACGAAAAATAGCAAGTGCATTTTAACCATTAGCAGGGAATGCACTTTGGTCAAATAATAATAATAATAATACATTTTATTTGTAATGCACCTTTCAAAACCAGGATTACAAGGTGCCATACAGACATACTTTAAGAAAAGGGTAAAACAAGCTGATAAAACAGCTATATAAGAAGTTAAAATAACCAGAAAATAAACAAAGTATTAATGGCAACCCAGTTCATAGAAAGCCTTAAGAAAAAATAATGTTTTGAGTGAGTATTTAAAAGAGGTCACATGCTCAGCTAACCTAAGATCATCTGGCAAGGAGTTCCAAAGCTTAGGGGCCTCGAATGGCACAAGCCCGATCCCCTTTGATTGAGTTATGTGCTCACTTCAATTAGAACAAGTTACAAGTCGTGCAGTAGCATTTTGTATGAGCTGTAGTCTGTGAATGTTCCCCTTACTTACACCAGAGTAGAGTGCATTACAATAGTCAAGTCTTGAGGTGATAAACGTATGGATCACCTTCTGAAATAGTCTACCCCTGGAGATTAGTCTCAGCTGTCGGAAACAACACTGTACAACTTTGGAGACCTGAGTGTTAAAGCTGACAAGAGGTTTCCAGCTTCACTTTCGACATAACTGGCTAATGGGCCCGAGCCAGAAATTAAGTGACTGGTGCCATTTTTGGGCCTACAGGGAGTGATGTTAATGACCTCTGTTTTATAAATGAGTCGACAAAGTTTGTCATTCTAAAAGAAAATGCAGAAAAGTAGCATTAAGTGAATGAGATTTTTGGGACAGTCGGAAGAATATTTAAGTTTGGTTTGAAATTATTCTGCAGTCATAAGCATGTTCAAAAGATATGACTCAGGAGGGGCGCGGCTAGCCTAATGGTCTAAACACGCGCCCCATATTCATATACTTTATTTGTATAGTGCAAAATCACAACAAATGTTATCTCAAAACTCTTTTGAAAACATAGCAGGTCTAGACCACACTCTATGTTACATTATACACACAGAACCAACATCAAGACAGGAAAAGATCCAGCCCCCTCTCACTGACAGGACTCACCAGTATGCTCCACCATAAGCATTGCACCTCGCAGTATTTAGCTAGTTGTAGGTACAAGGAAAAACTTCCTCTTAACAGGGAGAAACCTCGAGCAGAACCAGACTCGTGTTAGACAGCCATCTGCCTCGACCAAGTTGGATGATAGTGATTAGACGGCTACTAGCAATAGTAGTAGCTGTTGCTGCTGGAGTCCAGCACGTCTGTAGCAGCTGTAGTCTAGAACGTCCACAGCAGCAGCAGGACGTCTACGGCAGTGACTTGCAAATATGACTGAGGAGCTACAACGTAGGCCTATTGTATTTCTGGAATTTCAAAAAGTTATCCTCAGGATCCTGAACTTGTCACAATGGAGCATTTAGCATGATCTTCAAACAGTCATCTTTCAGTAGTGAGTAATGTTTTGACATAAAACATCACACAGAAATTAATGATGCACACCTTACTGACTGTTGCAGACTTTATGCACATTCCACGCAGTCAGGAAATGTACTTGAATGCGTCACATAAATAAAAGGTCCAATGTCATAAGTCATCCATTAGCTATTTGCGCTTGAGGGGGAACTGAATCGGGAGAACACAGTGACCCAGTTAGGTTGCCATGTCAATTATCTTGTCCCAGGTGATAAAAATACAGAGCACTGCAGGTAGAGAAGCTACAGCCAACAACAAAGACAGAAACATGGGAGAAGTGCCAATGACCTGTCAACCAGTGTCGAGACCAATTACCTGTGTAGTTATTTCAAAAATCAAGATTCACAAAGCCATAGGCATGACATGTGGTGTGTGTGTGAGCAAAGAGAAAGTTTCACAGCATGTGAAGCTCCCTTAGGCTGATACCTCCTATGACCTATAGTCAAACATATAACTAACATACCTTCAAATGCTTCAGTGAAAACATGTCATAAACATGAGCATAATGTTTATTATCTGTAGCAATTACACTCTAAATGGAAACATTTTACTGCAATGCTGCGACTACCTATGGTTATGCTAAATAGAGTCTTGACAGGGTGAGACAAGACCCTGATGGGCAAATTCCCCCAGATCCATGTCCAGTCTGTCTCTGATCCATCACGGCACCAGATCTGAGAGGTTTTTATTCTAGTCAATGTGTGAACTCCCACTGGATCAGCTCTGTTGCATTCCAGCTGTGTCTCTGATCTGGCAGGTTGGAGCATTCCAGATCAGATTTTTTATTTTTGACGGATGCCGGAGCGCGACACATCAATCTCTTAAGAGCAGATCGAGCAGGACAGGATGACAGGCACCAAAACAAAATTAAAACATCTGGTTAATTTTTAGAACAAAACACTCTGTGTTATCGCAAGATCTTTTTTTCACTTAACCATGACAACAAATCTTCATGATGAGCTGAGCCAGGCTTGTAGTTAACAGGTCAGAGGTTTTCAGAGGCCAATAAAGACAACATGGATGAGGAGAGGAATTGGATGTTCATTAATGCAGTCATTACAGCGGGAAAACTTTGGTCACATGACTCCAGCTGTCCGTCGGTACTGCTCCGAAAACGCAACTGGTGGGTGTTGACAGACGAGAGAGCACGGAGCCGGACCGCAGGAGACAGACAGGACACGGATCTGGTGGAAATCCTGGGTGACTGAAAACAGGAAGGGTCTGGTCTGTTCACTTTGACTATACATTGTCAACCCTTTAACTATACATTATCCCTTACCTAACCCCTTGTCTCACACACTGGACCTTAGAGGATATTAGAATATTTTGGTGTGTATGTATGTATTCAGTAATCTAAAACTTCCTTAAATGGGAATAGAGATGTTACTTATCAAAACCTATGATTTATAGGAGCTGAGATATATATTTTCTTTGATGTCTGGTTGTAATTGAATTATACTGTTGCCTTTAAATGAAAAAAAAATAGTATATTAAGTTGAGGGCCAAGTTTGATTTTTCATCAATAACCTAATCTATTTCACTATAAAAAGATGGAAAGAAACCACAACTAAAAGAGGCTTTCGTGAACTTCACTGTAACACCTGTGAGATAAAATGAAATATCCAACATTATACTGAATTATTGAACTTTTTTCCTCCTCTGACAGAAGTGCTAAAGCAGTTCTTTCTTTCTTTCACTGGAAAGAGAATGGTTTGTGGGGGTAATTTTCTGCATTTGGTTTGAATCCATACAAATAGTAAAACAGCTTCAAAGTGACTCTGAATGTGAGAGTGGAGACAGAACATTTTAAAATCTTCAACTATCTGTACTGAGAAACAAAGTTATTAACAAACTGGCATCTGAGCTTACACAGTAACAGCAGTGTGGAGCAGACAGACAGAAGAGCCCTGCTGCAACTGCTGCTTCGCCTGGTTCCCACAGCCTGTCAGTGGAAACCTGTAGAGGGGAAAATATTTGGCTTAGAGGCTTGGAAGACAGAGCAGCAAGAACCCAACCAAACTCTGAGCTGGTCCAAGTCAGGGCGGAAGAGAGAGGGAGCAGCCTAAGGGCAAATACCAGGCTGGCTGAGAGAGATGGGATATTTCAGCTCCAGACCTGACAGGACTTGCTGGGCAAGGATTAAGGAAAGCTTAATTTCATACATAATTGCTTTGGTTTGGGTTGACCTCAAACACCTTGTTAAGAAATACTATTAGTAATTTAGTCATCAAAAATGAGCAATTTAATTATTTGTTCTGGGCCTCTGCTCAGGTTCACCTCAGGCTTGGACTAAGTTCTTTTCAGGTCTGAGTCAGACAGGGCTAACATTTTTCAGCTGTGTTTTGCTGTTGGCTTATCTACCATGAAAAACAGTCAAATATTTTACACATTAGCTCCAGAACATAGCTTTTCATTTGATTTTAGTGAGGTTTATTTGTTCAGTCAGGCACCTATGATAAAACCTGCAGAGAGAATGTTCCATCAATTTTCCAATAAAAAGAGAGAGGTATGCAGAGGAGGTAAGAAAACAATCAAGTCAGTGACCAGATGATTTGCCATTCAAATGTGAGGTTGGTTGCACAGACAGCCAATGATATCTATTGCCAAAGTCTCAGTATCAGCTAATGTTAAAATCAAATGTTGAGAGCAATGTTTTTGCCAAACACATCATGAAATATTGAAATATGCCACCCAGGAGCCCTTAGTCCAGTTCATTCAGTTTTCTTGACACACAATCCAACAGTTCAGTCTGCCAATCAAGTCCAAAAACTCCAAAATGTGCATGCCAGTGGTTCAGGTCCAACTCAAAATGTGATACAGTGAAATGGTTATTAGTAAAATATTGCACTGGGAACATAGGGAAATGGTTAAGGTATTTATCATGGAGGTGGTCTGCTACAGCATGACTGAGTTTTAGGGTAATGGTCCAGGGCGCCATAAGAACACTTAAAGAGCAGGGAGAGTGCCACAGAGCAACAGAGGAATGCACACAGGCCTGAAGAGCTGTGTAAAACTCTTAAATCATGTTAGTGAACTGGATCTAGAATGGTTTTGTACTGTACTTTGGGTTTAAAAATCAAAGTAAGTCATCAGGTGCTGCTGCATGAGCTGTTGAAGGCACCACACGCAATTGGTTCTTAATTTGGTGAGCCCATTTTTATTCAGGGTATTTGCATTTCATATGTTAATATGAATGTGAGTCCACAGAAACCATGTTCTGCTTTCAATCAAACATGTGCTTCTCGTTAGAGGTTTCTTGTTTTTTGGGGGGTTAAGTCAAGTTGAGTAACCACATGCCATGCCAAACTGCCCGTCTATAGTAATAACATAACACTACACCATGCCTTGCCTTGGAATCCTAAAACTCCTTCAAACACATCCTGTTCATAGACTTCAGTTTTAAGCCTCACAGTCCATCAGCCAAAACTCTTTACCATACAGTTGAACGCTGAACACTGATTGAACAGAACTGTTCTGATGTATGTGGTCGCCCACGATTTAAAATTCAGTTAAGATCTAAAAATGGTGTAGTAAGTCAGATAGCTCGTGGTAACAGCCCCGAGTGACTTATATTCAACATCCAAACTGAGACAAAGTTCTCAAATGCACATTGATGCTCTCCATACCATGCATCCTTTCCATTGTACAGATGTTAGTTTATAACTGTTGTAGATATGAAACCATGGTAACTACTAAATGTATTAATTCTACCGACAATAAAAACAAAAAGTGACTTACACCTACACCAGTATCCCCTCACTTAAGTGTGTGTTGAACAGTCCAAACCACAGACTGGATTTACAATGTGAAAAAGAGAAAAACAGAATGAGGGAGTAGAGAGGATGAGTGGGAGAGGCAGGGAAGAGATAGATGGATTGATCCGTTAAAAAAGGCACGGCAGACGTCTTTTCCTTCTGCACGGATTCTTGAAAACCCAACAATCGTGGAAAACCTCTGACCAGGCTCCCAAATGGATTCTTGTCTTCAGGGCTGACCACTAAAACTTGGCCTTTGCACAAGACCGAAAGGATCAGTCGAAGGATTTAACGGAAAGAATGTGAGTGAAGGAAGATCTGTATCTATATATGTTTGGATTATTTCTCATTTAGAATCTATTCAGACTTTTTCAGATTTCTACTTTAAAATGTTAGTTGTTCTGCTTGTTGCTCACAACTTTTGACAATGAATCAATTAAGTTTCACTATGTAGACAGTTGGCTGTAAAGGCACTAAGGCTTATAATAAGACAGACTTCATACACACGCACAAGCTTAAGTTCCAAAAGACATGTTGAGATTTGGTAGATATCAATTCATCAAAGGGGCAATGATTTTTTTGAGCAACACTGTTCCTCAAGCAACATTGTTTCTGAACTGAAACTCCATTATACATAGCTAAGTTGTTCAAAAGAGATGGAATAGCCTATCGTGGCAATGATGAATGAAGAAAAAAAAGGAAAGGTCTTGGCCCATTTGCAGCTCTTATTACACCCCTCAGGATGTTGTTTTCCTCTCTTTCTCTCTCCCTACCTCCCAAATTGTGAACAATAAACTTTGCCTATTTGATAATCTTGTACAGGAAACCCTAAAACACTTTAATTTTGAACATCTTGTTTCTGGCAAGACTGTTACATTGTATATCATGTTGTCAACTGGGATCCAAACTATACAGTGAGAGAAAATCCTTGTGAAGAGTGTTTTAGCAAGATTATTCTATGTCATCATTGAGAAATCCCAGGTTGAACACAGCAGAGCAGAGACTTTTAGCAAATATAACTTTTCTTGATGCAGAGATCACCCATAGAGAGAAGACACAGGAGGTCATAGGTGTAAACGTTACACCTTAACTCACACTATATCATGACAGAAGACCTCAGCAATTGTAGAACAGAGTTGCGTGTTGTGTGACCAAGGCCACAAGTTCATAACTTTGTTTGTATCAACATATCATCATGTTCTGTTTGAACTCAGTTGGTTTTGGACTACAAATATGTTGAACTTTCAAGAGATTTTTAGTTTCCCCAAAGGCCCAAACTATTGCTGTATAAATACAAGTTTCTCATACTGCTGACTGTCTGAGTTGTCCTTGGTCCTCTCACACAATCCAGTCAGCAGTCAGTCAACAGCAGTTATTCAACAGCAGCACCTGGCAGACACTGCCCATCCATAATGTATCTGCAGTTTGCTTTGCCTCCACCTTCTCTAAGACCTTTAACCCCAGACTCTGACCTTTTCCTGCCATCCCTACTGCACCCCATGCTTCCCAATGAGACACTGGATGATCACCTGTTTCCTGCAGACTCAGGAGTCAACTAGTCTCCCATCCTGTGGACTTCAGGGAGGCTGCATGTATGGACACCAAAGTGCAAACACATGCACTCTATGTCCACATAGAAACACCCGCACATATAAGCTTATGATTCAACACAGTTCTCCTAGTATTGCTGTGGAACAGTGTGGGACAAAAAACGTTTCAAATGTATTTATCACTGTATCACAGCAGGTAGTTATGGAGAATAGAATCCTGACAGGGTGTGACAAGACCCCGACACATTTCTGCCTTTATTAGACAGCTGAAGAGAGACAGGAAATGTGGGGAGTAAAGAGTGAGGTAAGACATCAATCAATCAATCTTTATTTGTATAGTGCCAAATCACAACAAACGTTATCTCAAGACGCATAGCGTAAGTTTTTGATCTGATAATTTCTCTCTGGTTAGGGTAGACTGTTCTTACTGTGTCTGTCTCCCCTATGCCAGGTGATGAGTTTCTGCTGTTATTACCAGAATGGATAGAAACATGGTGGGTAGAAAGCAAAAGATGTCTGTAGCCAACGCAACCTTTTTGCAGGACACTGTAAAAACTATGGGGGTGTTAAGCATCTGTATGTCCAAAGGCTGGAAACACTGCATTGTTCCATTCCAGTCCCCTCTTACTGACAGGATGGTCTTATCTCATCTTAATCCACCATGAGCATTGCACCTCGCAGTATTTAGTAAGTTACAGCGGCAAGGAAAAACGTCCTTTAAACAGGCAGAAACCTCGAGCAGAACCAGACTCATGTTAGACAACCATCTGCCTCGACCAATTTGGGGTTGGAAAGAGGGATGGAGGAGCATAAGATAGAGATGATAGTGATAAGATAGTAGTAGTAGTAGTGGTAGTAGCTGTTGCTGCTGGAGTCAAGCACGTCCGTAGCAGTTGGAGTCTGGAACGCCCACAGCAGCAGGCTGTCTACGGCAGTGACTTAGAGAAACCTACGAGACAAGGGAGCTCAGGGACTCCATAAAGAGAGCAGCAAAGGGTCGGAATCGGGAGTCAAACTAGCAACTGCTGCAACAAGGACTATAGCCTCCACACATGGGACACGCTTCAACTGCTAGGCTAACTAGCGCCCAAACTCAACTTCACATTTGAAAAAGCATGTGCAAGCTAAGCACAGCTTAACTATGCTGGAGATGAGGTTCGTTGAGGAGGAGAAAATTGCCTGTGGTGCTACAGCTGCAAACCAGCAACAGCTAGTTTTTTCTCAACTTCTGAGCTTCTGAGAGTGCTGACCACTGGTTTGGTGTTTGATTGAATAAATGCAAACCTCACATTTTGGGGATTTTCTTTGCAGATCGGTGAAAATGCTAAGAAAAGTTTTCTGAGGCTTGAATGAGGTGTTTGTTGAAATGTTTGTTCCTTACACAAACTATGGTATTGGTACCTGAAACAGGACTTCAGTGTGTTAAGTTTTTCAAAAATTGTGAGAGAAGAAGGTCATGGAGCATATAAGATCACCTGACAGACACACATACACTTACTGACACATGCACAGATTCACATGTGACTTCCCCCCAGGCTAACACCTGGCAGAATTAATGAGAGATTGTTGTGGAGGCTGCAGCATCAGGCTGGGTTTCTGTTTTCTGGTCGAGCTATAAGGGCATGCATATGCAGGGCGTTCTGACACTGAGCCAGAGGGA
Organism: Notolabrus celidotus; assembly: GCF_009762535.1. NCBI lineage: Eukaryota > Metazoa > Chordata > Actinopteri > Labriformes > Labridae > Notolabrus > Notolabrus celidotus. Next base: position 11,308,341 of record NC_048273.1, on the reverse strand, counting down.
ATAAAGTTATGGCTTATATCACTGCTCATCACTTCAGAAGGCACTAAGTGATTTTACTGACCATTCCCAGTTAAACAATCATCATTTCATCATCTTTACACCATCATTCCTCTCATCATTTCTGAGGCAGAACCGTCAAATTAATTCCACATGAGCTCACTGCTGTGCCTGCACGTGACGTTCAAGATAGACTACTACACTGTAAACTGATTGCACATAACCACTCATACATTTAATTCTACTTTCCTGCGTGCTTGGAGACATGCTAAAGGAACTTTATAAGTTAAAAAAAGGCATGTTTTCATTGTTGCCAGGGGGAACGAAGCCCAAACACAGAGAGAGGAGTTTGACACACAGTTAATTTTTCTCCCAAGCTCACATCCTCTCTCAGCAACCACACACACACACACATTCATAATGTGCATAAACTCAGCTGTACATTTTACACATACACTAGCCTATAACAAGAGCCAGGCTGGGCGCCCTCTTGGCTTCTCGGATCCCTGGAGAGTCGCAGGCGTGTCCAAGGAGGCTTTTCCAACAGAACTCAGGGTATTTTCCAGCTCTGGCCTCCTCTCCATTAGCCTGGCTGGCCTACAGAGAGGCTCTGGCAGTAAATCCACTGCTCAGCTTGTTATGGCGCAACATCTCTGACAAGGAAGAAATGTCACAGGGCCTCTCTGCCAGACCACAGCTAACGGCTGGCTAAGGATGTGAATGAGAGCCAAAAGGGGATTCCTGCAACACACACATCACTACAGTGGGTAATGGGAGGGGGGGTTAAACACGTCACTGTGGGTCATTATGAACGCAAGCCAGCACAGAACCTTTTCAAATGGGAATACTGGAGTGTGTGTGTGTGTGTGTGTGTGTGTGCGTGCATACGTGCGTGCGTGCGTGTGTGTGTGTATTTTTTAAAGTTTTTTGTACTTAAATATGTTAGTGAATGTAGGGAACTCCAAAAATAATGAACAAAGGAAATAATGAAATGCCTGACCACTTGCATGAGCAGTTTGTCCATTGACAGGTATTGAAGATGACCAAAAGTTAATAGAATGTATGTGCAAAATAACTGAAGAAGAATAGTGTGTTGTTTTATCCAACTAAAGCTCAGTAGCTTATTCTAACAAACTCAAACCAACCATTCAGCACATAAAATTAGCATGATCACATCTCTTTGCAATTTCATGGCACTGCCATTAGAAATAGAACAAACTGAAATGTTCAACAACCAATTCAGCGATGCTATCATCTTGCCAACCAGTGCAGGATCTTATGAGCATAGACTTAGAATAACTTTATCTAGTTGGATTCTTTGGTTTGTGATGATTGTTCTAGGTCATTTGAACCTGCAACACAGATCAGTTGGTGTTGAAATAAATTCTAAATAAAAATAAAAAACATTTATATTTAACATTAAGCTTTGGATTTAACATTTTGATTTCGATTTAACATTTTGATTTAGCATTTGGATTCAACAGTGACTAACTTAAAATTAAACGTGAAGAAGATCACAAATATTGCTCTAAATGTGATGAAAAAGTGACTTTTAAAAATTCACAGTACGTTTTTATGATGTTTTGGAGCTAAATGTGGAGAATTGTTGCTTAGTTTCAGTGTACACAACTTTATAAATGGTGCCCCATAGGCTTGTAGTCAGTTGCCACTCATTTACTGTTAACTTTTCTGAATTAGTTTCCCATACAGGCCAGTCAACACTGACGACTGTGGTCTGAAGGACCTCTTCAGGATGACATGTTGAAAATGCTTTTGCAGGAACCAGGATCATTGAATGTCATCAAACTTAAGGCTGATTTAAGGCTGATTTATACTTCTGCGTAAAATCGACGGCGTAACCTACGCCGTAGGTCCGCGTAGCTCCCGTACCTACGCAGAGGCCTACGCACGTAGCTGACGTGCACCTCCTCCAAAATGTAACTACGCGTAGAGCCGACGCGGACCGCAAGCTCTGTGATTGGTCCGCTCGACGGCTTTGTCTTTCCCGCATTCACAGCACTTCCGGGGTCCCGGACATCGGCCACACATCGGCCGTGTATTTCATCTCCTCCTCTCTATTCTTCATGTAATCATGTCTGTATGATAAACAGCAACATGTATCAGCTGTAGATTAACATAACACGCTCTGAATCGATGTGGAAAAGTAAACAGAGATCGTAGCGGGACCGGAAGCAGGCGACCGGCTATCAGAGAGACCACACTGCCCTCAGGCGTTTCGGCGGAAAATTGCTGCGCGACACAGACACACCGACGCAGAAGTATGAGGGGCTCATGTCCGCGTCAGCCCCTGCTGCGTAGGGCGACGCAGAAGTATAAATCAGCCTTTATACTTCTGCGTCGAACTGACGGCGTAGCCTACGCCGTAGGTCTGCGTAGCTCCCGTACCTACGCAGAGGCCTACGCACGTAGCTGACGTGCACCTCCTCCAAAATGTAACTCCGCGTAGAGCCGACGCGGACCGCAAGCTCTGTGATTGGTCCGCTCGGCGGCTTTGTCTTTCCCGCATTCACAGCACTTCCGGGATCCCGGACATCGGCCACACATCGGCCGTGTATTTCATGTCCTCCTCTCTATTCTTCATGTAATCATGTCTGTATGATAAACAGCAACATGTATCAGCTGTAGATTAGCATAACACGCTCTGAATCGATGTGGAAAAGTAAACAGAGATCGTAGTGGGCCGGAAGTAGGAGACCGGCTATCAGAGAGAGCACACTGCCCTCAGGCGTTTCGGCGGAGAATTACTGCGCGACACAGACACATCGACGCAGAAGTATGTGGGGCTCATGTCCGCGTCGGCCCTGCTGCGTAGGGGCGACGCAGAAGTATAAATCAGCCTTTATGTCTGAATAAATGCACACCATATTGTCACTGACTGGACATTTTGTATATGCACTCCAATATATTTCTCAATCTTTATAGATTATGCACTATGAAGCTGACTCCTAACTATAATGTCGCGGTCACACCAGACGCAAACGATGTGTTTACTTGCTTAATTTGTGCAAATGACTCGCTCAATTCACTCAATTTTAAGAAGAGGTGCGGGGTTCCCACGCCACACCAGTCTGTTGTTATCAAACAATGTTGAGCTCGAGTGAGGAAGCCAGTTATGCTGAAGGGGGCTGAGCTCCTTGTACAACCGATAGTGCAGATTCAGTAGCCAGAGTACTACTCACGTCTATTCGCGTCTTTACTTTGACTTTACATGTAATTATTCATGCAAGTGATTTCATTCGCATTTGCTGTGAACGCCCCGTTAGTCATGGTTTCAGACCAAGCTGATGCAGCAGTACAACATTTATTTGAATAGTACGTCTAAAGTGGGGATGGTTTGTTTGATTTCCAAAACAAGACACTGGTAAGAATTGCTTTACATTGTTAAGATGGACATTTAAACAGTTTTTAAACCCAAATTAATGTTGTGACAGAAAAAAATGAAAAAAATTCTATTAATTGCCATTAACCACCGATATTCTGCAATTAATTGTGATTACATAAATTAATCATTTGCATTATTGATGACAGATCTCAAAAGACACACACATACACACCAGTATGCACACTTACTCACACACAACCTTTTAAGCATCATTCAGGGAGAATGAATCTCAGTTGTAATGTGGCCAATGAAGCATAACTCCACAGTAAAATGACTATTCACTCACACACACACACACACACACACACACACACACACACACACACACACACACACACACACACACACAGATGGCGTCACTGATCCAATGGGGTTTCCCAGTCCAGAGCACTTCTGTGATCACTTCCACATGTGTCTGACAGTCCAGGTTGTGTGGGCGATTACTTTTTCTCTCTAGCTATTACATTCACTTATGATTAATTTCAACAAAATACAGTGTTTCTGCATTCTTTCTTTACTGGTGCCGACTGTTCAATTTTACATCCATTTGCCACTCTGTTGCTCTGTCTCATCTTGTTATACCTACTATAGGTCATTATGACTCTTTACATAAGTTAATTCTCACATATCTTAACTATTTAAAATTTGTGACATTACTTATATAGTCCCCAGTCTATGTGTGTTACTGCCAACCCACATTGATCAATCAATCAATTTCTATTCATAGAGCGCAGAACCACAACAAATGGTATCCAGGATATCACAGGATAAGCAAAATTGTTATTATTCCATGTTTCAGTTTAACAACAGGCTATATGAAATCCAATGTCTATTCTTATCCTCACCACTGAAAGTCTTTGCGTTGAGTTCTGCACTCCAGTCATGGCTCTGGAGTAAAAGTTGTTTAGGGGCCTGGATTTGCAGGTCTTTGAGGCCCTGGAGTACTTTCTACATGGCGGCAGAGAGAAGAGATGACTGTAAGGAAGACTTGCATCTTTCACAATACTGCTGGCTCTGAAGTGACACATTGATCTGAGGGTGAATTCCAATGAGGGCAGGGGGAATCACATTTGTTTCTGTGCTATGTTTATGACTCTCTGGTGATCATTTCTCTCTGTTGCTGAAAAGTTGGCATAAATGCTGTTACACAACATATCAGGATACACGCTCAGTTTAACAGTGGTGAAAAGGCGAGCAGCTTTGAGGACATGTGGATCTTCTTGAATGTCCTGAGGACATATAACCGCTGTTGAGCTTTTATTTAGCTGCGCAGTTGAGTTGATTGTCCATGTGGAGTCCTCTGTGATGTGGGCTGAGACTTAAAGCTGGAAACTATCTCTGTTTCTACTTCTGTGGTGTACAGAGGAGGTTCTTGCATTGCCTGCTGAGGTCAATGATGAGTTATTTTGTTTGTTTGTTTTCAGTGTGAAATTACTTTTTTTGCACCTTATTGCCAATTTGCAGATTTTGTCTAATCATTATAATATGTCTTACTTTCTGTGTAAAATCAGATAAGTTAAGTTTACTTAAAAAATGTACATGTAAAATTGTTGCCATAAAAAACTTAGTAAAGTCACATTTTCGAACTTAAACTACTTGTTTATTATTGCTGTGCTTTACTTGAACTTACTTGATTATTCTAATTGTGCAACACTTACACTACTTTGTTAAGTGTTATGGTGCAAAGCTTAAAACAAATAGAAACAGACCATTTCAGTAAGCTGAAAGACTTGATGACAATGATGTCGAGATATAATTAAAAGAAACTCTAATTTAACCAAAAAGATTAACGCTCAGTGAAAATAATTGCACACTGTGATGAAGTGATCTGAGATAATTGCTTTAATTGTCCTGGAAAAACCAAAGTGTGAATCTTCTGAGTCTTGTAAATAAATCCACATGTTTGGAGTACAAAAAATAAAGATAGATTTTCCAAGTTCAGAGTAAATCTGTGGTACTTGAAGCATTAGACAGTTGGAAGAATGGGTTTGAAAGGGTCCAGGGGTCCAGTTCAGCATAGACGTTATAGGGTGGTGGACATCCAGCAAGATAGATAAAAAGATACAGGTGTATATCACACCAACTTTGCCTTGTAAAATACAATGATGAGTGTTATGGGAATCACCTGTGATGAATCTTAGAGCAGAGAGACAAACTGAGTCCAGGGATTTGAGGGTGCCCAGAGGAAAATTTTACTGCTCAAAGCTTTCTCTTCTTAGTCCCTGGAGACAAAATTGAGATTCTCACTTCAGCCTCATTCAAGTTTCAAATTGTTCTCATTAGTTTCTCTTAAAATTCACTAGGAGAAATAGTTGAGACCATGACATGAGTCTTATTTGAGACTTAAATGAGAGATCTCATTAATAGCTCATTTTCTTCTCCTTTTTTAAATATATTTTTGGCCTTTATTTGATAGGACAGCTGAAGAGAGACAGGAAATGTGGGGAGTAGTGAGTGGGGGGAAGACATGCAGGAAATGGTCGACCGTCCGGGAATAAAAACCGGCGACCCCTCCGACGAGGACTGTAGCCTCTGTCTGTGGGGCGCTTAGTCCACTAGGCCACCAGACAATTGAGAGAGCTCCCTGATTTCTCCACCTGAGCTCAAAAGGAGTCACAAAACTTGAGAAATACCTGAGAATCATTTCAGATTCTGACCAGATCTCCTTTTGAACTGAAAGGGAGACTAAGCTGAGACTTTTTGCAACTTTTTTTCTGGAGGCAAGAATGAGAAACAGGAGACATAAGCTATAGTCTCATTTTGCTTTCAAACAGATCTCATTGTTGTCTAGGAGACATAAATGAAACACTTTTGAGATCTCCTCTCTAAATTTCTTTTCCTATGGGTGGAAGCATGTCTGTAGATAATATCAATTAAATCGAGGACTGAAAGAAAGACAGCTTCAATAATATTTTTCTGACAAGTAAAAGGAAAGTTGGATCTGTTGGTTTTTTAAAAATCTGAGTTTCTGCCCAAGTCTGCTGACTAATTTTTAATGATATTTTTAAACTGAGACTCTTTAATATTGCTTCCATCATTTGGAGATAGTTGTTGACTGTTAAAAGTTATATCTCTTGAACTGGAAAAAAAACATGTATTTTGATTTGCTAGCATTAAGTACTAGTTTCAAACTGGTAAGTGTATTTTGAGGAGAATTAAAACAAAGTTGTTGATTCTCAACAGCAAGCTGTAGAGAGTCAGCCAAGACCGTACTTAACAGGGTGGTGTTTAAGCTTAGTGGTTATACGGCAAGCTCATGTACAAGTTTTCCATTAATATTGTGATAATATTGATACTGTGGATTTTTTTGGTCACGATAACTGTGAGGTGAAATTTTACATGATCCAATCACACCAATCAAATGCAATCAGATTCATGTTTTTCCAAGTTGGTTGCATATTTTAAACCGGAAAGCAAAAGAATACATAAAGGAAAAAACAAATCCCAAGTTAATGTTTGGAATAGGACCATGATGGCTGTTTTAGCAATCACTACTCTATCCCAATACACACTCTTACTCACACACACGCACATGCACATGCACATGCACACGCACACGCACACATAGACTGTAAGTTACTTTCATAATACTCCTAGTATTTAGCCCCAGCAGAGATTCAACAACTATGACTTTTATTATTGTTCTGTGTGTATGTGTGCTCTCTGGGATTAAGTCCAGCTTTGCTCCGCTCAAGCATCTCATTTTTTTCTGGAAAGGATGGATCATTTCCTGAGCCTTGAGCTCTTGGGAGCACTGCATAGAGGTAATAACAAATTTCTCATTTGTAGTTACTCCAGATGCTGTGGTTGCAGTGTCCGGCTCATTGGTGTTGAATGCACAAGATGGGAACGCCAGGAGTAATGATGATAGAAAGAATATAGTGTGAGAAGTCTATTGTATTTCACAAAGACATGGACTAGAAGAGAAATTCCCCCACATTTACGTGTCCAAAACTGCAGGGAGAGTGGCACGCTGCATGATTTGGTACTTGCACTTTGTGTTTAAAGAATAAATAAATGCATGAGTTTTTTTTAATTCTTCCTTTTTCAATGTGGTGCTTTCAGTGGATGTTGACTTATGTTAAACAAATGCTTTATTCTATTATCGATGACTCCATGTATCCATTATTAGAACTGCATCATCATTCTGGGGGTATTCTACCAATCTAAGTAATCAGTGTTATTTATTTGCTGTCTTTTTCTAGAGCAGCAAGGGGAGAGCCATTGACTTCAACAGGTCAGTGAGTTCACTTGGACGACCGGCTTTTCTCTCTGGCAGAGCTTGGAACATCATTTAAAATCATTTCTCCTTGTCACAGTCAGACTCTTGAAGTGATATATCACAAGCAGAGAGATGAACAGCAAAAGCCTGGGGTGCTTTGATGGCTTCAAACTCCATTCAGCTCTGTTCTACTGTGTTGTTTAGATTTTATTCTTACCCTCCAGGGGTCTCAATCACACAACAGAGCATTGTATCTATACAAATGTTAATACACAGAAAACACCTGGACCAGCCTTTCATCCCAGATTGAAGGAAGTAGAGGATAGAAAGTAGCCTACATATTCTTGGTTTGCCAGTTTGTTAGCTCCAGAACGCCATAAAAACGTAGAGTGAAAAATATATTTAAGTTACAATCACTGTTGTAATAAAGGCTTCATAAAGCGATACAGATATCCAAACCATAGTCAGTACTGACTCCTATGGATTATTAGCTGGATTGCCTGCTGTAAAAATGTTAAAAAGGCAGTTTTGGAGGCCAAAAAGAGATTTCCAAATGCTCAGAGACAGTACTGATCCAGTCTATGGTATGGACAAGCTTAGTTGCTAAGTCTGTATCACTTTATGAAGCTTTTATTTTGGTATTTCTGCTAGACGCCAGTGTGAATTTGCATAATAGCTAGAGAGAGAGCAGAGATATTTTACATTTAGATTTAAAGGTGACATATCCCGCTTTTTTCATCAAAATATATTGGTCTAAGAGGTCCCCAAAACATGTCTTTAAAATTTATGCTCAAAAAAACACTTTGAAATCAGATTTTGGCATGCCTGAAAAGTCCTTTTCTTCAGCCCTCCTCAGAACACTCTGTTTTCTCTCTGACCACGCCCCCTCTGGAAGTGGATGTGCCTCGGCTCTCCAGCACGTTGATCTAATGTTTACATGTTGGCTGAATATACACGGCTGCTCAGAGATCGCGTTACTTCAACCCTCTGAATCTGATCCTGACGGAGAGGCGCCTGTAGCAGGACCTTTCTGAACGATTGGTCATAGATTTAGTGTTTCTTGTTGTTTTATTTATCAGTATGTAGACGTGTGTCTTGGTACACAGCTACAAACATGTAGCTATGTGGCTATGCTAACTAGCGCTAGCACTTATCCATGATAAATAAAAATCATCCACTAGATCTTCAAATCTGCAGACGTGGGGAGTAAAACCGACCTTTGTGTTTATTAAGACAGCCTACAACTAGCATGCCTCCCTCCTAAGCTCCTTGTTAGCACACATTTGTGCAGGTAATGAAAAACAGGGGAGGGATTCGGTATTATTTTATACAGTCTATGGGCTGAACAAGCTCCGAGCTCTGACTCCGTGACAGACCGGATATTGTTGTTACGTAACAAAAACACGGAAGTCTGAAACGGCTCGTTTCACACACATTTACAGAAAGGTGTAGAAATCAAAACAGGGATAGAATGGATTTTTTTCATCCTTGGGGGGTTTGTAGACATGCCAGGGACACATATTTCAGGTAAAGAACCATTAAAAAGTCAATTTTGCATGATATGTCACCTTTAACATTTACATTTTATATTTGACATTTAGATTTTAAATTTAAAATTTAGATTTTACAATCAACATTTATATTTAACATTATACATTTAGATTTAGCATTCAGATTTAAAAGTGATTGTAACTTAAATATGTTTTTCACAACAAAATTAAATATGAAGAAGATCAAAAATATTGCTCTAAAAGAGATTAAAAAAGTGACTTTTCAAAATTCATACTAAGTTTTTATGACGATTTGGAGCTAAATATGGAGCACTAACAGCGCTCCATAAAAAGCAACCAAATTGAATACTTAACATTATGTAGGAATATTTGCCTCAATCAGCAGTTTCCCTCACTCTGGTGTATTATTCAAGTTTGTGGTGATCACAATCTTTTGTGTGAGAGCCATCACTGACTTCACTTCAAGACAATGCCCATTTACACAGTCAGTACATGCAAGTGGTAAAGATGTGCTGATTGAGGTGACAGATAAAAGCAGAGCATGTGAGCAGCTTCATGGCGGGGTCTTGTCTCATCCTGTCGGGATTCAATATCACATAACCTCTCATTATACATTATCACCTAGGTAAGGACGTGGGAGCAGCCTGGGGAGCTACTTGGCCCCAACCATCTCTGATAATAAAGCAGGGGAAGATTTTGTCCTGCAATCCAGAAAACAGCAGCAGCTTTGGAGAGTACACGACCAATGGTAATGTTTGTGAGTTGTAAAAAAGAAAACACTTTTACTTGTGTGTGAGCTATGTGTGTGACTATGCATCTGTTTCTCACCAGGGTATGATTTAACCATCTGTTTCTTGGATATAGAGGACACAGGGAGAAACCAGATGAGGAATATCCTCTTGGGATGTCAATTTAAACCAAAATGAGAAAAGGCATGTTTGACTTTTATATATTTGAGTCCATATTGTGTTTGAAAACATATGAGAAATTGTTGTATTGATTTTCTTGACACCATACAAGAAGTTCATACAGACTTTATTGTACGACATAATAGTTGCATGACATCAAATGGCACGCAACTGGCAGTGTCTGGCACTGTTATACATATTCATAGAGGTGACTTTCATTTTCCAGGACATTTCCAGGACATTTTCATTGATGATCAAGCTGGTATGACAGTCTAAATTTAGTTCCTAATTTAGTTCTTAAATAGTCTAATATGTTCCTCTCAGTGGAAATCTTCATTGAAAGACATGTAGTCTATGGCTATCAATGAAATCATCTCTTACATACTTAAAAATTATGGCAAATTAATAATAGAATAATGCAACCACAGATGTACAGCACTTCACTTTATTTGTGCAACCAAGTAACAATGATGGGCAACTCTCATCTCAGCTTTCTCTTTTCTCAAAAAATATAAAATGAGCTAAGAAAAAAACAAAAGAGCCAGCAAAGGAATCAGGAAGCTGCCTTATTGAAATAATTCAATAATAATAATGATCAGAGGATCAGTGCATTAATGACCTAAATAGAACTGAATGACAAAAATGGCCACAAATGTTTCTCAACTCAACTCAGACTCAAAATATACCTGCTTAATCATGATATTCATCCTGCTAAGTGGCCGATATAAAACAAAGCAAATGTCACGTTTTTTTATTTGAGTTACCGTAAACTCTGAAAAAATCTCACCGGTGTAAAGACGCACTCTGTATTTGAAAATCTCTCAGAGATTTAAAAAAATGTGAACTGTCTTCCTGCATGGCGATATCTATTATGATCAGGGATGTCTACAACGTGGAGTTTCTGTGCAGCTGTGTCGCTCTTTTTGTTCCGTTTGTTTTCACTATCGGGAGTTTGCACTCCTACTAGCTAGAGCGGGGGTTCTCAAACTTTTTGGAGCCAGGGACCCCTTACAGGTGAGAAAATTGTCCATGGCCCTCTCATAATTGTAACACAGATTAAGCACATTATTGATGTGTCATGAACAAAAGCTGCGGCTCTGAGAGCCGATGCTTTTTAGTGAATCAGAAGAGCCGGCTCGCATCAAGAGAGACCCAGTTTTTTCCCTTCGCTGCTTAGCTCTCACAGTGCTCAGCCCCAGCTCTGCTCACAGCAGAACGTTGTTTTGATTGGTCAGCATGGCGGCCATGCGGCCAATCATATGTGAGGATATAGGATACAGGTGATGGAGGGGAGGCTGTATATCCTGGCTTCATCTGTTCCTTCAGAGAGAGTCTTCTTTAAGACAGGGCAAATACTCACTGAGAGGAGAAATCGGATCAGCCCATCCAAGCTAAGACATCTGATTTTTCTCAATGCCAACCTGAGGACGTTAATAATGTTTGCTTGAGTTTGGTTCTGGTTCTGGTTCTGTTTGCTCAAGTTTGGTTCTGGTTCTGTTTACTTGAGTTGGTGATGTTTCTGTTTACCTGAGTTGGTTCTGGTTCTGTTTGCTTGAGTTTGGATCTGGTTTCAGTTCAGTTTGCTTGAGTTCAGTTCTGGTTGGGTTCTGGTTGGGTCCTGGTTGGGTTCTGGTTGGGTTCTGGATGGGTTCTGGTATGGTTCTGGTTGAGTTCTGTTCTGGTTTGATTCTGGTTCAAGTCTGGTTCGGTTCTTTTTTTTTTTTTTTTATACTTTTTATTTAGTAGTTTTCACACACAAAAGAAACAACAAGGAAACAAAACAAGACAAAACAAAGATGTGGCAGCATGTCAGCATTGGATGAGTTTTCTAACATATATATAAGACTATCTTCTGTAAGTAAACAATGCAGAAACACACTTTAAATAAAATGTACAAAGAGAAAATCTACAACGTCAACAAGAATAAACAGAGAAAAAATAAACAAATATATAAAAAAATAATAATAATAATAATAAATAAAATGAAATAAAAAACATAAATGAAATTTAGATCAGATTTTATTTCAGATTTTATTTAGGCCTGGATCTGTCTTTATTATATATACATATATATGTATATATATATGTATATACCCACCTCCCGCTTTAGTGTTTTCAACTGTTATTTTTCTTCACCATCTGCTTCTAGCTCAAATCCAATGCTCAAGTACACCCATATTTACATTTGTCATTCATCTCTCTTCATGTTATATCAATGTTAGTTATTCTTTTCCATCGGGATTCAAAAATGTCACTTAAATTCCTTATCCTGTGTGTTATCCTTTCCATGTTGTAAATTTCATTGATAGTTGCTTTCCATTTCGTTATCTGTGGTGGGGTCGGTTTCAACCAGTTTTTAGTCACCTGTTTCATTGCTGATATTCTTAAAATCCTGTACAGGTATTTATCTGATTCAAGAGACAGTGCCTGGGGGATGGTTCCTAAGAGCAGGTGTTGTGGACCTAGGGAAAAATTACAGTTAAAAACCTTACTTATTTCCTCTCTGACTGCAGACCAGTACTGTTTCAACACAGGGCATGAGTATAATATATGAGTGTGGTTGGCTTCCGTTTCTCCACAGTTACGCCAGCAGCATGGTGTGATATTACGGTTATATTTTGATTGAATAACAGGTGTTTTGAAATATCTCATTTGGAGTTTCCAGGAGAACTCCCTCCAAAATAGTGAGCTTGTGGTTATCCAGGTGTTGTTGCAAATGTTTTCCCATTCTTGCTCTGATATGTTCATTTGTAACTCATTCTCCCAGCTAGTCAATGCTTTCAGTCTCAGCTCCTCCCTCTCCCCTTGAATAAGTCCATATAATTTACCTATCACATTCTTGGTGTTTAATTTAATGTATGTGTTAGCTATGTATGTAAGTAGTGGGTGTATATCATTTAAAGTTCTGTTATTTCCCAGTGTTTTTTTTAAATAGCTTCTTACCTGAAGATATTTAAAAAAGTGAGAGTTTGACAGATTAAACTTTTTTGAGAGATTCTCAAAAGAATCCACCCCTTTAGTTGTTATAAGCTGGCTAAATCTGGTCAACCCTTTTGTGGCCCATATTTTAAGTGTATCATCTGTCATACATGGTGTGAAGTCTCTATCTATCGCAATTTCTCTCAGAAACACTAAGTCTTTGTGAAGTTGTTTAGTTCGTATTAATTTTATCCAAACTCTTAGTGTGCTGCTAATACAAATGTTATCTATTCCATCAACAGTTGGGCTAGTTACTTTAGTAAATACCAGTTCGTTCAGTGTTTGTTCCATTTGTGATGTTTCAATTTTTATCCATTTTGCTTTACAGTCATGGTTCATCCAGGCTAGGATTACTTTTATTTGGGCACTAATATAGTAATTTGTTAAGTTTGGCAGAGCTAGTCCTCCACATAGTTTATTTTTTTTAAGTGTTTTTAGTTTAATACGAGCTTTTTTCCCACCCCAAATAAAGCTACTCAATAATTTGTCCCATCTAGTGAAGTTAACTTGGGGAATAGATATTGGCAGGTTTTGAAATAAAAACATAAATCGTGGCAGAATATTCATTTTGATTGTTTCTAATCTTCCTGTAATAGATAATGGTATTATAGACCATCTCTGTAAGTCCTGTTTAAGGTTGTTTTCTAGTGTTCCATAGTTATAGTCTAATAGTTTACTGAGGTCTTTGGGAATAATCACCCCTAGGTATTTGATTTTACTTTGTTCCCATTTAAATGTATATCTCAGTTGAATATCTTGAGCAATTGGTTGACCAATTATCAATGCCTCTGATTTGTCTGTATTGAGCTTATACCCAGATACCTCACTGTACTGCTCTATTTCATCCATTACCGCAGTGAGTGACTGGGTTATGTTAGTTAAGTACAGGATTACATCATCTGCATACATTGCCATTTTATGTTCTTCATGTCCAATTTGTATTCCTTGTATATTATAATTATTCCTGATTTTTTCTGCCAGCGGTTCCATAGCTAGTACAAAAATCAAGGGAGAGAGAGGGTCTCCCTGTCTTGTACCTCTTAAAAGCTCAAAAGATCTTGACAGGGTACCATTTACTCGGATCCTCGCATTTGGTGTTTTGTACATCATTTGAAGCCAGCTGAGGAATTTTTCACTGAATTTAAACTTTTTACACGTTTCAAATATAAAGGGCCACAGTACTCTGTCAAATGCCTTTTCAGCGTCAAGTGTCAGCATGAGTAATTGTTGTCTTGTTTTTTGAGAGAATTCCATTATATTTATAGTTCTCCTCACATTATCACCCAAGTATCTATTAGGGACAAAGCCAGACTGATCTAAATTTATAACATTAGGAATTATTTTTATTAACCTATTTGCTAGTATTGCTGTAAGCAGCTTTTGGTCCACATTCAACAAGGAGATAGGTCGATATGATGAGCAGTTTGTTGGGTCTTTACCTTCTTTCTGAATTACACTAATGATTGCTGAGTTCCATGTAGGAGCATATTCATTTTTGTTAAGGGCCCAGTTATATACTTTACATAAATATGGTGTTATTTCTTGTTGAAATTCTTTATAAAATTCATTTGTAAAACCATCACTACCTGGACATTTCTCGTTTTTAGTCTTTCGTATGGTTTCTGTCAGTTCCTCCTCTGTAATTGGCTTTATCAACTCTGTATTTTGCTCATCTGTTACTTCAGGTAGGTTTATGTTTTTCAGGTAATTCTGGATATTTTCTAATTTGGATTCTTGGGACTCAGGGGTATATAATTTCTGGTAGTATTTAACAAATTCATTCACTATATCTGTTCTTTTATACATCATTTTTAAATTAGCATCTTTTATTTTAGGTATCCTTGCTTTAGCAGCTTGTTTTTTCAGACGGAATGCCAGTAGTTTTTGTGCTTTTGGTCCGCTATCATAATATTTTTGTTTTGTAAAGTTGAGTGTTTTCTCAATATTTTCCAATTCAATTTGATCTAGCCTTTTTCTAATTTGGCTTATTTCTTTTAAAGTAAATTTATTTAGTTTTGTTTTATGTTCATTTTGAAGTGTACTTAGGGAGGCTAGTAATGTCCTTTTTTCTTTTTCTTTTTCTTTTTTCTTGAGTGAAGCCAACATTATCAGCTCACCTCTAATAACTGCTTTGGCTGCCTCCCACACCATGATGGGGGAGACCTCTCCATTGTCGTTTATCTCTAAATATTCCTTTATTGCTTTCTTTATTCTTTTTTTAATAGAAACATCATTTAAGAGTGAGTTATTTAGTCTCCAAACTGTTGAACTCTTATCGATTTTTAGTTTTAATTTCATAGATATCATTGCATGATCTGAAACTTCTATTGCACCAATATGGCAGTCAGAAACATTTTCTAAATCATTTTTAAACATAAAAAAGTAATCTAGCCTTGAATATTTATTGTGCGCTGCAGAATAGTAGGTGTAATCTCTCTTGCTTGGATTGAGTTTTCTCCAGATGTCTACGAGACCAATCTCGGCTTCGGCCCTCTTTAGAATTTGAGAAGCCTTTTCTGCTTTATGTTTTAAGGTAAGTTGACAGTCTAATTTAGGGTTCATGACCAGATTTAGGTCCCCCCCCATGACCACTGTCCCTTTTGCCTCTGCCATAATCAAATTTAGAATTTTGGATATGAAGTCAGGTCCTTGCTCTGGTGGCTTATATACATTCAAAAGGGTTAAATCAGCATCATCTATTCTTCCTCTAACGAGAACATATCTCCCATCTTTATCAGTGATAGCTTTCTCAGTTTCAAAAGGAGTGTTATTCTTAATCAGTATTGCCACTCCTCTCCTTTTAGAATGAAAAGAAGATGAGTGTACTTGAGCATTTGCCAATCTTTCTAATTTCTTATGTTCTTCTCTTGAGAGATGTGTTTCCTGAAGGAACATGACATCTCCTCCCTCTCTCTTCATCTTTTGTAGCACTCTTTTCCTTTTTATTGGATTATTTAAGCCATTCACATTTAGTGAAGTTATCTTGATTTCCCCGGTCATATTATGTTAGTATCCATGATAGTTTTAGAGCTTCTACGTTCTTTCCATTGTTCTTTTTTCCATAGGTTTCCAGGCCTTATTAAGAAATTAAACAAAAAGGTTAATATAAAGAAAAAGAAAAATGACATTAAATAAAGTAAAGTAACTTCCATTTGTGCCACCCTTCCACTTGGGTAGCTATGTTTGGTGTTCCATGCACCACTAGTTGCATGGATCCTAAGGGTCATAACCAATTGTGACCCTGCACTTAACAAAATAATAGTCCAATCATTGCATATGGCAGCGGTAAGCTTTAAATAGTCCCATTCACCTCGGTACCCCTAATTCTCTTTGAGTCATTTCTAATTTTTCATCTTATTATTTGCAGTACTTTATCCTCTTTCAGGAGACCTGTCCCCCCCCCCCCAAAAAAAGAAATAATAATAATAAACAAAATAAGTCATCATCTTCATCCTCTTAATATTAATTAAATAGATAAGTAGTAATAATAACCAAAGTCATAATGATACTAATGATAGTAGCACTAATAATAATTACAAAGGTAATTATTATTTATAATTTTAATAATTTGAGACTAGAGTTAGAATTTCAAAATATCAATAACAGTTATAATAATAATAATTATAATAATAATGATATTAGTAAAAAAATAAAAAATAAAAAAATCATCATCATCATCTTAATAATAATGATAGATAGATAGACAATAATAATCATAGTCATAGTGATAATAATGATAATGATACTAATAATAAACACAAAAGTAATATTGATTTATTTTTTAATAATTTAAGATTAAAATTAGAGTTAAAAAATAATAATAATAACAATAGCAGTAAAAATAATAATAATGATAATAATACTGATAATGATAATAATAATAATAATAATAATAATAATAATAATGATAATGGTAGTGATAATAATAATAATGATAATGATAATGCTTATGATAATAATAATAATAGTAATAATGATAATAGTAATAATAAATGTGTTTATTCATTTCAAAATAAATATATGTATATATATATATAATAAAAAAAATTAATAGGGTAAAAATAAAAAAAAATAAAAAGGAGCCCGACTAGTCAACGACGTAAATGAAATTTTATGGTAAGTTTCAGTTGATAAATTCAATTAAAAAGTTGCGTAATGGATTAGACAGCAAATAAAAGTGATTAACATTACTAGTTCATCACTACTTAGGATATCGTGCACATTTTTACCTGTTTGTTTTTTATGATGTACCTTGCTTTAGACATTCATTTCTATTCTTTATTTTCTTTCTCCAACAAGTAAGGGTGAAGGGAGGGGGCAGGCATTGCACTCTGTAACTTTATTTCAGTATTAGATTATCATCTTCCTACTTTCTTCCATTCCTTTCCTTTTATAGGTTAATGTTGGCGACATTTAATTAATCATACGCTACGTTTCAGAGACATATGGAGGTCTAATATTTTATTCAGGATTCCCTTTAAACTCATGTTGTCTTCCCTACAAACTCCTTAAAACAAAACAAAAAGAGAGAAGCTCATTACTCCTTAATCTGAGTTTACTTATCAGTATATATACCAAAAGAAAATTACTCAAGAGAATAATTAATACTATAAATCTCCCATTTTTATTTATTTTTAAGGATTAAAAATATATATATATATATTCAATGCTATCTATTTTGACATTGGTTTCATTCATAAGTTTAACTTAAGCATAGGGAGAAACAGAAAAGGGGGGGAAAAAAACGAGGGAGAAGACCCAGGCGTAAAATAAACAGTAAGAATACTTAATCATACATAGTTGGAGGTTTTTCTCTTTAACTTATAATTGGCCTCGTTTCCAGTTTTCTCACCTGTCTCTCCTTGTTCCGTACTTTGTCCATCATTTTTTGACTCTTTCTGGTCACAGCGTTGCAAGTTGAAGTAATTTAAATTGGTATTTAAACCTCCTCATCGTTATTTCACATGTTTCTATTCAGGTTTAGATCTACATGACACAACTCTAAGAAATGTTATACCTCCCTGAAGCATTGCCCGTTAGACTAATTGTCCTTGGACTGTCCAAAATCCTCATGCGTGCTCCTCTCCGTCTGGCGTCTTCGCTGCCGCTCTCCCTTAGAAAGTTGTGTCTTCCATAAATCTCCATCCAGCAGCTTCTCCTCCAAATCAGTCTGATAGGATCTCGGGATCTGTATATTCAGGGCCTTACTTGCTGCATCGGCGTCCTCATAGATGTCGACTCGGTCTTTTTCAAACACCCTTAGCTTTGCTGGGTAGATGATGTGGGATCTCACCTGTCTCTCCTGCAGGTGTTTTCGGATTGGGTGCAGTCGATTTCTTTCCTGTTGGATTTTCATGGTGAAGTCCTGGTCAAAGAAGATCTTTGTGTCCTGATACATGATTTCTCTTTTTCCCCAAGCCGATTTGAGAACTTGTTGTCTTGTGTCCCAGTCTTGGAAACAAACAATAATTGAGCGTGGTCGAGGGCCTCTGTTTTCCGTGCGCTTACTTGCTGCCGCGCGATGCGCTCGAGTGATTTTTGGTCCAACTTGTAGCTCCAATTTTTCCAGTAGCAGGTTTTCCAAAAAGCACTTCATGTCCTCGCCCTCAGCTCCTTCCTTCACATTATAAATCCTTATGTTGTTTTGTCTTGATTTGTTCTCCAGGTATTCCAGTTTGCTGGTTGTCCCTTTCAATTTCATCATTAAGAAATTATTTGTCTCGTGGAGAAAAGTCTCTTTCTCTTCGCACTGGGTCAGTCTTTCCTCCACCTCATCCACCCTTTGTCTGGTATCTTTCAGTTCTAATTTCAGCTCTTTAATGTCTTGTCGTAACTCAGAAAAAGCTTGCTTTGTTTCAATCCGAAAGTCTTTGAAGTCTTTCCTGAAATTGTCCAGTTTAGAGGTGATTTCATCCGTAAACTTTTGGAGTAGTTGTTCCATCCCCTGCTCTTTGTCTGAGATTTGTTTGTGTGGTTTACCTCGTGGTTTCTTTTCCGTGTTTTTCTTCGACTGGGAGACTGCTCCTGAACGTAAATTCATTCCTTTGTGAGAAAAAAAAGCTGCTGTTTTTTGTTCTCTTATCCTCCGTTTAAAGCATGTTATACATTTTTCACCGAGGTGATAGGGAGCTCTACACTCACGCTGCCATCACTTGCGTGCCTCCGGCGGAAGTCTGGTTCGGTTCTGGTTCAGTTCTGGTACGGTTCTGGTACGGTTCTGGTTCGGTTCTGGTTCGTTTCTGGTATGGTTCTGGTTCGGTTCCGGTTCGGTTCTGGTTCAGTTCTGGTTCGGTTCTGGTTCGGTTCTGGTTCAGTTCTGTTTCGGTTCCGGTTCGGTTCCGGTTCGGTTCCGGTTCGGTTCTGGTTCAGTTCTGGTTCAGTTCTGGTACGGTTCTGGTTCCGTTCTGGTTCAGTTCTGGTTCAGTTCTGGTAAGGTTCTGGTTCGGTTCCGGTTCAGTTCTGGTTCGGTTCTGGTTCGGTTCTGGTTCGGTTCTGGTTCAAGTCTGGTTCGGTTCTGGTTCAGTTCGGTTCTGGTTCGGTTCTGGTTCGGTTCGGTTCTGGTTCGGTTCGGTTCTGGTCCGGTTCAGTACCGGTTCGGTTCTGGTTCAGTTCTGGTACGGTTCTGGTTCGGGCCTGGTTCGGTTCTGGTTCAGTTCTGGTTCGGTACTGGTTCGGTTCTGGTTGAGTGTGATTCTGGTTCTGTTTGCATGAGTTTGGTTCTGGTTGTAAACCTAACCCTAATCCTAACCCTAACCCTAACCCTAACCCTAATCCTAACCCCCATCCTAATCCTTATCCTAACCCTAACCCTAATCCTAACCCTAACCCTAACCCTAATCCTAACCCTAATCCTAACCCTAACCCTAACCCTAACCCTAATCCTAATCCTAACCCTAATCCTAACCCTAACCCTAATCCTAACCCTAACCCTAACCCTAATCCTAACCCTAACCCTAACCCCAACCCTAACCCTAATCCTAATCCTAATCCTAACCCTAACCCTAACCCCAACCCTAACCCTAACCCTAATCCTAACCCTAACCCTAATCCTAACCCTAACCCTAATCCTAACCCTAATCCTAACCCTAACCCTAATCCTAACCCTAACCCTAACCCTAATCCTAATCCTAACCCTAACCCTAATCATAACCCTAACCCTAACCCTAACCCCAACCCTAATCCTAACCCTAACCCTAACTCTAATCCAAACCCTAACCCTAACCCTAATCCTAACCCTAACCCTAACCCTAATCCTAACCCTAACCCTAACCCCAACCCCAACCCTAACCCTAACCCTAACCCTAACCCTAATCCTAACCCTAACCCTAATCCTAACCCTAATCCTAACCCTAATCCTAACCCTAATCCTAACCCTAACCCTAATCCTAACCCTAATCCTAACCCTAACCCTAACCCTAATCCTAACCCTAACCCTAATCCTAACCCTAACCCTAATCATAACCCTAACCCTAATCCTAACCCTAACCCTAATCCTAACCCTAACCCTAACCCTTACCCTAATCCTAACCCTAATCCTAACCCTAACCCTAACCCTAATCATAACCCTAACCCTAACCCTAATCCTAACCCTAATCCTAACCCTAACCCTAACCCTAATCCTAACCCTAATCCTAACCCTAACCCTAACCCTAATCCTAACCCTAATCCTAACCCTAACCCTAACCCTAATCCTAACCCTAACCCTAATCCTAACCCTAATCCTAACCCTAACCCTAACCCTAATCCTAACCCTAACCCTAACCCTAATCCTAACTCTAACCCTAATCACAACCCTAACCCTAATCTTAATCACAACCCTAACCCTAATCATAACCCTAACCCTAACCCTAATCCTAACCCTAATCCTAACCCTAACCCTAATCCTAACCCTTATCCTAACCCTAATCCTAACCCTAACCCTAACCCTAATCCTAACCCTAATCCTAACCCTAACCCTAACCCTAATCCTAACCCTAACCCTAATCCTAACCCTAATCCTAACCCTAACCCTAACCCTAACCCTAACCCTAATCCTAACTCTAACCCTAATCACAATCCTAACCCTAACCCCCAACCCTAACCCTAACCCTAATCCTAACCCTAACCCTAATCACAACCCTAACCCTAATCTTAATCACAACCCTAATCCTAATCCTAATCCTAACCCTAACCCTAACCCTAATCCTAACCCTAACCCTAACCTTTACCCTAATCCTAACCCTAACCCTAATCCTAACCCTAACCCTAACCCTAATCATAACCCTAACCCTAACCCTAATCCTAACCCTAACCCTAACCCTAATCATAACCCTAACCCTAATCCTAACCCTAATCCTAACCCTAACCCTAACCCTAACCCTAATCCTAACCCTTATCCTAACCCTAATCCTAACCCTAACCCTAATCCTAACCCTAATCCTAACCCTAACCCTAATCCTAACCCTAACCCTAATCCTAACCCTAATCCTAACCCTAACCCTAACCCTAACCCTAATCCTAACCCTAACCCTAACCCTAATTCTAACTCTAACCCTAACCCTAATCACAACCCTAACCCTAACCCTAACCCTAATCACAACCCTAACCCTAACCTTAATCACAACCCTAACCCTAACCCTAATCCTAACCCTAACCCCCAACCCTAACCCTAACCCTAATCCTAACCCTAACCCTAATCACAACCCTAACCCTAATCTTAATCACAACCCTAACCCTAATCCTAATCCTAACCCTAACCCTAATCCTAATCCTAACCCTAACCCTAACCCCAACCCTAACCCTAATCATAACCCTAACCCTAACCCTAACCCTAATCATAACCCTAACCCTAACCCTAACCCTAACCCTAATCCTAACCCTAATCCTAACCCTAACCCTAACCCTAATCCTAACCCTAACCCCAACCCTAACCCTAATCATAACCCTAACCCTAATCCTAACCCTAACCCCCACCCTAACCCTAACCCTAACCCTAACCCTAATCATAACCCTAGGATCAGGGTGATAATGATTTTGTAACAGAATAAATGCATACAGTTGGGCAATTATAAGGCTTCTCATAAAAACACAGTATGTAAAAGGGTTTTCAACACAAACCATTAGTTTTTGCAAAATTAAGGAAAAATTTACGGCTACAAAAGATCCTAAATTCAGAGCCGTTCGGGAGTCGAAAGAGCTGGCTCCTCTTTGGGGGCCGAGTCAAAAGAGCCGGCTCTCTGAAAAGAGCCCAACTTCCCATCACTAAAGCACATGCTTACTACCATTTGCACTCTTAGTTGCCCTTGGAACTATTTGTATTGTAAAACGTATCAATGTAAATACTTCAGACCTGTACCATAGTGATAAACAGATAACACTTCAATTTGAATCAAGTAAATACCACTTGTATACTTTAAAACAGAGGATCATTTCAGTCCTTGTCAGAAAATTAACAGTAACAAGACTCACATATCCTTTCGAGCCACCAAATGGTATCATAACAATCGTATATGATGTTTTGTAAAGACACAGCACAATTTTATGATTTACTAGAAATGTATTCAAATTATTTCACGGACCCCCCAGGCTATGGTTCACAGACCCCCAGGGGTCCCAGGACCCCACTTTGAGAACAACTGAGCTAGAGTACGGTAATTGAGCCAAATGTACCATAAAACATAAACAATATACCCCCGTTTTCTGTGAATGCATGATTATGAAGTGAAGGAGAAAAGATGTGAAAAAAGTTGTGCAGTGTCGCTGTCTTTTCCAGCACAGTGTGCACTCAACTTTCAATGAACGGGGATGTGTTTTGTTAATAGGGTCAGGTCGCACGCAGCCATGTTGGAATAATTTTCCAGGTCTATATGTGATTTTCCAGGACATTTTACTTTTTCTCCCATTTTCCAGGTGTTTTCCAGTACTGGAAAACTGGTCAACTGTTTTCTAGGTTTTCCAGGTTTTCCAGGACGCGTGGGAACCCTGTTAAAACCTTTGGATCACATGGGCCATTGTCATGATGCTGGAAAATTGTCATGAAACGTCAATACAATCCCAGCTAGAAATTTTTTGTTATAAAAACGTTCTGAAAATGTTACCAAGAATGTTCTCGAAATGTTCTCAGCGGGAAGTTTTCTTTAAGTTCCTAGAATGTTCCAGGATAACGTTCTCTCAAAACATTCTAAAAATGTTAGGTGACAACCTTCTTAAATTGTTAGGTGACAATATTGTTAGAACATAATGCCCAAATGTTCTCAAGAACGTTCTCAGCGGGAAGTTTTCTTTAAGTTCCTAGAATGTTCCAGGATAACGTTCTCTCAAAACATTCTAAAAATGTTAGGTGACAACCCTCTTGAAATGTTAAGTGACAATATTGTTAGAACATAATGCCCGAATGTTCTCAAGAACGTTCTCAGCGGGAAGTTTTCTTTAAGTTCCTAGAATGTTCCAGGATAACGTTCTCTCAAAACATTCTAAAAATGTTAGGTGACAACCTTCTTAAATTGTTAGGTGACAATATTGTTAGAACATAATGCCCAAATGTTCTCAAGAACGTTCTGAGCGGGAAGTTTTCCTTAAGTTCCCAGAATGATCAAGAATAACATTCTCTTAAAACAATCTATAAATATTTTGAGTTCACCTTCTGAAAATGTTAAGTTACAACATTGCTAAAACATTATTTCCGAATGTATCTAAAACATTTTTCAGCTGCTTGGTTTTTCTTGTTCCCAAAATGGTTTAGGATGTTACAAATACAAATGGACGCAGTAGGAGAGAAACAAAAGTTCAAACAGATGGCTCTTTTCTTTATTTTTCAACATGAAAGTTTGTAGCTTGTACTTGTACCAGTACTTTAAAATGAACTAAACTAAATTAATATTCTGCCACAAGAAAAAAAAAAAAAAGATGACATGCGTTTTTATATCACCAACCTCTTAATATCACAATAACGTGATTTGAAAAAAAGAAAAGTCTGAATAAAGTGTGGGAGTTCTGCTCCCATCAAGTTCTGCTTCATTTTCAGTAATCAGTCCCCCTGCATTATTGTCCTCAGTCATGGATGGTCCACTTGCATCATCCACCTGCATTGTAATAAAATTGTATTTAAAATCAGAATAATTTAGAAATGATCATTAGTCTTTTTGGTAAACATCTAAATTATAGGCCACTAATTACACAGTAATTACTGGAAATACCCAAGTAATTCAAAGTAAAAAAGATTTATATCAAGTGATAGCATTACAATTACTGGTACTGGTAAGTAAAAAAAGCACAGAGTCAAATAACTGAGTGACTCCCAGTGCAGGCTCACGCCTTACTGTGTAATTAAAGGCATTTCATTTCAAAGGAACTGGGTTTTTTCCCAATGAAACAAACGCATTACACTGACCTGAGTCCTTCTGTGGGGAGCATATCTAAGGGTATCTGATATGCAGCTTTCGATTGTCTTCTGCAGGGTCTTGGAATGGTTCTTCTGGCAGGCCTCTAAAGATAAAGACAGACAGAAAAAATAAAGGTCTTTGAAGAAGTTGATTTTGGCTGAGTGTGATCTGCATGCTGATTGGCTATCGCAGCGCGTACTAAAGTAAGAAATGGGTGAAAGTACAAGTATTCCAGAGTGTTTCTGGGAGGGATCTAAGGTGTCAGGCAGTTTGAAAAATTATGTCCAAATAGGCACTGTGCTCACTGATGTTTTTTTTGTTTCTGTCCATCAGTCATGTAGAGCCATCAAAAGTTAAATGATCTTTGTTTGGTCTCAAAAGATTGCAGTTAGGTGAGTAGAAACATAAAAACTATACTAAAAAAAACTTACTGACTATGACTGGATATATCGCCAGGTCCTGGAATTTTCTTTTCCCCTTGCGGCCCTTCAAACTGTAGTTTGCCCAAAGGGCATTGGTTCCAATCCTCCTCATAATTCGTCTGACCGAGTCACCGGGTGTTGTACCTCCAAGCAGAGACAGGTAATCGACCTGAGAAGAGAAGAATGAATGAATGAATGATAGAATTGCAAGTGATTATTATTCTGTAAAAAGCAGAGTGCTGCAAGATGAATTTTTAAGTACATAAATCTTTGATTGCTATTCAATCAAGTGTTTAAGTCTATATTCACTATGAAGTGGCTGTTATGCACATACAGCAACATCTATTTGCATACCACTTTCTTCCTGTGAGCTGCATCATTTAGTTTGTCACAAACTGCTTCAAGTGCTGCTGCAGTCTTTAGTGGACTGGTGAGCTCTTCAATCTCAGGGTCAGCAGACCTCCCATCTTTCATTAAAATGGTCTTTATGGTAGCAAGAGAATCTTCAATCTTGTCCAGCCTCATAAAGATGGACCTCACATACGGTGGTATGCAGGAATCATCTAAGACATAAGAATACACAATTAATTTGTAACAAGTCATTCTTTTATAGTCTTCTTGTCTTTGGCAACTTGGGCTGGCGGTATAAACAGAAATTAAATAGATATTTTTACACAATATTTACAAAGTGATTTTTGATAAATAATCATCAGTTATGTGGATGTAAATGAGTAAGTGGAAGAAGTTCAGAAAATGCAGCCTTTAAAACGAGAAGATTTTAGGATTTTAGATTATTGCAATATTCAAAATCTAGGAGGATATCTAGTAATACGATATTGATACATTGTCAAGCCTTTCTAGCAAAATGGCACATGGGAAATGTGTGTTATATATTCAAAAGCAAGAAAAAAAAAACTAGTTGGTGTATTACAGTAGAACCTCATAACTCTTTGGAACCCTGAAATGTTCACAACTCTAAAAGTGACGCCAAAAACACAAGATATACTAAATCAAATACTTCTTTCAGTTTCACAGTTGTCATTTTGTATAATTCTTTTTGTGTGAATTATGTATATGTAACCCTTCTTATCTGCACGTCCAGCCGTATTTGCCTCTCTACACTCCCCTGGGACTCTGCGTTGTGTTATTTATTTGGAAGGTGGGGATGCAGTGCGGAGAGAAACACTGGACGCCGGGTTCGGGATGTGATTAAGACCACGAAGTTTAATCCCAAAAAAAACAAAAGTATGTCTCCAACAACCAACATCGCGTCCGCTCCAAAATTCAACAGTTTCTCAACTACTGTGTCACAGGAGGGACAAAACAGAAAGCAAAAACAACAGGAATTGCTCACTCTGGCTCTGACAAACAGCTCAGCAGGGACACCTGCTGGCCTTTTTAGGCTACTACCTTACATATACTTCCGGTTTCAAACCCTGTTTGAAAGACCAGAATTTCATGTCTCACTTTGAGACTTGCATGGTCATGATGAAGATGCCAACTTACTTTGATCGCTTGGAGTTGTTTTCGAAGTGCTGATGGGGGAGGGACCTACAATTGGAGTGCTGGTGAGGGAGGGACCTACATATGTGCAAAATAAACAAGTTACAAGTTGTGTACAAGTAGTTTTGGCACCATATGCAAGTTGCTTATTAACTAAAGGCATACCTTGGCCACTGCTCTGCAGCGCATTGAAACTGCTGGTTCCTGTGGGATAAGCTTAAAAAACAAACAATATACAAATAACATATAACAAAATTAGTTTACAAGTTAAATCAGTGATCTAAGGATTCTGAACTACAAGCATTTGAGACAGCTTCCACTAGAACAGGGGTTCCCAAACCTTTTCATGCTTGGACACACCTAAAGGGACTGTTTTTATCTCTAAATATTTAGTGAGGTTAAAACAAGTTGCCAAAAAAGAAGTAATGATTTCAATGCACTTCTATCAATAGTTGTGATGAATTCTATTGGCTTTACAGTACATTTTGTTGTAAAACATTCTGACATTCAATACAAGAGCTGTTTCTAAGCATTTTCCTAGAATACACAATCAGGTTATTCACAGGCTCTAAAAACATGATAAAGCTAAGATTGATCACACTTTCTGTGTGCTCCCTTTTGCTTTTGGAGAATGATTTTGTTTTTTAGGCTGCACATAAGCTGCTCTAAGTTTTAAATATGTTGTTGACAGGTGGCTATCAGAGTTCAAGGTGGCAATCTTGAGTGGTCAAGCTTTGACCTGACAAATACTTCTCAGAGGACTACAATACAAAGCAGCCATTGGAAAACAGACTCCAAACAAGTGTGCAAACTGCAAGTTGGGTGCCTGCCCTTATTAGTACATGAATGATAAAGTAGTGACCTTCCATGCCGCGTGTGCTATAAAAAATATTTGTGCAAACTCACTTGCTCCTGCAATGTCATTTAAAAAAAATGAAGCCTCAAAATACAGCAACTTTCATGCCAATTTTTTTTTTTTAAAAGCTGAAGCAAAATCAGGCATTTCAGGCCGCAACAATCACAAAATCCTGGAGGGACTAATTAAGGATGGGGCTGGATACCTATATATGCTTCAGCTCCAGATGGATATTATTAAAAGATGACAAGGTTATATTTATGTGTTGACATCCAAACTTACTTGAACTATTCTCGTCATCCCCGGCTGAAAATAAATCCAGTGATGGGTTGACTAGAAAAACAAGGTCACAGAGAGTTAGAACGTAAACACCGGTTTCACCAAAGATGCTTTCTTCATTTTCATAAATATTTTCAAGTGTTAAACAAATAGGTGTGTTTGGCGATGGCAATAACTTAGCAACATTCCGAGCTACTGGCTGTTGAATGTTTTACAGTTGATTCCATTTTCATTGTCAAATTTGGTGATTCCACCTTACAA
Organism: Notolabrus celidotus; assembly: GCF_009762535.1. Classification (NCBI taxonomy): domain Eukaryota; kingdom Metazoa; phylum Chordata; class Actinopteri; order Labriformes; family Labridae; genus Notolabrus; species Notolabrus celidotus. Next base: position 11,280,640 of record NC_048273.1, on the reverse strand, counting down.
TGGCATAAGCCTAGATTAACTGCATGGTTATAGACTTAATTTATGCATAATAAACGGGATATAATATTAATATAATATTTAAATGAATAAGCACTGAAGTTCAAATGGGATTATAAAGGAGGATTGACAGCCCAGACCTTATGGTAACCCAGTAACATTTACTTACAGGAAGGCATTGTCGGCATCTGTGGCACTGAGATAGTTCTTTTCACTCGTTTGGCTACAGGTTGATCTATTTCGGTATCTGATGGAGAGATATTCAAACATAGGTCAGGTAAGAAAGTACAGCATTGATAGATAAATATTTTCTATACAGAGATATTTTCCACACAATCAAGCAATCTTACCAATTTCATTTCTTACCAGAATCTTGGTACCGCACAGGCGCAACAATCTTCCTGCGGGAAATTTCCTCCTCCTGGTCACTCTCTAAATTTGACGTGACTAATGCTTCGTTGACCTTTGCTCTGGCCTTTGTGTATGTGTCTACAAAATATGGGTGAAAATCAGAGCTGAGAGACATATACACACACATTATTTTTTAAATAAATACACATAAATACATTCATAAATGCATTAGGGCTGTAAAAATGAACATATCAAATTAATTTTGTGCTCAAAGATACAAAATTTAAGCTGGTTCTAAAATAGAACAATGATTTATTGAAGATGTACTGTCGCAGAGTATTGCTCCACAGAAGTGCAGCTGTACCAGCACACACTCTACTACAATGCAGTTACCTGCCTCTGCCTCTTACCTCTGTGGGTCAGAAAGAGCCCTTATAAGGTAAGACTAAGGTCAGTTTTCCAAAGTATTCAAACATGTTTCCCTTCTCTCCATTTCAACCCTTTCGGTCACCATTTGCAAACGGTATTTTTCTGTACTCTGGTTCATACAAGGGATGACATGAGATCAGATTTTGGTGTTCACAATTGTTATTATCGACACTATGAAGCTACTATAGACACTACAACTACTGTGGCTGCTCTAAGCAGTCAGGGTTCGCGACCAGACCAGAGAGAAAGTCTAGCCAAAGTTTTCTAGTGGTTGTAAATGTTACGGACTTTTTGTCTCAGGCTGTAAATGTGTTAATTTATGCTGTAAAAACAGTTTGCATTTTAAAAAGGTATTTGTTTGCTTAGTTTTGTACATAAAACGGTATAATACAATACCCAACCTGTGAGTTTCAAAATCTTGATTTTATCCTTGGTCCATCGTTCTTGGTCCGGGATTTCTCTCTTCTTGATCTTCTTGGTCACATTGTTTTCTGGTTTTGGCCAGTAGCAATACACAGCCTGCAAAAAAATTAAAAACAAGATGTTACGCATGTAAAGAAGTTAAGTTTATTCATATAGCACCTTTGACAGAGCAAAGTCACAAAATACTTCACAGGAGTAAATAAGTGACTAAAACTATCAAATATAAAACTAAAAAAAACACAGATATAAAAACATGAGAGGCTAGACAAAGGCCAGTCTGAACAGACAAGTCTTTAGCTGTTTTTATCAAAGTGTCAGCAGAGACTGCTAATCTGAAGACCAGTGGAAGAGTGTTACACAGTTTATGAGCCACAAGCCGCGCTAGCTGCTACAAGCTGCAGTACAAGTTTACATTATATTTTGCATCAATAAATTAGGATTAGGAAACACCTTGTTTATAGTCTGAATCCAGTTGGTTGGCACAACATCCACTGTGTTTGTTTTGAGGAAGATCACAACTGCAAACTGTTTTGTGTTCTGAAAGAAGAAAAATAAAATAATGTCATATTCCATCTCCCATGCACAATCCCAATTTAAATGAATACATTATTTAATATACTTACCACCTGAATGCATGTGTCTATATGATTCATTTGCAGCAGTTGTAAAAGAGGAGGAAAAAAAAGGGGGTGGGGGGCACTCATGTACTGAGGGTGTAGGAAAGCCCTTTATAGAGGGTTCAGTGGACACGTCTGGCTGTGTGGCTTACAATTGCCAATCAATATTATTGTTTAGGGGAAAAAATAAGTGAACAATACAAAAAAAATATGTTCCCACTATTTACAGTTAGATGAAGTCTGTTAACTCCTTAGAACGAATGGAGGATGGTAACTACAATCCTCAAACCATTGTCTGCCTCTGTCATAAATGCCTGCCTGCCCAAATGCCTTTCAGATAGTGTTTTCATCCGAGTGTGACTATCTTTGGCTGTGTAGACACCAATAAGCCTGGAGTCACAAGGCTTCATGAAGTATGGCTCAAGTCGATCATACACACGACAGAGCAACATCTTTCCCTCATGCTCTGTCTCACCAGAGACTGCAACAACTTCACAGCACTCTTGGTCACTAAGACTGAATACATTGTTGGGTTGTTTCACTTCTACAGACTTTTTTGCTTCACAGTGTATCTTTCTCACTTTGTCTGCTTCCCCAAGCCGCCTCACAATCTGTGAGAGAGGATTTCGCCCAGAACGAACCAATCTTTTCAGCTGATGCAAGTAATTCTCAAAAGAGAATGCACTGCACTCATCCAGACTGCCGTAAAGGTTTGCATCAGATGCCAGGTGTACCAAACTGTGAACATTGTAGACAAGGAACTCATCACCATACAAATGCCTTCCCTGGTCAATGAAGTATACCAACAACTCCTCTGCATTGTGATTGTACTGATTTGCCAGCCTCGGACAAACAAGGATAGATAATGCCACACTAAAAACCAGGAAGTGCTCATAGAGCTCCTTTGAAAGAATGCCCCGTAGTACAATTTTTCCAGTATAGAGGGCAAACTGTCTCAGTTCTGTGGCCTTCCATCTGTCAATGTCTTCCAAGCCTCTTGGTTTCCTTGCAAACACATTAGGAATGCACGTTCGAAGCTTCAGAAGCTTAAGACTGACCTGCTTAACATGTCCAGATGACAATCTGACTGCCCGCGGCCCCCTCATCCACAAAAGGATCAGTTTGCGCATGACCCCAAGACAACACTGGTGCATATAATCTGCAGGGAATTGCCCAATCATGTTCATCTGGAGCTGGCAAAATGGAGACACCACAGAGTGCAGGTGATGCTCCGCCTGAGACTGATCTCGGAATGATTTATCAGTTCTCAATGTGAGATTGGTAATTTCTGGATATACCACCCGTTTGCCATCCCACAATCCTTTTTGTGTACATTTGTCACATCCAAAATAACCTGAATACAGCTTTGTGGACTTCACCAGAGCCTTGGCTGGGGCATCACATGTGACACAACGCAGCTTCACCCTAATGAAACCACTGTCTGTCTCAAGTCCATTTTCTGTAATACTGCAAAGGTCACCAACAACATCATTGAGAAAGTCAAGATTAGTTGGCTTTGACAAACCAAAACAGAGAGCCAGTGGGAAAACTGTGGGAGGAGTTAAATTCAGTTGGCACAATACTGGCCATAGAGTGTCCTTGCTGCTTTTGAAAAGTGGCAAGCCATCAATGTTGAGGGAGATGTCAATGAAATCTAGTTCAGAGATGTCCTGTTGCGGATACATTTTCAAATGTTTCAGGAGCTGGTCTTTGCAGCCAAGGTAAACATACTGCATTCCTGATTTCAACTTAAACTCAACACTTGTGCAGGTGTCAAGCAGTGTTTTTGCTGTACTTGGCAGCTCTGAGTGTCCATTTCCTATCAGAATCTTTAACAAAGCATCAACTGCATTGTGTTTCACTTGATATTCGGTTGCCCACTGTGCAATTGAATGTCTGAGTGGGGGTTTAGTTTCCATATCGTTATTTCTGCTCTGGGACTGTAAGTCTTCAACATCTCTCTCATCTGCACAATTGTGATCGGCATAAGCCCCCTCTCCTGTATGTTCTTGGTGTTGAAAAAGCAGTGAACGACACTGAAGAGCAACGTTTGTTGGTAAGACGTCTGATGCAGCGTCGCGTGCACATTTTTCTTCCAATCTTTTTGCCCTTTTCCAGCGGGCTGAGTATGTTCTCTCTGCCATCTTAACTTCCCTAAATTCTATACACCCCAGAGAATAAAAATAAAAATGTAAATCAAATTATTTTAAAAAGAAAGGCATACCAAGGCTGATCTGTCTGATTGGCTTAAATCCATGCTGTTGACACTGTAAAGAGAGAACACAAAAAAATGTCAATGAGTATAACATTCATGTAATTTAACATCAGTATGGTTACCTAAATAGTTGACCACAGTAATGGACAGAACTATATGACAACACATCCCAGACCAAGACTAAATTCTGTGCAGCTCTGCTGTTTGGGTAAGAAAGTGCTCTCATGAGGTCAGACAGACAAAGTTTTCAAAAATATTTCACCTCTCTCTTATTCAGGCCCTACAGTCTCCATGTGCAAAAGTTCTTCTTCTATATACTCTGGTTCATACACAGGGTGCGAACTCGTCACAGGAAAAAAAAAAGGTGACAATCACCCCCAATAATACATAATAATGAATAAATAAATAAATAATAAATAACAGGCTGAGAAAGGTTGATAGGATTACTTTTCTCTTTGCAACAAAACATACAAGTCTTCCAGCACAGCAGTTGCATATGATGTTGCTGTGTGGTTAAAGTTGTGTCTGGTTTTCTATAAAGAAAGAATAAGAAAATACAATCTGAATGAAGACTAACATATACATAAATTAATTTTCCCCCTAATCTATTAATTTTATTTTAATCATTTTATTTTTCTTTTACTAATTTTTAACTCTTTTCTGCACTGTTTTTTATTCTTACTTTCTCTGTAGAGCACTTTGAATTGCAATTGTGTATGAAATGTGCTATAAAAATAAAACTGCCTTGCCTTGAGTTACATGCACATTATCACCAACCTAATATAAACTAAACAGATGAAGGAATTAAATGGCTGTAATTACATAACTCATTTACAGCATCACAGAAACAAAACAAGAGCTCAGGTCATATTCAACACTGGGGTTCACTTCCTGGTATTTATTATTCTGGTTAAACTTCTCCCGCTACCAAACCGGCAGGATGCCTTTATTCTTAAATCTACAGGCATGCAATATACAGTCGCCTAATTAATGTTGCTTCAATCGTTTGTCGTTCAGATACACTTGACACTAACTATTTCAGCTCAATCAGAAAAAGACCCTCTTAACATTACCAGTAAGTAATAAGCGTATGTGGCGCAGATAACTCACAGATACTTGCAGATTACTTTGATGAGTCAGTCTTTTTTTTTTTTTTCAGATCTACACGATTTACATGGATGACCTAGTTTAGGGTGAAAAATGAAAACGGAGAAGTTGCACCACTGCATACAAATGGCCTATTGTCCCCACAGTGTATTTGATCTTTAGTATAAACTGCTGATAATCCGACCCAAATAGCTGATCTGCAGCGTAATATAGTTTACTGCAGGACAGGTATAGCTCCATCTCTTCTATGGAAGGTGCGCGGTTGAGGGTATTTAGTACCAAGGAAAGGGCTGTCTGACAGCAATGCAGAGCGCCAAAATGTTCAAAATATAACGTACACTCAAACGGATATGCATTTTCCAGGATGGACCTTCTTTTAGGTGGCTAAAATACTTCAATACGTCCCAAACCGCAGAAAAAATAGCATCACACACTGGTAAAAAAGCTAGTAGAGTTGCTTCCTTCATTCTTGAAAAAAACCCTACTTTAATTAATTAGGTGGCACGTAATATATATACGTTCACTATTTATCCATGGCGGTGGATAAAAAAAGTTGATTTTGCGCCCAGCTTCCGAGCAACTTCTAACCATATGCTTGACATTATAAGAAAGTAGCTTGGGCTAGCGTTATCTTGCGGTCAACAAAGTAGCTTCGGCCAGAGTAACGTCATCAATTTAAACAGTTTATTTAATCTTATCATAGACTGTATAATCAAACCTTACCCTTATTAACCACGATGTCCCTCTCTGGTGGAATCCACTGTACCTCGTTCCCATACAGCGCTCTCTCCTCTTCTCGCGCTTCAGGTTCACATCTCAGTAAGCCGTTAAACCGCAATTGCGCTTTTCGTGTCCTGCTGGCTGTGATTGGCTGGCAGCGGAAAGGTCAGAGGTTATCACCATTCCTCGGTTAGCTATTGGTGCAAGACTGAAATTTGAATTTTGGAATGCGCGGCTTTTAAAACTGCATACATCTCTCATTTTGCAGTTATGAAATGTAACTGAGTACATTTAATTAAGAACTGTACATAGATACATCTTTGAGGTACTCTACTTGAGAAAGCTACTTTATATATTTTGCAGGCAAATGTCTCACTCCACTAATTTTTTTTGATGACTATCGGATCTGAATCGTCGATAATTGGTCAACCCATAATATAAATAAATATACTATGTAAAATATATATGTAAAAGTATGCAGAATTTACTTTAAGTTGTACTTTAGCTAGTTAAGCAGAGTTATTGCCAGAAAATGACTTCTGATTATTATAGTACAATAAATATACAACAATACATCAGTCTTTATTTGTATAGTGCCAATTCATAACAAATGTTATCTCAAGACACTTTACAAAAGAGCAGGTAAATAATCTAACTCTTTTTTATATCATATTTCAAAAGAGAAGGTGAAAGGCCTATTATGTTATATTAGGGAGTGACTGAAATGATATCTCAATATCATAGAGTGGACTGAAATGATGGCATGACTGTGGACATTGCTTTTACATTGCATATATTTAATAATTGCACTATGTTTATAACATACACATTATTTTCTGCTGATTTGTGTGTTTTATCTTTTCACTCATACAGCTTTAATGCTGTAATTGTATTTGTATGTGCTACTGAATGACAAAAAATTACTTCGGAATTAATTTAAGTATCTATCTATCTCTAGCTATCTATTATCTACCCAGCATTAATCCACCATGAGCACAGCACTAAGCAACATTTAGCAAAGTTACATTGGCAAGGAAAAACTTGAAACGTCAAGCAGAACCAGACTCATTGGACTTGGAATGGGGGATAGAGGGAGATGCCGGAAGGAGAAGGATAGAGACAATCAGAGCAACAACAACAATAAATAAGATAGAATTTTAGCTACAATGTCAGTAATAATGGTAACAGTATGTGTATCAGTAACAGCTTGGTATGATAATAGACTGATCAGTCTCATATTAACATTAGCTATCAGAAATCTTAAAATCAGATATCTTAAGACTTTTATTCAAGTACTGTATTAACATGGGGGACTTACCAAAGTAATATTTTAAGACAATATCTTTACTTTTACTTGTATGACTTTTGGGTACTTAAGTAGTGAAATTAGAACCCATCTGACTTGGGGTTATTTCCAGCATGTCCTATACTTTCCTCAACTGAAAGGTGACCAGGCAGCATTATTACCAGTACCTAGACCTCTGGATGGACTGGCTGACATTATTGATATGATCAAACCTCCATGTGTGAGGCAAGGCAGATACACCGGCCTGCTCGCTTTGCTCAAAGAGGGGAAGTCTAGAGCACATTTTAGGCTGCTGCACCAAGGCACCTGGAGAGGGGCGGTACAGATAAAGACATGACCAGGTCTTGAGGGCAATTTCAAATTCCTGAAGTCACTGAAGTCAAGCACACCAAGAAGATTCAATCCTCAAAGCCAACTTTAGTCCAAACGGGTGAGCAGCCAAGTTGTCTGCAACAATAGAAGCAGGAATTCTGGCCTCTGAAAGAGACTGGCAGCTGATGGTGGAACTTTAGAGGTCGGTTCCTGTAGAAGATTGCCAACACCAACTTAAGACCTGCAATGTACTGGTGTCTGATTCCACAAAACAAGTTGTGCTCCTGAAGTTGACAGTACATTGGGAAGACCGCTTGGAAGAGGCATTCATGAGGAAGATCACAAAGTAGGACGGCTTGATCAGAGAGTGCCGGCAAGGTGGCTGGAGAGCAAGATGCCTGCCACTAGAGGTAGGATACAGGGGCTTCGTAGCCCAGTCTCTATTCAGAGCCTTCAGCTAACGAGGCATACAGGGGGGGAGGAGGAGAAGAGCCATCCGCAATATCACTGATGCAGCAGAGAGAACCTCAAGAGGGGAGAACCATGGGGGTATGATGTTGAAAGACCAAAAAACCCCAATTATTTCAAGAACATCACTAAAGATGTGTCCAGAGGTATCAGCAGATACATATAAGTCTTGGCTTACATTGGTTTTGGGGAGGTAACTTAGCCAAATTTTATTTGAAATACAGTATATATAAAAGTTCTGTCATATGTCATTTAAGGCCTTACTAACATCCTCATAACATCCTTTGGATGTTGCAGTAAAAATTTCTGTCCTTTTTTTTAATAAATCACATCACAGGAACGTTCTAGAAAAAACATTCTGTAGTCTGAGGCCTTAATAACATTCCAAAATCATTTTCCAAATGTTGCTTTGAGAATGTTCTTCCTCTGTTGCCATGTAACGTTGGAGAAACGTTCTAGAAAAAACATTCTATAATCTGAGGCCTTAATAACATTCCAAAATCATTTTCCAAATGTTGCTTTGAGAATGTTCTTCCTCTGTTGCCATGTAACGTTGGAGAAACGTTCTAGAAAAAACATTCTGTAATCTGAGGCCTTAATAACATTCCAAAATCATTTTCCAAATGTTGCTTTGAGAATGTTCTTCCTCTGTTGCCATGTAACTTTGGAGAAACGTTCTAGAAAAAACATTCTATAATCTGAGGCCTTAATAACATTCCAAAATCATTTTCCAAATGTTGCTTTGAGAATGTTCTTCCTCTGTTGCCATGTAACGTTGGAGAAACGTTCTAGAAAAAACATTCTGTAATCTGAGGCCTTAATAACATTCCAAAATCATTTTCCAAATGTTGCTTTGAGAATGTTCTTCCTCTGTTGCCATGTAACGTTGGAGAAATGTTCTAGAAAAAACATTCTGTAGTCTGAGGCCTTAATAACATTCCAAAATCATTTTCCAAATGTTGCTTTGAGAATGTTCTTCCTCTGTTGCCATGTAACGTTGGAGAAACGTTCTAGAAAAAACATTCTGTAATCTGAGGCCTTAATAACATCCTGAAAATGTTTTCAAAATGTTGCTTTGAGAATGTTCAAACTATGTTATATTGTTACATTGAGAGAACATTTTGTAAAGAACATTCTATAGTCTGTTATCTAAACAATGTCCCCAAAACATCCTCAGAATTTTACAGACAAAATGTTTTACCTTTGTTCGCATAACACATCACAGTAACGTTCTGGAAAAACCTTTTTGTGATCTGGGGCCTTAATAACGTCCCAAAATAATTTTCAAAATGTTGCTTTCAGAATGTTCTCTCTTTGATATCATGTAACATTGTGTGAACATTTCATAAAAAACTTTCTGTAATCTGATGCCTAAATTACATGCTTAAAACATTTTTTGAATGTTGCTATGAGAGTGTTCTTCACTTGTTACCAGTTAATATTGTAGGAACGTTTTATAGTAGAACATTTTATAACCTGTTTCCTAAAAAATGTCACCAAAACATCCTCAGAATGTTGCACCAAAAACATTCTTCCTTTGTTAGCAGTTAACGTTATTAGAACATAATATTAAATGATAAACATTCTTAAAATGTTCTTTTAACATTAAATAAAAATGTTTTCTTTAAACTATAAACAGAACTTCTAGGGAATGTTAGCCAAAGTTCTGGGAACGTTCCCTGCTAGCTGGGATACTTCTACCTCTATGTATATATGCACACACAGGCACATCATCAGAGGCAGTAGATCTCATGTGGGAAGAATCAATCCTCCCTTATGTGTGATTGCTTGTCTGTTGTTCTTTTTCCTCTGGTGTGTGTGTGTGTGTGTGTGTGTGTGTGTGTGTGTGTGTGTGTGTGTGTGTGTGTGTGTGTGTGTGCATGCCCAATATCAGGCCTTATAGCTTGTCTGACAGTTAAGACACAGGCGCCTGTTGCCATTAAAAATATACAGCACTTTGAATGCATGAAACTCAAAATGTACACACACACTTTTATGCACACTGCAGGATCCAAGCCTTTGAACCACGGCCAGAGCTTCATGTCGGCTTATTGTTGTGTGTTTGCCAAGCAGTAAAATGTGGTCCCCACTGATCCTTAACTCTGTGTTTCTTGCAGAGGAGTTTATAGGGCATGGAAAAGACCTGATGAGATATAAACTATCTGTAATGACAGCAGTTATTGTCTCCTGTTGAACCTCTGTGTAGGCAAAAGAACAAATCCTGCAAGTAATTAAAGAGGAAAGGCAGCAACTCATGTTCTGCATGAAAGTGACAGATTTTATGTACAGTCATGTTGGCCCTGTTACTTACTCCTATCATTTAACGTTATTCTTTCTTATGAGGATATCAACTTTTTCACTGTCTGTCCACAGTAACATGAAAAGACTGGAGGAGATATTTTGTTAATGTTGTCTGATAATCTAATGGTGTCCCTTTAAATTCTACTAAAGCATCTAAGTAATGTGTAAAACCTTGTGTTAATTGTAATTCTTGTGCTTAAAAAAAAGAAAATCATGAAAAAAATTGTCTTCCATCTGTTGTGGTGATTGGTGAAGGAGCCCCAACTGTCGCATTGGGATAAACCACAGACTGTATAATGAATGGATGTACTATGGATGTAGTATCCGTGGCGTCACCCATCTGTGTTTTGAAGCCAATCGTAAGCGGGAGCCATATTGGAAATTCTGAGCTCATCCAAAAAAGTGTGACGTAAAGAGGCTGGTTTGAGCCTCCTAGCCAACAGCCTGTCAATCAAGTCAGTCAAGAAATTAGCTACGTAGACTGAAGTCGTTTTTTAATGCTGCAAAGATCGTCTTTTCTGAATTGGTAACTATGTGGTTTCTGGTGTTTCTGCAGCCAGCCTCAAGCAGATAATCGATGAATTGCAGTTTATAACACTTCCGCATTGGCTTTATATTTTGAGACTGGAGGTTGCTACTTGGTCACAATACTGCCTCATCAGCTGAAGCTATTGGCTGAGACTTGTACAACTTGAACGACACACACTGTGAGTTGGAGAAGACACATATGTTCAGCAGTAGGCTGCCTATGAGATCACTAGGGAGCCAAAAAAGAAAAATGGTACCGCTTAAAATAATTTAATGAACTAAGAGCCTACATAACTCAAGTTTCTATTTTACTTTTTGAAACTTCGGTCAGCAATATGTTCATGCAAGCAAACTTTTCATATACTTACACAAATGACAAGTAAACTTGCACTCCAGCTTGTAAGCCTGTTTGATGAAAACAATGCATGTTTGGGGCGGACTGCTTCAAATCTTTGACACAACAGCTTGAACAAATCTGGCCCTGATTTTTATTAGAGAACAAATAAAAGCAAGATTTATTTAGACAAAGTCAGAGGAAAGATTTCATGTCATGATCATGTACCAGCTGCTTAGTAAAAGTCATAACAAAAACATTTGGTATTCTGGTTCAAGGGAGTCAAGTTTATACCTATTTCTACATGGACCACTAAAAAGCCTCATCAGATTAAAATTGCTACATGTGAAAACTTAAATCAGATGACACTGATCGGATGTAACCCATGTGAAATAAATTCTATTCAGGCCGTGAGGTCGGGTGCATGCTGTTTGTTATTCGAATCAATGTAAGTTTTTGATCTGGTGAGGGTAGACTGTTCTTACTGTGTCTGTCTCCCCTATGCCAGGCGATGAGTTTCTGCTGTTATTACCAGAATGGATAGAAACATGGTGGGTAGAAAGCAAAAGATGTCTGTAGCCAACGCAACTTTTTTGCAGGACACTGTAAAATCTATGGGGTTGTTACGCATCTGTATGGACAAAAGGCTGGAAACACTGCATTGTTCCATTCCAGTCCCCTCTTACTGACAGGACTCTGGCAGGTTGAGGATTTGGATTGTTGAATGAGTTTGGATATTTCATTGACTAAGGGTAGGGTGAATGCTGAGAGTGAAAGGGTAGGGGCAGAGGGAACTGGGTCAGGTGAGTATGGAACAGAGGTGGGTAAGAGCTGGTGGATAAGTTTGATTTTTGATAAGAAGAATGATATCATAGTGTTACAGAAATCAGTGGAGTACAGGTGAGGAGGAAGTGAGTCCAGTGGCTTTGTGATATTTGTAAGGAGGGAGAAGAGGGCCTTGGAGTTTCCTTCATTTGTACTGATCAGACCAGAGTAGTAGATGGATTTGGCTTTAGAAATGCAGTCTTTGTAGTGGAGAATATGATTTGAATATATGTCCTTGTGCGCAGTGAGACCAGTTTTCTTCAGGGTTCAGGGTTAGGGTTAGGGTTCAGGTTAGGGTTAGGGTTAGGGTAAGTGTTTTGATTAGGGTTAGGGTTATGATTTGGGTCAGGGTTCAGATTAGGGTTAGGGTTATGATTAGGGTTAGGGTTGTGATTAGGGTTATGATTTAGGTTAGGGTTAGGGTTAGCGTTGTGATTAAGGTTAGGGTTAGGCTTATGATTAGGGATAGGGTTATGATTAGGGTTAGCGTTGTGATTAGGGCTAGGGTTAGGGTTATGATTAGGGTTAGGGTTAGGGTTGTGATTAGGGTTAGTAGTGATGGGAAGTTTGGCTCTTTTCAGAGAGCCGGCTCTTGTGACTTGGCTCCCAAAGAATAGCCGGCTCTTTCGTCTCCTGAACAGCTCTTAATTTAGGATCTTTTGTAGCTTTACATTTTACCTTTACTGTGCAAAAACGAATGGTTTGTGTGTTGAAAACCCTTTTACGTAGTGTTTTTATGAGAAGCCTTAAGCAAGCCGTCCGTCCACAGCAAGCCGTCCATCCACAGCAAGCCGTCCATCCACAGCAAGCCGTCCGTCCACAGCAAGCCGTCTGTCCACAGCAAGCCGTCCGTCCACAGCAAGCCGTCCGTCCACAGCAAGCCGTCTGTCCACAGCAAGCCGTCCACAGCAAGCCATCCACAGCAGCGACTCAGAGGAACCTACAAGACAATGGACTTTAGGGACTCCAGAAAGGTCTATGGTTCGTAACTCCAATGGGACAGGGAGGGTTGGGGGGGATATCCCAGTGTGCCAATGTGCCAGTTCCCCCGGCAGTCTTCAAGCTGGTCCAAGCTGGCTCAATTTTTTCTTTTTCTTCCAGTGACAAAACGAGAGAACGAGGAGAGAGAAGGGGAGATTGTCTTTTCCATCCTCAAAAGACCTGGACAGAAATGTTTCATGATTGTATGAAGTTTATCACTCAATACGTTGCTGTTGGAAATATCAATCCTGCATATTCGTGCTTGTTTTATTATTTTTTTAAATAGAGCACAGAAAGATTCCTGTTTGGAAATCACCTCAAACTCCAGAATAGCATTTGTGCCTGCATGCACAATCTGAAGACTACTCAGACTGTAACTTACATCATATTTCATCATAGTGTTCATGTATGTAGCCTGTCCACACCTGTAACTTTTCTCAGAAGAGGCATGCTGGACTTCATGCTCTGTTTCTAACCAATGGCAAGTGTGTGAGTGTGTGTGTGTGTGTGTGTGTGTGTGTGTGTGTGTGTGTGTGTGTGTGTGTGTGTAATATAAATTGGCTACATATATATATTTTGACCACTTGTTAAAAGACTGAACCTATATTATGAGTGTTTGAAGCTAAGATTTGATTCATTAAGTAAAAGTGTAGACTTTACTTATATTCCATTTTATTGGTATAACTATTTTTGAAAAGTGTTATCAGTGTGGACATTATGCATGTTGCAACTGCAGTACATTGCTTTTGAAGAGACACCACCCTACGCATTTACACATGTCTATGTCCTCAGTCGAACTCTTCTTCCAGACTCAGAAAGTGGAAGGAGGAGCATGTAGTAAGTTTGCTTCAGGCCAGACATGTTCACCTGACAGCAAGCCAGTAATTTCACAATTAATTTCTCTGTTGACGTTCCTTAGTTTGACAGAGCAGCGTGTTCAACCAGTAATACTTCAAGAGAAGATCAAAATGTGAATGTGGGACAGGAGGCGTTACCCTAGCCCTTGAATGACCCAGCTAATATGCAAATTTCAGAACTGCTGTGGTTGTGGTGTTTCCCAGAGACAACATGTACCAAAGGCTCATTACTATTACGACACTGCGCCTAACTCTGCATCATCATACTCTTTCCATTCCATCAACAGATTATAAGTGTATACCTACTACTCAGCTGTTGGGATTTCCTTATTAAGTGTGATCATATCATTCTGTTGACATCATCAAGAGTTTGGAGACTGCAAAGTTAGAAAATAAATCCTTTAAAATAAAGCCTACAAAGTGGTTCATTTCAATAAAGGAAGCTGGGGTATTCCCTACAGGCAACCCCAAGACTTTCTCTACTTGTAAAGTAACAAGACTCATCAAGGAACATATCAGCCTGACAGACAATGATTTTAACTCGGGGAATCCACAGGATGCGTGTGCGCCGCGTTACGGCTGCGACACGGCTCTGCTCCGTCCCGGGGCTTTCGCCCTGGTCCATAGGATGCGTGTTTGGAGCGGCGCGCACTCCGGAGCAGGAAACTCAAGATCCCTCGAGAACTCCAAAACGCGCGAGAACAACACAGTATAAACTTTTCCTCGTCCATGGTGTCGGATATCTTTTGAGACTGACGTCTGGCCCGATGCCACAGGTTATGACGTAATGTTGAAGAAGTGGTGAAATTTACGATATTGTGTTTGCACATGGTGTTTATTTTGAAAGTGAGCGGATGTTGCATACGATCCTCGTGCCTGACTTCCGGGATAGTTCGATCATTTCTGTGTCGATTGACGCGTGCTGGGCGCGGGGAGTGGCGAAAATAGACTCCCCGCGTATCTCTGGCAGAGCGGCGCGGCGGAACGCTCCAGAGACGGAGCTGAGACGCGCCGCAGCGCGCCCTGTGGACTCTAGAGCATTGACTTGAATGGGAACCTATTTGCTGCGACGTGCGCGGCGCAGCCGTAACGTAACGCGACGCATCCTGTGGATCTTGGGCTTAACGCACGCAGCTAAGGTACTGTATATGTATATTATATTGACTTCTAATTATGTGTACTGACCAGTAAAGGCCACTTATACAATTTTAATTTAGGTTCGGCTCCAGCCAAAGATTATTGTTTAGACTTGAACCCTTAAACTTGAAGTTTGAAAGATCATTTTGTTAATAATGTTTGAATGTAATCTTACTCATCCAAAGACGACAAAGACGAGAGGGCTCATATTAGAGTGTTGGAGTGAAGTGACTGTCTTTGATTCTAGCCTAATTCAACTGTAAGTATATAATTCTGATGTATATTCATGAAAGTGTATGACTTGAGGTTGAGTCTTTTACATAGGACAAGAGAGGTTTACAGCTAATCTGTATTTTACAGACTAAGTGTACTTTATTAGATTTATGTAAATACTTGCCTCATACATGACATGGCTGTAAGAATCCAATGTCTCATTTATAACTGTAGTAGAAGCATAAGAAGGGGTCCGACAGTGGCATACACTTTTTAGTGCCCAAAGTTTTTGATCTATACAAACAAACCTGGTGGGGAAATATGTGTGCTTGTAAGCAAACTCAGACCATGGTTTATATCTCCTGTGGAGGCAGAAGAAGTTGACAGATGTGAGATGGTGAATTATAGCCAGATGCATGTTTGGTTTCTCTAAAAATCTGATGTTACTGACAAATCCTCATCATCATTATTATTCAAACCAGTAGTTATTAATGTCTTTAGTATCTTTGCTTTAGAACTTATTTTAAATTACTTAACATTTTTCACCTTTAATGTTTTATTGTCGCAGCCTCATCCTCACATCCCCCTGTGGATCACAGAGGACAGGGTCTACTGTGTGGTAACATAAATCATTGGATCCAAAATAACATAAAAAGCTTTTAACAACTACGGATATGTGACTGTTATATAGATCTGAATTTTGTTGTTGTATGGATTCCACACACCAACAATCATTTATAAATGAGACCCTAGAATAGTCATGGACCCATTTAACAGAGTTGCCTTAATAACCTGGCTTTGCTCCACAGATAAGATCATCTCACCATCCATATCTAATATTCAGTTAACAATTAGGGTCCTGATGAATCAGGTAAGGATTCCATCACCATCATTTTACAATCACAGCTGCAATAACAATTTTTCTCAGAGATCAATTTTTGTGAACTGACTTTATCCTTCTTACTTTGTGTATATTTGTAATGAATCCTGTTATTTATTCATTTTACAAGATTCACGCAATATTTACTTTCTGTGAGTGATCTTTTCTGATCTTTATCTTTAAAGTGATAAGGGCTGATGAAGGGAGAAAGAAACTCGGGAGGGAAGTTTAGACTGAGGCTAGATCTTGATTCATGTTGGTCGTCTCTTCTGTTTTTGGTCAGTGCTCCTCAAAGCAAGATAAAGCTGTGTCACACTATTCTTAAAAAAACTGAACTTCAACCCAGATGTGTGACCGCAGAACCAGCATGACATTGTTAATACTAGTGTAGCTTTTCTATCTGACATCGTGTTAAATGTTAAACACAAATACACAAATAAAAGAAGACAGAATTCAACCCCCACTGGCTGCAGACAAAAATTATGTTGTTTTGTTTTTCAATCTGTTAATATATTATATCCATGTATATTAACATCAACTGTGAGGTCTGTGGTCTGATATTTTTAGCAGACTAAAATGAACTGCAGCATACAGTATGTCAACAAAACCAGTTAAATCCAAAACACAACAAGCAGGAGACATTTTGAGTTGGAAAAAGTGCAAAAAATCATTCTTACTTGTCTCATCTTTCTATATGAACTGCTGAGTCAGTAGTCTTTCAAAGAACTAGTTCATACGATATAACTACTTTATTGTTTGTGATGCTCAGAACATTAAATACTGGCATTTGCAATCTCTTTCAAAAGTAATAGCAAATCCCTATGGATTATTATTTGCAGCTAAAATAGCGGCCCAGTGTCGAGAGTATATGCTGTGGAAAAGACAGCAGAGCTTAAAGGGCCTATTTTCATGTCTGAATAAGAAGCAGCCTCACGTCCTGTGAATAACGAATGTTGTGTCTCAAAAGAAAACTCTGAAATCGTTTGATATTACGGTAAAGCCAGCTAGGTGGAATGTATAAGTCTGGCTTAGACTCTTAGGTTTGTATGTCATGCAGCAGTCATTAGACAGACCATGGCATCTCAACTTACTTAAAGCAGTAAGTTTGTAATTACCAAACCTAAACAAGGAGGAAACCAGGAAACACTGAGTTACCTTTTCATTATGTTGCTGCATTCAATTTCAACTGAGATACCTGCCTTTGACCCGTGCTGATATTGCTCCTCTCTTTTGTTTGGTGATATGTCTTACATTGAAATCTGTGTGTGTGTGTGTGTGTGTGTGTGTGTGTGTGTGTGTGTGTGTGTGTGTGTGAAACTAATATTAATATGTCTTGCAGGAATGCACTGGCTCCAGTCTAGACACAGCTGATCCCTGTCAGTCCTCTCCCAGCATCCTAATAAGCAAGACTGTTGCAACCCTCAACGCCTCCCCAAATTGGTTGACAGCGATTGTTGTTTGAATAATAAGGAGGGATCAGAGATCTGAGTTCAGACTGCGGGAAAGTGGCCCAAATCTTTTTTGTTTATGTGGTGTTTTTTATATAAGTTTATATAATTTGTATATTTTATATACTGTACGTATATAAACCAAGCGGCAACCTCAGGTCTCAAAATATGAAGTCCATGCGGAAGTGCTAAAAATTGCAGTTCATCAAGCATCCGCTTGAGGCTGGATGCAGAAACACCAGAAACCATATACACACCCATTCAAAAAAAGACTATCTTTGCAGCAATAATAAACATGTTTACAGCCTGGTTCAAAAAACGCTTTAGGTCTGTATAGCTAAATTCTCTATTGGCACACAATGTACATTTTTTTAACAAGAGGCAGTTCTGGAGGTATTAGGATTACGAGTTTTGCCCATATAAGGGCGTGGCTGACTTGATTTACAGGAGGGCACCCTTGTAGCTGTTAGCGAAAAGGCTAAAGGCCCCGCCTCTTTACCTCACACTAGCTCAGACGAAGTTTGGCTGTGTTCAGAATTTCCAATATGGCATCCGCTGACGATTGGCTCCAAAACAGTGCTCAGGAACAGATGGGTGGCATCACGGATACTATTTTAATTCATTAATCTCAGAAGTTAATGATGCCTAATGTATTGTTTATTTCTAAACGGATGTAACTGATGCAAGTCTTGTGGAGATGTGCACACCAATAATGGTTACCTTTGGTGTTCTTTAATTAAAAAAACCAGCTTTATATAACACAAAACTCAGTCCAACACCAATAAACACAAACTGACGTATAGGATTAACAACCATAGCTACACCAAGACTAAAAAAATTTGACTTTCTCTGATTCCCTGTTAACATCTTTTTAAAAATCTGCTAGCTTCACATCAATTATACTAATAAAAGTACCATGACTTCAGCAGCTTCCATGTTTAGTACAGTATGTCAGCGTGCCTCTGCACTACCTGTCACACTCACCTATTAACACCATATTCATACACTGATGTCAGAGGATACTGAACGCTAATCAATGTTAATTAATCCTTGTACGCATTCACACTCCACTGGCTGTGCCATTGGGAGTGGTTCAGTGTCTTGTCCAAGGCATGTGAGTTGCAGGAGCTGGGAAAAAAACTGGTAACCACCACAGACTGTATAATTAGTGGATGTGGTATCCGTGACGTCACCCATCTGTTTCTGAAGCGCTGTTTTAAAGCCAACTATCGGCGGGTGCCATATTGGAAATGCTGAACTCAACATAACTTCTGTCGAGCTATTTTGAGGTAAAGTGGCAGGCTTTGAGCCTCCTAGCCAACAGCTACAGTGTTGCCTGTCAATCAAGTCAGCTGTGCTTCTCATAATGGAAAACGTGTAATCCTAATATCTTTACTACAGCATTATGAAAAAATTCACCATCCGTACAGTGTGTGCTGATCGAGAAATGAGCTATCCAGACTACACTCGTTTTTTGTACCAGGCTGTAAACATGTTTATTTCTGCTGTGAAGATTGTCTTATTTTAATTTGTGTGTATGTGGTTTCTGGCATCTCCGGAGCTAGTCTCAAGCAGACACTCAAGAAACTGAAGTTTTTAACACTTCTGAATTGCTTCAATTTTCGAGGCTGGAGTTTGGCGTTTTGTAACCACCCACTTAAGAGACAACTGACTATTCCACTGACCCACAGCCCCCATACAATACAAGTTTTTCTGTTTGACATTCATCTGAAGGAATCTACTCATGCAGGCATGACTCCAACCCCTTAACTATTAATAACATAACACAGTTTAACTTCAAGAATCCAAGCTTCTTTGCCAACTGTTAGTTAATAATAAACTAATATAGTTCCAGGGAAAGACTCTCTGTATTTCCTCATTGTTTCCAACACATAGGGCAGAGATGTTTTTTTGTTCAAACTTTGTTGGACTATTAAATTTAATACAGAAACATGCAAGTTTATTTATTATTCATTTTGCTGCTGAAGCTTCGAACTGGTGCAGTAACTCATTGTGATTGCGATTTGCTCTGAATTCTACCCACGTGAACTGAGATGAGATGAAAGGCATGACTCATTTGAGCTGTCTCATCAGGCTCATCAGGTCTGTCCTGATAGATCACTATGATGCCGTGACTGTTTTTCACCTCGAGAACATCAACTTGGCACTAATACTGTTTTTTCTTGCTGTTGCTGCCAAACCACTCCATAAATAACTTAAGGCCAGCCAAGCTGCTGGTTCAGTCATGTTGCTTTCATTGGACATTAGACTCCACCAGTGCTGAGCAGATTTATCACACATAAGGAACATCATTTGAAGCCTCTTCAAATAGTAGAAAAATCTTATGCAACATTAAAGTTCATCCATGAGAATCTAACAGTAAATAAAACATAGGTTCAAGGTGCAGTTAGGTTCAAGAAAACTGAAATGACAATATTTCAAAATTTAAATAATTTCCCTTGGTGTTATTAATTCATTTATCATACTGTACAAATAACGCAAGGAAAATTCCAGTATATGTGCACCTATCCGGTAATAAACCCTTGTTATTAAGTGCAGTGAAAGAGACAAAGTTTGACCTTTATAGCAGACTGCTGGTACATCAAAAACAGTTTTATAATGTTAAGCTCTCTGACTCCACTCTTTAGCTTTATGCCATCCAGTGATGTATGTCACATTATTACCCGGCTTTCTTACTGATCTTCCGTTCATGTAAGATGCTTGATTCTGATTGGTCAAAACCCCTTGACCACCCTTTAACAATGGTTAAAAATGTGCACTAAACGTGCAACTCCAGAGGCAAACTGATCCCACCACATGTCAAATCAATCCACTGAAAATAGTTCCAGCACATTTTGCTTCCACTTGTTGACACCACAGACTGGAAGGCGAGGTAAATCCGTTAGCTTCAGTTAGCTTCCGTTCGCATCAAAACAATGTGGCTAACACACTACTTTCGGTTAGCATACTAATACTTTGCGTAGGGGTCTTGTCCACCCTGTTGGGATTCCCTTGCATGTTGTCCTCTAGTATGAAAAAAAACATTCCCTGCCATATTCGCCAAGCTTGTGAATAACAGGACTTCCGGTTGATTTGTAAATTATTTTGTCATCATTTCATTCTATCTTCAGTGAGGGGACAACAAAGTTAGCACTGAGACATTAGTGTAAACAAAAAATGAAAATCCAGGAAGAACAACATCAAAAAATCTTTTTTTTTTAAATCAATCAATTTTTATTTGTATAGCACCAAATCACAACAAACATTATCTTAGGACGCTTTTACAAACATTGCAGGTTTAGACCGTACTCTATGTCAAATTATTAAAAAAGACCCAACATCAAGCCAGGATAAGATCCAGTCCCCTCTCACTGACAGGACTGGATCTTATCTCATCCTAATCCACCATGAGCATTGCACTTTGCAGTATTTAGCTAGTTACAGCAGCAAGAAAAAACTTCCTTTTAACAGGCAGAAACCTCGAGCAGAACCAGACTGAGAAACAGACAGCCATCTGCCTCGACCGAGTTGGGGTTGGAAAGAGGGATAGAGGAGAATAAGAGAGGGAGAGAGAGAGAGAGAGAGAGAGAGAGAGAGAGAGAGAGAGAGAGAGAAAGAGAGAGAGAGAGAGAGAGATGATAGTGATGAGACAGATAGTAGTAGTAGTAACTGTTACCACTGGAGTTTGGAACGTCCACAGCAGCAGGCCGTCTACGGCAGCGACTCAGAGGAACCTATGAAACAAGAGAGCTCAGGGACTCCAGAAAGGATGTTTGTTTGAAACTGCTTATTACTCAACAAAGTTCCAGCATAAGGTACTGGAGCATTGGACTTCAGGGTCCCACAGAACTGAAGAACACCTGCTACCGAAGCGGTTTAAATGCAAGCCCCATATACAGAGGCTATAGCCCTCATAGCAGAGGTCGCTGGTTCAACTCCCGGCCACACCTCTCCCTGCACCTTACCCCCATTCTCTGCTCCCCACGCTTCCTGTCTCTCTTCATCGGTCCTATCTAATAAAGGCAGAAATACCCATAAATAGAACTGTAAAAAAATCCTGCTACTGACCTTATATTTCACTGAAACACAAGCAGATCATTGTTTACATGGTGCTGCAGCATTTTGAGCACACAATAAGCCGGTGACATTTTAAAAATACAATGATCTTAATGACAGACGCACTATGAGAGCCTCACGGCCTCAACCACAGGTACGCTTGCTATGCAGACAGCAGATGAATCGTAATTCTACCAGCCTTCTGACAGAAATATGCTGCTGCGCGTGGGAATCTTCTCTCAATGGAATGTGGCTATGAGGATGAACTCAGGAATCCTAAACATGCAGTTCACCTGAACAGAAGAGCCAGGCAAAAGAGAGATAGACTACAATAGTATATACAAAAGCAGTCTTACAGGGCTCTGTCATCCAACACTTACAGGAGATGGATGGAAACACAAGAACCATGTTTAGCTTCCTACTGATCTGGGGTCACAGCCAAAGGTAGTCATCTGACGGAGCAGTCAGGGGGTCTGTTTCCACTGTTCACTACAGAGGCAACACAGAATATTGACTTTAATGGACTTATTAGCACACATAAGACGAATAATATTTTCTTTGTAGACTTCAAAGGCTGGAAAAAGAGTCAGGTTTCAGGACTCTAACTGTAGGTAACTAATATCTTTGGAGGCACAGGGATGACGCAAGAAAGGGCAGGAATATGGCAACTTTTAAAGTGTTGATACAACAGATGAAATAGAGAACATGTCAAAAGCAAGCAAGAAAGAAACTAGTAAGAAGCTTATGTTACAAAAGATAAAAGGAAACAGAAAGATTGAAGATGCAGATAAGGAAGTATGTAAAACAAAGACAAACAAACAAAGAAGTCATGAAAAGAAAGGTAGAAAAACAAGAGACAGCCAAGTAAAACAACTATTAAAGCATTTTTTATCCTGTTGTTCAGAGATGCCTGAAAAAACAATGGAACTTTAAACTCCATTATGAAATGTCAGAACTTCCAGAAACGTTCAACATTAAATGCAATTGTAAAAATGTTACATCCGGTGAAGTATGACACGATGAAATAATGAAAACCTGCATATAGATTTTTTTTTACAAAATTTGCTAAAAGAACAGGATTAGACAAAATAGTTAAAATTGTAAATAGAAAATCAGTCTCTCTCAAAGCACTAAAGGGGGGGGAATTCTCTCACTTAAACCGCTCTGGGATAGCAATGCACACCAGGCTATGGAAGTTCACTTTATAACATTATATCTCCCTTGTTGTGTCATAATAATCTATCTTAAGAAAACTGTGATAAACTATTAAGTAAAAGAACATTGTAGGAAGCTGGTTTGATAGAAATGAGTGCTCGATTTACGCCAACAAGATACAAGTTAGGGTGGGTGGACTACAGTAGTACGAAATGTATTGTTCATGTCATTTCATTTACTGAGGTCTCTCCTCCCCACATGTTCACTTACATACATCCGCAGTTCCCTTCCCCAAGTCATATCTATCCAATAGCACTGAAAATCACTCTCATTATTAGCCTACTTTTGCTAGTGTCTTTTTTAAATATTGTTCTCTCTTCCCTCAGTTCATTCATTAATTTATTTATTAATTTATACCCTCCACCTCCCCATCAGCCGTTCATCAGCTATGTACAACATTTTGAGCAATATCGCCATCCCCTCCCGCTCTTCATCAGGCCTGGATGACCTTATCAACTATCTCCTCATCACTGCCCAGTCTTCGCTCTTCTGATCAGCTCCATTATCTCATCAACCTGTCATTTTATGTTCCACCACGATCACTGAGGTCCTCGAATGCTTCCCTTTTAAATGTTCCTCATGTGTCCCTCGAAAGTGCCGGCCAGAGAGCCTTCTGTTTTTATGCACCAAAGCTGTGGAACTCTCTTCCTCTGGACACTAAAACGGCGAGTTCTCTGGCTGTTTTTAAAAGTAAACTGAAGACTTATCTTTTTATGCCGGCTTTTAACTTGGAGTCATTTTCTTTTAGCCCTGGACTGCATTATTACCATTATTCTTACCATTATGACCATTGTTTTAGTATCATTTTTATTTATTTTATTTTAGTCTGTCTTATTAGATTTTATCTTATTTTTATATTATTTATTTTTTCTAGTTTTTAACTGATTTTATTGTATTGATTTTATTGTAATGATTTAATTTAATTTAATTTAATGTTTTCAGATATTTCTTGGATTTTAGCATTTTATATTACTTTCCTTTCTACTTTAACTTATTGCTGTTGTTTTCTGTCTCTCTGTTCTTTTGTGAAGCACTTGTGGCTGCATGCTTCGAATGTATAAAAGGTGTTATATAAATAAAAGTTGAGTTGAGATGAGCCTCAGATGACATCAGCAAACACCTCCACCACCACTGTTAGCTTTTACTGCCACTCAGAGCAGACACCCTTCAATCATCCTATCGCCCTGTAGAGTTCAAGCCCCAAAGACTCTGGCAATAGGTCAATAAACACAATCTTTGTAAAATAAATATTACCTTCATGAACTTGTCTCTCCTGATTAAAATAAATGTGTGAATCGCTACACAGATGTGTGGGTGGCCACAGAAATTTGCAGATCTTGAAAAGAGCTGGAGCAAGATTCATATTTAAACAGCCAGTTGAGAGGTTCACCTCAGTTGTAACTGTTGACCTGTGTGTATTTTCAGCTCTTAGGAAAAAAACACCAATTACTTTATCAACCATTAGCAGCTTTCGATGACTATGTATTATAAGCTAGTCAGTAACAATGTGCCCATTTAGAAACTGGTCCTCTTATTTGTAGATCTGTGTACATACAGTATGTCTCTATGCACAATTGTAGATATGTGTACACATTGGTCGACCTGTGTTCACATTTGTAGATCTGTGTATAGATCACTGTATGTATCTGTTGATCTGTTTTTGCATGCACTAATAGTATTGCCTCAATAATTGTTCCATATGAGATCCAGTGGTTATGGGATATTGTTTTAGCTCAGTTAGTAGTGTAGGCGCCCCATGAATAGAGGTTACAATTCTCACACAGCAGCCCCAGGCTTCACCCTGGATCTCTGCCCTTTTTCATGCGTTATTTACCAGTGCCTCCTTTCATTATTTTTGACTTTCTTTTTTTGTCTGTTTAATTAAAGCAAAAAATTACAAAATATTATTTTACTTGAAGTGTAAACATTTAAAAGATACTGTGATAATACGTGTCACAGGTTAATGAAACACCAAGCAAAGATAGTAGGAAACAACAGAACAAATAACCAGACCTGAGTGAGTCAGGATCTTGACCAGATCTACTGTTAGTCAGGGAATAATCCTCAGAGTCTTTGTTAATGGAAGCTGGTTAGGTGGACAGAAAGGGTTGAGAAAAAGACCAACATATAAAAAGATACTAACTGGAGTGTAATTAAGGTCTCCTATCTGCAGGGACGAATATGTATATATTTGTATTCATGTGTATCCTTTGTATGGCTAATGAGATTTGCTTGGACATGTTAGTAATCAGGTGTGTGTGTTTTCCTGTATGTGGGTAATGGAGGGGGATGAGGGGGGTGGGGATCAGACTGGTCGGGGTCTCAGTCTCAGTGCAGCAGTGACTTTATTAAACAAACCTGATGGTCGGAATTTATTTTCTGTAGCCCCTCTTTCCCCACTCCACCTGCTGTCTGGGAATGTTCACCAGCTGTGGGAACACACACACACACACACACACACACACACACACACACACACACACAAACACACACATGTTGGATCTGTTATGATAATCAAAAGGGTTTGTGCATTAACAGTCAGACAAACCTTTAATGAGAGATTATGTAAAATCTAAAGTTCAACTTTAACCTCCTCCAAAATAATTCCCAGGATGATTTGTCTTTTTCTTGTAAAAGCAGAAAACCATTAAAGTTGTTCGTTAATTTTGCAAAGCTTCTGAGAGAAAGCATCTATGTCTTTTTATGTTGTCTTCTATCTTCAAAATATGGATAGAACGCAAGTTCATAAAGGATTAAACATAACACTTTTATATTCAACATTTATATTTACATTTATATTTACATTCGTATTTAACATTTAACATTTAGATTTCACATTTGACATTTAGATTTAGCCTTTCAATTTAATGGGGATTTTAACTTGAATATATTTGCTACAACGAATATAAAGTGGGAAAAGATCACACATTTTGCTCTCAATATGATAAAAAAAAAGTGACTTTTAAAAATTCACCCTATGTTTTTATGACGATTTGGAGCTAAATGTGAAGAAATGTTATTATTTTCAGTGTGCACAACTTTGCAAACGGTGCCCCATACACATGTTAAGGACAGAATCAGATTATAGAGGTACCCCTTCCTCCACAGGGAAGACACTATAATCAACACAAACCAAAATTTCTCACATGAACTGTTTATGAAAATATACTGGTTTTAGAGCTAACGTGAGCATGTCTAAAGTATGATGGATTGCCCCTGTGCCACCACCCCCAAAACAAAAACTGATTGCATATTTAATCACACAATTTTGCCAAGGAACCTTTACAGTGAGGTCCAGTCTTACACAGCAGTAGCAGATAACAGGCTACACTGTATTAATGTTGTTTTCCCAGCACTGCTTGTATATTCAGCGAGTAGTTGCCTGAAGAGCAGTAAAAGCAAACACATTCCTGTGCAGTTATAACAGGTGTGTGCTGCTACTGGTGGCTTGGTAGGAAAGCCAGCGCCTCCACAGCAGTAATATAACCTACAAACACTGGTAGCATGTTTATTTACCATCAGGAGGCTGTGACTTAACTGGAGACATTGGCTCTTTGATCACAGCGCCACACCACCTCATAGTGCTCTCGGAGCTTGTGGGAATATTATGTTTACACAAATCCTCGCCAGTGTGTTCTGAACAGACTCATTTCAAATCCCAGGTTTGAGATGTGTATTTTTGATCTCTTACTCAGAGAGAGGTTCTCACTTAATATTGCAGGGATTCAAATGAATCAGGAAGTGACAAATAAAGAAAATAAAATGAAAATGCTGTATGTATTTTGGCAGCTTGTATATTAAAGCAAGATAACTATGCCACCTGCCTTTATCCATTAGTATGCAGATAAAACTGATCCTATCAAACAAATTGAGCTTAGGGTTTGTTGAAATGTGCTTTACATATAAAACTGGATTAACTCATCAACCCCATTCATGAGGTTGGGATCCACTATGAACTTTTTGTGCTTTTAGTCAATTGGCACTTCATCACCAAAACTGACAAATACATGAGATGATTTGAAATCCATACAACTTCAAGTTTACTCTTTTGGTATTATTTTAAAACATATCTCACAGTCAATACATTGTTAAGCAGTGCCCTCAGGGTTTCTCTTCATTGGATTGAAATAACAAATGTTCCCTTTGGATGCCCCTCTAGAGAATTCAATGTAAAAAAAAAAGTGGCCTCTCTATGACTTTAAGTGAGTAAACAATGGGAAAATGTGCCCTCTAATGCCTTTTTATGAAACTTCACATGGAAAGGGTCCTTTGGATGCTCATCTAATGAACACAATGTGAAAAAGTGCCCTCTGGATGCCCTGGTGGGTAATTATATTATGGTATGTCAATCGTGTAATATAATCAATAATATAGAAATATATGAATAGTTTTGTGTTTTCCTTTTTCATTCAATTTCCTCCACAATTGGTCACAAAAATATTCACCACAATGCAGGGAACAAAGTGTTAGATGATTGAACTGTTCAGGGGTAGGTGCCCCAGACCCCCCGCTTGTTACCTCTGCCTCAATCCATCTAAATTAACCCTAAGCTGGGAGTACCAGGGGTTTGAAAGGAGATGCCCTTTTTTTAGGTTTTCACCCCTGCACCTCAAACAGCCTGAGTACACCACTGTGTACATATACCTACATGTGATCAGCGTTACTGTAAACATGTGCCAACAAGGTCTAACAATGTATCCTTTCAAGCATGTGCACAGCAGCATCATGAACCTTTTGATTCCATTTGACACAGTGCCAAGAAGGACAGACACCTTAAACTTTAGATTTGTCTCAGGTGAACCATGGCAGAGCTGTACTCACGCGACCTGTTCTAACCTGTGGACTGAAGTGCTTTGCACTGTCATTTAAAGGTAGGAAAATTATAGCACCAAGATTCCATTGTTAGCTGTTAGATGTCTCACTACATCAGCTCAGTAGTTCATTCAGCAGCTGTTTTTGTATCATGACATTAAACATTGCACTTGAGTACCACAACAAGTTATGCAAATATGCCTATTCTCAGCTGGATGGTTGGTCTGACCCTGGGTAAATAAAAAACTGAAAAAACACAAGACAAACATTTAAGCTAATTGTAGATTAGCTGGAACAACATTGTTTACATAGTTTTTACCATCTTTGCCATTCTTCAAAGTTGAAGGGAGTTGATATGGGCCATTTGTAAAGTTGTGCACACTGAAAAGAATTACAATTCTCCACATTTAGCTCCAAAACGTCATAAAAACATACCGTGAATTTTTAAAAGTCACTTTTTTTATCGCATTTAGAGCAATATTTGTGATTTCTTCACATTCAATTTGTTGTGAAAAATAGACTTTAGTTACAATCACTGTTAAATCCAAATGCTAAACCTAAATCTAAATGTTAAATGTTAAATCTAAATCTAAATGTTAAATCTAATTGTTAAATATAAATATAAATGTTAAATCAAAATGTTAAATGTTGCTCTGCATTCCTAAATATTTAGCTAATATGCAAATTCACACTGCCGCCTAGCGGAAATACCAAAATAAAAGCTTCATAAAGAGATAGAGACTTAGCATTAGCAACTTAGCTTGTCCGTAACATAGACTGGGTCAGTACTGTCTCTGAGCGTTGTGAAATCTCTTAATGGCCAACAAACTGCTTTTCCAACATTTTTACGGCGGGCAGTCTGGCTAGTAACCTGTAGGAGTCAGTACTGACAGACAATAGATGGTATATCTGTATTGCTTTGGATATCCATTAAAGGAAAAAATGCCCCAAAAAATAACTTTAAAAATATATATATATGTTTTTCACAACAAAATTAAATGTGAAGAAGAGCACAAATATTGCTCTAAATGTGATAAAAAAGTGACTTTTAAAAATTCACATTACGTTTTTATGACGTTTTTCAGCTACATGTGAAGAATTGTTGCTGTTATTTTCAGTGTGCACAACTTTACAAACGGTGCCCCATAAGCTGAGTTGAATTTTATTCATGGCACACTTTACTTTATGTGTGGTTTGCAGGAAAATGATTATTTCTTGACGACGATAGTGCAGGTCCAGCCCAGACGTGAGTGTGTTCCACCATCAGTGTTGAGGAATGTCTGTGGGTGCCACAGGTCTAAACACTGCCCACTCTCTGCGGTGTGGAAGGGCTTACACTTCCATTACAGGATATGTGTGTCTGGCACGTAGTTCCTTCTGTGTGGATGTCTGCTTGTGGCATTATTGCCAACTGCCTACCCACTATTGCTGTCTGGTGTAGGGCATGAGTCATAACATACACAAACACAAGTTTTCACACACACATAAGTGCTGCTTCTAGGACAGTGCAATCGATGCACATCAATCTCACTGTATTATGTGTGTTACTCTGGTGAAAAGCTGTTAGACGTTGTGATGCTTAACTGCAACAAAACAAGTGACCAAACATTCAAAGAGTCTCATTTAAACAGTAACTAACAGATGGAAAAATACACACATTTTGACAGATGTAGTTGGATGTTATCCCGGTTGCTTTGCCAACCATCCGTAGAGCATTGGTATGTTGATTCTGAAACATCAGTGTTACTATGATGAACAAATTAAACCATTTTAGACATGGACCACAGTCTCAATGACCGTGACTCATTTTTGTGGGTTTAGCAACATTCCATCTGCGTTAAAGAAAACAGTTTACTGTCAATATACAGTATGTTCTTAAACAAAGCATGGTTTGATCTGTCACAGCATCACATGTTCATAATAAAGGTATTTTTTTTAATACAATTGTGAGCAACTAATGCTTGATACTTGTTGCCACTTTTCCAGTTCAGTTTCCAGACAGTTATCAGATTGTTGTAACCGATTCAAACAAGACCAATTGCACATGGAAATATAATCCAACGTCAGACTTTCAACTTTTCAAAGGAAAGTCAAAGAGTATTTGTATTCATGACATCGCAAAGCATCCGCAGCAGTGTCTTTAGGGCAAATGTGGAACCAGAAGTCAAGAATCAACACGCTTCCTGTCTGCTGTGCTGTGGGCTAAGCCTAACCCACTAGCAAGTTGGTAATAACACTCAGTATCTTCGCTTCACTGTGAATTAGCTTCAGTGCCCTTAAATGCAACACGGGACTCCTCAGTATAAGGAGAGGAACTGGTTGGTACATAAAAATACTGGCAAAAGACACATTTTGAAACATTTCCAGCGGACTTCAGTAATGTCCGAGGTTCGATTGGGAGTAAATGATAATCCAAACCTACACATCTTACCTAGTGGAAGGCAAAGGTAGGTTTTGAGTTTGTTTTAAAATTAAAGAAGTGAGTCAGAGTAACGGATGTTTAGTGTTTTATGTGCCTTCACTCCGCTTTTAACTTTTGAATGAATGAATGAATCAATCAATCTTTATTTGTATAGCGCCAGATCACAACAAAAGTTATCTCCAGACGCTTTTACAAACAGAGCAGGTCTAGACCGTACTTTATGTTAAATTATTAACAAAGACCCAACCTCAAGAAAGGATAAGATCCAGTCCCCTCTTACTGACAGGACCTGATCTTATCTCATCTTAATCCACCATGAACATTGCACCTTACAGTATTTAGCTAGTTACAGCGGCAAGGAAAAACTTCCTTTTAACAGGCAGAAACCTCGGGCAGAACCAGACTCATGTTATATACCCATTTGCTTCGACCGAGTTGGGGTTGGAAAGAGGGATAGAGAAGAATATGAGAGAGAGAGAGAGTGAGAGAGAGAGAGAGAGAGAGAGAGAGAGAGAGAGAGAGAGATGATGGTGATGAGATGGATAATAGTAGTAGTAGTATTAGTAATAATAATAATAATACATTTTATTTATAACACACTTTTCATTTACAGAAATCTCAAAGTGCTAAGTACTAGTAGTAGCTCTTGCCGCTGGAGTCCGGCCTGCCATGCCAGCTATAGTCTGGAACGTCCACAGCATCAAGCCATCTATGGCAGAAACTCAGAGGAACCGTGAAGACATTTATATTTTATATATCTATACATTTATGATGCCACTATTCTTTGTATGTTTTGCATTTGAAAAGTGAATAGTTACATTGATCACATATGATTGGTGTGGAAATGACATACTCACACCATGGTGGCCACGTTTTGTCAGAACCAGTGCTTCTGTTTTAACTTGTCATGTATGACTTATAAGTGAGTATTTTCAGGTCCTCTGTGCTTCCCTGACGGAGGAGTTTCCTCTCCGATCTGTCTTTCCCATGGTTCCAGAATCCATTTAGCCCTCCACACTTCCTATACTGTCACCAGAGTGTGGTTTTAGTGAGAGCTGTTTTTTGTTCTCTTACCATGCTTTGTGGTTTGGCTGAACAACAGTGCCATTTTTATACACTGCTCAAAGAGAAGGAACAAGAGAATGAGGCGAGATGAATTTGAAGAGGAGAAGAGGGAGGAAGGACAGAAATGGATGAAGGAGATGGTGTGGGAGCCTTTGTGTTGTATTGACATGTATATTTGGGAATGTATGTGACTGTATGAGAATCTGCAAGAGCTATTATTATCCCTGCTGTTTAATTAATTTCAGAATTGGAGCCTCATAGAGTATACTTTAAGATATCTGTGTATTCAGTTAGACCACATGAGAATTCAAAAGTTTTATACATATTCTTAGTAAACATATGCTACTGTGAATTCTACAGATTTACAGACTAATAGATTAAAAACAGAGTATTTTAAAAGACAGTTCAATTCTTTGGGGTTTTTGTATATATACACTACCAGCCAAAAGTTTGGAAACACCTTCTCATTCAAAGTTTTTTATTTATTTTAACTATTATAAACACTGTAGATTGATACTGAATGCATCACAACTATGAAAGAACATATATGGAATTATTTAATTAACAAAAAAGTGTTAAACAAACCAGAATATGTTTTATATTTTAGATTCTTTAAAGAAGCCCCCTTTTACCTTGATGACAGATTTGCATACAGTGGGGAAAATAAGTATTTGATACACCGCCGATTTAGCAAGTTTTACCACTTACAAAGAATGGAGAGGTCTGTAATATTTTATCGTAGGCACACTTCAAATGTGAGAGACAGTATCTAAAAAGAAAATTAAGAAAATCACATTGTATGATTTGTGAATAATTAATTTGCATTTTATTGCATGGAATAAGTATTTACTTACAATACTTACAATACACTCACCAACATTAATATTTGGATCAGACTTTTTGTTTTTATTGGTTAAATTATGTGGTAAAATGTGACCATTCTGCAGTTCTTAATAGACTAGCCTCTTTTTCGGTTCTCCATTCAGTTTCTAAGTAAAGGGGCTGATGGTATCTCCTGTGGGTAACACTCTTGCTTTTGACATGTACCTCATACAGCCCCACTTCAAAAAGAGAGCTATCCCTTTAAGGTTTAATCTCATAATGCCTCAAATTTGTGAATATAAAATAAACTTGCAAGAGTCTAAACTTGAATTAAGTTGTCAGACTGAATCACATTTGTTGTGTTCTGATTTTAGGTAGATATACAGTAATTTGCTACAATCTGTCTTTATTAACAGCTAAAACACTCCTACACAAATCTAGTCTGGCTCTCAAGTCAACAGAGGAGAACAAACACACTCATAACGTTTTGTTTACAGTGCTCACCTGAGATGACTCACCTGGTATAACCTCCAAGTAGTTCTCCTTCTGTCAGCCAGCTGTCATGGAACAGATTACTTGAAGATTCCCTTACCTGACACATAGTGCAGGTATTTTGGTCTGCAGCTGGCACGGTAATCCCTCTGTGTCTGGCTCACATCTGTTCACAAACACTGCTATTACATAACAAGAGACAAACATTTGCCATTTAGTGAATTACTTTAATTCGATGCATTTTACAGTTAAGACTGAGGACTTAAATGAGATGTATGAAGTGATGAGTCAACCACGAAGAAGATAGCCCAATCATCAATATGAGTGCTGATGCAAAGAGTATATCAAAGAAATGGACCAGTGACTGTGGAATTTTTTTTCAGTACTTGTGCAACTGCAAAAGTAAAAGCTATAATCTAGTTTTGTTCTTTAAGTTTGTAAAGAGAGTTTCAAAGATTTAAAGGTATGTATTTACTGTATGCTACCTCATTTTAAGGGAGTAGCTGCAAGATATGCACCTGTTAACACATGTTTATGTGATTCCCTGCACAGTGGGAATGTGTGAAAGGGAATGAATAACACATGTGGGGGTAAGCAAGAGGAGATGAAAGTTACAGAGGAGTGACATTGAGTCTTATAAAAAAGTTTTAAGTGAAAAAATCTGAATCAAAGTAAAAGCAAGGGGGAATAAAACAACACACACAATGCAACTCAATTCCCCATGAGATCAGTGAACTGGTGGGGCAAATTTCAGCACACACATCATTCACAGAACAGATAAAGAAGGAAGGGTGTGTTCAGAATCAGGAGTGTGTGTGCGAGTATGTTTGTGTGTGTGAGAGAGTGTGTTTCTGTGTGTATGTCTATCAATCAACCAATCAATCACCAATCTTTATTTATGAAGCAGCAATTCACAACAAATGTTAGCAGGTCTATACCCTGCCCTATGTTATATAATTAACAATGATGGGAAACCTATGAGACAAGGGAGCTCAGCTACTTCCAGGAAGATATATGGTTAATAACTTTAATAGGACATAAAGATTTAAAGGTAGTGACATGCACAGAGATAGAGGAGAGAAAAGGAAAGTGGGAAGTAAACTGAAAAAGATGCCCTTTTTTGATATGCAGCAGTGTGAAACTGCAGCTGTGTGTGTTTTATTGTTGACCACTATGGGCATGTGGTCTCTTTTACAGCTGATAATATTAGTTTGGTGTGCAAACCAGAGAGATTTATGAAGATGTATTTATGGTAAGACTGAATAGTTTTTTGGCTTGTTTTACACAGGGACGTTTGAGTAGGAGTTGTGCAATGGTCCAGTCAAAAGAACATTTGGTTTGGCAGCATGTTCGAGGCCAAAATGAAAGGCCTGATAACTTTGGCTCTAAACCCGATAATGGACTGTGTTAAAAGAACGGTTTTTGTGACAATACTGTTAAATTATGTTATTGAGTGCCTGAGACCACTGACTGTAAAACTGCCCAGATTGATTTTTATAAGTCAAGTGTTTTTTGCACTGAAGGGCTACATAGCCAGTTAATTCATTTTCAAATGTTGAACACCCAATATATTGGTTTTCTTCCATATTTGACAGCCTCATGCAATACATTCTAATTTGAAGTCCTGGAAACGACACACACCGCAATTCAAAAAAGACGATCATTACAGCAGAATTAAACATGTTTACAGCCTGGTACAAAAGACGAGTGTAGTCTGTATAGCTCATTTCTGGATCCGTGCACACTGTACGGGGTTACATTTTTTCAGAATGCAGCTGTTTCGAAGATGTCTAGATTAAGAGTTTTCCATTATAAGAGGCACAGCTGACTTGATTGACAGGCGGGAACACTGTAGCTGTTGGCGAGGAGGCTCAAAGTCCGCCTCTTTACCTCTAGCTTGACAGAAGTTAGGTCCAGTTCAGCATTTCCAATATGGCTCCCGCCGACTATTAGCTTCAAAACAGCGCTTCAGAAACAGATGGGTGACGTCACGGATACTACGTCCATTAATTATTCAATCTATGATCTCACACGGTTCACACAGTTACTGTGGCAATTGCAACATGTTTGTGGCTTTTTAGTTGGTTTCTTTTTGGCAGTCTCTCTCCTTCTCTCAGAGATATGGTCGGCTCCTCCCACACCTGCACCTTCACATCTGCACCTGATCTCTGCAACCACCACCTGCATTTAAGCCCTGCTGGGAGGCTTCTTCAGTGCCAAATTATTCCCGAATCTGAAGTGGTATCTTGGCCTGTTCTCTCATGTTCGCTATCGAGTGTTCCAGCTTTGTGCTTTTTACCTGTGACTAACCCTGCTGTCTCTGTTCTTCCAGTGCCTACACAAGCCCCTAGTGCTTTTTCCCTATCGCTGCCACACTGCCTCACTTTCTACCTGGATTTATTCACCAGCCTCCACCTCAAGTCCTCACGCCTCGGACCCTGGATCCCTTCCCCGCTCCCTTTGTTCCATTCAATAAATTAACTGAACTGTGTCCTCTGCCTCCGGCTGTGCTTTTGCGTCCACACTGTTACATCTGGTTTTCTAACCGTCACAGTTACACAGCACTGTAACATTAACAATCAATTCACTTTCGACGAGCCAGTCGCATTCAGAAAGGAGCCATCAATGACTGTCAGCCATCCACAAACTGAAAAGATTTTATTTTGCCCCCAGGCTTCTCCTGTTGCTGTATCAAAGCATGATGCTATCCATCCTCCTGTACTGTTCCACCTGCTTCTACAACATGTTATCTGTTAAAAACAAGGCCAAACTCAAACGCATAACCACCAGAGCTTCTAAAATTGTCGGTCTCCCCACACCAAACCTCGCAGATTTGAACAACAGGGCCATTACACGCACTGCAACCTCAATAGAACAGGACATCACACATCCACTAAACACCTACCTCATCCCACTCCCCTCAGGACGCAGAGACAGGGCACTGAGGTGTAGTAGGGCTCGCCTTGATCCCTGAACAAAAGGCCTTGTAGAATGGCCCAGTGCAGACTTTGTTTGAATGTTGATGTTTGTGTTTTAGTTTGTTGGTGTTGCAGTGTATGTCTATACAGTGTATGTTCTATTATGTGATGTCTATGTCTGTGGAACACAGAAGGTGCTGTGGAAAACAATTTCCTCAAGAGGGCAATAAATAAGTCTGAAGTCTAAAAGTTGTCTGGATCAATGGACCCAGATAATAGAGAGAAAGAAACCAAAAGGGGTATGAATGTTACCTCTCTTTTTTTGCCTCCATCTGATATTATTTTTTCTCATCCAGATCCACTGACTTGTCTTAACTGCTGTGTCTTACATTTTTGCAAATTCTGTCCAAAAAATTGCAAATTCTCCAATTAAAGAGATAGTTTATCATGCTACTTACCCTCTACATCCTACTTCTACTTGACAAACCCCAAAATTCCAACCTTGCTGTTCTGTTCCTGCTGCCAACTCTTGTGTGTGTCTAAGGACTTCAAAGGAAGTCTAATAATCGTACTATTATTTTATTCAGACATCAGCAAAGAAAAATAAAACACTGAGAGATAAACTGAAAGACGACAACCTTGGCTCCTGAAGACACCCTAAATCCCTATGATTTCACCAGTAAATCAACAAAAGCATCTCACTGGAAAGCATTGCTGAATGAAGGTGATGAAAGACATATATGCGATAAATTGTTTAGTCATGTCACACATTTCACAGAGCAAATGAGCCATGACAGCAAGAGTGTCTAAGAGTTGGGCTGATTACAATCACTCTCCTTTGACTCTGTGTGCTTGCGCTGGTAAGATGGGTGTTCTGAAGTTAAACAAAATGCTAATTTGCGGTCTACCCAGGTGTCTTTTTTTTTTTTTTTTTTTTAAGTTATATTTTTGGCCTTTTTGCCTTTAATGGACAAGACAGCTGAAGAGAGACAGGAAATGTGGGGAGTAGAGAGCAGGGAAGGACATGCAGGAAATGGTCGACCGGCCGGGAATCGAGCCGGCGACCTCTGCGACGAGGACTGTAGCCTGTGGGGCGCTTAGACCGCTAGGCCACCAGCGCCTTGATGTTTTATTTTCTTAAGATACTTTTGCTCTTTACTTTCCTTCCAATTTGCCTCAAGTGTTTGAAGGCGACTCCTTAATGAAAATTATTTCTAGACTCTTCCTGCTGTAGTAACGAAGAAATATTGAGGTCAGCCAATGCCCTGTAAATATTTGACAGGATAAGATCAAGTCTCCTCTTACAGACAAGACTCAGTTTTATCTCATCTTAATAAGATAAGATAAGATAAGATAAGATAAGATATACTTTATTTGTCCCCTGTTGGGGGAAATTCTTTTGTTACAGCAGCTTACAACACGGGACAGGGGAATACAACAATGTCCTAACATAGTTAAAAAATATAATAACAGTAATAATAGCAATGACAAGGGTAAAATAAAATAAAATAAAATAAAATAAAATAAAATGAATAAAATAAAATAAAATAAAATAAAATAAAATAAAATAAAATAAAATAAAATATGGCAACTGTTACAGATTCACCATGAGACTTGCATCTCGCAGTATTTAGCTAGTTACAGAGGCAAGGAAAAACTTCCTGCAGGTAAAAGCCTCGAGCAGAACCAGACTTAGGTTATACAGCCATCTGCCTCAGTGACATGATACGATACAATACTACACCATACAGTACAATATGACAGGTTCTTAATGAAGCCTTTTTACAGCAGACTGCTGCATGCCAATACCATCGTTGCATAAAAGGGAGATGATTAAGTATCCCAGTACTAACTTACGGTAAATGGACTGTACTTATATAGAGATTTATGTAGCTTTTACAGTCACCCTTTCACACCACGTTTACACACTGATTGTAGAGGCTGCTAATGTCAAGTACCCTTTTGATTTTAACCGATTCAGTTCACTTCAATTGCGAACACCACTGGCTATGCCTCTGGGAGCAATTTGAGGTTCAGTGTCTAGCCCAAGGACACCTCAGCATATGGGCTGCAGGAGCTGGGTTTGAACTGCTAGCCATATGATTAAGAAAAGACCCACTCTATTGCTGAGCCACAGCCGCCACACACCTCACTTCACCCTGTTTGTATTGTTTCAGCCATTGAATAAAATACTAAGAACACATCCTTAGAACGCATACAAGCTACACAATTGGCTTCTTTCAGAATTTTTCACAGTCAAACAATGGCCACTATTCATCCTCATCAGAGAACAGTGTTGTTGATTAACCAGTGCTGCTTTTAAAACCTCTCTGGATGTTGACACAAAGAAAACTGTACATGTTGGGGAGGATCTAAGAAAACTGGCCAACTGCCAAAACACACAAACATGAAGCAGATTGAACGATGTTTTTTTTTTGCCTTACAATTACAGTCCACATCATCAGATTTGCACTTAATTCAGTCTTACTAGAGACTTGTATGCCTTTCAAAATAAAGGGTTATGTTTTAACGTTTTATTTTAGGCATTTTCGCCTTTATTGGTAGGACAGCTGTAGAGAGACAAGAAAGGTGGGGGACAGAGAGTGGGGGAAGACATGCATCAAATGGCAGAGGCCAGGAATGAAACCAGTGACCACTGAGATGAGGACTATAGCCTCTGTAAAAGGGTTATTTTTAAAATCAATTTATTTGTACAAATCTGTCCAAAATTTTGAACTGAATTTTGTTCAAAATGCAGATGAAACAAAAAGGTAGTTTGTTCTATTCATGAGTCAAACAGATATAAAACATCTGGATACATCTCCATGCTGTCCGTGTCTGTTTTGTTTCAGCTCTGTGCTCTAGTGTTTGTCAAGTAGGCTACCTCATGGGCAGGTCAGGCATTAATCAGAAATCATGAGGCGGTCACCCTCCTTAGAATAGACACTTATTAGTCAGTTTCAAGAGTCAATCTTTAATCTTCTTGTGTTTATGTTTGAGTGTGTGTCACCAGATCTCCTGCTTCAATGAACTCACTGAATGATGTTTACATGCCACCTATCAGTTCTACAGTTGTAATGCTTTTTTGTCTGTAGGCAATTTAAATGAAAGCTGGCTGCTCCTGAAAACAGCTTATTAAAGCTCTGATTGAGTCGCTGCCGTGAACGTCCTGCTGCTGTGGACGTTCAAGACTCCATCTACTACAGACATGCCGGACGCCAGCGGAAACAGCTACTACTACTATCCTTCTCATCAGTATCATCACTCTCTCTCTCGCGCTTTTTCTCCTCTATCCCTCTTTCCAACCCCAACTTGGTCGAACGTTTGCATGATATCCAGCATAAAGCTGTAATTATCTTGCAGATTTGACTGTGCTTGCTTAACGTAAACTTAATGTCATCCTCTATGATTTTTGACATAAAACATGATCCAGTGGAGCTTTTGTGGAGGATTTTCATTTGATATTTCTAGTTACAGGAACTGAAACTGCATAATAACTGGCCTTGAGGAAATTACTTAAAGATTATTTTTGTCCGCACCACATGTGGGGTCCCCCAGACCTCCTCCTTTTGCTAAGTCTGTGTGTGTACGAGTCTATTTTTGTCATTGTGTGGATGTCATTATGTGGTATGGTTACTCTATTTTTACCCCCCGACGAAAACCCTTTAACAACCCCCCGACCCCCACCCCTGTCTTTTATGATACATGGTCATGGATGTAGACTGTAGTTAAAATGCTAGCAGATTTTTATTCAAAATCACGCACCACATTGAAGCAAAATAATGTTTAACAATCAAAAATGTAATAAACAAGCAAAAACCGGTTATTTAAAATAGAACTATTTGTTGTCAAAAATATAACTTTTCAAAAGAAGTGGTTGTTTCATGCATGCATGGTTTTAATTTGGATTATCACTTGTGAATTGGATATTTGCAGCTTGTTTTGTACATGATCCAGGTGGAGTTTCATTTTAGCAACTTGTAAACTGGATTGCTGTACTCTTTCATAGAAAAGAAACAATCAATTAATCAATCTTTTTTAGTTCAGTGCTAAATCATAAAAAACAGTATCTCAATAGGCTTTTACAAACATAGCAGGTCTAGACTGTATTCCATGTTAAATTATTAACAAAGACCCAACATCAAGACAGGATAAGATCCGGTCCCCCCTTACTGGCAGGACTCAATCTTATAACATCTGAATTCACCTTGAGCATCGCACCTCGCTGTATTTAGCTAGTTACAGAGGCAAGGAAAAACTTCCTTTAACAGGCAGAAACCTCGAGCAGAACCAGACTTATGTTAGACAGCCATGTGCTTCGACCGAGTTAGGGTTGGAAAGAGAGAGAGAGGAGAATAAGAGAGAGAGAGATGATGATGGTTATGAGAGTGGTACAAGATGTAGTAGTTGTTGCCACTCAAGTACGGCAAGTCTATAGCAGCTGGAGTCCGGAATGTCCAAAGCAGCAGGCCATCTACAGCAGCGACTCAAGGAACCTACAAGATAATGGACATCAGGTACTCCAGAAAGGTCTATGGTTAGTAACTTTAATTGGACAGGGAGAGTTAAAGTAAGTGATGGGGGGAGGAAGGATCCCAGTGTGTCAGTGTGCAAGTTTACCCAGCAGTCTAAGCCTATAGCAGCATAACTAAGAGCTGGTCAAAGCCTGAGCCAGCTCTAACTATAAGCGTCATCAAAAAGGAAAGTTTTAAGCCTCATCTCAAAAGTAGAAAGGGTGTCTACCTCCTGGACCCTGACTGGTAGATGATTCCAAAGGAGAAGGGCCTGATAACTGAAGGTTCTACCTCCCATACTGCTTTTAGAGACTTCAGGTACGACAAGCAGGCCTGCATGCTGGGAGCATAGCGTTCTTGTGAGGTAACCTACAACTCTATCAGACTTGGAATATCTGCAGGTGTTTATGGTATGAGTACAATAGTGTGTGTGTGTGTGTGCGTGTGTGCGTGAGTGTCTCTATGCTCAGCACAAATGCGTTAATTATAGTTGTTTGGATAAATGGTGGTACTTAAAACTGACACTAAAGCTTTCCCCTCTTGTTATATGTTACATCAGGTTTCTGTGTCTAAGCCCCCAGAGATGAACCTGTCAAACGGTAACCCACTGTATTGCTGCATATATGGGACTCTAATTGTAGAGCTCTCAACAAAACTTATTTACATCCAAAGTTGAAACTAATGGATAAGTTTCAGTACTTTTTCAAAGAAGTACAGAAAACCTTTAAATTATTACCCTCTAAGTGAACCCAAAGTAGTGGACAACCTTTTCAGGGCAAAAGATAGACCTGAAACAACAGAGTTCCTGTAACCTCTGTCAAAATAGTTTACAAGACATTTCAAGAGCAAATAAGGGGTTATCTTTATCCCCAAGCATGTGATGCCAAAATAAAAGTAGTTTCTCAGGACCTGACAAACATTCAGCTAGGTAGGCAGCAAGATTATCCCCTGTAAATATCAACAGTAAGCCATGTTTATTGTGGACTTCCTTTACTTTCTTTGTATCCATCCTGATATAGAACTCTTTTTTTGAGAATATTAAAGATCGAAATCAGTTTTAACACTGTGGCAGGTCATTTGAGGACAGGTGCAAAGTACCTTTAGTGCTCGAATAACCTGCTTGTTGTGGTGAGCTGCTGGAGTGTGTTTCCATCATGATAGCTGAGGTGAAGTATGAGGAGCTGGGGCTTAATGATGGAGTCTAAAACAGCCACATAACTCGCATATCAGCTTCAAAGAACAAAGTGAAAGAAGGTATTTCTGCAGGAAAACGGAAACAACTCCTCAAGCTATAGTTAAGTTTATGTATGTATGTGTGTGTACTGACTTGTCTTCCTGTATGCAAATACACTGTGAATACATACTGTATATACTTATACCTAAAGAGGTGCATGTTTAGATGATAACAGCTGCAACTTCGGTGTGTGTAAACCTTGCTCAAAGTTAATATTTCAGTATTTTTAGACCTGTCACTTCAACACATTGCATTGATGGTAAATTAGAATACATCTATAGTTTGATTCATTTAATGGGGAACTTCCACCAGATCTGTGTTCAGTTCTGTCTCCGCTCTGCCATGGCAGCTTCAATGTGTGTGCTACCACTGGCTCTGCTGGGTTGCATTTCTGCTCTATCTCACCTCCGACAATCCATAGCCCTCCACAGCAGATATGCAAGACTTCTTTTTCTGCCAGATGCAGGAGCATCAATCGGCACAGGGCAGATCCAGCAAGACAGGAAGTAAGACACTGAAACAACATCAAAACATCAGGTTAATTTTCAGAATAAAACATTCGTCTGTTGATACGGTATTCTGCTTAACAACAACAACAAACTGTCACAAACACACACATACACACACCTCATATGGATGAATATTAGTGGGTTTAAGCATGCACATGTATGTGTATATGTACAGTATGTGTGAGCGTGTTAACAACAAAAAAAATGACTTTGATGTCACAGCTTTTGTTTACACATTAAGAGTTTCCATCTGTTAGTATGTATTTGTGTTGCTTAGTAACAAGCACCAGGTCAAACAACTGTCATACGTGCAGTGTAGTCTGCAATGACGATACACTGTGATCCCAAGCATGAGTAACAGTGCTACCTCTATGTAATTAAACCACATGAAAGGCTTGGCTGCTTTTCGACACATCAGTGGAATTTTTATTTTTATTTTTTTTCCTTGTTAGAGGCGCCTCTGCTCATTATTTAATAACCAATTAAACTGTCATCTTTGCAGTCTGCGTGATGTAGGACTGCAGGTTACTGGTGAGGAGTTGAGTCCTGGCATGTCCTCACAGCAAAGTCAGCCTTGGAAGAGGACAATTAAGCAGAGGGTTTACAATGCTGCCGAGCACCTTTCTGTCTCACACACACACACACACACACACACACACACACACACACACACACACACACACACACACCCACACACAAGCCACCCCCTTCTCCTCCGAAGTATGCAATAGTGAAGTTGTACATTTTTCAGAAGATAAAGTTAATTGTGCTTCATTTCAACAGGGTTGTGAAATGACTGAGAATGTAATGCACCAAGCTATTTTGACTTTATAGCTTCTTTGAATAAAACTGTCAGTTCGATTCAGGTCAGTTCAGGTACACATACTTCAATGTAATAATGTGTTCAGAATATAGCAGAAAAAGAAGTCTCTCTCAGTACAAGAGTGTGTGAACAAGACGGGACTGAAAGCTTTGCACTTAAGATTACACAGACTTTACATGTTTTCTTCAAGATTTATTACATGTTATTTATTCTAAAAATCAGCATTCAGAACACATATAAACCTTTATACACTTATAAAACATATATAGACATATGCAGTGCAAAACAAGCTGAGCATTAAAAATCTTCAGAGGAAAAGATATGGGAAACATTCTAGGCTTGGTATGAAAGCAAGAGGCAGTTTTTAGTGTGTTACTGGGAGGTTATTATTGTGCAGCCTGTTTTGACTGTTGGCAAGCCGGGTCACATAAAAAATACTGGCACCGTTTTATGACACTTGGTAGAAAGTGAATGCCTGTGCCAAAAAGTATATAAAAAGTTTAAAAGTGATTCTAGGTCACACTTAAAAACAAGCAATAGTTGCAGATCTAATGATGAACTTGAAAAATGATTGTCCAGATATTCACAATGTCTTTGTCAAAGTAAATGATGTGTTGTCGACCAAACTTATATAACAGCCACCTCAAACATCAAACTCAGCTGACAGGGTGAAGCTTAAGCTTGGCCTGTTGTATTTTGACATACTTTTGAATCTGGAAATGTATCAATACATACTGGGTTGTCTATGCAGATTCCCAGGAGCATCTGGGAACTGAAAGGGATACCAACCGTATCATGGGACCGAGGGTCCTTATTTATAAGTTATATAGGTGCAACTGAACAACATTCATAACTACTAGATTCATTTTGTTTCATGATGACAACATGACACCAATCAATCAATCTTTATTTGTATGGTGCCAAATCAGACAAACTTACAAACAGACCATACTCAATGCTAAATTATTAACAAAGACCCAACATCAAGACAGCCCCCTCTTACTGACAGGACTCGATGAGCATTGCACATCTCAATATTTAGCTAGTTACAGTGGCAAGGATAAACTTCCTTTTAACAGGCAGAAACCTCAAGCAGAACCAGACTCATGTTAGACAGCCATCTGCTTCGACAGAGTTGGGCTGGAAAGAGGGATAGAGGAGAATAAGAGAGTAGTAGTAATATACAGCAGCAGGACGTATACGGCAGCAACTATGAGACAATGGATTTCAGGGACTCCAGAAAGGTCTATGGTTAGTAACTTTCAATGGGACAGGGAGAGTTAAAGTAAGTGATGGGGGAGGAAAGGGGGATGAGATAGGATCCCAGTGTGTCAGCGTGCCAGTTCCCCCGGCAGTCTAAGCCTATAGCAGCCTAACTAAGAGCTGGTCCAAGCCTGAGCCAGCTCTAGCTGTAAGCATCACCAAAAAGGAAAGTTTTGAGCCTACTCTTAAAGGTAGAGAGGGTGTCTGCCTCCCTGACCCTGAATGGTAGATGATTCCAAAGGAGATAGGCCTGATAACTGAAGGTTCTACCATAGTATATGTACATATGACCCTAATATCTGAAAAAAGGAAGTTGTTGTTTTTTTGGACCACTTTTGACCACCCGCATTTGTTTTAACATTTGAACTGTCTCAATAGCCATGATGTTGACCACACTCAATGATACACTCAATCAAATCAGATGGAGTAAAAAAACTGACCTAACATGCTGTTGTGTAGTTGGGTCTATTAAATGCACTCTATCTGTGATTGTGACATTTACAACACTGGAGGTTGCATGTATAAATGTGTTGCACGGTAATTAATGAGTTTTCTTTTTTAAGGCATCTTATCAGGGAGCCTCAGCAGTCAGAAGATGAATGGAAGTTTAAGTCCAGGCAGAAGAAAGGGGCTCTGCCCTGTTTGACAGCCCAACTCGCAGTCCAGGAGTAACTCAGCCTTAATCAGCAAACAATAGGCTGTAAATACCTCATAAACTAGGGATGTCAGGTGTGCCTGCAAATGTTTGTTTTGCTGTAAGAAGAGTCTTATCCATAACTCTTTATGTTATTTTTACAGGGTTCATGGTTACACTCAGACTGAAAGTAAATAACATTTGAGGTTGTGATTTGTGGTGGTCATTCAATTGATATGAAAGTTTAAAGTAAAGGCCATTTGACAATAAAGTATACATAACATACAGCAGAGCTTCTATTTTACAGGTAAAGTGATATTCACAAGTTCATGGTGAGTAACCTCAGTTTTTTTTTTCCAATATTAACTTTAGTCTTCAGCAGAAAACTGACTAACTTCATAGTAAGGTACGTAGTGTAGGTCACT
This sequence comes from Notolabrus celidotus, assembly GCF_009762535.1. NCBI lineage: Eukaryota > Metazoa > Chordata > Actinopteri > Labriformes > Labridae > Notolabrus > Notolabrus celidotus. Next base: position 11,235,987 of record NC_048273.1, on the reverse strand, counting down.
GCAATGACCATGCTGCAATCTTAACATCAGCAATCTGCTATCTGACACTCCACTGATAAGTAACTTGACAGGCTTCATTTGTTCACTGATAACAAAATAAAGGAGGCCACTGAGTCATTGTGTATTCTATAAGTATGAAGGAGTTGCTTCTTAGAAAACAACACATTCATTGCAGGGGTTTGTGGGTATACTCCACTGCCATGACTTTGTACATCAAGCAGCTGGAATATCAGGATGTTCCAAACTAACATGAGTCTGGTTCTGCTCAAGGTTTCTGCCTCTTAAAAGGAAGTTTTTCCTTGCAGCTGTAACTTGCTAAGTAGCTACTGCGAGGTGCAATGCTCATGGTAGATTAAGATGAGACAAGATCAAGTCCTGTCGGTAAGAGGGGACTGGATCTTATCCTGTCTTGATGTTGGGTCTTATATAATAATAATAATTTAGCATTGAGTACGGTCTAGACCTGCTCTGTTTGTAAAAGCGTCTTGAGATAACGTCTGTTGTGAATTGGCGCTATACAAATAAAGATAGATTGATTGATTGAAATAAAATATGATGATCCAAGTCAAACCTAAGTTTCCTCTGTGAGCTCTTGGCAGCTAGCAGCTGAATGTGAATCTTGCAGGGGGTCTGAAGTGGTTGGGTAACAACAATGACACTGATCACACACTGAAAATGTTGATTTCCTTGGACTGAAGTCTTTATGGGTTGCTGTCAGCTGTTAACATCATTAGACTGACTGATCACTGACTCTCATCATTGTCAGTAAATATGAATCATATCCACTTACATGAAATCTCACATAAGGAGTAGATGAAATTGGGAAATGCTGCAGGAAATGAATTCAGAAAAACTGAATAAATGCTCATGTTTGTGTAGTCAACATACATGATGCCCTTTACTGAGCATTGGAAATTGTGTATATAGCATGAAGTAACCTTTAAAGGGATATTTCAGTGATTTTTAAGTGGGGTTGTATGAGCTTTATGTCACTAGTAATTGTACTAGCCACAACGGAGTCCGCTCAGCTCGGCCCCTGTCATGAGAAACTGCAGGAGAAACAGCATGCAAGCTAGGCTACAGTTTTCAGCAGACACGGCCAGTTCTACCACACAATTTAGCCAATTTTGAAAGATTCCAACCCCTGCACTCATCTCGGTTTAGGTACTTTCGCTGTAATTTTTCAGCACTTCATTTTGCCATCAGAAAGCCCATTTTGTTTTGCACTATTTGAGGACGCAACACAGACATGCTCCTCCGCCTGCAGCGCACTGATCAGCTGTTCAGATCTGCAGCTTCAAACTGACAAAAATACAACTTAAGTTAATAATGAGTGATTCTGACGGCACCGATGTCATGCCATTTACTGCGGACACACGTGGACACCTTTATAATTTACTGAGGAAAAGGTGATTAATGCACCAGAGGAAAAAGCGGAGGAACTTCTGTGCTAAACTGGAGCGCAGGAAATTCCCACGTTACCTGGTGGTGCAGGTGTGTAAACTGAATATCCCTTTAACTCATGAAAACATTTTCACAATCAAGCAGCTGAGGCCCTTTTACTCTCCTGAAAGCAGATGAGACACCTATTGGATTTAGCTGCATATTTATTAAGATATACTGTATGCAAAAATGATTTCAAAGAACAAATATGTTCTAAATCTGGTTACCTCTAAAAGATATTGGGTGCACAAGTGATTCAACTTTACCAGCATTTTTCATGATAACTGTTACTTTTGAACAGAATTGCTATTTTTACACAAAAGTGAGATCTTGTTTTCTAAGATAACACTAATGAAAATAGTTGCCAAAAGCAAAATTACCATAAAAAAAATACCATTGAGTATACAATGTGACTATGCCACCTCTTAGTGAAAGAGAAAAGCTGCTTCATAAGTTTATCGCTGCCTGTGGTGGTCTCGCTTAGGCTCAAATAGAGTAAATAATTTTCTTGCCAAAAGATATAATGTTGTCTGGAGTTTTTCCCAGCATAAAACTTCAGAAGGTTTGTTGATAAACATAAAACTGCTGTTAAATGAAGGTACCTATAGAGGCCCTGGGATGGTAAACCCAGCTGTTAAAAAAATGCTTTCCAGCTGCTCAGGAATAAAATATTGATCCTATGTGACTTTTTTTAAAATAGTGCTGCAGCTGTTTTGTAGACTTTATTGGAAAGTCTATACATCACACACTCAAGCTAAGCTGTTAGTGTGCATCCATATTACCAGGGAATGTAAGAACAGCAGGATGGAAACAATATGTTTGGCAATAAATAGTGTTCCATGTACAGTGATGCCTTTCAGGCAGGGCCTGGTTACATGTTGTACTACAGTAACAGTTCAAACATTTTCATATTTCCCTGATGGTTTGTATAAACAAACAGCACGTGGGATGACACGTAAACAATTCTGCTTTCTCTGAGCTGTATTACAACTAACATAAACACAAGGCAGGTGGAATCATTGTTAGCAAACTTATACTAAATCCCACGGTACTGTCATTGTATCTGGACATTGTGTCTCTGCATGAGCCTGAACTCAGTTTAGCACTATTGTGTTCAGCAAACAATGTCACTCTTAATCACAGAGCAGTACTCGAGGAACACCGCAACACAATACAATCTACTTTTAGAACTGACTTATAGTGAAATGAGTGTGTATGTGTGTGTGTTTGTGTGTGTGTGTGTGTGTGTGTGTGTGTGTGTGTGTGTGTGTGTGTGTGTGTGTGTGTGTAGGTGTGTGTGTGTGTGTGTGTGTGTGTGTAGGTGTACTTTATGCAGCTTGTTTGCCTATGAATTAGAGAGCTTCCTCACTGCAGCTAAAATCCAAATGACTTCCTGTTTGACGTTTCTGGATGTGACCTCATTTACACACACATTTTTGTGGCTGTACTGAGGTAGTGGTATAATCCTATTCAGCATGTCCCTTGTCTGAAAATAACTCTATCATTCAAAACAGCACTCCCACATACAAATGTGCACTTTCATATCCAGTTTTCAAAGGCAGTTTCAATTTCACTCAACGTACATCAAAAGTTTAAAGTGCTGTTTTACTGCAACCATGATAAAAACATGTTTTTCTCTGTTTATTTTTATATTTATCAAATCCATTCATGTTATTACTCACATTTTCAATTTTATCAATCAATCAATCTTTATTTGTATTGTGCCAAATCACAACAAATGTTACTCAAGACACTTTACAAACATAGCAGGTCTAGACCGTACTCAAAGACCCAACATCAAGACAGGATAAGATCCAGTCCCCTCTTACTGACAGGGTTCGATCTTATTTCATCCTCATCATTATGACCATTGCACCCCGCAGTATTGAGCTAGTTACAGCGGCAAGGAAAAACGTTCTTTTAAAAGGGCAGAAACCTCGAGCAGAACCAGACTCATGTTAGACAGCCATCTGCCTCGACCAAGTTGGGGTTGGAAAGAGGGATAGAGGAGGATAAGAGAGAGAGATATGATAGTGCTGAGATGGATAGTAGTAGTAGCTGGAGTCTGCTCATTTTTCATCAAGTGTTGATCAGCAAATCATTTAGATTTATTTATTTTATTTATTTTATTGTTTTTATTACTATTGTTGCATATTGTGTTGTTAACCTTAGGATTGTGGGGTGGGTTTGGGGTCGGGGCTGGGATCTTTTTTCTTAATTTATTCTATTTTAAGTTGTTTTTCTTGTACAGCACTTTGTGTTACAATGTCATTGTATGAAAAGCACTTTATGAATAAAGTCTGATTGATTGATTGATTGATTGATTGATTGATTGATTGATTGATTGATTGGTTGATTGATTGATTGATTGATTGATTGATTGATTGCTTGATTGACTGATCCGGTTTGTCAGTCATGTAAGGAATAACCTTGGGCCAACTTTACATTATCCAACTTATTACCCAGCTACCAACTAAATATACAAACAAGTCGACTCTGATTATTGATCTAAAGAAGATGGTATTGATTTAAAAATTATTTAACCATACAGCTAAATAATGGTAAATGGACTGTGTTTATATAGCGCTTTCTCCAGTCTTCTGACCACTCAAAGTGCTTTAACATTACATGTCATATTCACCTATTCACACACTGATGGCTGAGGCTGTTATGTAAATAGCCCATCAGTGTTAACTAATGGCATTCACACACCAATGGCACAGCACCTGTGTGTCCTTGCTCAAGGACACTTCAGGATGTGAACAGCTGGACCTGGGATTGAACCATGACCTTCTCACTGAGCCACAGCCGCCCCTTCTAGTCCCTCAGTTTCGATGGTTAGAAGCGCTTCCAATGGTGTTTTTATCTGCCTTAAAGGTCCAATAAACATTAAACTTATGACTCAGATGAAGAAAATAAAAAGGGCACCTGTATAAGGCCCAATTCCCATAACTTTTCTGTTGGCATTTTCTTCTCACTAAACCAGTCCTGCAACAGTGCCAAAGCCCACATACCGTGTTGTGGTTTGTGGGTGCTTCATGTCTGTTTTCTTCATTTTCATCGACTTCTCTTTCACTTGGTTCATAGTGTGTTTAAACTCACAGGAAACTTGCTGATTCTTGCTGTGACTTCTTTTCCTCACTGTTGACTATTCGGCTATTAACCACAAATCTGTGCTCTCCCTGTAAATTGTGAGTAATATTAAAGATTTCCTCCATGTTGTCTACCCACACTACTGGAAACTCATATTTTGTAAAGAAGAGGTAAAATTCTAAACAGTACACTAGATGTGCCATTACTCCTTTCTGCAGATTGATTTGATATGTGTGTCGTATTATCAGGCTTTCACTTGATGTCCCAAGTTAATAACCATTGTCAAGAGGTTTTCACCAATCAGAATCAAGTATTTAACATAGCCAGTTGATTAACAATAAAGCTGTTACAAACGGCGTCCCATACAGGTGTCATTAATACAGTCTTAGTAGGTTAAAAAAAGTCACAAAGCTGTAGATCAGTATATCATGGAAACTGCACCAAAGCTGAATTCAGCCACCTAAAGAACACAAGCTATGATTTCTGTAATGATAACAATAACACACACACACAACCTCATTGGCACACACATGGCTCACACACATGGCTTGTGTTATGGAAACACAGTTGTGTGTGCTTAAGGTTAGGCACGGGAGTGCTGGAACTATTTGCTCTGTAAGCTCAGCATATCTGGATTTCATTTACCTTAAACCAGATCTGCTCTAAGAGCAATTAGAATCAGGGCCCATGGCAGCCCCGTGTTTTTGAGTGTTGCTAGGGACAACCAGGGGCACCCTAGAAACAATAGCACAGCTGTATGGTAAAAATGCGCTGGTATATCTCTAATCCAGTAAACAAGTGAGTTTACAGAAATTACCCTGCCAAGTTCTCTTAAGTGTAGACTTTTTCATGCCAGATTCCAGATGCCATGTGTTGTTGCTGAGAACGTGCACACACACACACACACACACACACACACACACACACACACACACACACACGCACACACACACACAGACAAACACACACACACACACACAAACACACACACACACACACACACACACAGACACACACACACACACACACACACACACACACACACACACATACGTACACAGGGGTAATGAGTGAGATCAGGACAAGACACCCCCCACACACAAACACATACACACACACACACACACACACACACACACACACACACACACACAGACACACACACACACACACACACACACACACACACACACACGTGTACTCAGGGGTAATGAGTGAGATCAGGACAAGACATCCCAAGCACACAAACACATACCCACACACATACACACACACACACCTTCCCCCATGGGGCGCAGACACCAGTGGTGAGAGGTGGACATTGGAAGGACTAAACTCAGACATGATGAGATGGATCTGAGGTAGTCAGGGTAGAAGAGGGTTGCAAGGATCCATGCTGAATTGACAAACTGACAGCAACAGAGAGGGGAACACATTTTAACTTTGACAGCAGCAGGACAACCAGATGGATATGGTTATGTTGAAATCTGGTTGGTTCAATATTTAAAAAAGGAAACACCCATTATTAGTCAATAAGAAAAGCAGAAATACACAGAGTGGGAGAGTGACGGGGATACAGAGTATCATGCATGAATAAAGTAATGATAATAAATTACCATCTGTGTTAATAAAATGTCATACAGATCTAAATCTTTGAGTTATATCTGATAAAAAAACGTAACCATTAAGGATACAGGATAATTCTGATTTCATATATTCCTTCAACCATGTACACTGTAGACATAAAAAAAAATGCCCTCAGTTTTCAGAAATACACATGTGCCAGCACACATTAATAACTAGGTTACACTTCTAATCCTCCATAACCGGTTTTCCCTGAGTTTGAGGTTCCCCATCTTCATGTACACATATTCACTGACATCATACTGAGTTTTTGGGAAACTGGCTAAAATTCTGATGACATGTGCCATCTGTGGCTGCAAAGACAGCTGAAAAAATAACCAGTGCAGGTATCATAAAGACATTTTGGTCAAACAGTTAGCAGCTGTCTCCCTGGTAGTTTTCTTTATTATGGCTTAGAGGGGAAACGTGCATGACATATACAAACCACTGCCCTGGATTTTTGGACATACCTGCTGTGTGGCACTATGCAGCCAACTGGCACTGCAGCCGCCTGCAGTCTGTCAGTGTATTTCTAATTGTAGCATATAGCAGCGTGCCAGGGCAGACAATGAAAGGACTGCAACGCTCTCCCCCTCCTCTAACCACAGCCTTAACTGCCTGTCCTGTAACCATCAAACACTGCTACTGGTTTCCTACAAGGCTTTGGAGCAAGGGAACATGAAAGGGAGGAGAGGAAGACAGCTGAGGTCCCCACTTCTCCTCTGGATGTGGTAATAGAGGGGTAGGGCTGGAGGCTGCTGGTAATTGGTAGCTTTGTGTTTAAAGAGGGGTCCTTCAACTGAAAAACCTCATGGGAGGTCTTTAATTTGAGCTACTAAAGACGCCCCTCTCCCCCTCGCTCCAACCGACGACGCATGCAAGGCAGACGGCTATGTTTTCTGTGTGTGTGTGTGTGTGTGTGTGTGTGTGTGTGTGTGTGTGTGTGTGTGTGTGTGTGTGTGTGTGTGTGTGTGTGTGTGTACTGGCACACGAGTGCTCTGTTTATGGGTGTAGTTTAACATGATACTTTTTCTTCCTTTTGCTGACTCAAGGATTTAAGTTTGGTATTGTCTCAAAGCCACATACACACAAAATTGTTTGCATCTGAGCACATTCACATTCACAGACACACAAAAGACCTTACACATATGCACATGCACACATACATACCAAATCACACAAGCACATAAAATACTCAGGGGCACAAAGGTCGTGATAGTTCAGGGTTGAAACCATGGGCTGATGGAGAGAGGCTGTAACAAAATTTTGATACATTTAATAAATTACAACAAAAATCCTGCAACCTTGTTTTTCAGGGTTTTTTTTTAGCTCTAATGGACACCAGTTAGTATTTGAGGCTACTGTTAATGCAGCCAGATGTAATGCAAACCTTTTGTTGTTATCAATCAATTAATAAACCTGTTCAAAGTGAACAATTTGTTGTTTAAACATTAGGGATGCAGTTATCAGTAAACATAGCAACACTTTTAAAAGTCACAATGACTACTTTAAACTTGTGAACATGTAACTGAAAATCTAAATGTGAACTCTTGTAAGAGATGTTCCTGATATTGTTTCACTATCCCTGCACACATACACACAGCCTACGTCAACTGTGCCCTACACAACTTTAATTTATATAGTGCTTTTTCTAGTGTTTCTGACCACTCAAAGCACTTTTACACTACTCGTCACATTCACCCATTCATACCCCTTCACTCACTGATGGTAGAGGCTGCTACAGTAAGGGACCATAACTGTTAGCTAATCTCATTCATTCACATTCACACACCACTGAACAACAGAGGGAGCAATTCTTGGTTCAGTGTCTTGCTCAAGGACACTTCAGCATGTGACTGCAGGAGCTGGGATCGAATCGCCAACCTTCAGATTGATATAACCGACTCTACCCACTGAGACACAGCAGCCCCACAATGCACAGTGCTCTGGGGCGCCGTGTGTAAAGTTGTGCACAATCAACATTTGGATTTAAAATTTAACATTTATATTCATATTCAACATTTAGATTTACTTTTAACATTTAGATTTAGATTTAACATTTAGATTTAACATTTAATATTTAGATTTAGATTTTGCATTTGGATTCAACAGTGTTTTTAACTTAAATATATTTGTCAGGAGAAAAATGAAGTGGAAAAGATCACAAATAGCTCTGAAGGAGAAAAAAAGGTGACTTTTAAAAATTAGAATAAAGACATTTAAGTAAGTAAGTAAACCTTAATTAGTGTAGCACCTTTCACAGACATAGTCACAAAGTGCTTTACAGAGAATGAATGTTGACAAGACAATAAAATGAGCAATACATAAGAAAGCAGACAAAATTACATCAAATTAAAACAGGAGGTCGAAAGCCATGACAAACAAATGTGTCATGAGCTGTTTTTTAAAAGTCTCAGTTGAATCAGCACAGCACACTTGGGGCGGAAGACTGTTTCAGAGAGATGGAGCCACATGCTCAAAGGCACAGTCACCTTTAGTTTTAAGCCTGACACGAGGCACAGCAGGTAGACCCTGGTCTGAGGATCTGAGGGGTCTACTGGAGATGAGCAGGTCGGAGATATAAGAGGGTGCTTGATGATGGATTGCTTTTTATGTTAATATGAGGATCTTAAACTGTATTCTGAGTTTGGTTGGTAGCCAATGTAAAGAGAATAGGATGGGAGTGATGTGAGATGCTTTACTGGACCTGGAGAGCATAATGTGGAGAGTTGTTGCGGTTATTTTTAGTGTACACAACTTTAAAAATGGTACCTCATACTGTACTCATTGTACTGGTACTAATCCTTACATATGATCGTCTTATAATGGACAAAGTGAGAGCAGAGATACTTAAAAGTGTTAGCTATTTGTTCCCATCAGCAGAGGCAGAACTATTCTTCTCTTATGAGAGAATTCCTCTATCATTTCTTGGCTGTGGGCTTTGGCAGGAGCCCAGAGACATGAGGGAACATAAACATTTAGAAGCTTGGTCCACACTCGTACACAATCCTCACCGACCTGTGAACTAAATCACAGCTTGCAGGGGAGAGCATTATATGCGACTACAGCGAACTCTATTCTTTCACTTTGTGTCTCTGTTGTCCCTGTGCACTGGGACCTCCCCCCCCTCCTGTGTTACTCTTCTCTGCAAATGTGTTTTCCTCTCCTGCACTCTTGCAGAAGATTGTAACAATGTCAAGATTTGCAGAATCTCTAACTGTTTCAACATGTGAACAAATCAAGACCTGACTACATAGTTCAACTCTCAACTAACACAGCTCCTCAGGGACTGTAAACATGGATTCATTCTGCCATGCTTAATGATGGCTCTCTTTATGGAGACCATTAGAAACAGGATTTCAGCCTGATTTTTATGGTGTTTGTTTAAGTGAATTACATTGGGTCACTGACTTTGGGTCTTGTTGGATTTAAATGTTGGCTCACTTCCAACTTACAAGCTTTATTTTGGAGCTGGGATCTGAGACGTGATGTTGGCTCTTTAACCCACAGAGATGTTGCTCAAATACATTTTCACAATCCTAAACCATTTTGTGAACTTTAGTGTAAAAATTGGATACTTAATGACTATTGTAGCTGTTCTATTAGTAACAAAAAAAAAAAGGTTAAAAATTGTTTTTGCAATTATCTTATTGTAAAATTGAGGTTCTTAGCACCCGAGCACAAACGGTAAACATTAGATTGTTCTTTGCTCTTTGCTACTACTAGTAGTAGTAGTAGTAGTAGCTGTTGTGACTATAGTCCGGCTCATCCGTAGCAGCTGGAGTCTGGAACGTCCACAGCAGCAGGCTGTCTACGGCAGCGACTCAGAGGAACCTATGAGAGAAGGGAGCTCAGGGACTCCAGAGAGGTCTATAGTAAGTAACCTTAATGGGACAGCGAGAGTTAAAGTAAGTGACGGGAGCGGGGAGATAGGATCCCAGTGTGTCAGTGTGCCTGTCCCCTGGCAGTCTAAGCCTATAGCAGCATAATTAAGAGCTGGTCCAAGCCTGAGCCAGCTGTAACTATACGCTTTAACTAAAGGGAAACTTTTAAGCCTAATCTGAAAAGGAAGGAAGTCGGAGTACCCAGAGAAAACTTGGAATGCATGGGGAGAACTTGCAGCCTCACTCAGAAAAGGCCCCAGTCAGGAATTGAATCTGGAACCATCCTACTTTGAGGTGATAGCACAAACCACTGCTCCACCTTGTAGCCTTGAGTTTTTGAAAGGAACTCATGGTGATTTGCAGTATCAATTTGAAATTGAATCCATCTTTTTAACATAAACCTTCTATTAAAAGAGACAGCCATTGCCCAGGATTTTGTGTCCATGAATGAAAGCCTGTTTTTCCCTTGTTTTCTTATTGGAGAGCATAAAAACCTAGTAGCCGCTCAAATCAGTGATCTCAGTAGCATACCTGTAGCGAGGCAGTGATTCAGAAGAGGGTCACGGCCAGCAGCTAAACCCCATTCTGCCGTGTGTTTCTGTTTACAACACACTGCTGTGGGCTCAGCCAGAGTTGCGTTTTAGATGGGGAGAAGTAATTGGTTAAAGATGCTTAAAATGTGTGTGTTTTATGAGGTGATTACATGTTTTTATATAAAGGTTATACCACTCTGTGCAGGTGTTATACAGATGTGGTGAAACAGAAAGTAGGATGTGAAATAATATGAGTTTCAGGTGCTGGAAATATGGTACAGTAACATACTGACAGCAAGTTGTTTGGCATTACAGTTTATTGTGTTATGTCGAAAACCTATATATGATAGCCAACAAAGAGTGGAAAAAAGCATGGAAACAACAAACAAGCAGTTTTTTCTCACCATAGAGCAACAAGTTCAAACAAAACCCTCTGATTAATAATTAATGACTGTTCAGTCCATCCAATTAAGTTTTTACTGGGTTACACTTTCATATACAGTTGTGCTCAAAAGTTTACATACCTTGGCAGAATTCAAGGATTCAAGGATTCAAGGATTCAAGGTTTTTTATTGTCATACCAATACAAGCTGTCACATGATATGGAACGAAATTACGTTTCTCAGGTCCCGCATTAAGCCAAAAAAAGAGCATGCAATTAAGGGAAGACATAGTGACAAATATAAAAATATAAATACAAATATAAATATACAAATATTGTGCATAGTGCAAATGTACAGTGTGCAAGTTTTGAGGTAGTCCGTTTTATTGTACTGTTCATGTCAGAGTCTGCATGGCTGATTTTTTGGGCCATTTTTCAGAGAATATGAAAGATAAGAGAAAACCTTCTTTTTCACTCATGGTTAGTGGTTGGGTGAAGCAAATTATGATCAAACAACTGTGTTTACTCTTTTTATATCATAATGACAACAGAAACTACCCAGGAAATCAGAAATTCTGCCAGGGTATGTATACTTATGAGCACAACTGTAAATAAATGTCTGCTGCCGAAAAACACAAGTTATTCAGTCGATGCAGTATAAAACTGCAAATACACTCAGTCTGTTAAAGTGTAGACAACTACCAAAGATTACAGGATTTCTTATATTCAGAATGTTCCAGTTTTCCAATGGTTCAATTTCATTGCTTTTCTACATAGTAACTTATATCCATCCGAAACAATGTAATCATCATCTTCATGAAACCTCAATATCATCTTCACCTTCAATGCCATATTCAACATTCAACTTTCTCACATGTATGGATTAAATTCAGTGGGGTGACTAATTCCTCCACTGGAGACCACAGAGGAAAAGAGTCTGGCTAGAGTCTTGTAGATGTTTGTGAAAGTACAAATTGTGTGTAAAGATTACACACATATCCAGTGGAAAACTGCATCTGACTTTATTTGCTGTGTAAAAAAAGCAGCTTGAAAATGAAAATAAAGTGTCATGAGTTGCTTTCGTTAAGTTTGTGTCTTCCTAGTTTTTGTATTATGATAACCGTTTTATTTTCTAGATGTAAAGTACCTTGAGTTTCAGTCGTGGTTCCTCCCTGTGTATTCTTGTTTATCACAAGTTGACCTCATCTCTTTCTTGTGGTTTTAATGTTTTTATGTCTTGTGTTGTATTCGCTATGTGTGAAGAGTTTCCTGTCTTGTTTTTGTCGTTTTTGCTACCTGTGTTTCTGGTTTAGATGTACTTCCTGTGTTTTCCCTCTCTTTTGATTGTTTTCATCTATGCCCAACTGTCCTCTCCTGTGTCTCGTTACTAGTTACCCAGTGTGTATAAAGTCAGTGGTTGTTTTCGAAACAACCTACTGCACTAGCAGTACGTACTGATTTGGCCAAAATTCAGTATGTAGTATGCAATAAAAAAGAGAAAAATCTGCAGTATACCAAAACTACCCGGATGTCGTACTGATTCGGGAACATTTCTCAGAATGCAGCGGACCAGTCGCCCTTGCATACTGTTTTCCTTCTTTGTTCAGTATATGACGGGGAGACACTCAGTTTTTAGGCACTGTGAAAATGATTAAATTCCATATAAACCACTTCTTAACTTTTTAAATCATAAGTGGATGCTACAGAAGCAGTTGTTTACATCTGCTTTCCGAAATCCAGCGACACCTGACCCAGCATCCTGCAAAACAGATCCAATAGAACACTCATACTACATACTACTTTCAAACACAGTAGAATGCAATACTTATTGCATACTACATTTCTAGGTAGTATGTAGCAGACCGTTTTGAAAACAGCCCCTGTGTCGTTTCATTGTGATATGTTATGTTTGTTTCCGTGATGTCTTTCCCTGCTCTTCGCATTATCCTTGTGTTTTCTTTTGTGGACTTTTTGATTTTTTCCTTTTGTTTATCAAAGACTTTATTTTTCCCAAACGTGACATAAAGTCAGTCAGTTCAAGATAGAAGTAATAAGTAAAGGTTTATTATTAGTGTCTAATATTATTCACAATACACAAATAACCAATGACTACTGAAGCACATTTAGTAAAAACTACCATCTATATATGGTAGATCACAGCTTCAGTGGCAATTTGGTTTGCCAAGTAGCACTGTCACTTTTTTCATTGAAACCAAAAAAGAATAGGAGGCAAACATTGGAGTTTTTTTAATCTGCTCAAATACAAAATAATGGTGTTTAAAAGAGTGTATGCATCAACAAGTCATGTACAGTCATGGCCAAAAGTTTTGAGAATGACACAACTATTAATTTTCACAAAGTCTGCTGTTTCAATTTTTATAATGGCAATTTGCATATACTCCAGAATGTTATGAGGAGTGATCAGCTCAACTGCAATTAATTGCAAAGTCCCTCTTTGCCTTGAAAATGAACTTTATCACCAAAAACACATTTCCACTGCATTTCAGCTCTGCCACAAAAGGACCAGCTAACATAATTTCAATGACACACAGGTGTCACACACATTAACACAGGTGTGGGTGTCGATGAGGACAAGGCTGGCGATCAATCTGTCATGATTGAGTGACTGGACACTTTAAAAGGAAGATGGTGCATGACACCATTGTTCCTCATCTGTTAGCCATGGTTACCTGCAAGGAAACACGTGCAGCCATCATTGCATTGCACAAAAAGGGCCTAACAGGGAAGTTTATAGCAGCGAGTAAGATTGCACCTCAGTCAACCGTCTATCGAATTATCAAGAACTTCAAGGAGAGAGGTTCAATTGTTGCCAAACAGGCTCCAGGGCGCCCAAGAAAGTCCAGCAAGCGCCAGGACCGTCTCCTGAAGGTGTTACAGCTGCAGGATCGGGCCACCACCAGTGCAGAGCTTGCTCAGGAATGGCAGCAGGCAGGTGTGAGTGCATCTGCACGCACAGTGAGGCAAAGACTTTTGGAGGAAGGCCTGGTGTCAAGGAGGGCAGCAAAGAAGCCACTTCTCTCCAGTAAAAACATCAGGGACAGACTGATATTCTGCAGAAGGTACAGGGACTGGACTGCTGAGGACTGGGGTAAAGTCATTTTCTCTGATGAATCCCCTTTCCGATTGTTTGGGGCATCTGGAGGAAGGCTTGTTCGGAGAAGACCAGGTGAGCGCTACCATCAGTCCTGTCTCTTGCCAACAGTGAAGCATCCTGAGACCATTCATGTGTGGGGTTGCTTTTCGGTCAAGGGAGTGGGCTCTCTCACAATCTTGCCTAAAAACACAGCCATGAATAAAGAATGGTACCAGAACGTCCTCCGAGAGCAACTTCTCCCAACCAGCCAAGGGCAGTTTGGTGATGAAGAATGCCTTTTCCAGCATGATGGAGCACCTTGCCATAAAGCAAAAGTCATAACAAAATGGCTCGGGGAACAAAACATTAAGATTTTGGATCCTTGGCCAGGAAACTACCCAGATCTTAATCCCATTGAGAACTTGTGGTCAATCCTCAAGAGGCGGGTGGACAATCAAAAACCCACAAATTCTGACAAACTCCAAGCATTGATTATGCAAGAATGGACTGCCATCAGTCAGGATTTGGTCCAGAAGTTGATTGACAGCATGCCAGGGAGAATTGCAGAGGTCTTGAAAAAGAAGGGTCAACACTGCAAATATTGACTTATTGCATGAATTCTGTGTAATTCTCAATAAAAGCTTTTGATACTTATGAAATGCTTCTAATTGTATTTCATTATACCATAGAAACATCTGACAAAAACACCTAAAAACCCTGAAGCAGCAGACTTTGTGAAAATGTAATATTTGTGTCATTCTCAAAACTTTTGGCCATGACTGTACTATCCCTCTGAATCATCACATAAGCACTTACTGTAGGCTCAGTGTTGGAAGTCAAGTGAGCCATTCATCATGTTCACTCACCTTTTACATCAGACACAACATGCAGGTTGGACATTTAAACACTGATTTATCTATTGTCACATTGCTGAGTTTCTAAGATATTGATAATATCAAATAGTATTTTTGCTTGATATGCCCTTCCTTGATCAGCAACTGAACAAACTCAGACAAATGAGATGAGAGAGTATTTGAATTATTTCCAGGATTCACACATTTATTGGCTCCAGAATATATATCTATCTGATGATATCGTACAATATATCACTTATAACGGATTCTAAAAAAAGTGCAAAAATCTGAGGATGTCAATTATTGTCAATTACCATTTGTGGTCCAACAAGTAAAGACAGGGAGATGGATGAACGAATGAACAGACTCTCAAACACTTGCACCATTCTGCCAGCTGTTATTCCCTGCTGTATAATTAAGACCACTGTGGTTCCTTTTTAAGCACACAGAAACACACAGCCACATACACAGTAAATATGGAACGCACAAACATTTGTTCACCATATCACCAGCAACACTTCACCTCAAACCCACCCTGAGCCACACACACAGTTCAAGACCCTTGCACACATTTAAACAAAGTGCTTCCTTTAATAAGAAGTGCCTGTAGAAGTGCTCCCTGCACTCAGCAGCCATAATGTCTCTGTGGCATCTTGTCTTATGTGTGTGTGTGTGTGTGTGTGTGTGGTACTAGCAGGGACCTTGGGGGTCTTGCCTCAGGCCACATTATAGCTCCTCATCACAAGTGATCTCTCAGTAATAGCAGGCCTCGTACCAGCTAATGGCAGCATCTCTGTAATGATGTCTCCATTGATCCAAGTCTACGCAGCTATTTTGAGCAAACTGCGGCTTCTCTACCACCCGCCCCTGCGCTTGTCTCTGTCTTTACAAGGTGCCATTAGTTGAGGTTGAGTCTGTGAGGTGAGTGGTGAGTGTGGCCGGGTTAGAAGTGGATCTGGGTTCATGATGATGAAAATGATTGGGCTAATTGAAGGCTGCATCTCTGGCTCTTGTTTCACAATGAGCACTGCTAGGCTGGTGAAGGTTTGTGGTTCAAGTCTCAACAACTGACTCTCTGGAGTTTATTTTTACACTTGTGTTAAAACCAGCAGCAAGACAATGGCTGCCTTCTTATCCATTTCCTTAGAACAAAACCAACCTGACTAAATTATGTCAACCCTCTAACAGCAGGACAGCAAATAAACAGTCCAACCACAGAGCTTCAATTAGAGGATTGTTTCTGGTTCATTTAGACTTTCTTCTTCCTTAAATAGTTTGGCTCAATATTTATGGCCACTATGACATTTGTTCTCATCAGTTACTACTGATAGCCTGCGACACAGAGACATCATCACAGATTTGAAAGTAAATGGAGTTATTCTTTAATTTTATAATATAACCTGTCATATCTGAAAAAAACTAAACGGACGAATATGAATGAAAGAAAAAAAACACCGGTTACCCAAAGCCCCCACTATGAAAAAAGTAAGGCGACCATTGCTCGGCATAAAATGTATTAGAGGACTTAAAGAGGTGGAAGACAAACTCATTAGTCTTGTTTTGATTAAAAATGCTCATCTGAAGGTAATAAGAGTTTTCAGATGAGTGGATATTTTCAGTTCCAAACCCTGCAATTATGGTGTTATGTTAAAAGAAAAAAGACTTTGAAAATCACAAAATATGTTAATAGAAAAAAATGTAAAATGACTGTTGGAGCTTGGATCGAATCGCCAACCTAGTGACCTAACCTTAGTGCTCCTGTCTTTACTCCAATACACCAGAAAAGAATCACATGATCATAATTAAGTAAAAACTGAAGAATACTGAACTAAAATCTATAGCAAAATAAACTTTGTAAACTAATTGTGCAATTTTCACAGAGCTAAAACATTTTTTTAAAGCACCGTTGACAAAGAGACAAGTGTTTTCAGTCCACTATAAATGTAACCCTGTGGACACACGTTCTACCTGGTGGGGCTATAAAATGTTATTACCCAAAAATTACAAAGCTGCACTTCATTCTTGAACTTTCAGCGCAGCTATTTCCCAAGCTTTTAAGGGCTCCCACTTCTCAGAAGTTAGAACCAGTCCTCCTTCACCCCTGAAAAGCTGAAATATGTATAGTCCCAGAGCATGGCAGCTTTTAGGAGTGTTAAGTCTCTGGCTGTCTAGAAATGTTTTGAAATGGTTCCAATCAAAACACAAAGCCTTTCATAGTTAAAGTTAATGTTGTATATATCTACTGTGGTTAACAGAGCATTCATATTTGCAAAGGTATCAGGAACTAAAAACAGGATCCAGCAGACCATGAAGGGTTTCATAAAGTCAAATATTTAAAATATGACAGGAAAACAATTCAGAGCATCCTGTGTAAAACATGATAAACCCTTATTAACCATCACTCCATCTAACACAACAATATAGGGGAGAACAGGGTTGGTTGTCACACGGGTTGGTTGGCACACTCGTTATATCTCGCCACCAGAGGGCACTGTCTCTCAAATTGAGGTATGGACATTTCCAGAATTAGGATCAGAGCTCACCTACATAGTCTTCTCTGGAGCAAGACAGCTGAACTTGAGGTGAGAGGCCTTTTTGTGTTTTTCATGTCAAATTGTAAATATTCAGCTCCTCAGTATTTTTCTTCAAGGCTTTTAAACGATGGTTTTATAACAAAAGAAGTGTTACCCTTACAAAGTGTGAGGGGAAAGCAATAGTTTAGATTTTTTATTAGCTGGCTAACTACTTGTTAGATGGTTGTTAGCCTTGATGCCAGGCTAGCCTTGTAAAGACCAACCCCTATGTTGGCAAAATCCTGCATGGTGAAATGAGTTGAAGTGCGCAGACCCTACATTTACCATCACTGTAACTCAGACAGTGACTGCATGTAGCCTAGTTGAGTCAACCATTATTGTAAGACCTATTTGTTTTGTTCTTTATGTTGTTATATAGGCTGGCCTAAAGATGTGTTTCCTGTTCATGTTCCTTGCTCATTTTATGTTAAAATGCATTAAGTTATGTAGGCCTATCACTTGTCAGTGCAATTAAACTTTCAAATTTAGTTCTGCCCTCTTGCCTTTTTATAAGATTGTTCCCATTGAAATACCATTGTGACAACCAACCCCATAGTGTGTGACAACCAACCCCATAGTGTGTGACAACCAACCCCATAGTGTGTGACAACCAACCCCATAGTGTGTGACAACCAACCCCATAGTGTGTGACAAACAACCCCATAGCGTGTGACAACCAACCCCATAGCGTGTGACAACCAACCCCATATTGTGTGACAACCATCCCCGTGATGGGGTTGGTTGTCACAATGTGTCAGAGTATCTTTGATAGCTAATTGCCTCTTTGTTACAATGAGTTGGACAATGAGAGGGATACACATTTCAAGCCAACACCTTAAGCCTCAATTTAATATAGGAATGACTATTGAAAGATGTTTTGATGATGAGCAATCATCAAAACAGTAAAAAGTGTGACAACCAATCCCATTCTCCCCTACCGGCCATATAAAAGTAGAAGGCTCTGCATGAATAACACCTGTTTATAACTTTCTAAGTGACATTGAAAACTTGGAAAGCCAGAGACAAAAAGGAGGGGTGGAAAAGATGGATGGAACGACTTGTAGCAAAGGTCCTGGGTTGAAGTACAAGGGCACAAAGCCAATACATTTGATAATCACTTAATCATTTCAGTCATTTCCCCAGCAAAAATGTCAAACACTTATATGTTCAAGTTCTGCCTAAATGTAAAGCTTCGCATCAGAATGGTAAACGAACTGCACTTTGCCCCGGTCCTCCCGCCACTCAGAGTGCTTTATATTAAATTCCTTTCACCCCAGTATTCCCAGACTTATCAACACATACACCCTCACACACCAAAGCAGCTGATTTAACAGAGATTTGGGATTCATTATTTTACCCAGGACACTTCAAGAGGTGGTGTTAAAAAGGCTTGGAAGATGAATCCCATTTGGGGGGAAAGTTCCTGCGCAAACATTTTTGACACAGCTGAGATCTAAATCTCACTTCTTGTTACCTTAAGAGTAAAAATCTGTAACATCTGGTTTACAATGAGTCAAACACCACATTTGATAACACACATGTTTTTAGATGAGTACTATGTATGAGGAATGATGTCATCTGTTTGTCCATGTAAACTGGATTTTTGTTTTGAAGTATATTTCAGAGTAAAGTTGTGGTAGAATTGACAACCACAGAGTGATTTCAGTTTTTAAGAAGTGATCTGTTTTTTTGCATAATGTTGCATGGTAGTGTTTCAAAAGAACCACATTGCTGTATTTAATTTTCTCTTTAAGGAAGAAAAAAAAAACGCTCAGTAATAGCTTTGCAAGTCTTCTCTCCAGAACATCTTTTCATGGCACCTCTCTGTGTCCCAGTGTGTTTTTTTTTTCAGATAGAGCAGAGAGAGAGAGAGACAGAGGGAGAGAGAGAGCAACAGAGTATGTAAAGCTGAACAGTGGTGTGTAAGCTGGTTTGGCAGTGATGCCATGTTGTTTATGTGCTGTATGAGCCAGCTCAGTGTCCCAGTTCCCGTTACAGTCACAAGTCCTCAAGTCATGTTTATTAAACTTGTTTGAGGGTTTTCCCCATCTTTCATAGTAGCATTACTTGTACATATATCATTCTAACATTACTTATAATTATACGTATAATATCTTACTCTAAGTACACTGTCTGTTTACTGCTGCTACTCTGGAATAGCACCACAAACTTGTTCCAAAATATCATTGCAATCTCACTGACATTTAAAGTAGGTTATATTGTAAAGTCACCCCTTCCTTTCTGAAACACAATACAGCTGGATGTGAACAGAGCTTAACATTAAAGCGCCTCCACAGGAATTTCCAGTTCAGTTCTTAATGTTTGAGCAATTTGTGTCAATACGATTGAAATAACAATAGAAATGAATCAAAATATAAATAGCATGTTGTGTCTTGTAGATGGTTCCTTTGACCGTGTTCAACCATTATATTAGTAAACACACTTTTATATGTGGATGTAATGTTAGTGTCTGAATCTACCTAACAGTGTTTGATTACCGTTGCCTCTGGAGCACCATGTTACTTTCAAGACACCCCTGTCTCTGTCTATATTGCTTTGACAACAGTGCCTCCCAATGGATGCTCTTGCAATTGCATGCACATTTTAATGAGCAACCCCTGCAGCATTACAGTGGATCTAATAGACCTCTGAACGTCTAAATGTAACCTTTCTTTAATGACAAATTAACATAACAAGCTCAATTTAGTAGAATCATGTCTTATCCGGTTTCAAAGTGGGCTGTCATGTAGTATGCTTGTGGGGAATTCTCCAGGACTTCATCAAGACAGTAAGAAAAAAAACATTAGGCTTTACACTAACTATTGTAGTAGTCATTTTATGCGTTAATGGTCCAAAGCGATATTAAAATATTAAATAATCCATGTATTACTACTACTAGTATCCGTCTCATCACTGTCATCACTCTCTCTCTCTCTCTCTTATTCTACTCTATCCCGCTCTCTTACCTCAACTGGATCGAGGCAGATGTCTGTCTAACATGAGTCTGGTTCTGCTTGAGGTTTCTGCCTGCTAAAAGGAAGTTTTTCCTTGCTGCTGTAGCTAGCTTAATACTGTGAGGTGCAATGGTGTCTAATCTCTCTGTAAAGTGTCCTTAAGTGCTGAGAAAGGCACTTTTAAATAAATGTATTATTATTCTTATTAATGGTCATGGTGGATTAAGATGAGATAAGATCAAGTCCTGTCTGTAGGAGGGACTGGATCTTATCCTGTCTTGATGTTGGGTCTTTGTTAATAATTTAATATAGAGTGGTCTAGACCTGCTATGTTTGTAAAAGCGTCTTGAGATAACCTTTGTTGTGATTTGGCGCTATACTAATAAAGATTGATTGATGGGCTGTAGTTGTGCGGTGGAATAGAAGTAAACTAAAGGAAGTTTTTGTAATGGATATACAGATAGTGGGAATATAATGCTGCAAGCTGAAGTGGAGGGGAGTTTCTCAGTGACTGTTTCCCAGAATGCTTTAATGGTTTGGCAGAGCAAGGCAGCATGGGAGTCATCAGTTTTGTTACCAGTAATTGTTAGTACAATGGTTGCAAATTATGTCTGTGATTTCCTTTTTTGATGGAGTCTGTTGGTTTTAAAAACGATTGTGAACACTGTCAAAAAATGTTGTACTCTCAAAATGAGGGACTGCAGATGTAAATTAAGCTACCTCTTGTACAATGCATGTACATGGTCCCTTTATAAATAAATCTAATTAATAATAATTGTAAAACATGTTCTTAAAGATCCTTACTGTCTTGTCAGAAACTTAGAATATTTTGAGCTTGTTGGTGGAAAATCAGTCACTTTTAGTGGATAATTGAACATATTTTCTATGAACTCGACTATTACAGCCTGTTTCACAGGTGCCAACTGAAGCGGTGTATTTGAGCAATCCAAAACTTACTGTACCTGTACCTATAAGTCATTTAAATGTATCATAAAGTGTTGAGTTAAAGCAAAATACAAAGGTTCTCTCATTATTGGAGGTGATGCCGTAGTCACAGGCCTTTCTTCTCTAACTAACCGAGCACATTTCTTGTGGAATGTCCAGAAAACATACACGGATACAGAAGAGGTGTTAGCCAGGTTATAGAAATGACCACTCAATTATTCATATGATGCATGTCAGAATTACTGATGTGTGTGAAACATGTAAAGCTAGAACAAACACAAATGCAGATGTGTTTCAGTTTTAGGTGTCAAACTATGGAACAGCTTCAGTGACAAGTTGAAATTGTGTAGTTTTTTGCAGAGTTTTAAAAAAAGCCTAAAAATACAAATTTATAATGAATACAATATCAAATAAATAACATAATTTTAAAAAACAGTTTTACAGACTAGCTTTTATGTGACTTTATTGTGCTAACTGCTTTTACATCTATTTTATTATCAATTTTAGTTTTTATCCAACTAATTCACTGTCTTAAATTTTATTAGATTATTTCATGTGATTGTTTGAATTTATTATTATTATTTTTCTTTTATTATTTTAATGTTCCTAATTCATCCTTTGCACTTTTTCTAATTTTCCCGATGTGATGTCGTCCTTTTACTCTGAAAACCTCTTTTGTTGCCCTTTTCATGCTTTTATCTACTTCTCCATTTTAATTTACTTTTAATTAATTTATTTATTTTTATCTGCTTACCCTGAAAAACCTCTCAACAATGATTTACTGGTCCATTGTCACACCACTCCATTGTTTGATTGACGTGGTTATTATGGTGATTATTAATGTGATCAATGCATTTTGTTTTGCATTGATCACATTTTCTCCTCCCTGTCTGTCAATTTGTTTACTCTGCTATTGAACCACGCTTTGTTTGTCAAAGCACTTCACAAACATTTGTTTTTAAAGGTTCTATATAAATAAAGTTATTATGATTATTATTAAAGTGCTCTGGCCATAAGTATTAAGGAGTTTCATGTAGAGAAACGGCTTGTGTTACTTTCTTTTCTGGTACTGCTGATGTGTTTGGGTAATATTAAGGATTGTACAGGATAGACAAAAATAAGCCTCGGGCTTCAGCTGACTCCTTTTTTGGTCATTGTTCTTTTTTTGTGAATTTTATTGTGTGAAACAAATCAGTGTGAACATGTGAAATGGTGTTATCTCTATTTCTTAGATGACAACTCACACAAACTTTGGACTTCTGTTCTTTTTAAATTAATGACTGAAATAAATATTCATTCATTCACTCAAAAGCATGAAAACATTCATATTATTGAGGTTGAAATCACCAGCCCCACCCCCCCACTCTCTATGGATTAAGGAAGCATTTAACAATCTGAAGCTTGAAAGGATCAGATATACTGTGAAGGGCTCCTCTGAAAGAGTTCTTCTGTTTTATTTCTACCACTTTAATTGTCAAAAGATGAGACAACCTGCTCACTGTAATATATGAGATGTGACCAAGCAGACCCACCACCCCTCTATTTATTGTTTTATCTTATTATCACCACCTTTTTTTTTCTATTTTTGCTAATATCATTATTTTTTGGAATCTATTTTCTCACGTGATATACACGTCATCACAAATGTTTTTTTTATTTTCCATATATATATATATATATATGTTAATACATTTGAGTATGTGTGTATATATGTAATAATTAATTTGTTTGCATTTTGTATTGTTATTATGGTTATTATGGTGACTAATATTGTTAGAATTATTGTAATAATGATTCAAATAATATAACTATTATTATTACATTTTTTATTTATTTACTTTCTTATTTTTTAATGATTATTTTGTCAAAAAGTTCATAAAAAAAAAAACCATGAAAACATTCATGAGTCACTCATAACTGACATTGATTTGGTTTTCTGTGAAATGTCTTTGAGCCAATAAAACAAACTTGGTTTTGTGTGATTTATTTTGATACTACAACTCAATGACAGGTATATCTCCATAGAAGAAGTCATAACATGAAAAAGTATCACAATAGTCAGCAGCAAAAAACAAAGATCATAAAGTTAGTTCACACAAAAGACAAAATCCTTTCACTCATCTCTTCACAGACCACCCATGATATTTCTGACACCATCCACAGTAAGCAGTTTTCATTCGTTTTTCATCACTTATTAAACAGAAAATACTAACAGAGTAAAGTCTGTTCATTACAGAGCGGGTCACTTTTTATGAAAAGGTGATTTTTCATTCATCGTTATTTGAAAATCTTTTGCAAATGAAACTTTAAGCAGTAAATGAACGATGGGGGGGGGAAATAGATTGAGTTTGTTGACCCCCTAGCAACGTAGGGGAGACATTAAATTAACTTAAAATTAAAATACTCTTACAAACTCCTCTATTTAACTATTGACTTGAAAGAATAAATGTCATAGTTTGCTTTCAAAAGGACGGCCTTGTCCCATATATTTTCTGCTATGATTGATGTGATCAGCCTTCACACTAAAGGAGGCCTTAAGCCCTTTGAAGAGACTCAATACCAAATTATAGGGAGTGAAATAGTGAATGATGCAATC
Source organism: Notolabrus celidotus (assembly GCF_009762535.1). NCBI lineage: Eukaryota > Metazoa > Chordata > Actinopteri > Labriformes > Labridae > Notolabrus > Notolabrus celidotus. Next base: position 11,212,013 of record NC_048273.1, on the reverse strand, counting down.
CATGTTCATCATTACAATTTATTTCAAGACTAAAAGAATGACGTACTCACATTTTCAGTTTACATTTTGCCCTGTTGCTGGTGATAATCGGCTTTTCTGATTCTTCCTTCTCAGCTCGTTGAATAGAGCAAAATAAAAAGCTTTCACTATTTCTGAGGCTGTGCTTGTACTGTGGAACTTAACATCATTGGTTTCTGGTTTCTGAGCATAAGACGAAGGATTAAGGACTGTTGAGTAGAATCTTGGACTAAAAACATACAGTGAAGTTCCAATTTTGGGTGTCAAGCTGGACATGGGAACATGAGTAGAATATCTGATGCCATTTGATGATGTCACTCAGCTGGAGGAGCCTCCGGAGGTTCCCGATTGACTAAATTAAGGAAAGAAAGATGAAAAAAGTTAGAAAGTTAGACAGCCATGGTATTTTGGCTGCATTTGCTAGTTCTTCTAATATAATGCAACCCCCCAAAACAAAAACATTTAAAGCTTCTGGGAATGTGACTTGGAATATATAAAATTCATATAGAAAATAGGCACTTGATGTGGAATTAAGCATCAATACAAATCTGAGTGAAAATAAACATCCATTTATATGAAAAAACACTATTCTAAAAACGTTTATTTTTCAGTTGAGACCGTTTCTCTGGACTGTGTTGGCGTGGCAGCTAACCTTTTGATTGACACGTCAATCAAACTAAACCATGGCAACAGTCACAGCACAACATGGAGCATCACACAGAGAGAGTTCAGAGCCTACATGTTTGAGCCTTCTGACTCCGAAACTGAATCCAAAAATCTCCAGCATCTGAAAATTATTTATTTATTTCAAATGGTCTCTGAGTGCTGAGTTACAAAGTATTTATATCATTCTGTATATTACTTTTATCACAACGTACTCTCCATGATCAGGGCAGCAGAGAATGAAGTGCAGGAAGGCAGAGCACAGCTCCGGGTGCCAGACGGAGCCGTTTGGCTAAACACTAAGCTGTTTGAGGATAGTTAGTGAACCGGTTCTGAGAGAAATGAGCGGTAACTATAAGCCGTGGCCCGCTGTTTCCCCAAATCCACCACAGTTAGGAAAGTAGAAGAATGACAACAAGCAGTCATCGTCACCGGTGGATGTGCAGCCAGGGACGGCACACACAATCAAAGTGGTACAAAGAGCAGAGTAATAGCTACAGTGCCTTGTAAAAGTATTCATCCCCCTTGAACTTCTACACATTTTGTCACGTTAAAGCACAAACTTAAATACATTTTATTGGGATTTTATTGTAACAGGAAAAAATGCGTAAAAGTTCAAGGGGGATGAATACTTTTGCAAGGCACTGTATACAGACTTATTACAGGCAAGCGGCAACCTTCGGCCGCAAGAATTGATGCTAATGTGGAAGTGTTAAAAACGTCAGTTTCTGGAGTGTCCGCTTGAGGCTGGCTCCGGAAGTACCAGAAACCACATACACATCAATTCAAAAAAGACGATCTTTACAGCAGAAATAAACGTACAGCCTGGTACAAAAGACGAGTGTAGGCTGGATAGCTCATTTCTTGATCGGCACACACTGTATGAGGGGTGAATTTTTTCATAACGCAGCAGTTTCTAAGATACTAACATTACGAGTCTTCCATAACAAGGTACAGCTGACTTCATTGACAGGCAGGAACACTGTAGCTGTTGGCTAGGAGGCTCAAAGCTCGCCTCTTTACCTCACACTAGCATAACAGTAGTTAAGCTGAGTTCAGCATTTCCAATATGGCTTCCGCTGACGATTGGCTTCAAAACAGCGCTTCAGAAACAGATGGGTGACATCAGGGATACTACGTCCATTATTTCTACAGTCTATGATTACAGGCAGTGCGTGATTAGAAAACAAGCCAACAGAAGTTGCAACGCAAAGATGAGTTCGGTTAGCAGAGTAGTTCCGTTCAACATATGTCGGCGTGACTTAGTGTTTTCTTCATGATTGGTTTGATATTTTATGTTGTAATAAATATCCAAGTTAACCCCGCCTTCTTTAACCTAGTGTCAAAACATTATCAAAAGCTTGACTGAGAATGTTTAAAACATTTCATGAAGTTCAGTTCTTATATTTTGAACGATATAATAGTACGTACATATGACTATAAATATCATAGTTAGAAAGTTTTTGTTGATTTGGGTTACCAGAGGCTTTAATGACAGATCTGTCTCCTATGTGGGTCAATAAAGTAATGGAATAATTTATCATGACAATATAAAAGAAAGTGTAGCTACCTTCCTCTCTCGCCTTCATGCGGGCAACAAAGTTGTAACTCTTGTTCCTGCGATAGTTCTCATAGGGGTCGTCCAGTGACACCCCCACGCCTTTGTACTGGTCCCATTTATCCCGGATGTCTCCTCCTTTGATGGGGTCCTGGATGCCCTGTTCTTTGGCCCCTAAACCACCTGAGCCACTCCAGCCTACAAAAGAAAATTATTAAATACAGCATGTGAGTAATTTTACTTACATTTTAATATCAGGATCAAAAACACCAACATGTAATAATTCAAAAATTCAATTTAAATAAAGAAAAAAAAAGTGCTTACCCATTTTCATCAGCAGCTGATGGCCTTTGTTCTCCTCCCCCAGCCGGCTATCTGGAGTCCCTTTAGAAGAAGTGGTACCCACCGCTGATGTGGAGCTGTAGAGAGCAGAAGAGGTGGTCATCTTTACTACAGTAAAGCACAAAGTTTACCAATGTTGACATTTTTTTAAACGGCATTGATGGACTAACGCTGGGGACGAGCTCCGGGATTTCTGACCACGCCGCCTCTTGCTGGGAGAATGTGAACGGGAGCGTGATCTGGAGTGAGACCGACTTCGAGATGACCTGGATCGGCTCCTTGACCTGAACGGAAAAATATTAAGGCAAGTAAGTCCAGTTTCCTCATGTTTAAAGCACATGTAATGAAGCAGAAGAAGAAGAAGCAACATTTACAGGGGGCATTAAAAGACATGCTGACAAGACTCTGAATTGTGCTTTTGTATATAATATACACAGTACAGTATAGTTTATGTTCACATCAGCATTGGTATCACACAAAGTCCTGTGTGAAATGTGTGTTTACACACCTGGACCGGGAGTAGGAGCGTGACTGGCTGCGCGATTGGGAACGAGATGAGCGGGACCTGGACCTGGAGGACTTTGAAGAACGAGAGCTGGAGCGAGAAGACGATCTCCCTCTACTGCGAGAGTGGCTCCTGGAACGGCTGCCTCCACGTGCACTAAAAGAATACGGCAAAGAGAGAGGGGGGGCGTTGAGAGATAAAAGGAGTGATATCTAAACACCTCTCCAACCAGAGAACATGTAACTTGAAATTAATCTGAAAAATGTAAGCAAAAATGAGCTGAAAGATCTTTACATGTGTGAAACACAAAGAGCTTAAAGATAATAGAAATAAACAAGGAAGAGAAAGCTAACCTGTTGCGTTTCTCCTGTCCCTTTTTCCTCCTGGCTCTCATCTTGGCCCTGAAGAACTCATACAGGCCGTTCTGCTCCCAGCCTTCACTGGAAGTAAAAGAGGGGAAAAGAAATGTCAATTGAAAACAGCAATACTATTAACAATCAGAGGTGGGTAGAGTAAACCGAAAAAGTACTCAAGTAAAATTACTGTTACTTTACAATGATGTTACTCAAGTAGAAGGAAGAATACTCGTAGAAATAAGTACTTGAGTAAGAGTAAATAAGTACCTAAAAAAAAACTACTCAAGTAGTGAGTAACTTGTGAGTAATATCATATATAAAATTGTAGTGTATTGGAAACGCTAATAACAATGTGAAGAGCACACTGCCTTTAATAAAGTGACATAAATAGGAAAATGCCAGAATGAATGTTTTTAGGCATGGTTTACTTTTCAACATTAAAAAAGAGGAGCTGCACTGTGCACAAACTAATGTACCCACTTTCATTTTTTAAAACAAGCTGAAACTTCAAACTGTGTCTGAGATGTCATCAGAACAACTGACATCTAATGATCTATAATCTATAATACTCCATCATTCCAATAAAACAGATATCTATGCCTTCCAAACTTTCTTTTTTAACCTTTAACTTATTTTCAGTACATCTTACTTAAAAACATAACTTGAAAGTACTAAAACAGAGAACACTAAAATCTCTCTGAGGTGACTGTTGAGCTTCAGAAGCAGCTGTTTTTATGAGCATGCTACCTTCCTCTTATAAGTTAGTTTAGATTACTTTCCAACATTTCTAACATGTTTATAAGATTTAATATTAACCAGTATGATCCTTAGCTTACCTAACTGATAACTCACCATGACATGCTTTTTAAGATTTAATTGTTCTATGTTGAAGCTCAAGATTTCTGCCTTTTAAAACAAAGTAGGCAGTGTATAAAGTGACTGTTGCTCCTTCTTGTCATTTAGAAGTTATAAGAGAGTCTAAGTGTTGGGCACAGAGTACACATGCCCCTCCAAAAGGGTTGCAGGTATTACGCAGCTTCTCTCATTCAGTGTTGAGGCTATTTATAACTCTGGGTCAGACGGAGCTGCATGAGAGATCGGCTGAGCATAAAAACATATAAAATGAAAGAAAAAGGAACAGTAAAAGTAGCGACTGCACAGCCCAATGTAACAAAGTAAAAGTACATCTTTTTCAACACAGATGTACTTGAGTAGGAGTAAAAAGTACTCTGCAAAACAAATACTCTCAGAAGTGAAATGTTTGGAAAAAACTACTCAAATACATGTAACGGAGTAAATGTAACTCGTTACTACCCACCTCTGTTAACAATCTACTAAAAGCTACCAAAAACGTTATTTCAGCTGAGATCAGGGGCTGATCTTGCTGACAGAGCTATGGTATCCCAGTATGTGTACCTGTTTCTCGGCCGGTCATGCGATGGAGGGCTGTAGAAAGCTTCAACGGCAGCTAGTAATCGATCACTGGGTGGCATTGGAGGAGGCAGCCGGATGTCTTTTGGGTCTAGAGGTTTATAATCATAGTCTTCAAGCTGGGCGATAAGACAGTAAAGAGAGGATCATGAAACATGCAGGTTTGACTAAATAAGTCCAATGCATCAGTTACAAAATTGTGTTTGTGTTGGATCAGTTTGTCCAGTTAGAAAAATGCAGTGCAGTGGAAGGCCTGAAAAGCATGTGAACCTACTTTAACCAGTGGAGCCATCAGGCCAGCTGGCAGGTCAAAGTAGGGTACATTTGGAACCAGACTGGGGTCGTCTTGAACTTGCTGCTGCCGATGACGCATATGAGGCGAATGGCCATTGAAGCCATGTGGGGGTGGGCCAAACTCTTGATGCTGCCCTCCACCCCAGGGGGGATGTTCAGCTGGCATACCTGGTGGAGGGAGCCTCTGATTGGGATGGTGATGTGGAGGAGGGCCTGGCATTTCAGCTAATGTTGTTGAAATACACAAAGATGATCAATGAAACACAATTACAGGTGCAAAGCGATGTAGCTTTTCCAATGCATTATTGATCAATAACTTCACACCTCCTGGAAACTCTCCCTGAGCGTAGTCGAAGCGGTGTGGGGTGTATGGCGGCCTGTCGTAGTGGTGTCTGGGTGGAAAGTCGTCCTGCATGAAGCGTGGGGGGAAGCGTCCAAAATTGTGAGGTGGTGGGGGAGGTTGATTGAAAGGAGGGGGCTGCTGGTGGGGAGGGAAGGGTCCTCTGAAGTGGGGAGGTCTCTGTGAAAATACACAAACATACAATCATAAATTGTGGAAAGTCATAGTCAGATTAGGATATAAATAATTTCAGATAGTAGATGCAGAGCATTGGGGGTTGGACATGATTTTTGAATGCCCAAATATTCGTGCACTTATTATAGATCCGAGAGTTAATGCGACTTTTATCTCACTTTAAAAGCACAATTTTTCATTGTTTTTTCACTGGTGCCTGGTTGTAATACGGTATTCCTGTCAGACGGTGGCTAAGGAGTGTCTTGAAACTGTTTGCTAGCCGCATTAATTAGCTAACAGGAGAAGAAGAATGCTAACCACATTAAATAGCAAACGAAGAAGAAAACATTAGTCGCTGGAAATACGTGTAGTGGTGTCAGATTCAGAAATTAAGATTAAATTGCTGGTACTGAGCATGGCCATAAAATGTAAACATACACGCAACATTGCTGTGTCACAGGAACACCGGTATGAAGGCTGAGACAGAAGCTGCCAGTGCTTGCTACTAGCAGCGCCTCATCCCGGTGCTGGTTAATGCAACCGCCACACAAACGGACCGTTAAAGGGATAAGTGTGTCGTGGAGTGTTTACTTTTACTGTCCACACCTGCAGCACAACAAATGTTGTGTTAGTCGCTGATGTCTCAACTTCGCTGGCGTTTCCAACCTGCTGTCAGAGAGCTTGATTACGAATAATCGCCAAATAAATGCCAGTGATTATCGAATAGTATTTTGGCTTGAAATGCCCATCCCTACCGAGCACACAGTGACAAGGAATTTAAATGGGGGAAGAAATCCGACCACAGAAATCATCTATCACATGCCTGCATGCGAGGAGGAAAGGGGGGCTCCCTCTGACCCCATGGAGGCTGCTCAGGCTGGTTTCCCCATGGTGGTTGCTGGTCAAAGGAGTTCCAAGATGGGGGGCCTTGGTCAGGCCCACCTGGACCACTCCAGGGGCCACCTTCTCTGGGTGGAGCTCCACTCCAGTTCCCAGGATCCCTCTGCTCATTCCACATTCCCTCATGGCTGTTCCAAGGAGGGCAAGGTGGGGGAGGATGATTTGGATCGAAAGGAGGCTGGGAAGGACACAAATTAGAAAAGAAGAAAAAAATGTAAGCAGCAGAGTCTGAACCATTGCAACTTAAACAGCAGTAGATAAGGCAGCAGGGACAAAGAAGAAGAAGGGTGGGCTGGCCTCAGAAGCAGAGGGAACCGGCAGTAAATACATGAGTCAGGACTAGGCTGACCCTAACCCAACATAATGCCAGTGTGACAATCAGAATTCATATTGAAGGCAAGATGTCAAGAGGGACGTTAAGAGATCCAACCTTGAGCTGGTGATATGACAAAAAGTGTATTTAAGCGACTGCCTTACAACATGGAAATAAATGTAAAAAATTATGATAAAGAATCTAACGTTCAGTTTTGTAAGTATTCCTGATGATTACTTTCTGCAAATGCATGACAGCTTGTCCGTGTCAGAAAATTTCAGCAGCCTTGTGGCACTTGAGTAAGGTTGACAAAGAAATTAGATTTGAGGGTTCTCTGTTGTTTTTGTTTTGACAAATAAGTCAAAGTACCTGCAAACAGAAACTCAACAGCAACATTCAAGCAGGCATATGCAGAGAAATGTAAGGACCTTTACCGGCTGGTTGGGGTTCCAGGGGCCAATGTGTTGGGGGTCAAACCATCCGGGCTTGTTGGAGGAGATATCTGAGGGTCCACTGGGGTTGCTGGGGTCCTGTGGTCTAGATGACGCTCCATCAAACTCTCCTGGAGGAAGACCTGACATAGGTGGTTTCACATCCCCTGTACAACACAAGTCAAGGAGTAGAGTCAGCACAGTCTTACACAACAAATATGTCTGTATTCAGTACAGAGCAAGTCAAAAATGCACACAGGGAAACTTAAAACAAGGAGAGAATTTCCAATATTATTAGATTTCTGTACTTTATAAGGCTTTGCCTCTAGTCTCTGAGTAGCTGTTTTTACACATGTTCAAAACTCCACACCAAACTGTGTGATTGCAAATAGCCAAAATTTTCACCACAATCTTCCTTGATTTTTTCCCGAAAGCCCCTTACTACATTTTTCCATATGAGTCAACAGAAGTCAGAGTGAGCTAATGTGAGAATGTATCAGGATATATTTTAACACGAGCGAGGGCAGATCAGTGCAAACCCTTAAGAGCAACACAAAAGGGATGAATAAAAACGTCTCAGGTTAAAAGAGGAGGTATTTTCAACATGAAAACAGCAAAGAGGTCTACACATCTGTATTTGCACACATTGTATTGATATAATTGCACAAACTATCATCTTGGCCTAGAGGTATTGATCGCTTTGTTTTCATAGTCATCAAGTTGTTCTTATTATACATAAAATTATTATATTATATTACTTATTATATATAAAAACCCTTCAATATTCCCAGGAGTGTATTTGTGAAAGAGGTTGATGTGTTTCCTCTTACCAGCCTGCGTCGTCATTGGTGGGGCTTTTTCAGTTTCAGCAGGGGAAGGTAACTGTGCTACAGGGGCAGGCTGCAGATGCTGCTGCTTCAGGGTGGCAACAAACTCTTCATGCTGGGTCTTCAAAGCTGCAATCTGCTGCTGGAAAGCCAACTGGATTGGTTGCACCGCACCAGCATACTCTGTTATCAGAGATGCCTAAGAGAGTGAACAAGGATGGAAAAAGTGGAGACAGACAGTGTGTTGTCAGTAAATAAAAAGGTTTTGTTTTCATAGAATACAAGTAACAAGGCAAGCAAAACTTGTTGTTGTGTATTTAAATCAGAGACTGTAGTTTGAACTCATGGATCAGTCTGACTGTTTAACAATGACTACAGTTAAATATTGAACTACTTTGATTGGATCTAACACTTCCTAGGCTCCACATTTGTGTAGACACCTAAGTCATCAGATAACAACTTGTGGATCATAATATTGGTTTATCTTCTTTGAAGGACATTAACAACTTAATGCACATATAAATGAAAATTGATGGAAACACACAAAAAGTGAATGAATCTGTTTTTTTGTACACACCTGGTATTGGCCGAGGCCAAGTGCTGGATTCTGAAGCTGTTGAATGGTCTCCTCATCAAAGTATCCATTCTTCTCCCAAAGCTGCAACAACTGGAAAGAAAAAGGAAGTAGCAAAAAAAATAACTTTAGATACAAATTAAGTTTATTAAATTTCTTCTTTAACAAAAGAACAAAGAGAAACCATTGCTTACAAAAGAAAGATGTTTCAATGTATTTTCATAAAACAATGTTAGAGATATCAAAGTTATTTTCTGATGTACATCATATGGATGACATCTGACCATCTGAAAACAACAACATCAATGCAACAGCTATGATGATATTGATTATAGTATGAATCTGAAATAAATATCCCTTAGCTGAACAAACTCAGATTAGGAACTTCAACCCAAGGGGGAGGGTTCAAGTGTCCTGAGATGTTTGTATTTCTCCAAGGAATGAAACACTCCTGTAGTCTGTAATGGCTTGAAGATTTAAATACTGGTGTGTGTGCTTTTAAAATTACCCTTGTGATCTTTTGCTGCTTCTCCTCCTCTACAGCCAGAAAGCTGGTACAATAGATGGGAACTACAACTTTTTGCAGTGCTGCCAGCAGGTCCTTTTGCTGCTTCCGCTGGCTGGGAGAGCACATTGAAACACACGTCACATTATGCAAAGACAAAACTTAGAGGTGCTCAGTTTTCTTCCTATTGAATCATCCAACAAAATCTAGTATCATTGAGTTATTTAAGATTCTTTACACATGATTTTTTTTTAACTCTCCCTGTTTTATTAAAGTGACTAACCATAGACCTTTCTGGAGTCCCTGAGCTCCATTGTCTCGTAGGCTCCTGCTGCTGTGGATGTGCCTGACACCAGCAGCAACAGCTACTACTGCTACTAGTACTACTACTATCCATCTCATCACTACCATCTCGCTCTCTCTTATTCTACTCTATCCCTCTTTCCAATTCCAACTCAGTCGAGGCAGATGGCTGTCTAACATGAGTCTGGTTCTGCTCGAGGTTTCTGCCTGTTAAAAGGAAGATTGTCCTTGCCGCTGTAACTAGCTAAATACTGCGGGGTGCAATGCTCATGGTGGATTAAGATGAGATAAGGTTGAGTCCTGTCAGTAAGAGGGGACTGGATCTTATCCTGTCTTCATGTTGGGTCTTTGTTAATAATAAAAAAAAAATCAAAATAGAAAAAAATAGAAAGCATTTTAATAAAAACATAAATAATCTATTAAAGTTAATTCATCTACAAGGCTACCTGTACACAAAACCTATGTTTCTTAAATAATGTCTACCACTTTAGCCACAGCAATTGTGTCTTTATACTTTTAGAATGTTTTCTGTGATTGGACAGACCAGTTAAATAAAGATTTGTGTGTGAATGTATAAAGGTAGATGTACCAGTGGTGGAGGACATCATTGGTTAAATAGATTAGATGTAGGCGAAGCTCAAAATGCGCTCCATCAACAGCGATGCGGTTGCGAAGATGCGATGTCATCAGTTCACAGTGTGGTGGACTCTTGGCATTGTTGAACATCCAGTTCTTACCAGCCTGAGAGAAAAAAAACAACATAAGTGAGTTCCTTAAATTAGTCTCTTAATTCACAAACATAAGCACAATTGATAAAATGTTTTATTAGGCTTACAGAGATTGCATCTTTGGTGCAGGTGTCTATGATGGGCTGCAGAAGGTTGTCAAACTCTGTGATGTCTAACCCGGTTTCCAGCAGAAGTTTTTGGGTCTGCTGCTCTGTAGCCAGCGCAATGGCTGCGGTCACTTGCTCCTACAGAGAGAAAGAAAAAGGAAAGGCATGAGAAATTCTAATAACCATTCTTCTCCAGCCTTCCACTGTGCGTCATGTTTTGTTTCGTCATGGGAGACGAAAATCTAAGTTTTGTGTAATAACCCGCACAGACATAAACAGCCTTTATCAACACAGTTTTTAAAAGTCAAACAGACTGAAAATAAACATACTCACTATACTTTTGTTTACCGATCTGTTCAGAGTTGTCCTGTTTTATGGAAAAAATCCCAGGATTCACAACATTTTGGGTTGAGTACTCCGATATTTTGGAAGCTCCCTGAAAGAGTACTATTCTTTGCAACTACTATTACTACTATAGCAAGACAGTTCTTTTAATAGACCAGAGTGTTTTTCTTTTTCACGTGTTGTTTTGACTACAAACTTCCTGCAGACTTCTTCAGAAGAGTCACGTTGTGTTGTTGTGACGTGTCTGTCAGCTGATTTATACCACTGACAGACACGCCCCCTGTTGTCAAACAGTTGTAGGACAGCATCCCAGGTGTGCCCCCTCATCCTGGGTTCACTGTCCTCTGTGCCTGCTTCCTGATCTCTACAGCCTCCCTTATCCAACACTGGTATCTGTGGCTCTCGAAGTGGATTACCTTGGCCTTTTCCTTGCCCATGATATGATTTTCCCTCTTGAAGTGGTCTGAAAAGAGTGTGAGAAAGTTTCTTTCTTCACTCTTTTCAGACCACTGTTTTCATTTTTTCCGTGTAAAACATCCTGCCTGTTTCACCGATGTACATTTTGTCGCAGGAAGGGCATTCATATTTCATTGTTGACTTCACTCTTTCTTTCAGGGTCAATTCGGTCCTTTGGATGAACCAGTAACTGTCTCAGTTTGATGTGTGGCTTTACAGTAGTGCTTATGCGTTGCTTTTTCATTGTTCTTTGAATGCATTCTGTTATCCCTCTGATGTATGGAAAAGTGACCATTCCTAGATCATCTGGTTTTAAAGTTTTTCTTGTTATGATGTCCTTTTTGTTGCTTTGCTCTGTACTTGCCTCTTTCCTTTGTCTATGGCCCATCTTGGATACTGGCAATGAATGAGTGCATTTTGGATGTGTGCATGTTCCTCCCATTTGTCCACCTCATCTGTTATTATGTTCACCTGGTTGAACAACAGGGGTGTGCTTGTCCTGAACACGACCTGAACAGCTTCTACTGCAGGTTTTCACACCCCACACCCGAACACTCTGATTTACCTGGCCCCCCCACAAGCCCCTCCCCACCCCCCTCTGACCCCCCACCTGCGCTGACGATCTGTGAAGATGAGGTAATCCAGCTCTTCCAGAGACAAAAGACCAAGAAGGCTCCAGGACCAGACGGCGTGTCCCCCTCCTGCCTGAGAGTCTGTGCCGAGCAGCTGGCCCCCATCTTCACAAAGATCTTCAACACATCGCTGGAGCTGTGTGAAGTGCCCTCATGCTTCAAAAGCTCCACCATCATCCCAGTCCCAAAGAAACCCACCATCACAGGACTCAATGACTACAGGCCCGTCGCCCTGACGTCTGTGGTCATGAAGTCCTTCGAGAGACTAGTGTTGAGCCACCTGAAAGACATCACAGGCCCCCTGCTGGACCCCCTGCAGTTTGCCTATCGGGCAAACAGGTCGGTGGAGGATGCAGTCAATATGGGTCTGAACTACATCCTGCATCACCTGGACTCCCCCAGGACCTACGCTAGGATCCTGTTTGTGGACTTCAGCTCTGCGTTCAATACCATCATACCAGACATCCTGCACCAGAAACTCACCCAGCTCACAGTGCCGGCCTCCATCTGTCAGTGGATCACCAACTTCCTGACGGACAGGAGACAGCAGGTGAGGCTGGGGAGCATCAAATCCAGCACCCGGACCATCAGCACTGGCGCCCCACAGGGATGTGTTCTCTCCCCACTGCTCTTCTCCCTCTACACCAATGACTGCACCTCAGGAGACCCCTCGGTGAAACTCCTGAAGTTTGCAGACGACACCACCGTCATCGGTCTCATCCAGGACGGAGACGAGTCTGCTTACAGACAGGAGGTGGAACAGCTGGCCCTCTGGTGTAGTCAGAACCATCTGGAGCTGAACCCGCTCAAGACAGTAGAGATGACAGTGGACTTCAGGAGAAGCCCCCCCCCACTCCCCCCCCTCACCATCCTGAACAGCACTGTGTCTACTGTGGACTCTTTCAGGTTCCTGGGATCCACTATTTCCCGGGACCTGAGGTGGACCTCCCACATAGACACAATCAGAAAAAAGGCCCAGCAGAGGATGTACTTCCTGCGTCAGCTCAGGAAGTTCAACCTGCCTCAGGAGCTGCTGATCATGTTCTACACCTCCATCATCCAGTCTGTTCTGTGTACCTCCATCACTGTCTGGTTTGGCTCTGCAACCAAACTAGACAAACACAGACTGCAGCGGACTATAAGGACTGCAGAGAAAATCATCGGTGTCGACCTGCCCCCCATCCAGGACTTGTACCGGTCCCGGGCCAGGAAACGGGCAGGGAGCATTACCGCTGACCCCTCACACCCTGGACACAAATTCTTCAAACTCCTCCCCTCCGGCAGGCGCTACAGATCACTGTGCGCCAAAACAACCCGCCATAAGAACAGTTTCTTCCCCCAGGCTGTCACTCTGATGAACACTAAACCATAACAGTGTCATACCTGTCAGATAAATACTCTCTGTAAATATACATGTAGATATACAATGCAACAATTCTCAAGCAGAATTCCATATTTCTATTTTTTGTATTATTTAACTTCTATTTTATTTTTATAATGTAAAACTACCTCTGCAACTCACCACTGCACTTTATCATATTATTTTAGCCTGTACATATTAGTCAAGCTATTTGTTGTTTCTTTGTATTTATAGCTGATGTTATTGTTATTATATTTTTATTTTATTTTTTATTGTAGTTCTTATTCTTATTCCTATTCTTATGCCTTGTACAAAGAGAGCACAGTTTACCAAAGTCAAATTCCTTGTGTGTTCAAGCATACTTGGCGAATAAAGCTGATTCTGATTCTGATTCTGATTCTGATTCTGATTCTGCTGTATCAGGTAGGACAACCAAACGTCTATAAATCAGACACGTCACGACAGACACGTCACAACAACACCACGTGACTCTTCTGAAGAAGACTGCAGGAAGTTTGAAGCCGAAACATGTCAAGGTAAAAAAGAAAAACACACTGATCTAGAACTGTCTTGCTATAGTATACAGTGTCAGACTGTATGAACCTCTTTGGACTACTGTTAATAATACTGCATCAATATTAAAATGACCAAAAAGGATACACCTTTACACAAGGTGGATGCCCTCTGTGCCAAACTCATAACTTCTTTGTGGCCATGTACCTGTCTGAGAGTATGTAGATGTTGCTCCTGCTGCTGCAGATTCCATTGGCTCTGTTGAACAAGTTCATCAATAGAGGGCCCAGAGGGTGGAGGAATTGTAGGCGGAGCAATTATCGGTATCGATGGAGGAGGAATATCAACCACATCTTTAGCGCCTGGGATGTACATGTCTGCAAAGAGAAGATGAAATTTGAAGTTAAGTTTGGACGTTGAGTCACATTTTGATTTCTGAGATGAGGCTTGGACAGTAAAGAGTAAATTTCTGCTGGCTTGATGTTGGAACCTGAAGAGAAAAAGGTGTTCTATAAATCATATGCAAGGCAAATACTGAGTTGTAATTTAGATCAAAGAAACTTTCAAAGGTAAGAAAAAAATGAAATAACTTTTTTAAGACATGCAACCTGCATTAGCACAACCACCATCCTTATTTCTAACCTCACAGCTCATGTAGGAGGAACTAAGGAAAACCAGCAAAAGTCATGAAACATGATGAGCACTAAGATTTGAAAATACAATTACAGCCAGGCTGTACAGTAACATACAGTCTCATTTTCAAGAGGTTTTACAGCCAATAACCTGCTGAACAAGCTGTTAGTTAAAAAGCAGTTAATCTGGGCTAAAAAAGGAATCATTAACCAAACTAGCCACAAGAGACTGAAATCAGCTACCTTTTGTTTGTCCAGTCAAGTTTCATACAGTAAATACGGCACAACTACAAAAAGAAAATGATACCGACATGAAAAGTGCAACTGAAAACAAAGCAAATGCTTTCAAGCACAGGTGGAAAAAAATACATATCAAAATGTGCAAAACCAAAATGGGACTCTCCAACTGGAATTCTAAGCTTATTGGAAAAAATCTGGTTACAAATAAATACCTTCAGATTTATATTCCTCTCCATCGTGGGCAGAGGGATCTAAATGGAGAAAAGCAAACTTTTATGCATTTCAGGAAAATCACATGACTGATTCTGACAGAAGAACTCCATGCAACCCTGCACAACACTGTGCTTGTATTAACAGACTGTACATCATTTGAATGTTGGCGATATCAGAATCTCAGATTACCTTTAGATAAGCAAACCAAAACTACAACGCATTGTTTTAACAGATAAAGAACTTTGCTTCGTTCACCAGGTAGTTCACTGAGTTAAAATAACAATTAGTAATTATCATATTTTGCATTTAGTGCTCGGTTAGTCCCTTTTTTATGTCTTTGAGTTTTCTTTCTTTTTAGTTGGCCAGAGAGCAATTTTCATGATCATCAATACACATTTCTTTTCTTTCTTTCTTTTTCAAATAATAAGAGCGTGTATCATTCCAGGAAAATAACCGGTGAGATGTTTCATATGCAACCCTAGCATAAATTGAGTTCCTGTAGGTAGGGGAGGAGTTTGTTTTGAATTTAAATCTATATCAGCTGATAATTAAATATCACCATGCTTGGTTTGGCGTTACAACAGTACATATTGTGCAGCAATTGTGTCCACCTGCAGAGAGCAGCTAATACACAAACACAGTAGTTATTTGAAGCAGACTATCTCGTACACTTGAACTGGATTCTAGTGTGATCTTGCAGATTGATTTGCTCTAGCCTGGAGAGCAGAGAAATGAATCTAATGTGATGAAGTACTAGTAATATCAAACATTATTTAAATTAAAGTTGCCTAACAAATACTGTATTGTGATTATACTGTTACTACATAAGATAGCACATCTTCTGAGAGATGACTTGGGCCATATGGTCCACCTCTAGAAAATCGTCCACCTCTAGCAGAAGGTCGGAGAGACAGTGGCTTTTCTATTTGGGTCAGCCATGAAAACCATTATATGGGTTAAAAAGTCTTGTTCACAATGCTGTTGATAAAAACTGTGTTCCATTTGCCCAAAACCAGCAACCACATATATAAGGAGTTAAATCAAATGTTTCTTCCAAAAAGGAACTTGTATGGCCCAGATTGAATAGAATTAGTATTATGTTTATCACTTTTTAGTCTGTTTGTATCAATCAACCTTAAAAGTTGCATTAGATTATTTTCCTTCATTTTTGTTGTGAAGTACCTTATAATCTAAAATAATGAACAAACTGAACTTTTCAACATCATTTAAAAAATCTATGTGCAAATGGTTTTAAGGTGGACTGTCCCTTTAACTACATACGCTGCTGTTGCTCCATAGCGAGCTTGCACTTGTAGTAGCTGAAGTAGTCCCCTCCAAAGAGGAAAGAGAACTTAGGGTTGTCCTTCTGTTTCTCCATTGTCATCTTCTCAAACTCTGGCCCATTCCGAGCGACAAACTGGGCCAGCTTGTCAATGACATTCCTCAGTTCTTGATCTGCACCGAGAAAAGAGAAGAAGAAGAAAAAGACACAGACAAAGATGTTACAACTAAGCATGTGTTTCAATTTGATACAAATGCATTACAACAGATGGAAAATATATATATATTGTGACCTGTGCTATTTTGGCAAAACTAAGAACTGATTCTTAGTTGGCCAGTTTGGGCCCCTTACTTATTATCATGTAGTCATAATAAAAAATGTGGGGGAAATTACAATCTTTCAATAAGATGCACAGCAATTAACCATTTTAATATTACCTGCAAGAGATGTAAGGATATATATCGCAAATCGGTAAAAAATCGATACAAATAAGGGTGGATGAAAATCGGTTCAACAAAATTTGTATCAGGATATTATTTTTAAACAGTAGAAGGAGCTATCTGCATTATACTCCACTTGTTCAACACCATTAAGTCTCTTGCGCTGCTCTCTGAGTGGAGGTGTTTTAAGTTTAAAGCATGTTTCAGAATCAGCTGACTGCACACAGCAGAGACGCTCAGCTGGGGGCTGCAGCTGAGTGACAGGTCTCCATGGGCCCTTTTTTTTCTCTGCTGCCGGACTGATTCTGACCCGGTTGCGCTCCCGGACACCTGGCACACATGCTTGTTTTTCCCAATAAGAACGAGTGGTCAGAAAACTGTACACTGTGAGTCTAAAATATGATTCTGTTCAGTTGTTCTGTTGCAGTAAATCCACATGTTGTAGTCTGAGTTTTCACTCTATGACCAATAGACCAATAGAGCCTGCTCCCCACGTTGATATTCAGCGTTTTAACATTTTGAACACCTCAATATGATCCGTATCTGTTTAATACCGTCAGTAATATACACTGTGTCATGAAGGAGAATTTGATTTAAGGGGAAAAAACGCATTTAGAATTATTTTTGACGTGGAAAACGATCATATTTTTTCAATGATTAAATGATAATTGATAGTTAACATTTTCAAAGATCGATCACAGAGAATACTTTAAATTTACATCCCTAACTTAAAGAGATCTACCTTATTTGTTTTAATATTTAATACTTTCATTTGGGAATCGTTCACTTTCCATTTCTCTATAATTGTTCTGAAATTTTCCATCAAGGTATTTTATGGTAAGGTGATTTTAGTTTGAAAAAAGTGTGCAGTGGTTTCATTTGAGTTACAACACAACTTGAAAATGAAAAAGGATTACTTTGTTTACAAAGAAATATAAGAGAAAAAACATATATTGCAAATGTCCATATCTGAGAATTGAAATAAAATATTAGTTATTTACTACAGATCACTGTGCGCCAAAACAACCCGCCATAAGAACAGTTTCTTCCCCCAGGCTGTCACTCTGATGAACACTAAACCATAACAGTGTCATACCTGTCAGATCAATACTCTCTGTAAATATACATGTAAATATACAATACAACAATTCTCCAAGCATATTTATTTTATTATTTAACTACTATTTGCTACCTCTGTAACTCACCACTGCACTATTATCATATTATTTTTAACCTGTACATATTAGTCATGCCTATTTGTTGTTCTTTTGTATTTATAGCTGATGTTTTTTTAATTAAATTTTTTATTTTTTATTTTGTATGTTCTTATTCTTATGCCTTGTACAAAGTGAGCACAGTTTACCTAAGTCAAATTCCTTGTGTGTTCAAGCATACCTGGCCAATAAAGCTGATTCTGATTCTGATTCTAAATTTTGAGTTCAATCCAGTTTTCTTGATAATCGTTAGAGTTGAATTTATCCTTACATCCCTATCATGTAGTCATAATAAAAATGAGGAGGGGAAATTACGATCTTTGAATAAGATGCACAGCAATTAACCATTTTAATATAACCTGCTAAAGCTAACAATTTTCAACACAAGATAGAAATATAAAGCATCATTTGTATTTGATAAACACGTTTTAACCTTTGTTTATATTGTTAGATTTGAGCAACGATGTCACTTCTTCTGGTTACTTTCTATGTTTACATTGGGAAACAATGTTATCTAAACTTGTGAAACTATACACTTGTTTCTAATTAGTCTAGAAATGTGATTGCTTGTTTCCTGGATGTATATGAATCATAGATATGAATGAATCAATGTTACAGCTAAGAATAGACGATCTTTGGAGATTTTAGCCAGTTATCGTTTGCTAAACTGAATATCAAAACCGTTTAGAGGAAATATCTAACACTGTTACCGCCCTTTGAACAAAGCTCATCATATTGTTTGATTGAAAGAATATCTACACACACTTATTTAGAACATAATTGTCCACTGGAATAACTGAGATCCTAAATACTAAATACAGCGGCAATTCGAGCTAGCAGGAGCTATAGGTAGCATGTGTGCTATGTAACATTCAATGAACTCATGCAGTGCTGCAGCTGGCGGCTCACCTTCAGGGGGATTTGGGATATCCATGTTTGGGGAACCCGCTGAATGGATACTCCTAAGAACCCTCAGCTTGTTTTATATGTTGCTAAAATGATATAAAATGTGAAATAAATCCTCTCCCTTGCCCTGTAACTTACACCGGAAGTATTGTGATACAGAAGCTGCGCCACGACAATAAGTCGTCTGATTTGCCTGCAGCGCCACCGGGCGGTAGTATTGAGTATTGCTATTTCACATCGCACGTTTGTTTGTTTTTTAAAGATGTTTTTATTGAACTTTTCCCAATATAGAAACATAATAAATCAAACAATCAGAAATTGTCAAAAGGGAAGATTATGCACACATAAAAGAGATCACATCTTTTTAAACTTCCTTATAGTGACTGCATTGAAAACATAAAAATAAACAGAACAATACAAAGACAACTTAACCAAACACACAAAAAAGAACAAGGAAAAAAAAAAAAAAGTGTGCATGGGGGGGCACGGCTCACATCAAAAATAAAAGTTACAATTTTGGAAAATAAATAAATCAGAGACAGCATCCAAGTATAGCAATCCTGCACAGTACATCATCAGCACTCACCCTACACTCTATAACAGATATTCCTAACTGGGATGACATCGCATGTTTTTGTCATGGAAGGATTTTGATTTTGTTTTAGTTTTTTTTTATGTATTATTTATTTGGAGTGTCTTACCAATTTAGGGATTGCTATATTGTCACAAAACACATAGTTCTACAACTCTATTTCCAAATAATGTGGGGCATTTTTAAAGAAATTCAAAAAATGTGATAGTTTGCAAATAATTTAAACATTGTTTTTAATAGAAAACAGTGCAAATATGACATACCAAATTTCATGAGAAAAATGTTGTATTGATTTAGGCAAAGTACATACTCTTTTTGAATAAAATCCAAACTACACATTTAAAAAAAAAGCTGGGATAGGGAAAACAAAACACTGAAAATTTGTGTAATGAAAAGAAATGCAACATAATGGTAAACAGGCTCCTCTATCCAAACAGAATCCTCTATCTTCTACTTAGCCTAAACAGCCTGGTAATCTATAGGCCTGGTTGTGACAGTGCTCTGTATGTCTTTGATTGCATCCTCACAAACATGCCTGTAGTTATTGAAGTCCGTCAATTTACTGCTTTATCAACAACTTCCAGTAATTCTCTATATTCCAGACAGTAAAGCTAATCCCCTCATAGTCTGCTCTTATCTGCTTGGATCAAGGGCGCTAGTAAACATTATTAATCTTATCCTTAGGAAAAAGTCAGAATTCTGAGAAAAAAACTCTGAATTCTGTCTAATTTTAGTCTGAACTGAAATTATTCAGTGGAAATAGGGATCTTTTAAAGAATCTCGCTTTGAAAATATCCCAAATCATCACTAATATGATACATTTCCAGTGGCTTTTATTTTGAAATTCCAAATCAGGTGTAGCTGTAATTGGCAGCATCACATTTTGAGTTTCGTCCTTTCAGTCTGAATCAAAAAATATCAGTGGAAACTGATATTTATTGTAATGCCAAATATATAATTACCAGGCAAATTGTTATATACCAGATGGCTTTTATTTTGAAAATCAACCATAATTCTGACTTTTTTCTCAGAATTCCGACTTTTTTTCTCAGAAGTCTGACTTTAATCTCAGAAGTCCAACTTTTTTCTCAG
The DNA here is from genome assembly GCF_009762535.1 of Notolabrus celidotus. Lineage (NCBI taxonomy): Eukaryota > Metazoa > Chordata > Actinopteri > Labriformes > Labridae > Notolabrus > Notolabrus celidotus. Next base: position 11,191,727 of record NC_048273.1, on the reverse strand, counting down.
AATTCTGACTTTAAACTCATAATTAGAACTTTATTCTCAGTTTAATAATAATAATAATTTAAAAAAAAGTCTTTGACCTTAAACATTTTTTTTCAGTGGCCCTAATCCTCTTCAACAAAATGCTCGGTTTACCTGATTACATTTGATTTGAGATCATGCTGACATGAACTAGTGGACATTTAAATAAAAAGCAGATTGAACTTTTACTTTGAAAGAACTTCCTCTGAATAGCGTCACATAAGCGGAAGTAGAAAGACTCCTCACCCATGTGTAGTCCCCGGTAGTCCCACAGAGACCCGTACCACTGTCAATAGTACCTGGATATAAACCGCAAGGTTTGTACGTTTCTAGTTTCCTTGTTGTTACAGCTCTGAGTCGATATGTCAGTATAGTCTGTGTTGTATCCGGTTGTAAGGAATGTCTAATGTTTGGTAGAAGTTTAACTCAGGAAGCTAACAGCTAGCTACAGACCAGTTTCATAACCCGGCTGGTAACATAATGATCCCCTTTACTGGTAGCGTTACAAAAGCCTGAAACGTGGCTGGTGACTCTTTCATGTGGACTGGACGTGTTCAATTCCGACAGATTGAGACGTAACTTAACCTTCATACTTAGCCTTAGTATTCAGTATTCAGTATAATTCAGAGATCTGCAAGTGTCAACAAAACAAGGCAGTTCTATCTTTGAGGTGAAGTTTACTTTGACTGGATGATTGTCCAGTAAGACATCAGAGCAAACTTTGATGTAACATTGAATAAAATGATAGATTTCTACTTTATGAATTGGACGATTTTTGTTTGTTGTGATATATGTACAATAGTGTGCCAAAGTTTGTTATTGTTTTGTATTTACATTTCTTATGTTATGATTAGCATCAACATTAGTATGACACCTGTAGGTTGAATCAAGTTAAATGCAAACTGGTTGTCTACTTCATCTTAGTAAACTAATCCAGAAATTGACATCTTTAACCTGCTAATCACCCTCCTCAACAAATTACAATACATACAAAACTCAGCTGCACGCCTCCTCACTCACACCCGCTCCAGAGACCACATCACCCTAGTCCTCCAGAACCTCCATTGGCTTCCCATCCCCTTCAGAATACAAGATCCTCCTCATCACCTACAAAGCCCTCCATAATCTAGTTCCCTCCTACCTCACCGACCTTCTGCAGCCATACAATCCCTCCCGCAACCTCCACTCCACCAATGCCAACCTCCTCACCCCTCTCACCAAACCCAAGCATCGAACCTGGGGGGACAGGGCTTTCTCTGTCGCTGCCCCCACCCCCTGGAACTCTCTCCCCCTACACCTCAGACTCTCTCCCTCTCTCACCAACTTCAAATCCAGACTCAAAACCCACCTGTTTAGAAAGGCTTTTAACCTATATTTGATTGACTTTTTGTTTTTGTTTTTGTTTTGCTTTGCTTTCCTTTGCTTATCTATTGGATAATGAATTTTTGTAAAGTGTCTTAGAGAAACTTTTAAAGCACTTTTATAAATATAATGTGTTATTATTATTATTATTATTATTATTATGATTATTATTATTATTATTATTATTAATCATGTCTGATCACAAGCCACAATGTCAAGAAGCAGAGAAAAGTAGCCAATATTTTTATACAACATGTTTGGTATGGTTATTGGTTATTGTCATGGATGACATAAAGGAATAACCCTTAAAATCCAGAATAATGCCTATTTGTTCAGTTAATAGTTACATTAAATAAAAATGTGTGTCACCTTTTTCCAGCAAGATCTGGTTTAATTATAGTTGCCATAATCGAACCATCCCTCTCTCCATTATTTTGTTTGTTGTGTTTGTGAATTTGTTGTAGTCTGCAATCCTTTTGTATTTTCTTGTTTTATCAAATTGCTACGGATATTTTCTGTCAGTCTTAGAATACACAAATCTTTGCAATTTACTTTTTTCTGAGTTATTTATTTGATCAGTTAACGTAATGCTCACAGCTGTCTTTCTCCCTGTTTAGCATAATGGCCAGTGGTGAGAAGGTGGGAGCAGTTGGAAAAGTTTTGGTGGACCCAGGACTGGACCTGGCCCGGCGGTTTAGAGCTTTATTTACACTGAAGAGCCTTGGAGGTAAACACAGACATAGAAAAAAAGAAATAATTGTAAAAAATACACTGGTGGCCAAAATGATTAGAACACCTGACAGATCTAAATAAATTGACTTTGTTCGTGCCTCCAAAACATGATTTAATTTCATAATGTTCGTAAAACATGTAGATGGTTGCTCTGAGCCCAACAAACATCAGATGAAGTGAGTCCTGCGGTTTTTATCCACTTTTAACTTTAATATTTGGTATGTCCATTGTCCACCTTTTGAAGCAATTACAGCAGCACATCTCTCTGACATAGTATCCATATATTTCCTGAGAACTTCAACACTAATGTTATCCCATGCCCTCTAAAACTCAAAAGTCTTTCCTTGAATGTAAAATAGATCTGTCCGGTTTATTCTCCAACTCGCCCCAAATTAGCTTGATGGGGTTGAGGTCCAGACTTTGAGGAGGCCAGTCCATCATTTTCAATGTTCCAGCAGATTCCTTCTGTCACAGGTAGTTCAGGCAATAGTTAGAAGATTGTTGAGAGTCATTGTCCTCTTGTAAAATAAATCCAGGCCCATTAAGACGACTCCCAGATCGACTCTATGCCTCACCAGAAGTATTGTTGTGGTCTACTTTCTTATTCATGAATCCATCAGTTTTCACTGAGTCACCTGTTCCTGAGGCTGACACTTTGAGATGCTTCACTTGTCTTTTTTTCTACCTCTCTCCTTTCGGTTCTGGTGTGAATTGGTGGCATCATGGCAGCTAAAGTGTACTTTACGGGCTTGGACTGCATCTCAGGTCCTTGGCTATGCGGCGGTAACTCCAGCCAGCATCATAAAGGGCCTTTATTCGAACCCGTTGCTCACTCGTAAGCTCCTACTTCACCTTAGTCGTGTTCAGAGAGCGACATGTGTTCAAGACTTCTTCTAGATGCTTTGGATTTATACCAATTGGTGGTGTGGCCACAGTGACAAAACCCTGATGTTACCAATCACTTAATGAGCAGGAGAGGCCTTCTACATTCAAAAGGATCACACGGGTGTGTCCTAAAGTAAGACTCTTGCATTGTCCTGTGAAGGAACATGATTTTGTGACATTGACAGTGGGATTGGCCTAGCTTGTTTTTTGTAATGAAAATGTTTAAATCTCCTTATGATGGATCTATTCTATTGTTAATAGAGCATGATTTCATAGAGCATGATGATGACTTTGTAGATATTTCATTAATTTTATGGGTATTTTAATGACCAATTCAACCAAACAACTGAAACCTCTTAAATATGCCAAGTGTTCTAATAATTAATTTTGGCCATCACTGTAGGTCTCAAAAACAGGTCACTGAAGGGCCAAAAGTCAAGTGTGATCATCATCACTTTTTGCCCGCAAGACCTATTGTTTCATACTGTCACAGGTCCACTATGGAATGGAGACACTTCTGTTCTCATGTTGTGAAATTGGGGATACCGTTACATCTCTAATTCTTTACAATAGTTTGAAATCTGTTCTGTTTACATGTTGTTGGTAAGCTTTTACGGTGCTTCTTTAAAATCTGACACATTTAAGATAAGTATTCATCAAATTAACGTATTGTTTACTCAAGCTTAATGTCTGTGATTGCTCTGACTTCCATGTGTAGTCTACCAAAACAGTTTTCAGGATGAACATGTACAATCTGTTAAAGTCTTGTCCTGTGAGAACTGATTTAAGCTGAATCCTGTGTCAGGTGCTGAGGCAATCGAATGGATCAGTAAGGCCTTCAGCGATGAGTCTGCGCTGCTGAAGCATGAGCTGGCCTACTGCCTGGGACAGATGCAGGACAAACGGGCCATACCAACTCTGACTGCTGTACTGAAAGATACACAGCAGGAAGCAATGGTCAGGCATGAAGCAGGTAAATGTACATTTGAGCTCAATCAATGGGAGGTGAAAAGAGCCTATTCACTGTCACATGGGATTCAAATGTTTCCCACACCAAAGCTTATCCTATCTACATGTCAAAATATTTTTGGACAAGATACTTAGGCTCACTTTGCCAACAAACTTTTTTTTGAGGAGTTTATATTGTAAATGAATGTTTAGCTGATTTGTAGCCTTGCTCTGCACTTGATTAGTATAGAAATGTGTTTTTGAAATAGTGAAAGCTGATATGTGAAGACACCTTAAGTGGTTTGAAGACTGGAGAGGCGCTGTGTTAGCATAGTCTGTTCACCATTTACTTTATATTTGTGCTTTACAATCACTGTGTGTCTGTCTTCAGGAGAAGCTTTGGGAGCCATTGGAGATCCCATGGTTCTAGATCTTCTTAAAGAGTACAGTCAGGATCCCGTTATAGAGGTAAGAATGAACACTCAAGCCTCCACATTTTGTATGTGTTGCCAGGCAGCAGTGTGAATTTACATATTGCATAAATACTTAGAATAGAGAATAGAATAGAATGGAATGTACTTAATAATCGCCGAAGGGGGTAATTCAGGTGTCTGGGATATAAAAGACACCTGATAGGATCGCAGAGCAACATTTCACACTTAGATTCGACAATCAACATTTATTTTGAACATTTATAATTATAACTAACATTCAGATTTATATTTAACATTTAGACATAACATTTCACATTTAGATTTTTATTTAGCATTTGAATTTAACAGTGATTGTAACTTTAACATATTTTTCACAATGAAATTAAATGTGGAGAAGGTCACAAATATTTCTCTAAATGTGATAAAGAAGTGACTTAAACTTGTTTTTATGACGTTTTGGAGCTAAATGTGGAGAAATGTTGCTGTTTTTTTTCAGTGTGCATAACTTTACAAACGTTGACCCAGACAAAGCTTGTTGTCTGTAACAGTTGTGGTTTAGTTCTTTTGGTACTATTGGAACTACAACCTTGTTTTTAAATAACAGTTTGTGTAGAAATCACAAGGTTAGAATATAGACTTCAGTCTATTGCTGTATCAGTTAAATAGCCAAATGAAAATGATCAAGCATACAGTATTCGTACTATCATCTTTCTTCACTTCGGTTTTTACTTTGATTCAGTCTTCATGACAACAAAGACACATGTCAGAAATGTGGAATCAAACATTGTGCATGTAGCATTGTACCAGCAGTACATTTAAACACCCTGCTGCTTCTCTGCAGGTTGCAGAGACGTGTCAGTTGGCTGTTCGTCGGCTTGAGTGGCTGCAGGGTGGAGGAGAGAAACAGTTGGATGGTGCAAGTACAGATAAAAATCCATACTGCTCCGTTGATCCCGCCCCCCCAGCAGAGAGGAAGAGTGTGTCAGAGCTCCGCTCTATTTTGCTGGATGAGACACTACCACTGTTTGAACGTTACAGGGCCATGTTTGCCCTGCGTAACCTTGGCAACGAGGAGGCTGCACTAGCACTGGGAGATGGTAAGAGATGACACTCATGTTCTAGCTAGTTATCATTGTAGCCGTTGTGGAAAAAAAAAACACAACTGCAACTCAAGTTCTGGTAATGTGATGGTCCTTTTCATGTTTTCATCTCAGGTGCAAATTCTTTGTGATTTGAAACAAAAACAGGACTTGTAGTTTTTAGTGATAAGTCTGAACTACATTTTAGCGATTCCATTAATTTCCCCACATTGTCAATTAATCCTGTTACACTGCTAATATTTACTTGAACTCAGAAAAGCCAAATAAAACAAGCTAATTAAATCTATATTTTACTTTTTTTTTTTATTTAGTCAACTTTGTACAACTTCTGTTTTTCATCGTGTTATTTACATTCTTTATAGCTTTTGTAAATAACATTGACATTCACTCAGAACTGGAGTGCAGTATTAGTCAGTGGTGGATAAAGTACACAGCTTCATGACTTAAGTCAAAGTTTAGAGCCTCCTGGTCAAACATTACTTCAATACAAGTGAAAATGTTAAAGTCCTGGAGTACTTGCTTTTAAAAATACTTAAGTATTCAAAGTACTTTTGAAAGTATCTCAAAATGTTTTTTCTCAAAGCATGAGTGCAGTCAAGGATGCATGGGTGTACATTCAGCTACGTTATGTTTATCTAGAAAACATTATTCATATCTTAAGAGTAAACCATAAAATATAAACAGCAACTAAGTTACTACAAGCACAGCCAAGTTTAAAATGTTCATCTAGAATAAAACAAGTTTGTTAGCTACAGATCTTAACATGTTTTAGTTTAGATGGTGATGTTTTGTAGGCTGTGGTGAAGTTTGTGTGGTAAACAGATCAGAGATTACAACAATACCAATCATTCATCATTTCACAAACCTCAAATGTGGGCTTAAAATATGGTCATGGTCAAGTAGCGAATCATCATCCTTCTCCACCATAGCTATCAATACCACAACTAAATGAACGGACTGGTCTGAATAACATTTGATCTGCGTTTGCTCTACCCTCAACCGAGGTACGGCTACACCATTGAGACAAACCAAACACAAGTACATGAACAGTTTACGGTCTTTGGGATCTGATTTCAGAAAAGAAAATGAATCCGCTGACTTCAAAGCAAAAGTAGTGAGTAACTAGAGCACTGATAGAAATGTAGTGAAGTCAGAAGTATGATAATTGTCTTTCAAATGGAGTAAAAGTTATAAGTTCCCCTCAAAAATAATGCACAGGTAAAGTACAGATACTCAAAAAATGTACTTAAGTACAGTACCTAAGTAAATTTACTTTGTTATTGTCCACCACTGTTATTAGTACATGTGAGGCATACCTAAATATAACTAAATAAAATATCTTTTTATGTTTCGTCTCCAGGCCTGCAGTGCTCCAGTGCTTTGTTCCGTCATGAAATTGGCTACGTCCTAGGTCAGATGCAGCACCCTGCAGCGGTCCCCGCCCTGAGTGCAGCTTTGGAGCGTCCCGGTGAGAGCCCAATGGTTCGCCATGAGGCAGCGGAGGCCCTTGGCTCAATCGGCAAAGATGAGTGTCTGGCTGTGCTGCAGCGTTTCCGTAAAGACACAGAACGTGTGGTCAAGGAGAGCTGTGAGGTTGCTCTGGACATGCTGGACTATGAAAACAGTGACCAGTTCCAATACGCAGATGGACTGGTCAGGTTGCAGGGTTAGAGGTCAATGTCACTTAGGTCTTTTTTAAATTAACAGTTTTACTCTCTGTACTGTACCATATACAGCAGGACAGATGGACTATGTAGTGCTACTCTACTGCTGCATCTCCTCGGATGAAGCTTTACATAATTATAGCTGCTGAGCACATAAAATCCAAAGCAAAGTTGAAGAACGTTAGACAAACTGGTGGGGGTGAAAGAGCTGCTCAGGGTTCTGTGTGATGGGAGACTGTTGGATCTGTTTGAGTAGTGTACAACAGGTGATTCTGCTCAAAAAACTTTTTTAGGCTTCATTTTGAGTACACTTTTCTTATACTCCCTCATTAGTTTATGTTAGAAGATCAAAATCCTGACAGAACAATGTGACATTTACTGCCTTTACAGCAAACTGCCCCACGGGGACATTAAAGTTTTACTCTACTCCACAGAGTCAGTGGAAGGTCTTCTCCTACACAGCCTTATTTGTTTTTCTCTTTTATCTTCCTATCTATTGTTTTGTCTGAGAGCTGTAAAGGATCATGAATACCAATGACAACGTTGAATGGACTGGTTCTATATTAATGCAATAGTTCTTACTCAGGCTGCACTAAAGTCAATCTGACCTAATGTCCGGTAATTCTACTCTCTGTTGTAGACTTAAAGTATGTGGGGTAATACACAGATATTTTGTTTTACAGGGAATGCTCACTCAAGACTGTCAATCAGTTAATCAATCAATCAATCTTTATATGTATAGCACCAAATCACAAGAAACATTATCTTAAGACGCTTTCTAGAAACAGAGCAGGTCTAGGCCCTATTCTACGTTAAATTATTAACAGAGAGAGAGAGAGAGAGAGAGAGAGAGAGATGATAGCATTGCACCTTGCAGTGTTAAGCTAGTTACAGCGGCAAGGAAAAACTTCCTTTTAACAGACAGAAACCTTGAGCAGAATCAGACTCATGTTAGACAGGGTGTCTGCCTCCCGGACCCTGACTGGTAGATGATTCCAAAAGAGAAAGCTCTGTAAACTTTTACAAAGTTTGCACAGTAGTTCTTGAAATCTCTAATCTCTTAGGCACCTATGATTGCTTTTCACTAAATTGCTTTAGACTGACAGGTTATCTGGCACCATTCTCAGCCAGATGTGCAATCATGTGCAATGTATGCATAATTCTAATGATCCTGTACCAATTGATCTGAGATTCTCAATAAGCCTTTTGTGCCCTAAATATATGACTCAATTGTCAAAGCATCAGTGTGTACATTTCTTTCGTGCATTCCTTTTTTACGTTTTTTTTCTTTCTGAAGTAGCATTTTATATTGATGTCACACTTAATGTTTTTGTATACATACTTAGAGGAAGGTGATGCATTAAAAGAAAAAACGAATAGGCAGAGACACAGAAGAGGACAGTTGCTTCATTATATTCATAAAACCAAATGATGAGAGGGAAATGATTAGGGAACCTGTATTTCTACATGTACAAAAACATGGGTGTTATGCTCCCACTATCCTGGTTATGAGCTCTCATACATTCATTTTGAGTGTGTTTGCTGTGTCCCTAGTAATCCTACAGTTGATGCTAATATGGTTCATATTCTACTTATATTGTTTGACCCTACACTAAAAAGGCTACAAAATGACTTGGTACTTTCTTTATTTACTGAGGAATATTTGTTTCTCTCTTTGTTGATATCAGGCCTGTCCAAAGAGATTACTTACTTGTGGTGTTCAATGACCACTATGTAGTTCCGAGTGATCAACCTTTGAAGGCTGAAATATAAACAAGTTAACCCCAGGTTAGTTAGAACATCCTATGCAATTGTTGATATTTATATACAGATGATTTATCCGGATATCAGCTGTCAGTCTTCAGAATAGAGCTGTGACGCAACCAAATCTATTGAACTGCTCTTTGAAAACGAGCAATGGTAACTGATTTTGTAGTTGCATGCCATTCTTATATTATTATTTTTTGACAGTAGATGTAATCCGGTTTCATCTTTTAATGAAAAGGTGTTAGTGTCAAAAGGTAGGGAAACTATATTAACCCCTTGTGCACTGTATGATGTATCATCAATCATACTCCATACAAGGATAAAAAATGTACAAAGCATGAATTTAAAACTACATTTTCAATTAACTTTAATCACATTTTGGTTCTTACATAATGAAACGGGATATTTAAGTTTAAATGATTCTGATCCTAGTCTAACTGTAGTGGCTCTTTGTCATAAAAAACTCAAAGAAAAATCAAAATATCAAACTCAAACTTTATCTAAACTTAATCAAAGGGTCACTGATGCACCGTGGGAATGTGATATACGCACTATGCAGGCAAAATAAGTCCGATGTCCATGCAAAAGTTCAGCGGTTTCTAATGGTTTATTTTGATGGCAAGCAAGCAAACAAAGGGTATAAAGAAAGTCACGGCTCCTGCTGCCCCTCTTGTGCTGGTAAAAAACCATAGACTCACACAGGTGCATGCTGGCCTTCTGCCACCTACCTATCTAAATAACCTCAGGTGCCCAAAGTTCCTAATTAGCAAACAAACAAAAAATAACAAAATAAATACTAAATATACAAAAAATCTAAATATACTAAACAAATGACTAGCACAAAATATATCCCTAAAAATCTAACTTAAATTAAGAAAGAAAGAAAGAAAGAAAGAAAGAAAGGTACTTTATTAATCCCCAGGGGGGAAATTCAATTTTTTCACTCGTGTTATTTTTGGACATGTTACACATACAGTTTTTTTGGTATATACATACAAATGCACACACATGCAGTGAACATGCTTAGGGAGAGATGTCAGAGTGAGGATACTGCCGTCAACCAGCGCACCCCGAGCAGTTGGGGGTTCAGTGCCTTGCTCAAGGGCACATCGGCAGTGCCCAGGCAAGTGAACCAGCACCTCTCCAGCCACCAGTCCACTTGCTTAAATTACCTATAAAAAGAAAGGTTTGGATAAATCTAACAATTAATACTACTTATTAATTATGAATAAATAAATATTTAAATACAAAAAATAAACAAATAGCTCCAACACCCATCTCTACAGTACTTCCCATTTAATGAAAACCTTATTGTCTGATTGTCCTCTAGGGGGCGTGGTGCCGCCGAGGGTAGCAACCAGTCTGTTACAGTTACCTTAGCAACCATCAAAGTTTGTGTCTACACCGCTGCTGCTGTTCGTCCCGAACCTGCAAGAGTATTTAATGCTAGACATCCAGAAGAGCGTTTCTGACTAATCTTGAAGTGTCAGTAGGATTAAAGGTGAAACGTTTTAAGACGTGTGAAAGAGATGGAAGCTGCGGATGGAAACCAAGACAGCAGTGAAGAGACGAAGCAGACAGCTGCGTCGTTCAAGGCCTATTTGATGAAAAACAACACGAAAAATAACCTGAATCTGTAAGTAAGGCGAGAATGAGATATGCATGAAGCTACTTAGAGCTCCTTTTCTCCTTCAAAGCCTACATTGTGTTAAGTCAAACAGAAGGGAAGCGTTGAGGAAAGCTAATGTACTCAAAGTTGGAGATAGGGAGCTATAGGGTTAAATTAATGGCACTCTGCAACATCCGAGTTACTGAGTTAATTGAATTTGTGTAATACAAATTAAGTCACTACAACATGTAAAATCAGAGATTGTAGCATTATTAAAAAAAAATGTGTTGCCAGAATTCAATGATGTGGTCAATGTTGAAACATACATTTGTTATTGTTATAGTTAAAGGGCCATCTAATTACCATCTAATGCAAAACTGACAATGGGTCTGTAATGTTCCAGTTATGACCATCTCACTCGGTTGCTGATAAAGCTGATGGATGAGCGTCCACAGGATGTGGTGGATGTGTTCGAGGATATGAGCCATGATGTCAAACGGGGTTTATTTGAACAAAAGCAGAGCACCCTACGAGACCTACAACAGACAACAGCTGCTGAGCTGCTGGCTGAGCAGCAGCGCCAGCTGTTTGCTCGCTCAGAAGAAGCTGACCAAGAGGACGAACTGGTATTGGCTACACTCACCTACAAAACAAAGGGAACTAGTTTCTTCAACACCAAATGTAGCCATTTCACATATTTCTGCTATGTCCACAGCAGTTAACTGGACATAGAACCTATTTTATACACAAGCATTTTACTGCTACTTGTGTTCAATCAGTCTTTATTTGTATAGAGCCAAATCACAACAAATGTTACCTCAAGACACTTTTACAAACATAGCAGGTGTAGACTGTACTCTGTTAAATTAATATAGACTCAACATCAAGACAAGATAAGATCCAGTCCCCGCTTACTGACAGGACTCATCGTAATCCACCATGAGCATTGCACCTTGCAGTATTTAGCTAGTTACAGCAGCAAGGAAAAACTTCCTTTTAACAGGCAGAAACCTCGAGCAGATCCAGACTCATGTTAGACAGCAATCTGCCTAAATCATGAAGGATTTAGTTTTTCATCAAGCATTCTTTTACTGATGCAGTCCACCACAATCGATTTTATTAAACTGTGTGACATTATCACTTACCCTTTCATCGTAAAAAAGTATGGTTGGTATCACTCCTTTATGAGGCAACTTTCTTAATGTAACACTTGTTATTGGTCTTTGTCAGGTGGACACACCTTTTCCAAATGTGAATGAGATTGGCTTTTACCTGGAACAGGCTGGGGTGGGCCTGGGCAGAGAGGAGATGCAGAGGATCTTCCTCGCACTCAAGCAGCTTGTTGAGTCTCAATCACTGCAGCGTTGCCGATTTTGGGGCAAAATCCTGGGAACACAGAGCAGCTATATTGTTGCTGAAGCAGAGTACAGAGAAGGGGAGGAAGAAGAGGAGCAGAGCACTGAGGATGCAGGAGAGGAAGAGGAGAGAGAGGCTGTGACTCAGGAGAATGAGGTAAGGACACAAAAAGTACTTTGGTTATTTATTTGTTTGTTTATTTGATGAGGCAGACCATGGAAGTAAGTTTGAGTATAACAATGCAGGATATAACATTTCTGAAGTGAGCAAGAATGCCAATTTACAATGTAAAAGATTATTTTATTCTTCAACTGTAACTTATGATATTTGTTGTAAAACATTTTCCTGGTATTGCTCCTATTTAAATTACTGTTAGTCAATATAATCTGAACACTAAGTCTATCATTCAACATGTGTAACAACATGCTTAACTGTTGAGCTCTCGATAATTTATCTGTTTGCATATTTGACAAAGACAGTGCACAGTTTCTTAGCTGTAGGAGATAGCTATAAAAAATGTACGGCCCCCCTGGTGCCCTCATGTCTAAAGACATCGCGCTAAAGTACCCTCTCGGATTAGATTAAACAGTACAAATTGCCTTCTATGGTGCCATTTCATTTGAAAATGCATGAAAAAGTGCCCTCTGGATGCACCTGAAATGTACAAAACATAAAACGGTGCCCTCTGGATGGCCTATAAATGTAAAAACTGCAAAAAAAAAGTGCCCTCTGGATGCCCCTCAATTATATAAGACATAAAAGAGTCAATAAATAGTTAAAAAGTGTTCACTTTTAGTTGCTCTTTGTGGATTGAATGCACAAAAATGCCCTCCGGATGCTCCTCCAGTGAATCAAATGTAAAAAAAAAAAGTGCCCTCTTTTGCCAATGCAGTTTATTTTGATATGTTAATTATGTAATATAATCAATAATATAGAAACATATCAATAGTATTGTGTTTTCCTTCTTCATAATTTAATTTCCACCACAATTGGAAAAATATTCACCACCATGCAGCATACTTTTCTCTTTCTTTTCTTGCTTGTGTAGTATTCAGGAAATATTATATTAATGGCAGAATTATTACTCTCTGTAAAACAAACAAAGGCCTGGTCCGTCTGCATGCCCTGAACCACTTTATTGGAACCAACCTGGTGACAGCAGTTAAATGCATTGGAAATTATGATACCATCATATCAATCTCCTGACTGATTGTCTGGTTTGTCTTAGTTGTCTAAGATTATGGTTTTCCTGGTTTTCATTTTCAGGTGGATACACTCCCTCAGTCGACCTTTAAGTCCCCACCAGTTGTGCCAAAGGAGGCGATAGGATCAGGTGCCAACAAGTTTGTGTACTATGTGTGCAATGAGGCTGGTCTTCCCTGGGTAAGGCTCCCATCAGTCACTCCTGCACAGATCACTGTTTCTCGCCAGATCCGTAAATTCTTCACTGGGAAGCTGGATAACCCAATTGTAAGCTACCCCCCTTTCCCTGGCAATGAAGCCAACTATCTGAGAGCGCAGATAGCGCGCATCTCTGCTGGAACACAAGTCAGCCCACAGGGCTTCTTCCAGGCTGGGGAAGAGGAGGGTGATGAAGAGGATGAGACACCCCGGGACAGCTATGAAGCAAATCCTGACTTTGAAGGCATGCCAGTTGTTGAGATGGCTGAGTCTCTGTCTACCTGGGTTCATCATGTTCAGCACATTCTGCAGCAGGTACAGGTCAAAGCAAGTGCATTGACCCATTGATGGCTGATGAATACATGTGTTTACTTTTCCTATATGAACATATGTATGACCTTCTTAAGGGGCGCTGTACTTGGGTAAACCTGGCTGTGAAACAAGAAGAAGAAACTCATGATGAAGAGGAGGCTGAGGACAGGGAGGAGGAGCCTGATGAACCTGAGCCAGAGATTGGACCCCCTCTGCTCACTCCCCTCTCCCAAGATGCAGGTCAGTCTTTGATTTAGGACAATTTCCTGCCATACCAGGAAAGGGTTTAAAAGACAACCAAGGCAGTCTTGATATAACGGTAAGAGTTTGGGAAGTTGTTGCTTTGCATTACAAATCATGATAAACTACCTCCAATCTTTGTGTTCAGCTGCCAAAATTCCAATGAGATCAGACAGTAGGAGATAAAATGTTGGAACAATAACAGAAAGCTTTCATGCTGCATGCAATTAGCACTGCGCCATATCAACATTCAATGAGTGCCCTGCTAACACCAATCAAATAAGGTCCTTTTAACAGACTTTGCCACAAACTACAGGTTTAGGTCCGTCTCTTTTTGTCATCATTCAGCCTGATAAATTAGGATGTAGCTGATATTGCCATTTTTTCATAAACGTAGCCATCCTTGATAATCATACTTTGGAGCTGATAACCATCTTTCTACATTGATCTTTCTGTACTCATCAGGAGAAAATCTCTATCGTTGAGTAAACTCAAACACCTTAAAACGTAGCTTATTGAAAGCACAATTACAAAACAAAGCACTCTTTCTCTCTCTTATTCTCCTCTATCCCTCTTTCCAACCCCAACTCGGTTGAAGCAGATGTCTGTCTAACACGAGTCTGGTTCTGCTCGAGGTTTCTGCCTGTTAAAAGGAAGTTTTTCCTTGCTGCTGTATCTAGCTAAATACTGCGAGGTGCAATGTTCATGGTGGATTAAGATGAGATAAGATCAGGTCCTGTCAGTAAGATGGGACTAGATCGTATCCAGTCTTGATGTTGGGTCTTTGTTAATCATTTAACATAGAGTACAGTCTAGCTAGACCTGCTATGTTTGTAAAAGCATCTTGAGATAATGTTCGTTTTGATTTGGTGCTATAGAAATAGAGATTGATTGATTGATTGATAACTATTTAACCGTAGTTTATTATTTTCTGTACTTGTAGAGATGTTATGATAAATTAACGGTGTCTTTTTCTCTCAACTTTTGTTGATTAACCAACAATCTCATCCTTCCTCTGTTTCTGAATCCAAATCTGTGTCCTTAAAGGCAGCTGAGTCTCTTAAATATTTTTGTTCCTCAGAAATGTTCAACACGCCTCCCTGGAGCTCCAAAATATCCTCTGCTCTCACCAGCCAGCATGCAATAGCTGCTTTACGATCTAATCTCTGGCCAGGGGCATATGCATATGCTTGTGGAAAGTAAGTACATGGATCAGAGTATTCTTACTTACTGTGTTTAATTTGTTCAAAGTTACCTATAAGAAAAAATGTGCTAACAACTACCTGATGTGTTTTCATTTAGGAAGTTTGAAAACATTTATGTTGGATGGGGTCTGAAGTATGCAGGTGAAGGGTTTAGCCCTCATGTCCCCCCACTACCACAGAAGGAATACCCTAGTGGACCAGAAATCACAGAGGCCCTTGATCCATCACTTGAGGAGGAACAGGCACTCAAAGAAGCTTTAGAGGTACAGGAAGCTGCTCAAGAGGAGATGGAGGAATCAGATGAAGAGGAGGAAGATGATGACTGATTTTTTTTTTCATTTTTCTTTTCTGTTTCATCTGTAAGGTTTTCCTTCAAAAGTCAATGGCAAAATAAATCTGTTTACTCAGCAACAGATCTTTATACTGTTATCCCAGGCAGATATTGTTTAATAACTGTAGGGGGCAGTGTTCAAATGCCGAGGCACTGCTTGCAGTGGCAATGAACCTACGTTTTGTTGGAGGTCACACTGACAATTTCTAAACTGCCTACTATACTAGCAGTACGTACTGATTTGGCCACAATTCAGTATGTAGTATGCAGTATGTGAACAAGAGCAAAATCCGCAGTATGCCAAAACTTCCTGGATGTCGTACTGTTTTGGGAAAATGTCTCAGTATGCAGCGAACCAGTTTCCCTCGCATACTGTTTCTGATAAAGCACAGTGCTAACGTCCCGCTTTTTCTTTTTTCTTCTTTTTTGACAGGGGGAACTCAGTTTTTAGGTGCTGTGAAAATTATTTAATTCCATATAAACCACTTCTTACATTTTTAAATAATAAGTGGATGCTAAAGAAGCAGTTTTGCTATCAGGTTGGCCGTTGTTTTCTTCCTCTTTCTGAAACCGGAAATCCAGTGACGCCTGGCCCAGCATACTGCAAAACAGACCCAACAGAACAATCACTACATACTACCTTCAAACACAGTATGTAGTATGCAGTAGTAGTACTTCATACTAAATTCGTAGTTAGTATGTAGCAGGTGGTTTTGAAAACAGCCTCTGTTTTGTCAAATACACAGGGAAAAGCTCCTTAGTTTTCAGCATTCACAGAAGTCATGTTGCTCTGAAATCCTTCCACATTCCAATTTTGCCAGCTTGTGCAAGCTTTGCTGTTCCTAAGAATTTCTTTCTCTAGGCATTTTTTATATCCTTTAATTATGAGATTGACATTTACATCTTTACTAACATACCAGCTAGGTGCGAATTGCCAGGGCAGACAGGGGATTTCCCTTCCTCTGCTTATCTTATAAGTTATACAAGATCAAGACTAAGACTGGGCAACTTATTTAAAACACAAACACACACACACACACACACACACACACACACACACACACACACACACACACACACAATGGACTGTGTCTGTAGTGTTGGGATATTTAATTTAATATATTTAATATATTATTTACTTTTTTCTCCTCTAAAATTAATAAAAACAACCTGAGTTTCCCAGGGAGATTGCTCAGAGGGTTATACCAACCAGGGAGTGACTGAGGCCAGTTATTCAACACTCAGAGAAGTGAAGAGAGATGTTTTTCTATTTCTTTGTTAATGTCCTCTATTCAAAGATTATTTTTAACATTTGTGTGTGACTTTATAATTCCATTAATGTGGCTTTTCCTTTAGAGAGGTGCTATAAGTCTATTTTTGCTAAAAATAATTAACAGTCAAGATAAAGCCTTGCTTTTTTTCCCTGTGACAGTGCAGGCAGTTTCTCATAATAATTTCTGAGGCAGTTCTGTCCTTCCACCCACCGTTATGGGGACTGTAAGATCTATCTACGATAAGGTGGACGAGCTAACCCAGCACCAGAGGGAATACTGGCAGAGTAGCATCATGCTAACAGAGCTAACACCGGACACGAACACCACATTGGAAGGATTTCACCCGCTGTGGGCGGACAGGATACAGGAGAGCAAGACTGAACTAACTGGTGAAGAAGGCCAGCTCAGTCCTGGACCCTGTGGAGGTGGTGGCTGACAGGAGACTTATGGCCAAGCTGTCGTCTTTGATGAACATTTCTTTTCTATATATATTCTTGTTGAAATTTTTGTACTGTACACTTTTTTGTTTGCTGCTGTAACTCCATGAATTTCACCCTTGTGGGACAAATAAAGGAGTATCTCATCTTATCTTATCTTATCTTATCTTATCTCTAAGGTAGGTTTCATTTTGGTAAAGCTTTCATACTTTTCTTTTAATGAAGTTGGTAGGGATCCCAAGGAGATTTCTAATGTTTCCATGACCTAAATTAGAGAAAAATGAGAGTGAGCTAGAAGAGCGCTGAAGAAAGCTGAACTTGTGTTGAAGCTTTGAAATGTATTATCAGAGCAGAGTGTGTAGGTGTTACTGTTGGTGTTAGCACCCACCTACTGTCCCTTCTGCATGTGTGTATGGGTGAGTACATGAGAGTACAAATGTCCATGAGGTCAGCCAGTATGGTCTTGGCTCCCTCGTGCCAGAGAGATTTGTGTGCACATGTCCCACGTTGAACCAAAGTTCATTATGGAGGAGTTGTCCCAAATTAACCTGAAGTTGATATAGTTCATTATGTTGGTGTAAGTTTCTTTTGGAATGCCTTCAAGCTCAGTGTGGAGGCACATCAGTAAACTGTGTCTGCTTTTAGGTTGGAGCCATTGAGAGTTCTTTGCCCACTTTTCTTTACTCCACAGTGTCTTTATTCTTACCTGCAAGAGTCTTTGGTAACATGTTAACAGTTTTTGATACTCATGTGAATTGAAAGTCCTCAGACTTCCAACGCATTGAAAATTGTATTGATTTAGGACTTGATGTAAAAAGGTTTGCATAAGGTGAATTTTTAAAAGTGAATGAGGGAGTGTACTTTCCATGACAAAGACTTTATGTTATTGTATGTGTATTTAGCTTTTATTTATATGAGAAAAAGATTAAGTAGTGGATGTGATAAGACTGAGTCTTGCTTGTAAGATGGGACTGTATCTTATAATGTCTTGATGTTGGGTCTTTGTAAGTAATATAAGAGAGTACAGTCTAGACCTGCTCTGATTGAAAAGCATCTTGAGATAAGTATTGTTGTGATTTGGCGCTATGTAAATAAAGATTGATAGTGTTTATTTATTCTTGTGATAAATTTAAGTATTGAATTTCCTGAACTGAAAACTGTGAGTCCCAACAGGTTAGCCATCTGGTTTAGTGGTAGATTATGTTGTTATTAAGGGGAGGGGCAGGTTCTATAAGTTTTTTCTTCTTTCTGCTCCTGTTTGTTCATGGACAGTGTATACATATTTGTGAAGATGTATATCGAATATGTTGTGTTGTCAAACATTGAAGTGAGCAAATACATTTCTTATGAATGAATGAATAACAAGTATGAAAGTTTTATAGTCTAGGAAACATACAAATAGAGGTACTTCATTGTCAGAATGAGCGATTGGTTTAAAGTAAGAAGCTGAAAATGTGTTACTGTAATGTAAAAAAACAAAACAAGATCAATTATTATAAACCATACAGCTGATTGTTCCCCTTTTCCCATCTAAACTAAGAATAAAATAATTTCCTGTCATCCCAATGAAAGAACAAAACATTGTAAATGGGAAGTACAACCAGTCTTTACTGAGGATACTGCACGATAACAGGTCAGGGGTAATAATATTAGTATTTGATAATGAACTAAATGAATAAATTCAAAAAGTGTTCTGAAATATTAATTTCTCATCTTTCAATAATTTAATGATATTGTGTTCACCAACATTACAACATTTTCAAGATAATAAATAAAGTATGAAATTTAGTACTATGATGGTCAATATTCCAATCTTTGGAGCAGGGACGACCCGTGGCATAGGCAGTACAGGCAAATGCTAGGGGTGCCGGCCGCCCATAGGGGGCGCCACTGTCACCCTAAATGAGTGAGGAAGAAAATTTGGAGATAATAGGAAAAATAATACTATTTTATTTAATATAATTTGGGATTAAATTGCAGAGTGATGCCAGCATACATTTACAAGCTTGTGATTCACTTTTGTTTTAAAAAAAATTGTTTCTAAAGCAGTTTTTGAAGTCTGTAAGTGTTCATGATTTACACAGTTTGGTTTTTTTCTTTACCCTTTAGAAGCTGTCATAATTACAAATAAATGTAGGTTAGGCATAAATAAACATTTTGATTCTAGCTATGCCTTTTCAGTCATCATTTAATACATTACTGTTGCTTTGTTGAAAATGTCTGTGCTGTGAAAATGATTGTGTTATATAATGATTGAATAAATTTTACTACTATTACATTATGTATTTTGAAATTGAATATTTTTTGTCCTGCTAAACATCAGTGTTATTACCATTTTATTTATGTTCTTTTAGAGGTCATTTTTATTTTACAATTAAAATTTTACAATTTTATGATGTCACCCATCTGTTCCTGAGCTTTTTTTATGAAGCCAATTGATGGTGGCAGCCATATTGGAAATGCGGAACTCAACCAGGCAGAGTGTGACGTAGTGTGAGCCTCCTAGCCAATAGCTATGTGTTCCCGGAGTCACGTCAGTCATGTCCGTATTTGGGCAAAAACTCAAAATCTTAATCTCTTCTGAACCGTGGCGTTAGAATAAAAATTCACCCCCCGTACAGTGTGTGCCGATACAGAGATTAGCTTCGTAGGGTCGAGCCGTTTTTTTGAACCCGGCTGTAAACATGTTTATTAATGCTGCAAAGATCGTCTTTTTCCCATTCATGTCTATGTGGTTTCCGGTGTTTCTGCAGCCAGCCTCAAGCAGATTCTCGATGTTTTGCAGTTTATAACCATAGACTGTAAATAAAAATGGACAGCGTTGCTCCGCCTCTTCCCGTTGTACGGTTCTGAAGCCAAAAAATCCCGCTCCTGGGCGCAGCCATTGTGCAGCCAGAGCCTGCAAAGCCACAGAAGAGAAACATTTGTACGATGTGTATTTATTTTTTAAAGTTTGACTGCTCCCCCACTCATTTGAATGGGGGAGACAGATTTTTTGACCTATACTGCAGCCAGCCACCAGGGGGCAGACGCTTTGCTGAAAGCTTCACTTCCAGCTGAGCGAGATGCACCCCTGTTTATAACACTTCCGCATGGGCTTCATCATTTGAGACCGGAGGTTGCAATTTTTCGCTCTTTTTTAAGAACACATTATATTGATTGCCATCGGGACATAAAGATCATTTTAAATCTGACTACCAACCCCAGCTTTAAGTGTAGATGTGATGCGATTGTTGGTGGAGTTGGTTACAATACAAGGGGCACCAGTTGAAATCTTGCCCAGGGCACCAAGTCAGTTAGGGCCGGCTCTGCTTTGAAGTCAAAAAGTTTGTTTCCATCCTTTCAGAAAGTTATCAATAGGTTGCTAATTTGTAGTTATAAGTGGTGACTACAGCAGGCTTTATCTATGGAGAATACAGTGTCTTTCGAACTCGGCCAAACTTGACACAAAAGCCACAATTGTGTCGCTTAGTGTTTTTCGATGTTTTTCAATCTCTCTGGATGAAATTTGAAGCTTACGCAATTACCTTACGTCATCAAAAATAGCCGGAAGAGGGTTGGTCATGTGCTGTAGAATACTCTCGATCAACATGGCTGCCTGCATGAAGATGTCAGGCGCTGCGAGACAGCTGCAAGGAAAATCGGTTCTCTTAAAGCCAAACTGGCCCGTGTTTTTTCGGGCCGGACGCTCCCCTCTGACGGACACATCGGCCTTGAGTCGACTACAGCCCCCACGGTTCTACAGCGGCACCGCAAGCCCACAGAAAACATGCATCAGCCGCTTCTCTTACAGTCCATCCAGCACATCAATGACAGCTGGCTGCAAGCTGACCACCAGAAGTCAGCGATGGATACGGGTCGGAGGTGTTATCCGCAGTCAAACAGGTCTCCTCACACCATCCAGTCCATCTTACTTCATTCAGGACAGGTTGTTTGGGAACCGGGCCAGCGGTGCTGGAGAGGACGGCAGTGACAGTGCAGGCTCTGGGAGTGAGGAGTCTGGGGGAGATGGAGGGGCCCCTTATAATAACGGACCTCAGATGACTGCTCTCACCACTATGATGGTCCCGGAAATATTCCCCAATGTGCCGCTGGTCGCTGTGAGCAGAAACCCGGTGTTCCCCCGCTTCATCAAAATCATAGAGGTGAGGATGATGTAAGGTTTCATGTCCTGTCCGTGGGGCTCAAGGACACGGGGATGATGCAACCTGGATGCAAAGAGTTGTGTTACACAAGTTTTGATTTTTGAGTTGATTTGATGTCTTTATTTCGAACATGTAAAAGTAAAAAAACAACAAAAAAACATAGAAGTAGAACAGAAGAAATATTTATACAAACATACAAGAAATAAAAGAAATATTTATACAAACATACAAGAAATAAAAGAAATAGTTATACAAAAGAAACTAAATCAATCTGTTCCATTAGCAAGCAGTGAAACAATTTACTGTACATGTGCGAAAAGGAGTAGGAAGAAGTTAAAACGTATCTAATCCTACCCCTTCAGTTAAGAGACAATTGCTTCTCACCCTTAATTTGTATCTAAACTAAAGATTTAAGTTTAAGTTAGGGGACAGTTTTGCCCCAAATTGCATCACCTGTTAAAAGCCCCAAAAAGACAATAAAGGGCTGTATCCATTTTAATCTAATACTAAAGGCTGAAAGACTAAAATGTCTGTTGTGAGTTTTTTTAAATGTTTATTTAAAGTATGTTCGATATGTCTCTCTGTCTTTCTGTCAGGTTAAAAACAAAGAGTTGATGGAGCTGTTGAGGAGGAAAGTTCGTCTTGCTCAACCATACGCTGGAGTCTTTCTGAAGAGAGATGATAAGTAAGTGTGATAATCCCCTGTTCTGTTAAACTCCTTGATGGTCTGGTTGATACAAGCTGTTGAAAAAGTTGTGCAGAGTGCGGCACTGCACCGAATAAGTGCTAGATACTGCCTAAGCAAGTTGTTGGAGTGTAATCCAACTTGTTTTAGTCATTGAGGTATGAGACAGGCCGATAAATGATCAGAGATAGTTGTATCGTCATTGTCACCTTGCATTGAAATATTTATTTATTTATTTATTGTTTTGCACATATAAAAGACACACAAAAAAACAAAACTTGTGTTAATAAGAAGATTTAATATTAAAAACAATGGTGAAAATAAAATTATATGAATGTGTGTTAAAGTAATGAGTCTATGTGTTTGTAAATATGGATTCAACTCAGGATTGGAATCAGTATCTTGTTGTATTGCTTAACTCACCTAATAGAAAGTGTATGATTTGTTTCTTGAATGAGTTGAAGTTTGTGTTACTTGTAATATGACCCAGTAAACTGTTCCAAAAGTGAGGTCCTCTGTATCTTATTGAAAACTGAGAAAGGGTCAACCTGAAAAAGGCTGGATGAAATATGTTTGCAGAACTTGTTTGGTCAAGATGAAACTTGTAAGCTTGCCGGGATGAAGTTGTGAATATTTCTAAAAATATCATCATAAGCTAAATTAATATTGAAATATTATTTCAGTGAATAAGATATCTAATGAAAAACGTGGTTTAATTTATAAAAATGAAATGTTGAATGGTTGGAAAATTTGATGATTATTAGTAATTATTAAGTTTTTAATAGCCTTTGTTAGAGCTGGACGATATTGAAAAAGATGATATCATGATAACATTTTTCGTATCAGTCGATATGATAATTTTTAGAAATGTCAAATCATTCTTTCATATCATTTTAAAGGCAGATTTTTTCTCCTGAGTGTAATTTAAAGAAACCAGATGGTTTGTTAGCTTGTATCTGGAATTTAGTAGTCTAGTAAATCATGTAATTTGTCTGCTGCTTCATATTTAAAGCTATGTTCAACTTTTATTTTGAACCTGCCTCAGGATTTAGATGTTTTTGTCACTCTGATAAGTGGGGTCTTAGTTGCCACTGAAAACCAGTCCACATAACAGAATAAGGACTAATTTAGTGTGATGTGGACTGCAGTTTGGTTTCACTCATTTCATCCATTTGGTTAAACACTGTAATGAATCCATCCTGTTGTGTTTTATTGTGATCAAACATAGTAGTGGGTCTCTTTAGCAAGTGACTTTCTTCAGTTATCAGTCACAACTGCTAAGAATTCGACCTGTTATTGTGTCTTGATAGTAAGAATTGTTTTTCTTTCTTGCAGTAATGAGTCAGATGTGGTCGAGTCTCTCGATGCTGTCTACCCTACAGGGACCTTCGTTCAGATTCATGAGATGCAGGACCTCGGAGACAAGCTTCGGATGATCGTAATGGGACATCGCAGGTAGTAGAAAAGCACCTATGTTGCTGAGCAAGTATTTTGAAAATAATGCACAGATTTTGTGTATAACTTATATAAATCTTTGCTAAATCTGTCAGGATACGGATCACAAAACAGCTAGAGGTGGAGCCTGAGGATGAAGCAATAGCTCCTGTGTTGTCAGAGTCTGAGGCAGAGTCCCAACCCAAACCACCGCCAAGACGTAAAACCAAACGCAGCCGCAAAGACCAACCAGGATCTGTGACGGAGCAGCTTGAGGAGAAGGTCTGTAACATGATCCGCACATGCCTCATCTGTTTCTTTGCATGCTGATGTGAGGCAGAGAAAGAATTTCTGGATGGTTCTCTGGCAGTGGAGGTTAATGGTTAGAGAAAACAAAAGAAATAAGAAACTGAAGAGAAATATAAATTAATAAATAAATCAAATCAATTACTATAATCCCTTAAAAATAAAAAAGTTATTATTATTATTATTATTATTATTATTATAAATTCATATTATAAAAGTAATAACAGCAATATTATTTATAATCATTTTATAAAAATAATAGCAAAATAGGTAAAACCATTTAATAAATACATAAAAAAACATATATATAAAAATAACAATAATAATAAGAATGATGATAATAATAATAGTTTAAAAATAAATAAATAAATGAATAAATAAAGAAAAGAATCCCCTCTTAATCATTACCACATGTCTGAACCAGTTATTTAAGTTGCTTGTGAAAAGACACACAATGATTTTCCTGCTATTTTCTTCATTGTTTACTGATATTTTCACCCCATCTCATGGATAACTTAAGACTACATCTTGATTTTAGCCCTTATTTTTTTAAATGAACAACATTTTGCTCAACCACATTACCTCAGATTCACAGAACAAACCAGGTAGTTAATTAAGGGAAGGAATACCCATTAGGTTCCCTAGTCTTTGGTTCATACAGTATTCATAGTTGTTGTCTCAGTTGTGTCCATCGAATGGAAAATGAATACATCAAAGTCTAATACGAGTGGTGTGAGGAGTGTGAGCATAGATCTCTGCATGTGGGAAACTGTAGAAGTAAAGATATTTGTTGGGTATACTACTATTCACAACAGGAGGAGTGATTTTTAATCCATCTTGATCCTCAGATTTCTGATGCAGACCTGAGTCCAGAATTCCAGCCTCTGCCCTCGTCCAACATCCTGATGGTGGAAGTGGACAACATTCAACATGAACAGTTCACTGTCACAGAGGAGGTCAAGGTACAAAACAGCAAGTGATTTTCAATATGAAATACATTATTTTTGTTTGTGTGTTAGATGTCATGAAACAAATAGCAAAGAAAAACACCTGTAGAAATGTGAAAATAAAGATTTCTGTGTTCTACAGGCTCTTACTGCAGAGATTGTGAAGACCATCAGAGATATCATCGCACTCAACCCCCTTTACAGGTCTGTTCTGATACTTAGTTTCTGAGATCCTTATATTGTCACCCATCATCTTCATATATATTTTCCTTCAATGATTAACCACCAAATGACCTGGCATTATGACAAGTCTCTGACATGCATGTTCAGCATCCCATTTATCAATCAACCTTCATTTGTATAGCACCAAACC
Source organism: Notolabrus celidotus (assembly GCF_009762535.1). Classification (NCBI taxonomy): domain Eukaryota; kingdom Metazoa; phylum Chordata; class Actinopteri; order Labriformes; family Labridae; genus Notolabrus; species Notolabrus celidotus. Next base: position 11,166,762 of record NC_048273.1, on the reverse strand, counting down.
ACAACAAACATTATCTCAAGATGCTTTGACAAACACAGCAGGTCTAGACCATACTCTATGTTAAATTATTAACAAAGACCCAACATCAAGACAGGAAATGATCCAGTCCCCTCTTACTGACAGGACTCGATCTTATCCCATCTGAATCCACAGTATTTAGCTAGTTACAGTAACAAGGAAAAACTTCCTTTTAATAGGCAGAAACCGCGAGCAGAACCAAACTCATGTAAAGCAGCCATCTGCCTCAACCAATTTATCAGTCTTACAGTGTTCCATCCAACATCACACATCTGATATAATGATGAATGGGACAATAATATGGTGTTGCCTTCTGTAAGCCATATAGTCCTTGCCAGCACTGTTGCAGAAGTATTCTCAAACTTGCTTCTTTGTTGTGTGTTTCAGAGAGTCGGTCCTTCAGATGATGCAGGCTGGTCAGAGGGTGGTCGATAATCCCATTTACCTTAGTGATATGGGAGCAGCTCTGACAGGAGCAGAGTCACATGAACTACAGGACGTCTTGGAGGAGATAAATGTAAGTGCTCTGCACGCTTTAAAGGTGGGACAGTTTGTGGGAGTGTAGGCTCTATATGTAGTGCTGGGCGATATTGAAAAAGATGTTATCACGATAACCTTTTCTCATATCAGTCAAATTGATAATTTTCACAATAAATATCATATCATTCTTTCATATTACTTTGAAGGCAGATTTTGAGTGAAAGTTGAAGAAACCAGACGGTTTGTTAGCTTGTATCTTGGATTTAGTAGTCTAGTAAATAACCAAAATATCTTAACCAATGAAGTTTAGTGGCCTTTTTCGTTCGAGCATGTTTTCACTCTGCTTTGAGCTGGGAGGTTTTGCATTTTTGTCAGTGTTGCTGTCACTCGTTTCAGCTGTGTTTACATTCCGCTCTAAACAGCTTTAAGCCTGCCTACCTCTCTGCGACATGATTGGTTGTTCCATGCCGACTTCTTCTTCTGTTTAATGTTAGGTGGGAACTAGCGTTTAAGACGCACTAGCGCCTCCTCCCTTCCCAGAGGTTGAGGGTGTAAATACAGGTTTAGATATATCAACGTTTTATCGTACATTTGTTATATTTATATTGAGAAAAATAATATCCCGATAATTACTGTTTTTGTTTTATCGCCCAGCCCTATCTATATTCCTATATAAAAGCTTATAGGAGCTGCTGTGTGCTGCACTCAAACATGTTGATTAGATGTGTATTTACCTAGCAAACCAGCCCCAATTCTTCAATTTTCTTCCCTCTGAAAATGTATTGCTCTAAACTATTGAGATGAATCATGTGTGTCAACTTTCCACAGATTTTGCAACATTTTTTTTATTGTATAGTTTTTCATTTCTTGATTCTGATGTAAAAAGAAGAGAACAGCACACATATGCTTCTGTCAGCTTTTTAAAATGTTGCTAGCTTTACTATGTGCAGTAAAATATGAGTGTGTATGCGTCTATTGAACCTGTATGTGTGTCTCTACAGATCCCAAAGCGTCTCTACAAGGCTCTGTCTCTGCTGAAGAAGGAGTATGAGCTGAGCAAACTGCAGCAGAGACTTGGTAGAGAGGTCAGAAGTCATTACCAAATATATATCAGCTTTGACTAGCCACTGCTCTGCTTATCTCATTCAGCTGTCTCCCTGCTGTGATCACAGGTGGAAGAGAAGATCAAACAGACTCACAGGAAGTACTTGCTGCAGGAGCAACTGAAGATCATTAAAAAGGTGGATTAGACCTGGTCATTTTATGTCTTATGAATGTTAGTTAATCTGCCCTCAATGTCAGACATCAGACAGTCATATTAGCAATCTGATCATTGAATATGACTCATTACAGGATAAACTCTATGTTAATAACAGATCTGTTAAGTTTGACCATTAACACAATGTGGATTTTCAGGAGCTCGGTCTGGAAAAAGAGGATAAAGAAGCAATAGAAGAGAAGTTCAGAGAGAGACTCAAAGACAGGACTGTACCTCAGCACATAATGGATGTCATCAATGAAGAACTCAACAAACTGGGACTGCTGGACAACCACTCCTCGGAGTTCAAGTTGGTATTCTGTATTTATTTTTGTTTGTATGGGTGTGGGTTTTTTTCCACTTATGCATGAATGGTTGTAGTAACACTTGAGTCCACTACATGTTGTGTTAAAAAATACAGAACAAAAGTGCATCCAGGAGCGGTTGGTATCAAAATCGTTTGATAGGAAAGGCGTTACGATCTCCTGTTAATGTCTTTTTCGAGGGCTACTTTCAGGCTCACATATATCCACTTATGATATGATAATCTCTTTTAAAAACTACAGCAGAGTTTATAATTTAACTTGTTGGTAGCTTTAAAGTCAGTTCTTTGTCATTTCCATATTTCTTTAATAATTTAACATAGAATATAGTCTAGACCTGCTATGTTTGTAAAAGTTCTTGGTATAACGTTTGTTGTGATTTGGTGCTATTCAGATAAAGATTGATTAATTGACTATCAGGTCTCGCTTTTAGTTTGTGTAGCCTTGCTGCACACTCACAAGGTCACACAGATGACCTGATAGATTATATCCATGGTTGCACACTGTTCAGTGGTTGATAGGTGTTTGAAAAGCAAACAGACATTTTTCAGCAAATGGCAATGAAGTGGACAGAATCTCAGAAAGTTTTTTGGGGAAATATTTTTTAAGGAATAAAATTATCCCAGTTTTGCTAGATATCAAAGATGTATGCAATGTGTTATTAATGAGAAACACTGAGTGAAACTTGTGCAAAGACCTTAGTTATAATGCACTCCTATAGAGTTTCCCTCTTAACTAACTAAACACATAACTACTACAATGCCTGTCTTACAGTGTCACCCGGAACTACCTGGACTGGCTGACGAGCATGCCCTGGGGTATGAACAGTGAAGAAAACTTATTACTGGATACAGCCAAAGGGGTTTTAGAGGAAGACCATTACGGAATGGATGATGTTAAGAAAAGGATTTTGGTTAGTATACAGCTATTAAATACACCTTATCACGTTGATGGAAAATGTTCAGATACATGTATACACACCATAGCACTGCAAATACTTCTCATAGTAGAAATGAATCTGATTCGCTTTTTATTTTTGTGCAGGAATTCATAGCAGTGAGTCAGCTGCGTGGTTCCACTCAGGGAAAGATCCTGTGTTTCTACGGACCCCCGGGTGTAGGAAAGACCTCCATCGCTCGCTCCATAGCCAGAGCCCTCAACAGACAGTACTTCAGGTTCAGCGTGGGAGGAATGACTGATGTGGCTGAGATTAAAGGACACAGGTGTGAAAGTCTTTTTTAGCTATTATTATCAGGGGAAATTTTGCACTTCATTTATATATGGCATTCAGAGACCAAGTTTATGTATCATGGCCTCTGCTATGCTGTATCTGTGTATATATGTTTATGCAGTGGTGGGGGTGGGTCAGAAAAGGTTGAGAACTGATTATCCAAAATGTGTATTTTTGTGTCCAGGAGGACTTATGTTGGAGCGATGCCAGGGAAGATCATCCAGTGCCTGAAGAAAACAAAGACAGAGAATCCTCTGGTGCTAATAGATGAGGTCAGTCTGGTGGTGCTGCTACAGTAATAGTGTCCTTAAAGCTCATTATCATTCCATATCAGAGTAATAATACCCGAACTGGAGGGTTTTGCATGAGATGGTGTTAACTCTCTACAACGAATGGATACTTTTAGCTGCCATTAAAACTTATCCATAAGCTATTTTCTGATGACTTGACCCATTGGAACTTCATAGAGTGTGCTTACTCTGGTTTGATATTCCATGTAGTATGCTAAAAGCAGTGTTTGAATTGAATTGAACTAAATTTAGTGATCATTGCTTGTAATGAGTTTAAAAAGGCTGTATGAATCTTTCTCAGGTGGATAAGATCGGCCGTGGTTACCAGGGTGATCCGTCCTCTGCATTGCTGGAGCTTCTGGATCCCGAACAGAATGCCAACTTTCTCGACCACTACCTCGATGTCCCTGTAGATCTTTCCAAAGTAGGAAAATGTACTTGTTATTTGCAATTTTAAGAGTCCAAGTGGGAAAATACAGATAAAACACACTTATTTTTGTTGACCCCTGCTTCTCTGTGACCTCTCCAACAGGTTTTGTTTATCTGCACGGCTAATGTCCTAGACACCATCCCAGAGCCCCTCCGAGACAGGATGGAGATGATCAATGTGTCTGGATACGTGGCCCAAGAGAAACTGGCTATTGCTGAGGTAACATCAGCTTCTACCTTTCTATATGTAATTGTGTAATAAGAGGAAATTCAGACAATGGGCTGAATACCTTATTACAACCAGGCACCAGTGAAAACGATGAAAATAATACTTTCAGAATGAGATAATATTTGTATTGACTCTTGGATATTCAATAAGTGAACGAATATTCAGCATTCGAAAATCATGTCCCATCCCTATTTAAGACTACTCTTATAAAAGATCTATATTTGGTTTTCAAACAGCGTATCTGTTAGGCTCTAAACATTTGCTGTGGAACAATTTAGCAAACTGATTCTTACGTTGCAAATTTACAAAGGATGAAACCCTTTTAGAAAGTTGGAAACAAATTTACATTTTGGAAAACATTTTTACATTTTGGAAAACATTTTTAAATTTTGGAAAACAAAATTACATTAAACACTTTTACCAAGACCAAAACAAATTTAAATTAAAGAAAACAAATGTACAAAATCAGAAACACTTTTAAAAATGATGGGACATTTTTACCAGTCCCGAAACAAATTTACAAACTACAGATTCTGATGGAAAAGAAATGTACCAACGATTTTCAAAATAAAAGACGTCTGTAATATGTTCAACAGCCAGGGAATGAATATATATTTGACTTCAACAAATCATTGGTGCATTCCTTTTTTGTCAGAATCTGTAATTTTGTTTCGGTACTGGTAAAAATGTTGTCTCTTGTAAATTTGTCTCATCGCTTGTAAAAGTGTTTCTGGTTTGTAAATTTGTTTTCTGAAATGTAAATTTGTTTTGGCCTTGGTAAAAGTGTTTTGCTAATTTAATTTTGTTTTATAAAATGTAAAAATGTTTTCCAAAATGTTAATTTGTCTCCAACTTTGTAAAAGTGTTTAATTCTTTGTAAATTCCCAGCCACCATAGATTCTTGCTCACTAATGGGCACTACTACTTTCTAATGTAAAGACTAATAACAGGCCTACATTTATAATGTAGCCATTATATGAAGTATTAAACAGGTCATTATTCATGAATGACACTGCATAATAACCTGCTATGTCATATCATAACCAGTTACAGTAATCGTCTCATTATAAGGTGCAAAATTAAAGAAAGAAAGAAAAAGTGTTCGAGATATAGTCGGGTATTGTGGTTGTTTCTGTCAATATTAAAGTTTGATGTTTTATTGATGCCATCTTACAAACTCCTGTTTTTCTTTCTCTTTATTTTGCCTGCCTCAGCGTTACCTTGTCCCTCAGCTCCGCACTTTGTGTGGCCTGACTGAAGAAAAGGTCTCAATCTCATCTGACGCCCTCGGTCTGCTCATCAAGCAGTACTGCAGAGAATCTGGAGTCAGGAACCTTCAGAAGCAAGTTGAAAAGGTAAAACATAGTTGAGCTTTGCTTTGTTCATTCTCAACCGAAGTATACTGGAGTTGCATTAAAGCTACTCAGAATAAAGATTGCGGTCTTCATTAGCAGAATATTTTACAAAAACTGAATCCCACCACTGGGACTAGCAGAAATTACAGCAGCTGGTAATGCGTGGGAGGATTTCACAGACTGGTACAAGAAATCCAACTATGTCAAAGTTCTGGGTATTACTTTGGAAGCCAATGACTGCAGAGAGATTTTGTTTCTGTCGCAAACAAACTTCTCTTAATAAGACAGTGACACCCCACTTTTTAACTTGTAAACTGTAACGCTGTCTCATCTGTCTCAGGTTTTCCGTAAGGTGGCCTTCAGTATTGTCAGTGGTGAGCAAAACGCTGTGACTGTTACACCTGACAACCTGCAGGACTATGTGGGTAAACCTGTTTTCACAGTGGATCGAATGTACACTGTCACCCCACCGGGAGTGGTCATGGGCCTGGCTTGGACTGCTCTTGGTGAGAGAGATAATTTCAGACAGTCATGCACACACAACCCGGTACCAAAAAAAAAAAAAAGGGAAGTAAAGACAGTCTTTCTACATTTTGTCACCCTTTCAGGAGGGACTACGCTGTTCATTGAGACATCGCTACGCCGTCCTTCTGGCGGGTCGGACTCTAAAGGAGAGGGGACACTGGAGGTCACAGGTGAGTCAGGAAGGCTTAACTTCAACAGTACTAATCACCTGATGTCTTCACTTGATACTGGACAAGGCATTCTAAAGATTTACTTTTGCTCCTGCAGGTCAGCTGGGTGATGTTATGAAGGAAAGTGCAAAGATCGCTTCAACCTATGCTAGAGCTTTCCTAATAGATAAAGAACCAGAAAATCACTTCTTGGTCAACTCCCACCTACATCTGCATGTTCCTGAGGTAAACATGGCAATACAGTCCTCTAATTAAGATAGTTTCTGATAACTTTGTTGTAATGTGTTCTTCAATAGGTACTTGATAGCTTGGAAGAGAAATGTTAATGGCTTAATTTTTCAAATTTGAAGTGCCTGCCTGAATATCTCATTTTGATAGTTCAACATGTAGTCTTCTGTTGGGATCAATAGTTGCTCCTATCTTTGTCTTTAGGGGGCAACTCCCAAGGATGGACCAAGTGCTGGGTGTACCATTGTTACAGCACTTTTATCCTTGGCTACCAGCCAGCCAGTGCGTCAGGATGTGGCTATGACTGGTGAAGTTTCACTAACTGGCAAAATACTGCCAGTGGGTGGGATCAAAGAGAAGACTATAGCTGTAAGTACAAGTGCTTCAGAGATATTCTCTATTTTTTCTGGATTTAGAGAATAAATTAATGTAATACATCATGTAGGGGTGTCCCGATCAGCTTTTCAGCCTCAGGTGGTAAAAGCTGTGTAAAAGCTGTGTATCAAATGCATAGCAGGGATAGGAAAAGCCATGGGAGCAGATGATTTCACCAAGTGATGTGGTGTATATTGAGAAAAGGAGGGGACCAAGCACTGACCTTTGAGGTACCCCTGTTGATAAGCCATGCATATTGGACACTTCTCCCCTCCATGATACTCTAAAAGATCTCCCTGTGAGGTAGGACTTAAACCACTGGATGGCTTATGTTTATTCCATTCAACTTAATCCAGCTAGCATTGTTGTAAAACTCCTTATCTGTTTAGAAGCTCTGCTGTATGAGATCCACCAAACTGGTGTGCATGCATTACAGCACGCTCAAATCCGAGGCTGCTCTGATCTCAACTCTCACAAGACAGTGCGTGATTCACAACGTCAGCATCCAGCTGTGAGATGGAGAGCGTAAATATTGGGAGTGACAGTGAGATGGAAACATCCTTGGTTGCATGCCACTAGTAACGGAGTGGCATGCCATTATAGAGAACAGCAGCTTTTGCTAGCCATAAGGATGCAAATGCATATGTGACAGACCTGTGTTTGGTTTGTGTTTTCGCCTTTTTCAACCATACGTCCATGCATTTTAGCAGACGTTTTTTCTGGGCCATGTCTGGCAATGCACATTTGAGTTCTACATCAATCTCCCGTTTATTATTTTCTTACGGTTAAGCAAACTCAAAACGCTCAATTACACTTGAGCCTTCAGCTGCAAATTGTGTTCAGTGACAGCGGGCATAAATGATCCGATGAGATTATCGGCTCAAATGCTGATCACTGATCAAATAAAAAAAACGCCCAGATCTGCTCCAATCCGATAGTTGAGATCGGGATCGGTACATCCCTAATATAGTGTTGTCTGGTAGGTAAAAGATGCAGTGTTGAAATAGCACTCATTGATTACGCAAGTAAGCTGGGAGATACCAACACAGTCTTGCATGGTGCCCAAGAGCTACTGCATCATCATTGTGCTTGTTTCATTGAGATAAGTCCCCCAATCTTTTATCCATCAGTGTTCCTTTTAGCCCCATGTGGGCCCCATGTAGGTTTAAGTAATGTGATAAATTACATCAAGGTCTGCTGGACATATAGAATTTTAAATCTGTTATGTACTACTGTTTTACTTTATCTGTGGAAAAGTTGTATAATGCATAAATATGGAAGAACACAGACTTAACTTTTTTTAACTAGCACAGCTTAGCTTGAGACATACATTCCTTATTACTTCATATATGTAGTCCAGGATTTAAACTACATTTCTTCTCTCTCAGGCTCGTCGTGCCGGTGTGACCTGTATCGTCCTTCCAGCCGAGAATAGAAAGGACTTCTCTGACCTGCCAGACTACATCACTGAAGGCCTCGAGGTCCACTTTGTGGATCACTACAGCCAAATCTACCCCGTTGTCTTTCCACAGAACTAGTCGTTATCTAATTTCAAAAACAACTCTAAAATCAAGAGATGACGGAACAGGTGTTTTTATCTCATCTCAGAACTCAGAAGTGTATTTCACTGCATAGCACCGATTGTCATTCTGGTGGCAGTTTGAGAAGTCCAGCTGCTGCTTTTTGGCTGATTCTTGTAAATGTGTAGCCTTGACTCTGAGGTCCTGCTGTGGAGACTGGTACAATTGAAAAGTGTTCTTAAGTTATCCAAGGGGACACATGGCTTGGTAACTCCATTATGTATATATTTCATTATTTATATTTTCTGTTTTAGCCACCACAGGAACCCCTGAGGTAGAAGAACAGTCATGTGACAAAGAAAAATATCCATGGTGTCGAGCCATTCAGCCATAGATGAGAAAACACAGTAAATGATGGTGATGATGAATACTGTTCGTTACCTTATAATGTCACTGAAAAACAGAAATTGGCATTGCAACTTTGCTGCCAGGCAGCCTCTTCCCCCACAGCTCTCATTATACAGGGCTGTGGATGGACTCTTTCATAGATTTATTATCTTACCATTTTATACTATTATTGGCCAGATGTGATAATGATGATGTTGAAATAAATTAAATAATAATAAAATACATTTTCTGCTTTTTGTCTCTTTTTGCACATTTATTTTTCACAGGGACCTGAGGGTCCATAAACCAATTTTAATTAATTGTAATTCTTGTCAATCACAACAGAGGCTGTCCATTAACTTAAAGAGTAGGTGGAAACCATACTCTGTGTTAAAGACCAACTGCAAAGGAACATGTCTTTTGAAAGTATGCAGGGGCTCTAGAAATGTATTACAGAGCCAAGTCATGGGTGAACAACCATGGCATGCGGCTGTGGACGTCCCAGACTCCAGCTGCTACAACTACTACTATCCGTCTCACCACTATCATCTCTCTCTCTTTTCATCTCCTCTATCCCTCTTTCCAACCCCAACTTGGTCAAGGCAGATGGCTGTCTAACCTGAGTCTGGTTCTGCTCGAGGTTTCTGCCTGTTAAAAGGAAGTTTTTCCTTGCTGCTGTAACTTGCTAAATGCCGCAAAGTGCTCTATATGGTGGATTAAGATGAGATAAGACTGAGTTATCCTGTCTTGCTGTTGGGTCTTTGTTAATAATTTGTTGTCGTTGTGAATTTGAAAGAGGCGTACTTTATACTTTATAAGATGGGCGGCAACATAGTTTACAAAATACAAAATAAACTAGCAGAGCTTATTTGCTTCTTCTTCTTTTTTGTTTACACACAAGAGACTTTTTAATTTATTGTGCTATTGAGCATATATACAAAACATCTTGATAAGGATGTACACAGAATCAGTGGCGGTTCTTGACCAATTTTACTGGGGGGGCCAGGCTGGGGCCAAGGGTGTTGTCAGAGGGACACATTCAACCCTGACAAAAGAAACTGAGAAGGGTGAGGATCGGCTGGGAACAAACTTGCAAAACATCAGTGCATCCCTATATACTAGACATATATACTACTGTGTACTATACCAAAACGCAGACTGACAGCAGCTGTTTGGCTGTTTACACTCAACATGAGTCCCTTAGCGCTCTAAGGGACTGGAACCAAGTGCCACATGCATGTGTTCCGCCTGTAACATTGGCGCGATACCGAAGCTTTTTTTAATTGTATAATATTATTTAGTGTGGAGGGGGGGCCACAGGGGGGTCCAGGTTCAGTTTTACAGGGGCACTGGCCCCTGTAGGCCCCTCCCCAGAACCGCCACTGCACAGAATACACACTGTACAGAGCATATCCTTAATAACCTTGTAATAATATAATCTGTTCAACTAAATCAACTAAATAAAATAGGCATACATATTATATTGCGGGGAATCAATTACCAACAGTTTCTCAAACTGTAATTGATTTGCTTCTTTGGTGGAAGGCGGTTTTGTGTTGAATCAAAGGGCGGGGCCTGATCTTATTGTGTTAACACCACAGCAGTGCACTAAGTGCAGGTGCATAACAGGAAATACCAAATTAATGGTTTGTTGGAAGTGGTGATTTATCGGGAATAGGCTGGTTTTGAGTATCAATGACTGGATCACTAAAATACATCAAATGCTTCAACATCAAATTTTAAAGCGTTAAATTGAAATATGTAGCATTTAATGATATCACTGATATGTGCCATTAAAATGTGCGCAAAGCCATCAATGTCAGACGTTCTTGTCCAAAATGAATCGAATAGGCTATACAGACAATTTCGAGAAAATATCAATTTGATGACCAATTTAGATTTTAAGTGATAAATAATTTTATTCTGAACCATGTGGGGCGGAAGCTTCTTCCTCCTGCTGCTGAAGATGAGCGCTGACTTGACGGTGGTCCCTCCGAGCAGCAGCGTGGGATAATTGGATGAGAGGATGCTCTGGGAGAGAGGGGTGAGTGAACAGCTGGATGATGGGATTTAACAGAGACACCTGATTTTACAACGATCTGCACTCAGTGCCACACAATCTACCGTCCTGTCTGCCGTTGTTCGGCGTACCACCTGATGTGCATTGCCCGCTGCTTGATCCCCCTCTGTTTCCGTCGGTTCTTCTGAGGGGGATGCGACGGGCCCTTGGTGCTCTGCGCACAGTGGCAACATCCATCAGCAGCTGCTCTGCTTTCACATGTCGGGAGCTTCATCATCTTCAATACGGAAAATAAATCTGAAGGCAGGCAAAAGGATTTTTAGAAAAACGGAATAAGAAGGCGTCGTGCAGGGCAGACATCTCTGTGTGAGTCTCCTCCCTCTCTCCTGTGCCAGGTATGAACAGGTTCTTTTTATTTATCATTTGCTCAAGTGACCGGTGTAAACGCAAACATCTGTAAGGTTATTTTTTGGTTCTGCTGCAGGGTTTTCTAAGATGTCTTACAGGTACTGTTGGACGTGCAGTGCATTGGTCAGATAGGCTGTTGTTTAATGTTATTGTGTGTTTTGGGCTCAGACTGAGGTGGCATGGCCTGCAGCACCGCTGGATATCCAGTCTTAATATTTATATGCGCTATGGATCCAGGAACTGCACTTTAAACCGAGATCAAACAAGACATTGATTTAGTGGTTTATCTTTATTATAGTAGGTTGTAGTAGATCAATTCAAATATTATATCTTCACCTCCTCCAGAACAGAAAATTGGCACACAACTGTATATATTAAACAATTCAACAACACAGGGTGTAAATACTTGTTACAGAAGTCATTACAAAATTGAGTGAATTATCCCATTTGTCACAGATTATATTCTTCATTTACCTGTAAGACATTGAAGCCCAGTTTACCATATAATCTCAATGGCATATACACCTGAAATCTGTTGCAACTAATACTGCAAATAGATAGATAGATAGATAGATAGATAGATAGATAGATAGATAGATAGATAGATAGATAGATAGATAGATAGATAGATCTTTATTTGCCCTTAATAAGGAGATTTGTTGTCACCGCCTGTACAAGAATACATGATAGCTATGCAACAAACTCTAGCTGAACTTCAAGTATTCAGTTATTGCTTATCATTGGAAAGCTTTGAATTGGGCCATGGAACTCCATTTATAATTCAATCAATCCATCAGTCTTTATTTGTATCACACCAAATCACAACAAACACTATCTCAAGACGCTTTTACTAACATGGCAGGTCTAGGCCATAATCCAATTATAAACAAACACCCAACATCAAGTCTAGTCCTGTCTTACTGACAGGACTTGATCTTATCTCATTTTAATCAACCATGAGCATTGCATCGCGCACCATTTAGCTAGTTACAGCAGCAAGGAAAAACTTCCTTATAACAGGCAGAAACCTCAAGCAGAACCAGTTAGACATACATCTGCCATTGTTGATATATTTAAATAGTATGTTAAACCAATGTACAGTGAAAGGTCTATTTATATTTTTTGGTCTGGCTTAATATAATGGACTAAAATCTTTTGCTTCTCCAAAAGGCAGCTGTGGTTCAGATGTACAGCTGCTCTCCTATCACTAGATTGGTGGTTTTGTTTTTGGCTTTTGTTGTTTACATATCAAAGTGTCCTTAAACAATACTGAACTGCCACAGTACCCTGAAAGTTTATTGCTGTGAGCGTCTCTCAAGATGCTTTTACAAACATAGCAGTTCTAGACCATACTCTATGTTAAATTATTAACAAAGACCCAACAGCAAGACAGGATAAGATCCAGTCCCCTCTTACTGACAGGACTCGATCTTATCTCATCTGAATCCACCATGAGCATTGCTTTAACAGGCAGAAACCTCAAGCAGAACCAGACTCATGTTAGACAGCCATCTGCCTCGACTGAGTTGGGGTTGGAAAGAGAGATAGAGGAGAATAAGAGAGAGAGAGAGAGAGAGAGAGAGAGAGAGAGAGAGAGAGAGAGAGAGAGAGAGAGAGATGATAGTGATTAGACGGATAGTAGTAGTAGTAGTAGCTGTTCCAGCTGGAGTCCGTCACGTCCGTACCAGCTGGAGCCTGGAACACACCTACGAGACAAGGGGGCTCAGGGACTCCAGAAAGGTCTATGGTTAGGAACTTTCAATTTCATGAATTATTATGTGGAGCACAGAATACATCAACCTAACATTTCTGTTATGTTTTCCCATAATATGTTTTCTAAGTCACACCTCTCATCTTTTGTAGTTAGAATTTAAGGGTGTTTCATAATTTCTGTTTCCATATTGTCCTGTATTAGACTTGTCCCAGTTCTTAAAGATTTAAAGCTTTATTTCACTACTGTTACAATTCAAGCTAATGTCAGATAATAGTACTTACCTCAAGTATTACACGTCTTTGCTTTATTGAAACAGTCTTAGTTGAAAAATGTCTCCCAGATAAAAGCAGAACGCTGTGGTGAGAGATTCTGTGCAGGCATGCAACTCTAAGACAGACAAAGAAAAGGCCTTGACAATGGATTCTGACGTGCAAGTCAATCTCTCATAGCAAGGATGGTTCCTATGGTGACAGAGATTCAAAGTCTCAAGTCAATGCTAAAAGAGCTTTGTTTTGAAGTGGAGTTACCAATATTTGGATTGTTACAACAAGCGGGTTCCACTATAAAGACGTTATCTTCCTTGAAGCTGCTGTCATAAGATACTTCACTCCTGGCTTGAGAGCTCTCTTCCTTTCACTGTCAAGGATGCATTTTTGACAAAAGTCACACTGCATGAAAGGTGGTGCCAAACACTGAACAAATTCTGATCTTTGTTTTGATTCTTTGGGGGTTTTGGATAACCACATTCCTAAGTTTCATAAGTTATTATTCTCATTTTCTCACCACATTTATAGGCACTGTTTGTATATTTTTTTCTAACGTTTTTGCATGGGCTTCATATTTTGAGACCAGAGATTGCCGCCTGGTTGTTACATTATATTTAATACTGAAAATATATTTGTCACTATGAGACTCTTTCACATTATTGCATCCTTTGTAAATCCTAAAACGAATCGATCTTCTTCTTAAAAATGACTGCAGAAAAGCTGACAAAACTGAGAATAAAAGGAGAACACATTTTCCCTCATTTGACAAACACTGACAGAATAACAGCAAATATTTTTAGATGCCTGTATAAAAGCAGTGCAAATAAAAGAGTTGTCATTTTTATCAGCCTAGAGCCAGTTTGGCCGTTTTTTGGGGGAAGAAAGTTGGGGATGACTTGCAGCAAAGAGCTGCCGCTGGTTCTAAATGTATTGTCTCTGTATATGGGGTGTGTGCTTTAACTGCTCAGCTAAACCGACACTCTAGTAAAACATTTGTAAAAAGTTTGCAAAATCAAAGGGGAGGGAAGGGCTGTGTTACATAAATATTGCACTAACCTATAGTGTTCAGTCAGATGTTTTTTTGTTGATCTATTTGTCTGACTGTTATGCTTGAAGTATTCTTGGGTCTTTTTTATCCTCCATATACATAATCATATATCCACTTGTACACATTATCTCAGGTCATTGTATCAATTACCATTTTAAGCAGACGACACCCAACTATACATATCTGTCTGAGCCCGTGACCCAAACGCTCTTCACTCCCTCACTGCCTACCTTTCTGACATCAATGTATGGATGAGCAAGCTAAATGAGGAAGAAACTGTAATCCAAAGCAGCAGGAGAACAACTCCAAACTACTCTGAGAGATTAATACAGGCAAATTAAATCAAATGTCACAAACCTGCAGGGAGTGGTTATAGATGGTAATTTTAACAAGGTCGTAAGCACTTCATTTTATCATCTTAGAAACATAATGAAAGTCAGACCTTTTTTATCTCAGAAATATGCCGAAATTTTAATACATGCTTTCATTACCTGCCGTATTGACTACTGTAACTCAGAAAACTGCAGCTTCTTCAAAACGCTGCAGCCAGAGTTTTCACACGGAAAAAGAAAACTGACTACATAACCCCTCGTTTTAAAACTCTGCACTTGCTCCCTGTTTCTTTTAGAATCGATTTTAAAGTTATTTTATTTGTCTTTAAAGCTCTTCACAGCCTTGCTCCTCCGTACAACACTGATCTCCTGTCATTTTATTTTCCACCACGACTGAGGTCCTTGAATGCTTCCCTTTTAAATGGTCCTCATGTGTCTCAAACAAGCACCAGCCAGAGAGCTTTCTGTTTCTATTATGCACAAAAACTGTGGAAATCTCATCCTCTGGACATCAGAACTGCTAGCTCTCTGGGTATTTTTAAAAAGTAAACTTAAGACTTAACTTTTTAATCTGGCTTTTAATTTGCAGTGTTATAATCATTGTTTTAACAACATTTATATATCTTATTTATTTATCTATTTATTTCTAGTATTTATCTGATATTTTTAACTTTAACTGAGTTTTAATTCTTACTTATAATATTGGTTTTACTCTATTGATTTTGTTTTATTTTTAATTATTTTATCTATGATTGTCTTTTATTATTTTACCATTGCTGTTGTTTTCCGTCTCTGTTATTTTGTGAAGCACTTTGGGCTGCATGTATGTATGTATGTATGTATGTATGTATGTATGTATGTATGTATGTATGTATGTATCTATGTATCTATGTATGTATGTATGTATGTATGTATGTATGTATGTATGGCAGGTGCTATATAAATAAAGTGGAGTTGAGTTGAGAGTTGAGTTGAAGGCTCATGGAGTGTACTTTCTGCTGCCTACAAACCTGAAAAACTGGGGATTGAATTACTGATCTTCTGATTGGGTTGTAGCCCCTCTGCTTCTTAGCCACAGCTGCTAGATAGTGAAAATAAGTGGGGATAATATTTTACAGTCAAGCAGAGTTAAAGTCCCAAACTTATTTCCACTGATGTAAATGGATAGAATGGCAGGGGGATTAGATGACAACAACACTGTCAAGAGAACAGTGTTAACTAAATTATGTTAATTTTGGTTGGTGTTATATTTTTATGTACAGGTTAAGGTTGCATGGTCGCAGGTACAAGTTGGCGAGGCTGCAGGCTTCAGTTCAAACATTGCAGAAGGTGAATGCAAGCTGTTGATCATGGTTGTTGACTGTTCTCCTCTTGTCTCCAGTCCTGTCTGTCGGGGTGATGGCTGCGTTGTTGGTGCTTCTTCTCTCCATGGTCTTCCTCTCCCTCCAAACTTCTGCTCAAGCATCTCCTTCCTGCCCTGTGAGTTGCCGATGCTACAGCCTCACTGTAGAATGTGGCTCCACTGGCCTGAAGGACATCCCCAAACACATTCCTCCATCCACACAGGTAGGTTGGATAAAGCGAAAGAGGAAATTCAATGACAGTGTTACATTTTAAACATTATTGAAACATCCACCAACACTGAGTGGAACCAATTCTTTGTTTTTTAATAAAATCTTGTCCTCTCCCTATTCAGACTGTTTTCCTTCAGGATAATGTGATCGGCCAGATCCGTCGACAGGACCTCCCTCTGCTGAGGCACCTGCACTACTTGTACCTGCAGGTAATGAATGAAAATATATCCTAACACCTAAGGGTTAAAAAAATGATTGAATGAAAAACAGAGATACAAAAGACGGAAAGGTGGTGGGCCAGCCACACAATCAACCATCGCACCCAGCTCCTAATCGTAAACTAACCAGGAAGTCTCCAGCACAAACTTAAACAACAAATAAACATAACAAAACCCAACTAACTAAACATGTTTGGGAAAGTAGAATTATAGAAGTGATGTGGATTTTGTCAATAATGGTTTATTTGCTTTTATAGGTCATAAAGAGGCATCAATAGCAATTTAAGCCTGTTTCATATCAGCTAAAAATCCTCTCAGGAGCTGTGAGGCAGAAATCAGAGTCACTGGAATGAACAGTTTGTGATGGTTGGATGGACAACAAGAAAGATGAGTCCCTGTGTCAGGTGTTAGTGGCAGCAGGAAAGAATCAAGACTGAAGAAATAGCACTAAAGCTATTTAGACAATCTCTTTAACATTGTGTCTATGGTGTTTGTAATGTCATGCAAAAGAAGTACCTGCAGATACCTGAAGATTTTAGATTTCCCCCTCATGTTCCTCCCCTTTCAGAACAACACCATTTCAGCAGTGGAGCCTGGCTCTTTCCAGAACCAGGGTCAGTTGTTGGAGCTGGCTCTGAACGGGAACCGGATCCACCTGGTGACAGCTGACATGTTTCAGGGACTTGAACATCTCCGCATTCTTTACCTTGCAGGAAATGACATCACACGCCTGCTCGACTACACCTTCCGGGGCTTACAGGTGAGACATGTTATATAGCTTATTAATAATGATATCCATTACGTTTTTTAATTGCTGTATTTTAACAACAAACTCACTGTAGGCTCATCTCATTTTTCTGCTCAGTGCAGCAATTCTCTTCATTCCTATATTAAACTTCATAATTGACAGGAACCACTTCCTCCATGTCTCTGCAGCGCCTGCAGGAACTCCATTTGCAGCACAACAGTATAGAGTTGTTGGCAGACCAGGCTCTTGTTGGTTTGAGTTCTCTGGCCTTGCTGGACCTGAGCAGGAATAATCTTCACACTATTGGCCCTGCAACTCTGAGACCTTTGGTCAGCCTGCAAGTGCTGCGCATCACAGGTGAGACTGAATAACTGATATGTCTGGCAAAATATGTGAGACAATAGGGACAAGTTATAGACACAGCAAGGAGAAGACAGAAGAGGGAATACACACTAACACACACACACACACAGGGCTGCGGCTCAGTGGTAGAGTTGGTTGTCTCCCAATTGGAAGGTCTGGGGTTTGATCCCCTATCCTGCTGTCCACATGCTGAAGTGTCCATGGGCAAGACACCTAACCCCAAACTGCCCCTGGTGGCTGTGCTATTGGTGTTTGAATGGGATTAGTTAATACTGATGGGCTCTTTACATAGTAGCCTCTGCCATCAGTGAGTGAATGTGGTGTGAATGGGTTCTCTGAGTGGTCAGAAGACTTGAAGAAGTACAATATAAAAACAGTACATTTATCCTTTACATATACATTTAAAACACTGTCCCTCAGTGCAATGAAATCTTTTTCCCCTACAACCATCTCCAACCGCTTAATCTTGACTCTTTAAGCATCTAGAGGTAATGTAAACTCCTCTCCTCTCCTCTGCTCTGTAGACAATCCATGGCGCTGTGACTGTGCTCTTCACTGGCTGAGAAGCTGGATTGATGAGGAGGGCCAGCGGCTGCTCAGTTCGGCAGAACGTCGACTGGTCTGCACTGAGCCACCACGCCTTTCCCATCTTAGCCTGGTGGAGGTCCCCCTCAACAGCCTGGTTTGTATCCCTCCACTGGTGCAGCTGGAGCCCAGGAGACTAGCTGTGCGCCTGGGAGAGAGCCTCAGGGTGTCCTGCCACGCTTCTGGTTACCCTCGGCCACAGGTAGTTAGCACGTCATCATCTCAGAATGATTTGATCATTGGAATAACACAAGCAGAATCTTTCATTTAAAGTAAAACAGGTCTGGGTTTACTTTTGGTGCCAATGTTTCATCATAAAACCAAGTGCCTCTGATTTTTTTTCCTATAGCTTCAGGCTGTAACCCACAATCTCTGTTTCTTTGAGAGTTACAAGAATGTAGTCCATGGTTTATCTCTTGTTATGAAGACAAGTGCATCTTTACTCTGGTCAGGCTCACAGTAGTGTCAAACATTATTGATTGTGTCACGGCAAAACAACCCTGACACAACTGTTGTTCAGTGCATCCGAGCATTTGCTGCCCGTGTCATAATAAAGGAAGAAAAACAGGTTGCTGTCGAGCAAAGGCAAAAGAAAGGCAGCGACTTCCCTTCCCCGGCTGCCAGGCACGGTTCTCGGGACCAGCTCATGCTGCTTCCTTGTGATGACCCCTCAGGGTTTCAGAAGACAGTTAATTTGTGATAACAGAGAAGACACATGACAATAACTCAAACTTAGTAACGCAATGGAAAAGGGGGAGAACTTCTCCACGTCTCTTTCTCTTTCGCCTCCTGCACAGATGTCTGCCCAAGCTAATCAAGACCCAGTGTCTTAATGGCCAATTGGCTGCGTGACCAGGAAGGCCCACCTTTGATTCAACAGCCATGGCACCTATACTCAGGACAGTGTTGCAGTAATAATTGTCTATTGGCCAAATTACAACCTAATATTCTTAAGAAATGTCCTGAAACTGCTTTTGTCATATCAGTGGTGACCAGGCCTATTCAAACTCAATAAAATTTTTTCAAGTCCTTTTTCTGTCCTGTCCATCCAGCTTGATGTTAAATTTGTTTTTTTGTTCTTTCATTGGTACATTTAATATGTAAGGAGACCATAGACTATAAAATATGGACGTAGTATCCGTGACGTCACCCATCTGTTTCTGAAGCGCTGTTTTGAGGCCAATCGTCGGCGGCAGCCATATTGCTGCTGTTGAGTGATTGTGACATCAAGAGGCGGGCTTTAAGCCTCCTAGCCAACAGCTACAGTGTTCCCGCCTGTCAATCAAGTCAGCTGTGCCTCTCATTGGAAGACTCGTAATCTTAATATCTTCGAAATTGCTGCGTTACAAAAAAATTCACCCCCCGTACAGTGTGTGCCGATCGAGAAATGAGCTATCCAGACTACACTCGTCTTTTGTACCAGGCTGTAAACTTGTTTGTTTCTGCTGCAAAGATCGGCTTTTTTGAATTGGTGTGTATGTGGTTTCCTGTACTTGCCAGCCTCAAGCGGATCCTCGATTAACTGCAGTTTTTAGCACTTCCGCATTGGACTCAAATTTTTAGACCGGAGGTTGCCGCTTGAAGGAGACATGTCATTGTGCCATCAAGATCAAATTTACTTTCTTCTTTGCTCATTTTTCTCCCTTGGTGTATGTAGAGCTTCATCTGTGTTATGTGTCTTTCTATTGGACTTAAAGACAGTTTTTACCTCAAAGAGCAGCTACGAGAGTTGAGAAGGTTTTCAAGGTTAAAATATAATGCCTTGGATAACAAAAATTCAGGCTAGCTGGCTTTCATTGGCCATGCTTCAGGAACAGCTTTTATCATTTTGACTTCCAAATAAAATATGTTTGCACACACACTCATTCTGAAGAATATGGTTATTAATTTGGAGTTGGTTTTGTAAAAATAACCAGGTGTTAATGTGATCAAAAAAATATTTTTTTCAATCAAAGAACTGTCTATTTTATCTACCATAAATTACATGAGAATGACTTGAGAAAGCAGAAACTGTTTTGACCTTTATATTGACATCAGAGACCCTAAAAAATATGAACCTACACTTGGAGCTTGTAAAGCATTGCATATTGCTCAGGGTTCAGTTCCTTTTAATGATGTGATGTTTATTTCAGTTAACCTTTAGCTTTTACTTTTTTTTAATATCTACCAGATATGGAATATCTAAAGTAAAGGCACAGTTCAAAGTTCAATTCAGGTTGATAATTGATGTTACATATTTTTTATTTTTTATTTAATTTCATGGTTATTTCAAGATCATTAAAAACACAATCCTTAATATATTTTATTTGTATTATATTTATTTATTTATTAATTTAATTATTTATTTATTCATTGTATTGAATATTTAGTAATACAAAAAAGCATCTCAATGAGGATGTACACAGAATACATACACAATATAAAGAGCATATCCTTAATAACCTTGAAATAATAGAATCTGATAAACAAAATAAACAAAATAATATATGTATATATACTTTACTCCTTAATATCTTTACAGGTGACCTGGAGAAAGGCGTCCCAGGGTAAAGTAGTGCTTTCTCCCAGAGGCCTGGTTCAGGAGCTCGGTGCTGGAGTAGCTGGAGGAAGCAGAGCAGAGGAGCCCTCAGAAGAAAGCAGAGTCAGTCTTCAGAAGACAGAGGGCGAGCGTTTTGACCCTGACACTGGCAGCGGAATGCTGTTTCTCAGTAATGTGACTGTGGCTCACGCAGGTTTTTATGAATGTGAAGCCTGGAACGCAGGGGGTGTGGCCAGGGTAACTTTTCAGCTTGCCATCAACTCTTCCTCCTCCTCCTCTTCTTCCTCCTCCATCTGGGCATCATGGTCGCAGGTGTCCTCAGCGTACTCACCCGCCTGGCCTCGGTTACGGAGCCACGGTTCTGCTGCGGGCTCAGACGTAAGCCGTGAGCCACTCTACGCTCTGGGCAGCATGGCCTTCAGCGCTCTGGGAGCCGCTACTCAGACTGCCATCGCTGTGGGCATCTCCCTGCTGGCTCTGACTGCTCTGCTGCTGGTCGCTATGATCTACAGCCGACATCACCAACGAGACAAGGAAGCTGAAGGTGCTGAGAAGGTGTGTGCTGTTTGTAAAAGAATGATATGCAAATTATAAAGCAAATAATGGTGTATGTAATTTTTTTTACAGATGACCAAAGATGATACATTTGACGAGGTAGGCAAAGTAAACAAGTACAAGTGAGGAAGGAAAAATAGGAAAAGCCATAAGTTGATACCAAAATGTACTTTCAGTCCAAAGATCCTGCTCTTTGATGCAGCAAACAGAAAATGGTTTTAAGGCACAGTCAAGTCCAATTTCCACAAAACAATTTGAAAATATTTTGTATTTACACTCATCGCCTTAATCCAAACATAACCAAGCTGTCTGAACCACTGGGATATTTCTGGGTCCTAGATATGTCAAGTTAGACAATTATCTGTTTGCCTCTATGAAAAATTTCACGCATAGTTCCCAATTTCCAAGATTTGCAGATCTTCACTGTGAGTTCCCGCCAAAAAGCTGACATATAAGGAGCAATGTGTCATGTTATGTACAATCAAGGGAACAGAAAAACAGGATAGAAGACCCAAAAGCATCACATCAGCAGTCTGTCATGTTTCAAGCTAGCTCTTTCACCAATAGACTGCTTTAAATTTTATAAGAGTGGTTTTTAAAATGTTTGCAGGAATTGTCTGGATGATGGGCATATCTTCATACAAGGGCTTCAGTTGTGGTGTGACACAACAGCAATAAACTACGAGATGTTGAGGCAGCATCCCTCTTTCAAACCCCAACTTGGTCAAGGCAGATGGCTGTCTAACATGAGTCTGGTTCTGCTCGAGGTTTCTGCCTGTTAAAGGGAGTTTTTCCTTGCCGCTGTAACTAGCTAAATTCTGCGAGGTGCAACGCTCATAGTGGATTAAGATGAGATAAGATCGAGTCCTGTCAGTACGAGGGGACTGGATTGTATCATGTCTTGATGTTGGGTCTTTGTAAATAATTTAACATGGCGTATGGTCTAGACCTGCTATGTTTGTAAAAGCGTCTTGAGATAACGTTTGTAGGGATTTGGCACAATACAAATAAGGTTGATTGATTGATGATTGATTGATCATTATTATCATCAAAGAAATGAAAACAACATAACTCATACAGGAGAAAGAAAATAGATTATGAGACAGTCCCAGGATGGCTCTATGATTTCTGTATCTTTCACTCTATATTTCTTTCTACTTCTTCACAAAATAAATGTACAGGGTGGTACTTAAAGAAAGCTCAAATAAAACATCCCTCTAAAACAAGGTCAAGAAAGCTAGAATTAGGAAAGCAGACTCACACATGTAATTAGTATAAAATCAATCTGTCAATCTGTATTTGCACAGCGCCGAATCACAATATACGTGTCTCAAGAAGCTTTTACGCTTTTACAAACATAGCACGTCTAAACCATACACTACATCAAGACAGGATAAGATCTAGTCCCCTCTTACTGACAGGACTTCTTATCTCATCGTAATCCACCATAAGCATTGCACCTTGCAGTATTTAGCTAGTTACAGCAGCAAGGAAAAACTTCCTTTCAACAGGCAGAAACCTCGAGCAGAACCAGACTCATGTTAGACAGCCATATGCCTCAACCGAGTTGGGGTTAGAAAGAGGGACAGAGGAGAATAAAAGAGAGAGATAGAGAGAGAGAATGATAGTGATGATGGATAGCAGTAGTTGTTGCCACTGGAGTCTGACACGTCCATAGCAGCTGGATTCTGGCAAGTCCACAGCAACAGGCCGTCTACGGCAGTGACTCTTAAAAGTAGAGAGGGTGTCTGCCTCCTGGACCCAGACTGGTAGATGATTCCAAAAGAGAGGTGCCTGATAACTGAAGGCTGTACCTCCCATACTACTTCTCCCATAATGTTCTAGAGGGGTAATTGTGCACTATGAGCTCTTTAAGAAATGAAGGTGCCTGACCATAAAAGTAAGGAGCTGTCAAAACAAAAGTAAAACAAAAATGCTTTGACAACCTATTGTCGAGTGTCTAACTTTGTATCGGGGCACAGTTCAAAAGCCTGCTTCTGTGATGCCATGGCTAGGTTAGGATTTTGGAACCACACATGCTGCCATTCAATGACTATTTTAGGGAGGACTTTGCCTCCCTCCAAAAATCGTTCCTCTCGATTACACTTAAAATAAAGCACTCAGTACAAATGTAATATAATAAAGTCTCAACATTTTCATTGGTATTGTTTATAACTGTGCCTTTAAGTGATGAGTCTGAATTTTTAACAGCAGGACGAAAGTATTCTGTACGTGAATGATTACTCCGATGGCCCCACCACCTTTGCCCAGCTGGAGGAATACCGTGACGAGCGTGGCCATGAGATGTTTGTTCTTAACAGGGCCAAGCCTGTGCTGCCTCCTGCTCCACCCACTGCTGTCTCCACCACTAACCTGGGTTGCCCCGCTCCATCTGACACCTCCAGCCACACCCTCTCCTCAGGGGCAGGCCAAAGCACGAGTCCCGCTCTGGTCCCCAACAAGCAGCTGCAGCAGCAGGAGGGGGATATACGGACCATGAGGAGAATGGCGGGGGAGGGAGGGGAGGCAGATCCTGTGATATCGTCAGAAGCTGAGGGGATGTTTCTCAATCACACAGGCCTGTTCATGGACTCTCAGATTGCCTATGAGATCCACTGCTGAAAAGGGGAGGAAATCCACTGCAGAGGGATTGTTTCTGTGAGAAAGAGGTGTACAGCAAAGCCTGTCACATCTCATCTAAGGGGCGTCAGGGTGCCACTGCTGGAATCTACCAGTAACTGACAGAAACTCTCATTCCTGCTGATGACTTATCAGCCCTTATCTGGGGAGGTTTGCACATCTGACAGAACATTCGGGTTGGTTGAATCAAAAGCACTGGTACTTTCAATGACATACTGCAGCCTTAACACCAAAATGTCAGTGGTGAGTAGGCCGGTGGATCGTTTGGCTTTGAAATGCCACAAACGAAAAGACAACTCAAGTTGGACTCAGGTATATACTGAGCTGCACACAACTAAACCTCCATGTACATGGACATCTGGATCAACATTTACCAGGACTATTTTAAATCTATAATACTTCCATCATCATTACTGCACAAGAGTTAACATCTGTAGGTTGGTTGTTATTTGCAGGGCAAGTGTAACAGAGGAATAACTGACTCTTCTTGATAACAACCTTGCATTGTTTTATAACTTATCAATGTATTGACATGTTTTCATTTCATCTCAGACTGAGTAGGTTGCTGAGAATCTTAATGCAGCACAGTGATGCTGGAACAACAACAGCCTACTTTTTTAAAATATTTGTTTCTGTGTGAGAGCATGTAAATCATCACAGAGGATGAAATATAAAGGATTTTCTTTTTGTTATTTTTCTATCTGACCCTTAACAATTGTCTGAGTGCTAATTTCTGGTCAACATCCTGTTTCAAAACTACACAGACACATGCTCTGTCTCTGTTTGAGTTGGGTAGCTTCACTGAGTCTGACACTGGTTGTTGTGAATTACTGGTATTATGAAGCTAGTTGGCCCCCGCGACTGTCTTCACCTGGATAGTCTATATTCAGTATAAGTCTGCATCAACAGTGCAGTGTAGGATGTTTCATATGAAATAATATGAAACTGTTTTGTATTAGGGATGGGCATTTCAATCCAAATAGTGAGCACTGGCAGCGTCTGTCTTGACCTTTATCTTTCAGCTGTGTTTCTGTGACGCAGCAGCGTGGTGTGTGTTTACATTTTACAGCCACGCTCAGTCTTTGCAGTTTTTGCCGTTTCTGAATCTCACACCACTACACACGTATTTCCAGCGACTGTTGCTAATGTTTGTTTTTTTTACTTTTGCTATTTAATGCAGTTAGCATTCTTCTCCTCCTGCTAACTACTTAATGCAGTTAGCAAACAGTTTTAAGATGCTATGTAGCCCCCGTCTGGCGGGAATACCGTATTACAACCAGGCACCGGTGAAAACGATGAAAAATTGTACTTTTAAAATAAGGTAATATTCAAAGTAACTCTGATTTTTTTTTACATTTATTTAAAGTTATTTTTTTGGGCTTTTGTGCCTTTATGGGACAGGAAAGGTGAAGAGAGACAGGAAATGTGGGGAGTAGAGAGTGGGGGAAGACATGCAGTAAATGGTCTATCGGCCGGGAGTCGAACCGGCGACCTCTGCGACGAGGACTATAGCCTCTATACGTGGGGCGCTTAGACCGCTAGGCCAAGAAATTAAGCTGTTGCAGAAGCAGAAAGGAATATCTGGGAATATTAAAGTCTCAAAGTTAGGTCAACATAAATTATTAGGCTAATGGCCCAGTTAATATAGTCAGAAACATGATCTGTATTCTCACGCCTCAAATGATTAATCTATGAATAAATTGTAGGATGAAGGAGAAATTTATAAAAAAAAAAACAAGTGGAGAGACTGGTTGAATAAAGACTTTAAGGAAAGTAAAAAAAATAATAATGTAGGCCTTAAAAGGTCTGACTGACTAAAGAGTTTCCCTTCTAAATGACTTTTTCCAAGTAGCCCACATTAGGCATGTTTCATTTAAACTACAGTCAAATCATAAATTTAAAAAGATGAAGTATGAATATTCTGAATACCCTCCTTACTCAACCACATGTCATTTAAATGTAAAATATAGACACTTTTGTTCCTGCCAGAATCCACCAGGAGCTCAATTTTACCTTTAATCTCACTGGCCAGGGGTAAGCAGGCTTTGATCTCATTCTTTAACTTATTTTCTGAGTGTATTTATTTGAACGTGGCAGTACAACAAGATTTATAATACCAGGGATATGTATGTATGTGGCACATTGTACACACAAAACAAGATGATTAAATTATGTGCACTGATGATATTTGATTAAATGATTTTATTTATTTACCCTTTGTTTTAACTTATCTTCTTGTGGTCCCATATTCATACAGATCATGACAAAACTGTTCATAGCTCAGATAGTAGTTCATTCCTTTAATGTATTTGAAATTGTCTCATCATTAAAAACAGTTGTGAAGAAAAGTAGTTGTTCCATTGAGTGTCTTTATCACAAAGATGAACTGCTTTTTAGATCCTTTGCCGTGTCCTCACATACGACAGTCAGTTACGGTCAATATCTTTTGCAAAGCTGCACAACAAACATTAATGTTCTTACCATTTGAAGTATAATGAGGTTTAAAGAGAATGATGTGATATGAATGCAAGCTGACTCTCTTGGCCAATTTTTTTGTTAGTCAATAATCAAAAGTTTTTGTTTAATAATGGTAAAAATGATAAATCATGATCATAATAACAATTCAGCTTTGATGCAGGGAAACACTTTGTTTTCTCAGCATATGAAGTTGATCAGGCTTTGGCCCAGAGAAAATGGGACAAATGAGTATTCACTTTTTTTTCAGTGACCTGAAGAAGAGCAGAAAGAAGCAATGTTCACCAGGGTCAATCAAAGTGTGAGTGCCTTAGACAAACAAGGTTGAGTTGGCAAAGGCTGGTGGGCTAAGATTCAAAACAAACAAGGACAGAAGAAAAACATGGGTTATTTGGAAAACAAGATTAGAACATGGACAGAACTATGGGGTGACCAAATCAATGCTCATATTCATCGTTCAGTCTCCTCATACAACTTCTAGATTACAGGTTTGCAGGTGTAATAGTATGTACAGCAGTAGTCTAATGGTGTTTGATATAAAGACTATCCCATCCCCTGTCTGTTCTCTTTGTCAAGGAGAATTCCAATATGAAAATAGGACAGAACAAGTGCTGCTGCTTCACTTTGCCAAATTCAGAACAACCTTGCACATGTGGGGATTGATCCAGTCAATTTACACTCACAAGGTTGGATTGAAGACCAATGATACACACTCTCCACTCTGTCTTCCTTCGGTGGGTTCATATATCTTTGTGTGTGTGTGTGTGTGTGTGTGTGTGTGTGTGTGTGTGTGTGTGTGTGTGTGTGTGTGTGTGTGTGTGTGTGTGTGTGTGTGTGTGTGTGTGTTACTAGATTTTTGAGGTTCCCAATAACATCCCATCATGTCAAGCCAAAATGAGAATATTTGAAGATTAAAATGTTTTAAAGGTGTGATGTTCGACGACACTTCTACAGCAGAAATGTTTAAAGTGGCCTGAAGTTTGACGGTATAAAAACTGCTGAGACTGACAGTTGCAGTTAACATTTTTGAATGAGTTGCCCTGCTCTGGGTAAAGTCTCTGTTTGTTCCTCTGGCAGCTCTATGATCTTCATGCTACACCTGCGCTCTCTCCTCCTATTTGCACCCTTTCCCTTCTGTGAACCTGTGCAGTTGTATATAAGTTCCCTAGCAGCAGTAGTTAGCACTGTCTCTTTCCTCTGCACCATGATGGGCTTATCCACTCTGGTGCTGCTGTCCTCAGTGGCCCTGCTTTGCAGCGCTGCCCCAGCTTTGGAGCCAGTAACATGCAGCTTTGAAAACATTAACGCAGCAGCCCGTCTGGCAATGCATCATCTTAACATGTACCATGAGCATGGCTACAGGTTTAGACTCCTTGAGGTCGCTGGCAGCAAAATGGGACAGGTATGGAACCAAAATAAAAAAAAGAACTTCATACATGAACTCATGAACAGGTCCAATTTTGCAATTCTGTTAGTTTGAGCATTAACAGCATCAATTTGTCTAACACACAGGGTATTTTGTATTTAATCATTGTGGGCAGATGGCTGTCTAATATGAGTCTGGTTCTTCTCAAGGTTTCTGCCTTGAAAAAGGAAGTTTTTCCTTGCCACTGTAACAAGCTAAATACTGTGAGGTGCAATGCTCATGGTGGATTAAGATGAGATCAGACTGAGTCCCGTCAGTAAGAGGGGACTGGATCTTACCCTGTCTTGATGATGAGTCTTTATTAATAATCTAACAGAGTACGGTATAGACCTGCTATGTTTGTAACAGTGCCTTGAGATAACGTTTGTTGTGATTTGGCGCTATACAATTAAAGATTGATTGATTGATAATGGAGTACATTCTCTTTCAGCCGGACACTCTGAATCACTGCGTGCCTTATTAGTATCATCTCAGATACACAATTTACTTAAAATGAAGATTATTTAAAACTTTTTGGAACATTTATTTCTCACTATGCACAAAAGTCTCCACAGCCAAAAAAATGTGTCTTAAGTAGTTTGTCGAATGTATTTCTATTTTTTTGGACTGGATTTTAAGCCAGATTAATATCTAGGTTTATAATCAATATTTAAAGCAGAGTCATCATAATACATTGACAACTGATATTAAAGGTTTGCATGGCTCTTGCTTCCAGACTGACACAGGCTGTACTATGGAACTGAATCTGAATCTTTGGGAGACAGACTGCCATACTGTCAACCCCAAACACTTTGAGGACTGTGAGTTCCGTCAAGAGAGTGATCGGGTAAGTGTTAAATGATTTTTTTTTGTTAAAGATAGCTCCTTCATAAGCCTCTTTTACAGGCATCTAAAGTCAATAGTTGGACAAACTGATTTACGTTTTTTTGTCATGGTAATGTGAGGTTTCAACTGTAACATATCATCTCTGTTTCTGTTTCTATGTAGGCAGTTGCAGCCTCCTGCACAGTTCAGATGACTGTAGTATACAGTGACGCCCAAGTCAAGAGTTACAAATGTGTCACAAAAAAAGGTTGGCTTCACTGTATGCAGTCGGAACAAAACAAAACATTTCTATTAGACAGTTTTGCAAATTGTATATTACTAGAGGTTATTAGGATCAAAATAAATAATCCTGAGTTATGAGAAACCTTGAAGTGGAAACAATTAAGAGATTTATTCACGGTGGCACAGCAGGCTCAGTCATAACAACAAATCTGGGTCCGCAGCACTTTCCGACGAAGAAATGGCGATGACCTGCCCTGACTGTCCTCCAATCATCTCACTTACTGACCCACAAGCCCTAAAGGCTGCTCAAGCAGCTGTGAAACAATTCAACTTGAACACCACCAACCAGCACTACTTTGTCCTGAAGGAAGTGGGCCGAACTAAACTTGCGGTCAGAGAACCTTTTATGTTCACATTATTTTAAATGCATGCATGTTTCAAGCCTTAAAGTTTTTTTGCATCCAAAATGTACCCTGTATGCTTGACTGTTTATAAATTGCTCTATAATGGCCCCTGTTCTCTTTCTCCTCCTCTCTCAGTATATACCAGGGGTAGGGATGCGATACTACAGTGAGGTCGCCCTCATTGAGTCTCAATGCCCAATGTTTTCCAGAGTAGTTCCCGAGTCATGCAATCCCTTGTGCAGTGAGAGAGCTGTAAGTACAATTTATGTATACAGAAGCTGCAGATAATTAAAAGCCACATTAAGCCATGTTGTGTGCAGAATCTAAAAGTTAACATATTTTTTAATTGAATTAACTTTTGAAATCAATTTAAGTTTCACTTTGTTCCAATGCAATTATAAACAGAAGACAGGAGAAGATTTACCTTTTAATGACCAAGCTCTGGTTGCAAAGGTTTTTTGGTTTTATTCGGCTGGATGTGTGGACACCCCAAACTATGGAGCACTGTTTGTAAAGTTGAGCACACTGAAAATAACAGTAACAATTCTCCACATTTAGTTCCAAAACATCATAAAAATGTAGAGTGCATTTTTTACTTTTTTTATCACATTTAGGTGTGAAAATATATTTAAGTTACAATCACTGTTAAATGCTAAATCTAAATCTAAATGTTGCATTTTAAAACTAAATCTAAATGTTGATTGTTAATCTAAATGCAAAGCTTCATACTGTAAAGAGATACAGATATCCCAACCATCGTCTGTCAGTACTGACTCCTGCGGGTTACTAGCCGAACTGCCCGCCTTAAAAAATGTTGGAAGGCAGCTTTGGAGGCCATAAAGAGATTTCACAACAATAGAGACAGTACTGACCCAGTCTATGGTACGGACAAGCTAAGTTGCTATTGCTAATGAAGTTTGTATTTGGTATTTCCTCTAGGCAGCAGTGTGAATTTGCATATTAGCTAAATATTTAGGATCGCAGAGCAACATTTAAGATTTAGATTTAATATTCAATTTAATAATCAACATTTAGATTTTACATTTATATCATACAAATATTTTTAGATTTAATATTTAGATTTAACATTTGGACTTATATTTAGCATTTGGATTTAACTGTGATTGTAACTTAAATATATTTTTCACAACAATTGATTGTGAAGAAAAGCACAAATATTGCTCTTAATATAATGAAAAAAAAAGACTTAAAAAGTCACATTTATGACGTTTTTGAGGTAAATGTGGATAGTTGTTTTTTTAAGGGACAGGACAGCTTAAGAGAGGCAGGAAACGTAAGATAAGATAAGATACTCCTTTATTCGTCCCACAAGGGGGAAATTCATGGAGTTACAGCAGCAAAAAAAAAGGTGTACAGTACAAGAATTTAACAAGAATATATATAGAAAAGAAATGTCCATCAGAGACGACAGCTTGGCCATAATTCTCCAGTCAGCCACCACCTCCACAGGGTCCAGGACTGAGCTGGGGGGTAGAGTGGGGGAAGACATGCAGTACATGGTCGCGGCCGGGAATCAAGCCAGTGACCTCTGCGACGAGGGCTATAGCCTCTGTATGTGGGGCGCTTAGACCGCTAGGCCACCAGTGCCCCAAATGTGGCAAATTGTTGTGAATCAAAATGATGAGCTGTATACCAGAAATGTTATTCTGTATATTTCAATCATGAAACTGTACTTTCTAACTTTTGAACCTTGTGCGTGACAAATCCCACTGGTTCTTTCCTTTAAGACAGAACCTCACCCCTACAAATACAGATCTGAAACCATCAATTAGGACTTTGTTGGGGATTTCATTCATTGTTGGTCACTTAAACACCTACGCCTACTAACTCTCACTTTCTCTCTACTCTCTCAAAAGCAACATGCTCTTTGCAAAGCATCTTATTCTGCAGCAAATGGAATTTCTCATTTGGAGTGTGAATACTATCCACCATCGGTAGGTCCAAAATTTAAACACAAAATGTTTATATATCAATTCTGTACCAAATTTTTAACAATCTGCAGGTATATGAAATTTAGCGATGTAGAAATAAATGCTTACTCTTTTTGTCTCTGTGCTCCATAGTATGCTCCTCCACTTGCTTTTGGGGAGCAGGAGCCTGTATGTGTGCCCACTCTTCCTCTGAGCCCCGCTGGTCCTCCTGGCTCACAACCCACATCCAACACCCACCATTGTTCCATGGATTCCAATTCAGCGTTCCATCCAATTTGCCCCTGGCCATAGCTGGACTTCAGACATTTTAAGTGTATGCAAGACAGGTTTAAGGCCTTCCAAAGTACAACAAAACATGTCAAATAAACCACTAAAGGTGTCAATCATTTTGCTACACATTTCATCAGAGTGTGTGTGTGTGTGTGTGTGTGTGTGTGTGTGTGTGTGTGTGTGTGTGTGTGTGTGTGTGTGTGTGTGTGTGTGTGTGTGTGTGTGTGTTTTCTGATATTCCACCTCAAAATGAAGCAGTTCCTGGGTTATGTTGTGTTTTTTTTAAGGATTAAATGTGTGGGTGTGTGAGCAGTGCACCACACAAAATTAAATTAAATCCCTCCCACAAAGCAGCAGCAGGAGAGCTGATTGGTGACTGGTTATGTTAAAACCATATATACCCTCAGTCCCCCCCTGCTGCTCTGTGGAACAGGCATTCATGTTTTTCCATGTGACAATTATTTTTTCAAAAGGTACTATTAGATGGCCCTTAAATGACAAACAACAACTTTCAATCATTGAATTGACCCAATATTAACATTTTGCACATTATTCATATTTGATAGTGGCTCAAAGTTTGATAACACAGACCAAAAATTAATTTAAAGGCAGAGGAATGTTTTAATAAAAACTACACGTCATTTCTGAATTAGGACAAAGAACAAGAACACAATATAAACACTTATGGATGTAAACATTGAGAAAACAAAAATCATTAAATTACAATACCCTCACTATTACACATGAATTAAAATAATTTTACTTGAACAACTAAAAAGACACATCAATAGAAATTACAACATAAATACATTTTCACAATTGATACCTAAAAACAAGCACCGGGAGCTGGAATGAATATCATTCTGTACTCTGGTCATTAAACCTGCTGCCGCTTCTTGTTCATGCTGAGAAGTAAGCAGAAGCTACTGCTGGCTTTGTTCGCTGAGGAAACTCTACAAAAGGAAAAAAAGAAAATGGATCAAAACCTCCATGTCATTACTCTCACCCTCATCCAACACTTCAATCAAAAATACAGCATCTTTGTCCTGCTCATAAAAAGAACATTTGGATTCATTTATTTCAAAGAAAACAACAAACGTTCAACAGAGAGAATGCTTCACTTAGACAACTTTTGACCAGTTTATAACATACATGTTAACCTGCAGTGTAGCAACAAGACAAACGCCTCAGTCATAGTCAATATTTAATTTTCTTTTATACAAGGAGGTTTCTATACATGTTATGATTACGTTAATACAGAGAGATGATCATTACATGGCTACTCAGCATGACAACACACTTGTGCATTCATTCTATATTTACATCTGCCCAAGCATGAATCAGGCAGAGCTACATTAAGACAAGTACTGTGATGTCTGTTAAGGAAGAACAGATTAAAAAACATCTTTTAACTTGGAACCTGTTGGCCCCTACGGCAGTCGGGGCCAACATTTTAGGGCTTTTGGTGCCGCCTGCAGTAAGGGATACAATACTACCTGCCAAGACTTCAATATCTGTCTATGCCAGGGCCAGTTTTTACAACCCTGAAAATAAACATACTTTTTAGACTTACTGTGTAGAAAAAGGACCCTAGAAAAGATTATTGGCTTCACTTTTATATGGATATCTGTTATTAAATATTAATTAAAGCCAAACAGTTTTGGTGATGTTTTTTTTGGATTTAACTACCTAAGACTATGTCCCGCATCTTTTGGTCTTCACACAACTGTTTCCTTTCATACAACCATGCCCTCTGAAATGCTTGCTGACAACTTGGACCACAAACATGAACCTGAATGCATCTGTACCAAGCGAAAACCTCCGGTCTCAAAATATGAAGCCCATGTGGAAGTGTTATAAACTGCAATTCATCGAGAATCCGCTTGAGGCTGGCTGCAGAAACACCGGAAACCACATAGACATGAATGGGAAAAAGACGATCTTTGCAGCATTAATAAACATGTTTACAGCCTGGTTCAAAAAACGGCTTGGCTCTACAAAGCTAATCTCTCTATCGGCACACACTGTACGGGGGGTGAATTTCTTTCTAATGCGACGGCTCAGGAGATATTAAGATTACAAACTTTTGCCCAAATAAGGACATGACTGACTGGACTCTTAGTCAGGAGCACATAGCTGTTTGCTAGGAGGCTCAAACTCTGCCTCTTTACGTCACACTCTGCCTGGTTGAGTTCCACATTTCTAATATGGCTGCCGCCGCTGATTGGCTTCAAAACAGCGCTCAGGAATAGATGGGTGACATCACAGATACTACATCCATTATTTATACAGTCTATGATCTGTACCTGAAATCCAGACCCTAGTAATTACCTCATCTTACCTCACTTGTGTCTCACGCACTAAACATACTGCTAGCCTTGCATTACTAGTGCAGCAAAAACATTAAGAAATAAATTAAAATCCCAAATATGAACATTTTTCTTACCTCTGTGAAGATTAGAGGGCAGTCCATAGATGGGTATGCTATCATCTCTTCTCTCAAAGTACTTTGAATCCAGGCCAGCAGAGTCTCCACTACAGGACAAGAATGAATAAGAAATTGCTTTTCTGTAAGCAATCTAAAAAAATCAAGTCATACTTTGACTTTTTATAGCAGTACATGCAGTTGCACTCGAAAGTATTCAACCCCCATTGGAAATTAGGTTTATTCGCAAAAATTAACAACAACAAATCAAACGAGAACAATTGAAATAACTCAACACAACTAAAGTTTGCAAGTATTTTCTCAAATTTCAACATATAATGCCACTTTTGTGACTATTGCAGTATCAAAATTATTATAAAAAGGGGGTAAAGAAAAAACAAACAAACTCACGTCTGTCTGTTGGATGCTTTCTGTTCAGCAGGAGTAACATCGAGAGCCCCCAGGGAAAACACAGCAGGCTTAACTGACTGGGGATAAAACTGGGCCTGCAAAAAAAGATTCACGGGTGTTTGAGTGGTTTAGTGGTAATAGTTGATGAACATGTGTGTTTGGGTCAATGCATGTCGAACCAAACAATGTGAGGAAAAAAACAAAATCATTTCTATATATCAATTTTGAGTAAGCAAAAGCAGATACCACATTTGACTGTGTATGGCTTTAAGCACTTCATGGGCGTTTCATACCTTCAGTCCAGTTGTTGTGGATAAAACTGACGGATTCTCCAAAGAATCAGTAGACTGCGGCTTTCTGGTCAGCTGTTTCTCATTTAGCTGCTTGTTAAGCCAACTTATGACTGAAACAAAAAAAAAATAAGATGGAGAACAGTGGTGTAAAATAACTGGCAAAACATGAAAGTTGCTTTAAATATCAAACAGATAAAGTGAGAGCTGTGTCTGCGTACTTGGCACAAAGTCTGACATGTTCTCTGTGCGTGTTGGCCTCCGCCAGGGTCGCCCCTTGTCCCCGCTCCTGTTTGTAATTTTATGGACATAAGCTCAAGGCGCAGCCGAGGAGAGGAAGGTCAGTTTGAGGGGGCTCAGAATTTCATCTCTGCTTTTTGCAGACGATGTGGTTCTGTTGGCTTCTTTGAGCTGGGACCTTCAGCAAGCATTGGGGCGGTTTGCAGCTGAGTGAGAAGCGTCTGGGATAAGAGTCAGTACCTCCAAGTGATGGAGTTAAAGAATTCCAGGGTCTTGTTCGCGAGTGGGGGTAAAATGGAGCGTGAGATCGACAGGCTGATTGGTGCTATGTCAGCAGTCATGCAGGCGTTGTGGTAAAGAGGGAGCTGAGTTGGGAGGCAAAGCTTTCAATTTACCAGTCGGTGTATTTTCCAACCCTCACCTATGGTCATGAGCTGGAGGTCCTGACTGAAAGAATAAGATCAAGGATACAAGCAGCTGAAATGAGTTCCCTCCAAAGGTTGGCTGGGCTCAGCCTTAAGTTTGATTGATACTTCTGCGTCGCCCCCACGCAGCAAGGGCTGACACAGACATGAGCACCACATACTTGTGCATGTCGAAGTGTCCGTGTCGCGCAGCAATTCTACCCCAAAACGCTTGAGGGCAGTGCGGTCTCTCTGAAAATAGACGCCACGGACATACAGTCATATGAAGTGAAGGCTTAGGCTACAACATGTGGACTTACTGCAACAAGAGGAAATATTTCAGACTCACGGTGTCCAGTTTTCTGCCTACATGTGTAAGTGGTTTCAGAAGCGTAAACGGGACATAATTAGTCTGGTGGAAGAGACAAAAAACGCTTGTTGAGACCTGTCACTCAGCCGCAGCCCCAACCTGAGCATCTCCGCTATGCACAACACCTTTAGCCAACTGATTCACATCGAAGCGTGCTATGAACGTGTAACACCTCCCTGAGAGCTGAATGAAACTTGAGACCACATAATGTTTGTTCAGTGAAGGAGGATGCATTTTTGTCCAATAGTTTGATTTTTGAAAAGTATACTGTTGAGGGCAGGGCAAGGGAACAGAAGAAATACTTGGTTGAAGCATACTTTTAACTACAATTGATTGAGGGGACTGTTTTTTTCTATCATAATATTGTCCATTCATCATTTCAACGAGAGACCAACTTCCTTACCATTTTCATTGGTTTTTAACACTTCTTTGCTTTCATTAAGCTTCTGCATTGTCGACTCCAGCTGCTCCTTTAGTTTTGAAACCTGTAACATACAAATGTCATATTGTTATCAAGTTCATGCCAACTCAATCATTGAATTAAAACTGCATCGGCCTAGTAAGCTACCTAGTCTGTAATCAGATGTCAGCACAGCAGTGCCCTACAGTGGTGCTTTTGTATAGGCTCCTGTATCAAACCAGGGTGCGTGGTACTACTACTGTGGTAGTGTAGCAGGCTGAGGTCTGCTGATACTCATGACCCCTATGCCTGTGATCGAGTGCTTGCATTGCTGTTTGGTTGTTTTGCTTTACAATGATTACCATTTGGCTGGCTGTATGAAATCAAGTTCTCTAGCTCATCAGATGTAGAACAAACCACAAATAAATGATTGCAAAGACAGGGCTGCATAGTGAACGCAAATCATACATCTGAATTTGGTTAAAAAAGTGAACATAGAAGAAAGACTGACAAAGAGTAAAGCATATCATTTTTGTTGAAGAGTCCATTAAAAACTTAAAAATGGAAAAGCTTTAATTTTAACCATACAAATATCTATTATTGAAAACTGTATTTCAGTAACTTTAGTCAGAAAACTAAAAGAATCAAAATAAAATAAGAGTTTGTTCTACAGTTAGCAGAATTTGTGGACAATTACTGTCCTATTATTATCTTTCTTTGATGACATATTGTCTTTTTAAAGGGGGTCTAAATGAATTACAGCAATTTGCTAAACGTATTAATGAATAAGACTCCGACATGCCTTCTATAGAATCCACTTTCTGGACATGTGTGTTGAATGTATGCCTGCCATGTTATGTACCACTTTATACAAAAAGGACCGAGATCGTAACGCCTGTCTACTAGCAAGTAGTTACCACAACCCTAAAACAAAGTCTACCAAAAAGCCAGTTCTTCAGACTTAAGCTAAGTTGTCATACCTATAGACTGTTAATCCAAACATTATTCAGTCATTGGTCTAATGGAGGATTTCACTGATAAATTAGTGGAAATGAAACAGGCTTTTAGAACAGGGTTATATAGTAAAATGCGCAGAGGGGCCAGATCATATACTATAGCATTACAAAAATCAAGAAATTAACTGTGACAAAATAATCCTCCACATAAAGAGAAAAATAAATATTCAGTCATGCTTAGCACAACATACAGTCCCAACAGTTACGGATTGAGCTCAGTAATTAAAACTATTCTCAGACCCAGCAATATCCACTCATTTAATAGTACCATCATTATAGGAGAGATGGTATGGACATGCTGTTTCAATCAATCAATCAATCAATCTTTTTTTGTACAACGCCAAATCACAACAAACGTTATCTCAAGATGCTTTTACAAACATAGTAGGTCTAGACCGTACTCTATGTTAAATTATTAACACAGACCCAACAACAAGACAGGATACGGCTGCCCAACATGAGTCTGGTTCTGCTCGAGGTTTCTGCCTGTTAAAAGGACGTTTGTCCTTGCTGCTGTAATTAGCTTAATACTACAAGGTGCAATACTCATGGTGGATTAAGATGAGATAAGAGAGGACTGGATCGTATCCTGTCTTGATGTTGGGTCTTTGTTAATAATATAACATAGAGTATGGTCTAGACCTGCTGTGTTTGTAAAAATAAAACTAAACGTTTGCTGTGACTTGTACGTATGGATTAAAAAAAGCTGAAAGATCTAAATGCAGTATGTCTGTGGGTTGCATGATTCAAAGACATACCTGTTCATCCCTGGTTGTGAGCTGCTGCTGAGCACTCACGAGACTCTTTTCAACATTGTGAAGTTTTTCTGATGTTTCCTGGAGAACCTTCTCCTGTGACACAGTCACTGTGTTTTTGATTTTTAGTTTTCCAACTAGACCTCGAACTTCACCCTGCAGCTTCTTAATGATACCATTAGCCTGGACAGAAACAACATAAAAAGAGGGTGAGGCATTGAACTCGACAACAAAACATAAAGGCACAACGTTTTTAAAGAACATTTTCAACCAACAGTACCTTCATAGAGGTATGATATACTTCAGGAGTTTTGTATGAGATGCATGTATCAGATATTTAATGGTCAAATCTTTCTCTGGGGGTGTGTGTGCCCCTGGACCCCATGGGTGACTTTTCACACTTGAAGGCAATCTGTAGGAAACTGCATTCCCACTTATCACTTCCAAGAAAAGTAGCAGCTACAGGTGCATGTTTATATGTAAAAGTCTAGTGAGCTCAACTAATTCATTCATTCAATTTCTGTAATGCCTCTTATAGGGAAAAAAAGAGTGATTTCTGGGTTATTGTTTCAAAAATGTATGACTCTCTTACTAGTAATAGCCACCATATACTCAATGAAAAAATTGGTCCAGAGGTAAAAATCTACAGAGCCT
This sequence comes from Notolabrus celidotus, assembly GCF_009762535.1. Lineage (NCBI taxonomy): Eukaryota > Metazoa > Chordata > Actinopteri > Labriformes > Labridae > Notolabrus > Notolabrus celidotus. Next base: position 11,128,395 of record NC_048273.1, on the reverse strand, counting down.
ACACTTGTTCCAGTTTCTTTCCTCTATTCTGGCAGAATGCAGGCTCTACATACCTTTATCAGCTCCTCAGACAGTGACTTTACAGTAGCTTCAAGTTTTCGTATATGAAGTTCTTTACTTTCGGCATTTTCTTCAATTGATTCCTAGAAAACAAATAACATGTCAAAAACAGTGTAAAAAAAACTTGAGGGAGATTCTGTATATCTGTCTTAAGCACTATTTGCTCTAGATAAGTATGACCAGGGGACCTGTGGTCATTTTTGAAAAAAAACATTTTTCTCATTGTTGCAGCCAAAGATACTATGCAAGTTGCCATGTTTTAAGGCTTTAGTTTCATCGCTTGTAGTTGATTTATGTCAATTGATTTATGCCCATTAAAAGGAATTTTTTCCTTGCTGCTGTAACTAGCTCAATACTGCGAGGTGCAATGCCCATGGTGGATTAATATGAGATAAGATCGAGTCCCGTTAGTAAGAGGGGACTGGATTGTATCCTGTCCACAGACTGTATAAAATATGGACGTATGATCCGTGACGTCATCAATCTGTTTCTGAAGTGCTGTTTGAGGCCAATCGTCGGCGGCAGCTATATTGCTGCTGTAGACCTGCTTGTAAAAGCGTCTTGTTGTGATTTGGCGCTAATAAAGATTGATAGATTGATGTGCGAGATGGGCCAGCCCTTAGAGTCAAATTTGTCACAACGCACATCAAGAGTGTTTTATACTTGCAGAGCTCACACAATAGAAGTCTCTTTGAATGTATTCGGCTGCCTGCGATGAAGGCTCACTTCTAAACTGACAGGCTCCACACTATCCTTTTTTTGCTACATTCTCCCTTTTCCCTACTTTGACTTTGCACCTCACTAGTAAACATTTATCATTTTCCATTATTATCTGAAGAGTGTTGTTTTCTTTTAACATTGTCACGACTTTTCTGATGATGAAGTAAAGCACACATTTGAAGCTGCAGCTCTAACCTTCTGCTGCTGAGTGGCATCGAGCACTTCTTTGGTGCGGCGCATAAGCTGCTCCTTATCTTTGACCTCCTGTTCAAGAACAGCCACTCTCATCTGCAGCTGGCTCACCAAGCGCTCCTTCTCATGGACCTCTGTGTCTAGAGTGCTGTTCTCCCTCCTCAGAGACAGGACCTGCTGCTTTGAATGCTGGCACTCCTACACAGATAAAAAGATAATAATCAAACAAAAGTGGCAATCAGTTATCAGTATTTAAATATTATGTTATATTATTATAATGTCCTGCATTAAAGCATTTCCTTGACTCAAGCAGGGGTTATTTAGAGCGATGGCTTGTATGATATTAAACAAATGCCATTCATTGTCATAAAGTCAATCAGAAAGACATAAACTTCTTCTGTTGCATTTTTACCAAAATAATGTATGTCATCCTAATCTGTGTTTTTTTCACTACACACACAACAAACAAGGATTTCCAGGAAGCAATCATTTTAAACCTCTGTGTTTCTATATTTGCTTTATAAATGTGTGTGTATCTGAGACCTGAATAGGAACACGGGATACCGGATAGATAGAGAGAAGTCTCAAAATGAGTCTGTCATGGGTAATCCACTTGTTCTTTCTGATCCTGCAGTTTGAGTGAGAGTGAACTGATGATCAATTGAAGTTATTTGTATATGTGTCAGGATTTTGGAGACAATTTAAACAATTTCTCATAAAACACAAAGGTTGATTCCCCCTAAGGCTCAACATTAGGCCAGCTGATTTTTAGTCTGTTTATTAATCATTTGCCTGAAAGCTGTCCGGGGTTGTCAGCTCTATGCTGACGATACAGTCTTGTATGCTTCAGCAAAGACACCAAACAAGGCAATTGAGAGACTTTCATCACATACGGATGAGGTATGTAAATGGCTTTATCAAAAGAAGCTCACTCTGAACATGAAAAAGACAGATTCAATGTGCTTTTCCATAAAAAAAAACAACATATACAGAAAAGCACAGTGTAAAAGTTCACGGAGAAGGAATTGTGATGGTAGATGAATTCAAGTTTTTAGATGTAGCTCTGAACTCCAGACTCAAATTTGACAGCTTAAGCTTTATATTCATGCAATGATTTTTTCACATAGGTCTTATTGTGTCACATGCCAAGCTCCCTTGGCCGTGATTAAACCTGTGGCATCCATAGACTGTATATAAAAATGGACGGTATATAAAAATGGACGTCATCTCGCTCGGCTCGAAGTGAGGTTGCCACAAAAACTGCTCCCCCTGGTGGCTGGCTGCAGCATAGGTCAAAAACTGTCTCCCCCACTCATTTGAATGGGGCAAAAAATAAATACACGTTTCTCACATCCGTATCCTGTGGTGATGTGTAGTTATCATTTGACTGTTTTGTGTTTAAGGCTTCTTTTTTCTGAAAAGTTTCTTTTTCATTAGTTCTCAGGCGTTAAAAAATTGGGTTTTACTTCCGGATTCACTTTGACTGACAGCTGCTGTAGAGAGAAACTCCTTAGGACCTCGGGACGGTAGGCTGTAGGGCAGAGCTTGTTACTGTGGAAACACAAATACCCTACTGCGCAGACTCTGGCTGCAGAAAATATACAAGATGTCAGCTTTCTGGAATGGGATATTTTGGCTTCAAAACCGCACAATGGGAAAGGCGGAGTGACGCTGTCCATTATATATACAGTCTATGATTGCATCTCTGTATAACCAAGCCTTAATATCCAAGCCTTAGACAATGGATAAAAAGCCCAGGAGATGGCATCACTGCCAAATACTGAAGCAGTATAACCTGCTCAGTTTTGGTAATTTTATTAAATTCTCATGCCTGAAACTCATTTTAAATATTTGCAAAACTTAGTACTAGAAATTGTATGCAAATCTGTCACCAGGCAAAATAGCATTAGGAACACCCGGGGCACAACTAGTGGCAATTGTAAAATCGCACACCATGAGACCTCCCTGGGGCAGTCTGCTTTTTCTATAAAAGGCTCTCAAATGTGGAACACACTACCAATGGAAATACAACTAACACAATTATGCAATTTGCATTGTCCCTATCAAATAAACTATATACATAAATATAAAATATCCGAATCACAATAGGGAATCTGTAGTGTCCAACTCACTTACCAGTATGTGGAGATTTAAGTAGAGTTCCAGCTCTTTGCTCAGTTGTCAGACTTGTTATTTGAACACTGTTAACCCTTTCATGTCAATGTTTTAAGCCACATTGGGCAATTACGTTAAGAAAAACAGCTCTCACAGCTAAACTCAGCACTAAGTAGCAGGCAGACAGAGTTAAAGACTAGTCAACAAAGAGAGGCTTTGAGCAGCTGGAGAGCCAAATATTTTCCACAGGAGTCAATAACCCAAGCTTCACAGTATATATTGGAATACACTGCAAAGTGGCCAAATGAGGGTAACTGTTGAATTTTCTGACATTTCAGTACGGTATGGCTGAGTTGGGTTTTTTTTAACTTGTGATTGCTGCCCTCAAGTGACCAAAAACCAATGAATCAGTCATCCAGTAATCTCGTTTCCCTACCTCCTCTGCACCCACTAGTTTTATTTTCAGGTCTCTGATGACAGACTCATTCTTGTATTTCCTCTCCGTCAGCTCTTTGCAGGATGTTTCCAGCTCTGTCACTTTGCTGTGTAGCTGCTGGCTGCTCTTCTTATGAGTAGTCTCCAGTTCCTGGCGGAGCTGCTCCGTCTGCTGCTGGAGCCGGCTCTGTAACTGGATAATAATAAATATGGACCAATTAAACATCACTAACTTCAACTTTTCTGACTCCTTCAGTGTAATGCACCTCTTTGCTGCTGATTGATGTTGATGAATATGTTACTGACAAGTGAGGACTCCAAGGCAATCACATAATTGGGAATATCACAAAACAAAGAATTGGTCTCTTATGGAAATAAAGATAGGAAGATGTTTGTTTGATCACACTGGCAATCCATGTGTAGAAACGACATGACTCATTTGAAACCTACAGCTAGGGTACTTTTTGAAAAATCAATTCTTCATCATATCATGTTCTTGAACACAAACAGAAACACAGTCCAGTGCAGTTGAGCCTTACCTCTGAAGCCTTTTCCCTTTCTGACTGCAACTCCTGAGTATGACGGCTGGACAGACAGCTGCTCTGACTCGTCCATTCTGAACGCAGTTTGTCCAACTCTTTAGTTTTCTCAGAAAGGGTCTGTTAAGAAAAAAAAAAGACATATTGAAATAAGCAGTGCTCCACTCAAATAACAGTATTTTCTATCTTAAACCTTGTTCAATTAATGAACACTAAGTTTTTTTAATATTTAAGAACTATTTGTAATATAGTAATATATATCTGTATTTCTAAGTAGCTCGTTCACTGACAGACTTCTTCACCCGCGGTGTCTCACGGAGAGATACCGCAGGTCTTTTCTTCCTGCAGTGGTCAGACTATATAACCAATAATATATATATATGTTGTACGATATGCTTATTTTTTACCTCTTGTAATTGTTACTTTATAGGCTCTTGTTTGCTTTATATATTTTTTGCACTGTCTACTTTGCTACTGTGACACTTGAATTTCCCCGTTGTGGGACGAGTAAAGGACTATCTTATCTTATCTTATCTTATCTTACATCTACTGTACTTCAAATGTCCTTTTAACAGGCAGAAACCTCGAGCAGAACCAGACTCATGTTAGACAGCGATCTGCCTCGACCGAGGTGGGGTTGGAAAGAGGGATAGAGGAGAATAAGAGAGAGAGCAATGATAGTGATACATATTTCATATGAGCAAAGAATTTAGACCACACTGATTGGTTACAGAGAGAGAGAGAATGAACTTGCAAACATGTGTAACTGACCTTCTTTCTAACATAAGAGTTTTCGAGTTGATCTATTCCCCCTGCTTTACCGCTGTATTCAGGCTCTATTTCTGGCTTTTCTGTTATTACTTCTTCCCCCTTTTGTCTTTTGGTGTCTTAATGTATGCAGGTTTGGGGGGGCATGTACTGGCTGCTTAATGCTTATACATCTTTTTAAGTCTGTGTATTTAGCTACCAATCAGTTATCTCCAATAACATTGGCTTTAGATATTTTCTAGATGTACAGTTTCCATGTCAAATTAAGTCCCTTACATGGACCCAAATCCTCCGACAATACACACCTGTTGAGCATAACTCAGCTGTCTGGATAGGTCATCTTCAGTCTTTTTGAGCTTCATCTCTAGGGTCTGTTTTTCTGCCTGAAACAAAGATACCCAAATGTTATTGTACTTTAAACTTAGGCTTGAATTTTTCCAAAAATATGAGTTACCATCACATTTCATTCTCGGCTCAATTTGCTGAAAATGTTTACACACTTTACAAGCTGTCTGTAAGGCAAACAGAACTATGTGTATAAAAGCTCTCTGCATAGTTTGGACTGATGTCTGCCCTAGCAGTACTTAACTAGAAAACCAGTTAATCAGATAAACTCCAGTCTTACAAGCCAAAACTCTTTTCAAATGGAACATAGTCATTTTGATTTAAGCAAAAATAAAAAGTCAACCTTTAGAGAAGAGAGACACACTGCCAGATAGTCTTTAACATCTTTGTCAGATCCTTGGGCAAGCCGTAAAAACAGGTGGTTCAGGTGTTTGAATGGGTTGGTTTCCACAACACTGAAGTTTGCAGGGCCTTCAAGCATCTGAGTCTGGCATGACAACTGCAGAAGAAACCTGTGAAAAAAGGCAATATACAGATGATCAGTGATTTGGTTTTACTGTGGTACATTATAATGACAGATGTCACTAGTTTTTCTTCCCATCACATGTAACTAGTTCTGTGCTATTCTGTGTTTACAACCATGCAAAAATGCTAACTGTTGGATAGAGGTCTAGGTACATGCCAACTGACATGTGGACAAAAAACCGGTTGGGCTTATTTTTGATTCAGGAGGGACATGTTGTAAACAGATAGCAATGCAAACTTTGAATTATGGCTAATATGCACTCTTTAATGTTAGTATTATTTCACACTTCATTTTGTTGCCTCTATATATTGAACACCGTGCATCAACTGTTTGTCACACAACAGACGCAACTCGGTCAAGGTAGATGGCTGTCTAACATGAGTCTGGTTCTGCTCGAGGTTTCTGCCTGTTAAAAGGAAGTCTTTCCTCCCTGCTGTAACTAGCTAAATACTGTGAGGTGTAATGCTCATTGCTGGTGGATTAAGGTGGGTCTCTGTTCATAATTTGACATTGAGTATAATCTAGACCTGCTCTGTTTGTTAAAGCGTCTTGAAATAACGTTTGTTGGGATTTGGCGCTATACAAATAAAGATTGATTGATTGATTGATTGGTTGATTGATTGATTGATTGATTGATCGAACATGTAGGTCTGGTATGTTCAAAATCACATGTTTTTTTTCCATACGTCACATGGTATGACGCCAAAATAAAAGATACTAAAATATGCAACCATATGCATACCCCAATCTTTTCAGGAGTTTTCAACCAATCAATAGTTATCCAAGTCAGATACTCTCACCATTATTGCTGTTAAAGCCTCTAGTAATCCAAATCAACAAAAACGTTCTAACTATGATATTCAAAGTCATATGTACAAACTATTATAAAGATAAAAATATTAGATCTGAACTTTATTCCATTTTCAAATATTCTCAGTCAAGTGATAACATTCTGACGCTAGATTAAAGAAGGCAGGTGTAACTTGGGTATTTATTACGACATGATTATCGAACCAATCATAAAGAGTCACGCCCACACATGTTCAACAGAACCACTCTGCACCAGCTCAGTTCGTCTCCTGACGTCAGAGCAAACACCTCTCTGCGTCGCCTTTGCTGTTAGCTTGTTTGCTTTTCACATGCTGCCTGTAATCTGTCTGTATAGCTATGTCTCTGCTCTTTGCACCACTGTTCTGGTGTGGGCCACAATTACTTGGACAGATACAAACAAAGAGAACTTGTTGAAAAGTCCTGAACTGAGATCATTTAATTGTTGACAGCGATGTTAGTGGGTGGTTCGTGAGAGTGTTCTTCATACCTTGGATTATCTGACTCTTGTTCCCCATGGCACAGATTGAGTAGGTCAATAAATTTCTGAGGAAATGATGCAAAGTCTATCAGAAGTCCCTGTTGGACTTTCAAACTACAGGAAAAAATGACATAAAAAGAAACATCAGTGAGAGTTCATGGAAGCTTGTTTATGACATCCACTGTTACATAATGCTTGTTGTTATTGAGACAAAGAAGCTGTTGCTTACCTTTGGAAATCTTCTTCTGATATAAAGAGGTTGAAGAGAAAATAAGGATCTTTATCATCTGTTAGCTTAACTAGAAGATCCTAACACAGGAAAAATACAAAGACAGTTAGTCACCAGAAACAAAGCCACTGTTTATGAAAATTACACAATAATTACAAAGACTTGAACATAAAATGCTCGGGGAGAGAGGGGAAATGAATAGGTTTGGGGCTGAAGGCAACTGTGAGCCACTCTGGGTTTGTACTGATCTTTGGGACACCTGTGTAAAAAGGCAAGTTTATTTTTAAAGTACCATTCATACAAAGAGCAATTCAAAGTGCTCTATAGTTAAAAAAACAAACAAAAACAGTAACAATCAACAAAAACACACAGCAAACACTTACATTATTTTAAAAGTATTTCAATTTCATGATCCTATTCAGTTCAGAGGATGTTCGGTTTGTGCGGTCAACTATATTGAATCCGCTCTCCCTCTCTCCTTCTAACTTAACAGACATACTGAATAGTGTTGGTTCTGTTTTTAATTGGCAAGGATTAATTATTATAAATAATCAGCACCCTTCACTGTCCCGCCGGACACAGGATCACAACTGATCTTGTCTTCACCGAAATTAACCCTTTAATTCATCAATTCATCTCGGAGCGTCTTCTCAAGGATTAAGACTCACAGACTGAATCTTTTCTGTTTCGAGCTGCAGAACGAGCTCAGACCTCTTGACACCCTGCAGGGTGGCCAACAGCCCAACAACATCCGATTGTAAAATATGACATTAAAATGTAAAATATGACATTAAACAAACATAAGCATTAAATCAAGAAACTCCTTCAGAGAGAGGCTCATTGGATCCACTACCTGCAGACTGAGTCTCCTAGAGGCTTAAATGAGGAGGTTTCTTTATCCTGTTTCTTGTGACATTTATTTATTTGTCTTTGGTATTTTGATGACCCACATTGCGATGACAGTAGAGGTTGTCGGGGGGGGGGGGGGGGGGGTATTTTTTGGTTATCTTTGTGGTTTTTGTGCATTCTTGAGTCTGGAACAGCAATGAGGTGTTTTATTGGCCCGATATTGTTATTTCTTGGTTATATCTTTTCAATTCCATGGTTCAGGTTGGTTTTTATAACCGACTGTTTTTTAGTTTGACCATTTTATGCATTGTTTTTTCTTTGTGCAGTCTACAATGACCACAGAGGCTTGTATTGTGACTGACTGTTCCATTTATGTATTTGTTTATTTTCGGCTCCTGTGTTGTTATGCTGTTGATTGTGATTTATCACTTTTTGTTATGTCCTGTTAACTCAAGTTGTTATAATTTTGTGTTATTTTGTCACGTTGTTTTTTTCTGTGGTTTCTCACCTGGCGATTTACGCTTATAAATGAGACACACCCACCTTGTTGGTGAGACGCTGATGAAAGCTTAGGGCGGAAACACATTTGTTTCTTTGAGCTGCTGTCTATTTCTTCTATGAAAGTTTTGTACTTAAAAAAAAAAACATTGAGAAAAACAGAATAAGCATCGAGGAAAAACTCCTACTCACCCTTTTGTGTACTGGATTTGATGTTTGTTGCAGTTCAATGGTGACACGGATATTAGCTTTCCTGTAAAATGCAAACTGTTAAATCAAGCAACTAACAACCTTGCTGTTAAGAATAAAAACTATAAACAACTGTATGTTGCAAAATATTTCATTGTTTGGGAACAAACAGATGAACAATGTCATAAGAGGAAAAAGAAGTAGTACTTTTCTTATGTCTAAATGGGTGCAGCTTGGTTAATTTTCTAAAAAGTGATGATGTGACATATATGGTCAAAAATGAAATCTACACTGTAACTAAGTGTCTCAACTTGACCTTATTAGAACAACAACATTTAATACTCTTTCCAGCACTGATGCCATTTTTAAGTATCTTCTAAAAAGACACATCTATGGAAGGATGATATGAATGCATGAGAAGCTGCCAGGGCTTCACTTGCTACCAGTTCTGAAGGAAATTATATCTCAAACAACTAATTGAGAACATCTTATATGTCACACTGGTCTGATTGGGCCAACAAAGACAAGCTATGAAATATTGGGACATGATACAATGTTACAATGTCATTTATCAGACGCTTTTATCCAAAGCGACGTACATACGAGAACAAGAACAACACAAGCAAAGATCTAGACAAGAGGAAACAAGATCAGTACGGGTAACAAAGTGCTTCAAGTCCATTTGGGCGCAGGTACTGCCAAGCAGTGTAAAGGCAATGCACAAAGTAAATAAGGAATTTCTTTGTTTTTTTCTTAATTAAAATAAGGAACATCTACAATGAAGCAACAAAACCATTTAAGACCTTCCATTATCATCATCAACAATTAACATCAACACAATAATGACCAAAGTACCAAGTGCTGGGTCACTCCAGAGCTGAACACAGATCCCCATAGTAGAGCAGGACAGTGTGAGTCAACTGTAGCTGGACAACATGATCTGCCACTGGGGACAACAGTGGAGAACAGTCTAGCTAAGTGCATAGTGCTTCCTAAAGAGCTGGGTCTTTAGCTGGCTTTTGAAAGCAGAGAGGGACTCTGCAGATCGAATGGAGTTGGCCAATTCATTCCACCATTTAGGGACAACAGAAGAGAAGAGTCCAGCTAGTGATTTCTTTCAGAGGCTGAGCGTAGCAGGCAAGAAGAGTTGTAGACCTGGATGAGGGGTTCCATGTAAACTGGAGTGGCTTTGGTTAGTGCTTTGTAAGTCATGATTAGAGTTTTGTATCTGATGCGAGCTGCAACTGGAAGCCAGTGTAGCGAAATGAGCAGGGGAGTGACATGAGCTGTCTAAGACTGCTGGTTGAAGACCAGACGTGCTGCTGTGTTCTGGATCATTTGCAGAGGTTTAACTGTGCATGCAGGGAGGCCTGCCAGTAGAGAGTTACAGTAGTCAATGCGTGACATTACAAGAGCTTGAACCAGGAGCTGTGTTGCGTGTTGTCAGGTAGGGTCTGATTCTCTTGATGTTATAGAGGCATAGCTGGTATTAGTTCCTGTTGTACTGATTTACATGAACTACTATGTACTGGAGGCTTCCTCTGTCCCATCACAAACGTATGCATGTTATCAATACAGTTGAGACCTAGCTAACAAACTGTCTGTATCTAAGACGTATGAACGTAAACACGTAAATTAACAATAACATTATCGTGTTTGTACACCTACGCTAGGTACATGTTACATTCAGAGATCTCTTCGGTGTAACTTGAAGTGAAAGCAGGTGATGATGAGTAACCTCAGCTCTTACCTTTCTTCACTGTCCCTGCACCTGACGTAAACTTGTAACACTTTGCTGAAGAGAGTCTCCATGGTGTTTTAACAAACCAAAGAGCTCTGAAGGAAAGAAAGGCACAAACAACCCTTAAGTTGATAATACTGAAAGGGTTTCTTCCAGTAAACAAAGTGTTTGTTGTTAGTTTTAATTTGCCGCTTTGCTCCCGCCAACCGAATCGCCCTGGAAACGGAAGAAGACGTATTTATCTCTTCCTGTCGTAAAAGCGCAAACAAATACACAATGCTACTTAGCGCCCCCTGTCGACTGGGAGGACAATGGTTTGAGTGGATAATTGATTATATTGAATAGACCGAAAAAGACTGACCTCGCACCTTCTTTATAAGGCTTAAAGTCAGACTTGTGAACCCTCTACCCAAGTGTGTCCTCTACACTTTACTGCTGTGACAGCAAATACAACTGCACTTTTCTTTCCAACATGCTGGTGTTGCTTGTCTTTTTTACTACAGGCTTTTAGGTTATGTTTTTATGTATTATTTTTAAATTATAGGGTCTATTATTCTAAAAAAAAAAGATATTTTAGCATGTTATTTTTCTTGTACGCTGGACCTAAGTAAGATTTTTTGTTCCTTACTGTTTTCAGCATGACTGAATGACAATAAAGTGAACCTTGAACCTTGAACTTACTAGTCATCATAAGAGCTGAGATGTCCAGGGATGCCATGGGCCCCCATGATATCTGATTGACCATCCCTAATGTGACCCAAAAATCAGAAAATATGATTAGCTATTTGCCTTGTCAGAGGGAGGTCATGTGTTTAATCAACTGTAACTTCTGGTTCCTTTTAAACAAGTCTTTTTCTATGGTTAAAATGTAGATAAACACCTCCCTATCTAATACTGTGTGCATGTGTTTACTCACAATTTTAAAAGTACCTCAATTGTGGCTATAGATAAACATCTTCCTTGTAAGTCCTTTAAGAATTTTGCTTGGGAGATTTCTATATTGCCACTCTGATGTGTTACTTTTTAAAGATGAACAAGTATCTACAGTCATACATCTTTGTGATACTTACAAAGTTAGCTGTCAAAGTGCACATCATAAGTAGGTAAATAAATGCTATCAATTTATGTGTAGGTGTCAGTCTGTATAAAACATGGATGTAGTCTCAGTGATGTCACCCACTGGTTTTAAATCCTATCAATAATGGTTGCCGTTTTGGAAATGCTGACTAAACCCTTCTGTCAACCTAGCAAGAGGCAGAGGTGGGTCAGTAGACTCCTGCCTAACAGCTACAGTGTGTCCACCTGTCAGTCAAGACAGCCGTGCTCCTAATCATGCAAAACCTTCCTAATATCTTCAAAACTAACAAGTTATTAAAAAAGATTCACATCGTAAAGTGAGTGCAAACATAGAAATGAGCTATTCAGACCACAATTTTTGAACCAGGCTGTAAACATGCTTATTGTTGCTCTGAAGATGGGCCTCTTAGAATGGGTGTGTAGGTGGCTTCTTGGGCTTTTGCAGCTAGCCACTCGACGAACTGTAGTTTCTAGCATTCCTTTTGGCGGCTGTGGCTCAGTGGGTAGAGTCGGTCGTCCAGCAATCGGAAGGTTGGCGGTTTGATCCCAGCTCCTGCGGTCACATGATGAAGTGTCCACACTGAACCCCAAATTGCTCCTGCTGTTGTTCAGCGTGTGTGTGTGTGAATGTGTATGACTGAGATTATCTAATACTGATGGTTCCTAACTGATAAGAGAAAACCTCAAAATGTGTTCCTGCCAATCAGGGCTATATCTGATTTGGATTTTCAAAATAAATGTATTTGCTAAATTTCCAATAGTTTTGTCAGTCTGAATCAAAATATTTAAGTAGAAACAGGGTTGTTAATGTCAAATATATATGAATTCACTGGCTGTCAAACATTTTCATATTACAGACGTTTTTTATTCTGAAAAACATTTGTATATTCCTTTCCCAGAATCTGCTGTTTGTGATTTTGTTTCGGGACTGGTGAAAATGTTCCGTTGTTTGTAAAATTGTCTCACCGCTTCTAAAAGTGTTTCTGATTTTGTACATATGTTTTCTTAAATGTAAATTTGTTTTGGCCTTGGTAAAAGTTTTATGCTAATGTAATTCTGTTTTATAAAATGTAAAAATGTTTTCCAAAATGTAAATTTGTCTCCAACTTTGTAAAAGTGTTTCATCCTTTGTAAATTTGCATTGCACTTCACATCCACTTTTAAAAAAGTCTTGGCATGTCCCATATGAGCATATATGAATGAAATAAACAAAGGAGCTCTTGGTTGAGTTGTGGTTTAGCTTGTTTATTAATGGTATATTTTTGCATAGGGAAACATACTCATTTCCAGTAATGAATTATCAGCAATTGCTGACAGCAATGGCTAAATATGGTTACAATGACATATTATCAAAGATGTTAATATCCCCCACAGCAGATGAACAACATTAGGTCAGAAATATTGGTTTAGACAGCCATCTCAAACTATGGTACATTCAGACAGGAACAGAAATTTCAATCTTGAAACAACTGTGAGTCTATCACTATGCCACAGTGTTGACATGATTTCCTGTTCTTGTCTGAATGCAAGCCTAGAGCAATTGTTAACATCGTGCAAACAAAGGTGGATTATTGACATTTGTTTCAACTGAAAAACATCCCAAAGAAGAAGTACTTAAAGCTCTTGCTAAGCTGCTACACACTACATCCAATCCAGAGCACTAGCCCTTTACACAGTGAACATCTCAGGCCAGGGTTAATGTCAGCTCGCTGGTGCATAATATAGACTCAGCATAAAAAATACAACTTGCCTTTACCTGTTTTGTTTTCTGATATCTGAATAACAAGTTGTGCAACGTTGCATGTATCCGATTAGCTGTCAGGTGTCAAAAATGTGTTTTGGGTCAGGCACTAATAAGTCAAGTCAGATGAGAAAGTTGTGCCATAGTCCTCTGATAAGATACAAGTAATCATAAATATAAGATGCACACCTATATAGAAATATAATGACCCAGGAAAGCCTTGTTCACTGCTTCAGATATTTGGAAATTTTGATGTATCAATGCTAACCAAAGATTTGGTGTTGAAATCCCATAGCTAAATGAATTCTATAATGTCACGATGACCACTTAATGTGAAAAGGACCATTGTCTGTGTGGATTGTAGTCATGCAATAACTGTTGAAAGCTAATCATGCCTTCGCTCTCTCTGATGTAAGGGATATATATTTGGAAGCAAGCAAAGCAGTCCTTTACATCAATATCTGAAAAGTTATGAAAAAAAATCTCTAAAATATGAGACTGCATTAAAATGTTCTCTGAGAAACAACTCTTTCTTTCATTACAAACTGTCTTCAGCACAAGGAGTACACAGAGTGCAGGTGTAAGATACCCAAAGATACAGAACTGAATCAACATGGCATCACTGTTACAGGGAAAACTACAAAATCTTATTTCAATAACTAAAAAAGGAATTCAAGCTGCTGTGATTCTGAATTAAATAAATGAGTTTTGAAGGGTCACTAATAGAAGAAAACACATTTGAAATGATAGCACAAACAAAAAACAGCAAAAACCCATATCGGAGTGACAAGTTTTTCAGGCAACAGAAGAGGTTTAAGTAACATTGAGAGTTATAGAAAAGAGCCCTCTTAGAAAATCACCCTTAATAAACTTGCCTATTATTAGTTCTCTGACAGTTTAAGTGGTATAGTTAGTTTGTATAGTTCTTCGTTCACGATATAACCAACTTTGACCAACTTCAGCTTCTAAGCTTCAAATACAATTATCACTGCTTACTTATCATCTTATAAGATGCATCTAAACAAAAGTGTTTTTTGTATCGTCAGCAAACAGTGGTAAGAACAGCACTTGGTTTGTACCACAAAGAAAAGTAAAATCTAGATGGAACTTAGCCTTCCCCAATAAATAACATCTAAGAAAACATATAGTCAACAATTTCAAAAGATTTTTGATGATCGGATTTCATACAAATTGACAATTCCTAATGTTCATATTCCCATTAAACTGTGAAGGGAGTAACTTAGGCGGAATCAGTTCTTTAATATACTGAAATTGCATGGGAGACAGTATGTGTAAGAAAAGATAATGTGAATATTTGATGGTCACACTAGACCATAAAGGATACAAAATATGAGTAGTTCCCAACTACAACTATTCATCTGAATAAAACATAGAAGTGCTTATAACTGGACAGTTAATTAATAGTTCCTGAATGAATTAAAAAACGTTTGCCATACAGAACACTGACCCTCAATTAGTTTATTTGGCTTCAGCCATCATTCACTTTATTAGTCACACCTGTGATTTTTCAACTGTAAAGCCGTCTGTGACAAAGACTTATGAGATCAGTTTGCTGAAAGATACATCAATTGAAGAAAGTTATTATAAAGATAAGGGATCATCACTATTACTGCTTCAACTCTTTTTACTTGTCAACTAACAAATCTGCATTTTTTTCCTACTCTGTCTTTGGTAACCATACACAATTTGTAGTACCCTTTGTACAGAGGCATCATGACAAAGCTGAATCTAAAATTATTTCAGCCTATTTCACGTGCAACCTCAAAAGTAGACAAAAATAGGACACAGCTGTAATCCCTGAATATAATCCAACCTAAAATGAAGACGCGTGGATCAACTTTACATTTAGTTCCCTCAAAAAAGTAGACAGTTTGTCAATGTCCCTCTAGATTTTCAGTAACTCTTTGGGTTGATTTATGGCTTGTCACCTTAGGACCCGCCCAGCCCATATCTACTGGCCAGGGCTGGTGATGTTTTCAATAGTAAGCACCAATCCCTAGGTAGAAGTGTGTCACACCTCTATGTACTGTTTGAACACAACATGTTCTGCAAATGAAAAATAACTGAAATGAAACTTGCAGTATAATCACAGGCACTGCTTGTTGAAATAGTTTTTGGTAGCGTCTTTGCCAATTCAATGCTGTTGACCTGCCGCTTTCTTAACCACAGCAGAGAAAGTTTTGATGACATTTTGATGAGAAGCTGAAGTTATGTGTGCAAGTTGGTTTAATTATGAAACATTATTCTCAACTCATGGACACATTTTTACTCAAGGTGGGAAATTTCCCAGATGATTACAATAATCTTATAATCATAATTATTTCCTTAATTGTACTTTCACACACTCTCTTGCAATGGTAACAGTGTCACCATATTTACTGACAGCTGCATGGTATTTCACCTGTTATTGAGCAGGTTTGAAATAGAGGTGTAGGCAGGGTGTGAGTGTCTTGTTGTATTTCTCTTGGTTGTGATATCTTACAATTATTCAATGCTCAATTTGGTACATTTTGTTAAATGAAATTAACACATTACACTTTACAAGCTTAAAACACATTTAGCAAAGCAGCTGACACACTGTCAGAACTCAGTGTCCAATCTTTTTTTTTGTCCTTGGGCATAGATATTCTCCCTTTTGTTCCTGGTTTTTACCAACAGGTAGCCAGTACCTAACTGCAGACAGATCCCAGCTAAGTAAACCACATCAAGTCCCACTATGGGTAAATACAAGGCTTAATCTTTGAAAACATTTCACAGAAATAGCCTTTATCCTCCTGCATGTAGCTTAAAAGGCAGCCATGTGAGTATTCATAACTTCTTGCCTGGTGTTACCAGTAACACATCCTTGGATTCATGAACATGGTTATTTTTAAGGACAGTTTTAAAACAAATATATCTTTGACTGAAAGAGGGAATATAAACATAAAAATATAATAACAATTTGGCCTGGTTTCCAAATCTGGCCTGTCACAATCAGTGCATAGTATAAATTCAACACAAGTTGATTCTTAGTTAGAAAAAATAAATAATGCCAGTTTTACATCAATAGCCTTAGTCTTATTATTAGCACATTGACAAAGCATTTTTCACTTTGGCCTACAGTTTCTGAGACAACCCCCAACAAGATGACCCAAGTCAGCTAGGTCTAGTAGGGTCCCATAGTACTGCTGCAGATCTATGATCCGTGTGTAAATAAATCTGGTGACTGAGGGACCCAGGAAGACAGCTTTCAATCATATAGTGTGCGATTATTATGACAGGAGACTTTGTTTGTAAGATTGAGAGGGTAAATTGTGGAGAACCATGTGTTGCATTTTTTTTCTTTATTGGTGGAACATCTTGCCATCACCAGTGTGCTTTCTCTATGAATCTGATGTGATGATTTTTGGGTCAATTCACACTGGGTCTATCTGTCATCAGGTTTTTAAAATTGTGGCTAATATTTTGGAATGATTGGGACCTCTACAGGCAAATCTCAGGTTAAGACAATCCATTACAAGAATAGTCACCTGTTCACTTACAATGTATCTTTTAGTTCTGCGATGTCCAAGTGTATTCAACACTGTTAACTGCACACAAATACATTTTGAAATGGCCTATGCAAAAAAAATCTTCAAATATATTTTTACACCGAAAAAGAAACAACAACTTTAAATCCAAAGATAAATTGCACCATTAATGTAAATTGTGCTAGCATTTACATATGTATGATGCTATTGTGCAATCAGGATTTCATTTAGTCTACAAATAAACCTACATGTATACCCTACAAAGTTTTAATTTTACTACAGGGTATAAAAGGGCAACAATTGCTGCTATGAAGATTACACATTTAGAGGACTGTGTAGCCTTTGCAGAGCTCTGTGGTCTTTGAGTGAATCACTCAGACTTAACTTCCAAGATTGTCTCTCTTCCACTATCATTGCACCGGTTACCATTCATCGTACTTCACATGACTAAACTTTGAAACAAGCCCATTTTATGGGAAACTTACTCTAGCTTGTCCATCTTTTTAAGAGGGTCAAACTTAAACTCAAACGCAACAGACATTTATTTTCTATTCATTATTTTCTTCAGTCCATGTTGTACATGTTTTTATACACACTGCTGTGTTTAAAACTATATCTCTATAAGCAAAGTGATAATAATAACTCAAGAAAAAAATAGTCACAACCTTAAAGCCAAGTTGAGTAAGAATAGTGTTAAGTGCATGCATTCATATGAAACTGAAATTTAAACAATGGCTTTTTGTTATGCCTTGTCATATGATTAGTCACATAGTTATAATCATCATACGGGCAAATGGACGGTGTTAAAATAGCCAATCATAGAGCTTCTGACCCTTAAACTCCAAACCTACACATTTCTATTATGGCATTGGGTGGCTCTGTCACATTGGCTCAATGCTTGACAACTATTCACAATAAAGGTTTAAAAAACATCCAGCAATAAATACAATAAAATGTGTTTGCGAGTATTTGCTACTTGGTATGTTTGCAGATCCATGCAGAATGTTTGTTTGCACTATGAACATTGAGGCAAGACCTCCCATCAAACATGTGTGGTTTTTAGATCCAAAGTAGCTACACTTTAACCATACCTGAAATTACAGTAGGATTTACAATACAATGGTGTCCACATTTTGGGACAACGCCCCTCTTATAATCAACACTGTTAATGTCAGTAACTTGTCCGCACACCTAAAGGCCAACACTTCAGCTTAAGATGCAGAGCCTCTGAACCACATCAGCTCTATGAGTGCAATAAACAACTGTTAACAGCAACATCTGGCATGTAAAATCTGGACTTAAAGGAGAAGGGCAACATTTTTGAAAGTACGGTTCTTTTCTGTGCAGAATAAAATGACGTGTTCAACCTTGGCCGTTACAATAATAGTTTGACTATAAATCTTGTCTTAAAGACTAGCTTCTTAAGAACGTTCTCAACATTCAAGTTTGTTTAGATATCGCTGTGGTAATTCAGTCATTACTAAATCAAGAAAAGAACTACAGTGTTTAATAACACGTGTTTGACCATGATCTTTAAATCAGTATTCATCACTAGTTATAACCATTTCCATACTAATTTCACCCGATGACACTTCAGCCAAGCCCTGTGGCTGCTGTCAGATGTGGTTCAAAGCTACAGTTAAATGTAGTGAATGGAAGCAAAGTATTTGAATTTGAATCGTCAGAGTGTTTCTCTTGTGCTGTAAAAATGTGTTCTACCTTTGGTTGAATGGAAATGTAGACTGCTAAAACTAATGAAAGCTTTCACAAAGCTGACATTCAAGCCAATCCCAGCTGGTAGTTCATACACTGACACTGTTTAACCTAAACTATGTACCTGCAACACTGGATAATGCCAAGCTCTCACACATGCAGCTTTTTTTTTGTATTTTCTTTTTGTTTTAAGCTTCCAGCTGTACCATGAAATATGATCACTTTCCCATATTATATTATTGTTCTTTAACTAAAGGCAAGGCACATAATGTGTTATATGAAATATCGTGCAAAATAGAAGTTTAACAACAGGGCCATTATTAAAATGTAAAGAAATACGAAGTCCTTCCATCTACTGCCCTCTGATTCAGTACAGAGTACAGAGTGAGGAAGGAGAAGAGGAGAAAGAGCAGGATAGAGAGGAAGAGGTATCATCAGTTTTAGCCATGCATTCATTAGGTCAGCACAGCGACCATGGCAGCACCATGCAGTATACATCAGCTTAAGCCAACTTAAGCCAACTTTAACAAAACTTGAAACCTCACCCCACAGAAATCTAAGCTCACATCAGCACCTTCAGTACAAAATCCAACTGACTGCTGCTAACTTTGACCCCTAAGCCTAGGAAAGAAAACAATAAGAAACACTCACACCTGTATTCAGACCGAACATACATTTAAGATGCATCTGGACAGCAAATAGTATAAAAAGAAAGAGGTTGCTTAATCTAGGTGATGCAAGAGGCTTTTGTGCAATCTTTAAAAAATGCACAAAAACTAAACCTATTCCATAGCTGTTTGATTGGAACATTTTGAATGCAAAGACACAAAAGAAGAAAGGGAAACAAAACTTCTGACTAAACTGGAGTTCCTTCTAAATTCAAAGTCTTAAGCTGTCTTACAAAAAAAGTTACAGCACTACTTTGCACATATGGTTTTATAAGTTGCAAGCATGTGAGGCTGTGTATGATCAGCTTACTGGCTCTTTTTGTAGCCCTATTTGTGAACTCACCATGACACACTACTGCATTCTCCTTCACTAGTTTAACATTAATTTAACAGATATGTTGGAATCAAACCTGGAATATATTTTATCCTTACAGGCAGATTGTAGACTTATGTGAGATCAGGAACCTACTTTCATAATAAAAATTAGATGGCACAAAAAGTACATTTTTTACTTCCACCCTGGTGTTTTTTTGCACAGGGTACACAACATTGTTATGGAGTAATGTCTGCAGAATGAAAAACACTGCAGGGGTCAACTCTATGTCTATAATTCAAGGCAATATTTGCTTGACATTTATTCTGATCTCTCCTCAACACAGAAACACAAATCCACATCAAAAGGCAACTAATTTCAATAGAATGCTTTTCGGGTGGAAAACACTGAGGATTAAAAATGTACCTATCAAAACATTTGTCCCTGGACTTTTTTTTTGTCATTTCATGTTCACATGAGATGTTTGAGTGAAGTGTTTACTACTTTTGCATATAAAGTTTGCATTGAACTGTACATGCCAGTATCAATGGTGATATGCTTTTTTAATTTGACTGGATTATATTCTACTCTTACTTATAGACTACAGACTAAGTTGTTGCTATCTCTTGAACTGAGATCTTACTCTTATGTGTCCTCTTATCTTGATTACCTATGATCAGATGGTTCTGGGATGTCCTTCCTTGTCTAATGTTTGTGATCATTCTGATCAAAGTTAAAAAAAAAAAAAGACTTGAAATTATTGCACGCTTTTCAAAAGATTATTAGCAAAATTTAGCTGTGAAAAGCATGAACCTGGGACTATTGCTTTGGCTCATAAAAGCACTGTTATGAAGACATATTTTGGATGGGGCCCAGCATCTAAGCTATGACCTTAAAATCAAATTGTGAATGCTTGATATCTTTCTTGTCAGTGGTTAATCATCAAGGCGGTCTTAAATCCCACCATGGCACTGTGGCTAACCTGTCTGTCTATTAATCCGTCTCCAGCTGCCTGAACTCCAACCCAAACCCACTCTACTGTTCCTCTATGGATTATCATGGTGGGGTTGAGCTAGACAGTGCAGAACCTTGCTTGAACACCTTTGTAGATCACCATAAATATGAAGCTCTCAAATTAGTATGCACATAACCTACTATCGGAAACCAACAACTTCAAGAACAACTACGATTCAGCCTGCCAGCTTAGAAACATGCTGCATCACTGCAACTGTAACTTAAGTGTAGTGCAATACCTACTTCATCTCTTTCCATATCCATCCACAAAATCTCAAAACCAAGCAGAGGTGAGTTCACAAATGCAGAAACATTTCAATCTGACAGACACACACACACGCACACACTCAGGCAAACACTCAGGCGCACACACCCCTTCATGCTACATGTAAAAACACACAGTTCAATAGCCACCTTGACTTTGGCTCTTTTGCCACATAGTCCAGGTTTCCATGTGTTGTTGCCTTTTCTCAGATCCACTGAGGTGTTTCTATGTCTCCTCCAAACATTTGGACTTTTGAAGGTTTTGATAATTACTGCGTTACAAATAGATTTGTTTCTGAAGTAAAGGAAGAAGCATGTTAATATTAATTTGAAACAATGCGCTCTGCCCTTCCGATACCAGTATTGATTGACCGATTGTAACTGATGTCAAACTGTAGCATTGTCTCTTGTGTTGGAGGAGACATGAATATAGCTCTTATATTCCACTCATAATCCACAGTTTTCTGATAAAAAAGCACAATCAAACAGTCTTAAAACATGAACCCAGTAAAGCAAAATAATGGTTTTAGGCTGATGATTGTCAATAAAAAGACAAAGCCTCTGTCTTCAAGTGGGAAGATCAAAAAGATTATTTTTTTAACTGTTAGTTTTCTTCAAATGTGGCAATAACATATTGAAAAGTGCAAAGAAACATTAAATAATAACAAGAGAATCTCTCTTTCTAGTCAGTTTTGGAAAAAAGGGAGGCTTATTTGCATATATTTTAAGCAGCACCTGCAGCAGTAAGGGGCATTCTGGGTGTTGAGAGGGGATGAGGTTTACATCTGTCCCAGGAGGGAGGCCTTAAACTAGATTTAGTGTGGAGACCTAGGGTGCGAGAACAAAGGCTGATATCCATCCAAGGGAAAACAGACCCTTTCCTTGGCACACAGTCAGATCACAGGCTCCTTAAGATCTGGTATGTTGAGGCCTGGCTCTGGTCTGCGGGTCTTCTGAAGGAAACACTCATCTGCACCACTCCCTTACTGTAACTTAAAAATCACAACTCACATCAGTTGCCATTCTTGAGAACATTTAGTATCATTTGGTGCAGTTCATTCTGTGACTGCAATATGGCTGAGAGAAAGCAGCATCCTTCTTACGTCCACACTGTATCTTCTTGGTATATACAAACATATAAATATGCTACACTTTATATTTATATGTATGTATGACCACGTGTTATGCTTCTATAAAGCTGAATATATTTTTCCTCTGGCAATGTCTTGACAACATTGTGTTCATTTCTCCAGGACAGCACAGCCATGACAATCATCTTTCCCCCAGGGATCACTCAGTTGCCCAGATACCAAGACTGGAATAGAGACACACAAGAAATAGGATTTAAAAGGGCTAAAACAGTAAATGCATAACCTCACAAGCAAAAAAATATTTAACTTTAGCACCATGAATAACTGAAAAATGTGAATAATTAATCATGAAAACAAACTTCATGTTTTTCTATAATCACTTGCCAAACACTTGAACATTTGAGCAACTTAGCATCCTGTGATGACAAACTTTTAGAAGCTACTGTGAGAAACTTTGGTGTTGATCTTGGCCACCTTGTATGGACAAAGCGGTGACTCATCATTTTTGCTTATCTTGTCCTGTATATACGTACATATGTTTTTTCTAATGAATAATTTAATTATCTGACAAAGTAGCAAGAGACAGTTCCAGCAGACTCCTCACCCTACATGGGACTTCCACCAGATCCGTGTCCGTATTGTCTCCGATCCGCTGCGATCCGGCTCTGTGCTCTCCCGTCCTTCAAAACCCATCGGCTGCGTTTTCAGAACAGAGTACAGAGCAAGACCGCAGGACAGCTGGAGTCATGTGACCAAGGTTTGCCTGCGGTGATTACTGAATCATTGGTTATCCGACTCCTCTCCTCATCCATGTTGTCCTTATTGGCTTCTAAAAACCTCTGACCTGTTGACTCAAGGCCTGGCTTCACTCATCATGATGGTTTGTTGTTGTATTGAGAAGGTGGAAAGTGAAAAACGATCTAGCCATAACACAGAGTGTTTTATTCTGAAAATGAACAGGATGTTTTCTTTTGGTGCCTGACTTCCTGTCCCGCTCGATCTGCTCTGTTGAGATGTATGAGTCGTGGCTTGGCATCTGGCAAAAATAGAAACCTTGGGGCAATGGTGGCCCAGTGGTCTAAGCGCCCCACATACAGAGGCTATAGTTCTCGTCGCAGAGGTCGCCGGTTCGACTCCCGGTCGCGACCATGTCCTGCATGTCTTCCCCCATCTCTGATCCCAACATTTCCTGTCTCTCTTCAGCTGTCCTTTCATAAAGGCATAAAAGCCCCAAAATATAACAAAAAAAAAAAAAGAAATAGAAACCTTGCGCATCTGATCCAGGGGACTCCGGGGGACTCCGGGGGGCACCGGGGGGCTCCAGGTGCCGGATCAGAGACGCAACAGAGCGGATCCAGTGAAAGTTAAAACATTGACTCGAATAGAAACCTATAAGAACCGGTGCCGTGACAGATTGGAGACGAACTGGACACAGATCTGGTGGAATTTGACCGTCAGGGTCAGTTCGTCCTCCCTACATTGAGCTTAGCAGTGTCATATCATACATACTAACCTGAGCTTGGTAGAGTCCTGCTGGGTCTCGAGGGCTGACTCCAACGAAGGAGGTGCGGTTGGCAGGGGGAGTTCCGGGGGCTGAGTATGCTGAGGGTGTTGATGATAACAACATTAGTCTCATGTTTATGATAGACTATATCACTTACAAGTTGTATTAGGCATTACATCTCCCCATATAACAAAGTACAAAAACAGAGAGAAGCATTAAATGCACTGTAATCATTAATTCATCCACTCTATTCAGGCTCCAGAGTCTATATGATCAACAGTGAGTAATGAGTTCACTTATACTTATTCACAGTTGAGTTTTTTTTATTTTGTGCTACAAATAAATACATACTGAGATAAGTTCTTTATGTTCTTTTTTTGGGGCATTTTCGCCTTTATAGATAGGACAGCTTCAGAAAGGCAGGAAAAGTGTTGGGATGCAAAACTAGGCGGGATAATGTATGGTTGGCAGGTAGTTATGGGAAATAAATCCCCTTTAGTCGGGGTAATTGCTACCTTTGCTTGGTTTCGATCATTGATTATGTCATTAGATTTAGAAAACCCTCACTAGCTGGTGTTGTGTTTTCAGTTGTTCATATTGTATTTGTCTTCAACGTTTTTATCTCAATAATTCCTGTATCTGAATTGAAAGACTACAAATAGTGAAATGCTATAATGTCACACATTAAAACTGCAAAGGAAGCTTGTTTGCTTTGAATCACATACTTGGTGATGTTGGGGAGTTTGTTCCCCCATCAGAAGAGGTGGTAGAGGCCTTTGACTCTGCAGACAGTGTTGGCCTTGGGAGGGAGGATGAAGGAGGAGCCAGGGAAGACACTGGTCCAGGGGGTGCCAACATCTGAGAGGAGATGTAGTGACTGGGCACCTTAACCTGGTTGCTGCCATTTAGCTGTAAATATCAGAAAGACAACAATCAAATATACTCCTATTCAACAAGCCCTGCAAAATTTTGAGCCTGCATCATGTAAAGGAAACAAAGCAGAAGGCAAGTGATGCAGGCATTTTGATGAATCCTCAACAGCAAAAAGTATTTATGCCTCAATGTATATTGTAGTGTGGCAAAGACAATCAAATCTTAACACTTCACTGGAAAGAAATCTTTAACACCTATATATCTGCACCAAGGGGACTTGGGCTGGTGGGATATGTGCACGTGGGGGCAGGTCCTGGCTTGAAAAAGGCTTAATCTATGATACAACCCAAAGACCCAAAGCTTTGCCAAAACATATCAGAATTTTTTTTTTTTAATCTTAGGAACAGCAGACAAAAGCAGGTTCACCCACTTTTGTACACCCTATGAGTTAGCAAATAACACTCAAGGTCTTTCCTCTTCCTTCCTTTTCCTCCTTCTCGTTCTCTCTCTGTTTGTGTTGGTCTGACTAATAAAACTTGCAACAGCCAGTGACCGAAACAAACATGAACATTTAAAATTATTGTGCCACACTGACCTTGAACAAAACCTCACAAAACATAAATCGTCTTTCCATTTAAAACATGAACCATTCAGCGTTGAACTTTTTTGCAAGTGAGGGTGTAATATCCTCAGTTTTTTATCAGGCAATTGATACAAGTGAACTCTGTTCAGTATTAACCATTTTTAGAACAGTTACAGATAATGTCAAGGACAGTTCCTTTTGAAAATAACAATTAAGATTTATAAAAAAAAATGCAATTTGAGTCCCACTGTTCTAATCAACACAATTAACTCAAAACACAGTTTAGTATTTAGTATTCTAAATGAATAATTTCCTTTTTAAAAAGCTGGTCTTTTGCTTTGCTGTACTCACAGAGCTGGGGTTTTGATTGGCTGGGTCACAGGCTAATGAAACCAGATCTTTGAGGGGATCCTGGGAAAGGTGAGGGGGATAACGGATTGCTCCATGGGGGAAGTAGGAGGAGGATGGAAAATGAAGAGATGAGGAGGGGTGTGGACTCCGAGACAGACCTGGACAGAGATAGAAAAAAAGATAGAGAGAGGGGGAGAAACAACATTGTAAATTACATATTGTACTAATCTTGGTGACGGGAGAAAGAAATATGAATGTGACAAAGTAATATTGACCACTGTGAACAGCTATGACAGGGCGATGGTGCTGAGTGAAGGAGCCCACTCTGGGTGAGTCTTCCTGGGGAGAGGGACTGTCCAGCTCTGCCTTTTTTACAGGAGGAGAAAGACCTACAACACACACACATGCACACACACACGAACACACATATATATAAAATTATTCTTGCTTATTTTAAATGGCAAGCAAAATCAGCGAACAAAGTTGTAGGTACAGTGTTTATATTTTCCTATTCTGTTACCTCCTTCCATGTCATCAGTCCAGTTCCTTGAGCTGCTGGCAGGAGAAGATGGCGAGTGGTAATACTCGCCTCCAGGACTGTCAGCCTCTTCCTCCATTGAGCCAGACTTATGACGCTTACTCCTGTAGACATATACACACAAAGTGCATTATTAACATTTTGAATCCCAATTAAACCTGTCCATTATGCTTTTATCTCTATCTCTCTGCAGCACATCGTCCTTTTAAAGATCTCTTTCCATCCAGGCCCAAAAACAAGGAAAATTGCTAGTTTGTCTTACATTGACATTAGCAGGTCTAGGCTGGTCTAGGTTAGACAAAGACAAAGATAGATAAAGAAAAATGACATGAGCATCAATGCTCAAATGAAGACTTACATCACTTTCCCATTACTGCATGATAGATCTGACTATAATAATTCAAATTCACTCCCTGAAACTGATTTGATGCTCCAATTTATTCTTTTGGTATGTGTTACAGTTATAGATTTAATATTTCAGCCCTGATGGTATCACATAGAGATATTGACTAATAAGAATAAATATAAAAAAACACAATGAAAAGCATGTGACACGCTGGGTAAAAATGGTGGAAGGAGGATCCAAGTGCAGGTTTGAAATAAAAGGTTTTAATAAAGAAAAGGTTGGAATTAAATCCAAATAAAACACAAGAAAAGAAACACAGAGAGAACACAGGACAGAACATACTCTGAGGTAAACTGTGAAAAAAATCAGGTCATGTGTAAAAAAAAATGACCGCCAATTGATCGTATATGGCTTAAAGTTAATTATATAATATTTGCAGTTTTTATACCAATGTGCAATTTGGAGGGTGTGTTTGTGTTTGCAGAGGGGTGGGTCATTTATGTGTGATTACCCGCTAGATGAGGTGCTGGCTAGTGATCGTCTGAGGCTTACTGGCTGGTTGACAGACTGGTTGAGGTCATACGCCAGATGACCCTGGAGTTCCCCCATAGAGAAACTAGGTCCCACTCCTGTGACAACAGGTGCTACACACAGGGAGAAAACAGACTATGGTCAGGACAGAAACACTGTAAAATGATTCTTAGCCTCTCCATTGAGCCAGAAAACAAATGAAGGCTGTCATGATATTCTAATTTGCTTGGTTTGAGTGAGAAAATCTGCTCTGTTGCATTTTGTAGCTCAGAACAAAATAAGACAAACCTGAATGGCTCAATTTAAAATGTCAAATGAAAATGATAAAAAAAAAAAAAAAGGTTTATTTTTGAAGGTTCAATTTTCTAAACATTTCACTGATTTAACATTTAACATTAACATTTAGTTTGGTAGAGGAAGCACAATTGCTTTTGTACCACACACAGCATTTATACTTAGGACACGACTTCTGACACTGAGCTCAGTCCCATTAAATGAAGTGTCATCTGTTGTACATTGGCTGAATCAACGTGTTTATGTGGACAGTTGGACATTTCCCTTTGAAATGTGTATGAATGTTGATCTACATAAACACTTGAAGTGTTAATTAAAACTGGGAAAATCATGTTTCCCTAATTTTAGGAATACAAAGTTTTGTATTGTCAATGCAATCGAACAACCAACTTTGCGATCACACATCCAACTTCAACCCAATCAACAGGTTTGTCTTGACCATTTCGGTGGTAGTTAAGCTTGATGAGAGCAAAAGTTTATTTTAAAGAGGACTTACTTCTCGAGACCTGGACCAGCTCAGTGACACTGAAAACTCCTGATGTCACAAAACTATCCTGGAACTCTGGACCATCTGTAGAAACACAGCAGAGATAAGGCAATAATAAGGTCTTTGTACATGAGTGGGTCAGTTCATGTTAATCAGTTCAGACAGTTTATCATATTATTTTATTTGTTGTTCTTTTGTATTTATAGCTGATGCTATTGTTTTTATTTTTATTTGTATGTCTTATTCTTATGCCTTGTACAAAGAGAGCACAGTTTACCAAGTCAAATTCCTTGTGTCTTCAAGCATACCTGGCCAATAAAGCTGATTCTGATTCTGATTCAGACATTAATTTGACCACTCAATCAAGTCCATCAGAAGATGTTGAGAAAAATGAGCTAAACTTTGCATTACATTGTAAGTCCAGTGTCTACAGTACTTTACTGTATGTCTCATCACATGTGAGAACAAAATCAAATTGTCACGCTGAAGGTCACATAAATATAAAAGTTAAAGGCAATATGATATAAGTGTTGGACAAATTGCCTTTCTTGATCACAACCCCCCAAATGTTTTAACAAAGAACAATCACTCGTCACAACTAACTGAGTTGACTATGTATAGGGTTATTTTTGACAGTGAAAAAAAAGAGAAAATAAGCTTATACATCATTATTATTATTATTATTATTATTATTATTATTATTATTATTATTATTATACAAATTTTAAAGTTCTAAAGTTGTTAGGAAGAGGGGGAGTGGGACACAAATACAGACCATTGGGGATTCTGAAAGTTATTCCAATTGGAATAACCTCTAAAATCACAAGAGATCAATGGGTAGGGGAAAACAAATAGATAAATTAATGAATAAATAAATAAATAAAAAGGCCAGCACAAAGAGGTTCCTCTAATTAAACAAAGTTTTACAAAGATAAGGAGAAAACTTAACCACCACTAAGAGGCGCCATTTGTAAAGTTGTGTGCACTGAAAATAACAGCAACTGTTCTCCAAATTTAGCTCCAAAACCTCATGCAAACGTAGTGTGAATTTTTAGGTCACTTTTTAAAATCACATTTAGAGCAATATTTGTGAACTTTTTCACATTTGATTTTGTTGTGAAAAATATATTTTAGTTACAATCACTGTTAAATACAAATGCTAAATATAAATGTATATGTTAAATATACATCTAAATGTTAAATGTTAAATATAAACATAAATGTAAATGTTAAAAGTTAAATATAAACATAAATATTAAATCTAAATGTTACTCTGCGATCCTAAATATTTGACTTTTTTGCAAATTCACACTGCCGCCTAGTGGAAATATCAAAATAAAAGCGTCTTAAAGCGTGAAATGTTCCCGAATCAGTAGGAATCTGGGGAGTTTTGGTATACTGCAGATTTTGCTCTTTTTCACATACTATGTACTACATACTGAATTTTAGCCAAATCAGTTCATACTGCTAGTATAGCAGGCCGTATCGAAAACAGCCAGTGAAAGACCAGACTGAGCCCCCCTCACAAGGTTAACATTGATATTAAAAAAACAACAACAATGTCCCTTCATTACATTACCCATTGTGGCAGTTCGACTGTCCTCCTGATCAGAGCCCACTCCTGTACGACTTGGACTTCTGCTCTGCTCTGCCTCTAAAGAGAGATATGAGAGCGAGACAGAGAGAGAGAGAGAGAGAGAGAGAGAGAGAGAGAGAGAGAGAGAGAGAGAGAGAGAGAGAGAGGTTTTACATGCAACATTCTACATCCATGTTGGTGTCTCTTGGCTGGTCATGACTGTAACAAATGGACTCAAACATATTTAAAAGCCTCTGCAAACCTGTAAAGGCATTTTGACTTGTTGAGGTGGATAAGGTCTTTGCTTAGGTTGAAGTTAGATTGTCTTAATATCCCCCAGGTTGAGTCTCCCAGCTGAAATTGTATGCACATTTTGTGCAAGTACAGTGCATTTCTATAAAGCTTTGCCAAGTTATGGGCAGTATGTTTCACTGATGTTCTCGCCTGTCAATCAAGTCCGCTGTTCCTCTCATAATGGAAAACTAGTAATCTTAGAACAGAATAGAATATCTTTATTGTCATTGTCACAAGTACAATATCTTCGAAAACTGCTGCGTTATGAAAACAACACATTTATTTCTGCTGTAAAGATCGGCTTATTTGAATTTGTGTGTATGTGGTCTCTGGTACTTCTGAAGCCAGCCTCAAGCGGACATTCGAGAAACTGCAGTTTCTAACACTTCTACATTGGCTTCAAGTCTTGCGGCGGGAGGTTGCCGCTTGGTATTTCTCCGTTAGCATATTTTCTTAAAAATCAGCATTAAAAAAAAGTAGCTCAAACACTAGCTTACTAAAGCAGGAAAATAAAATTGAACAAATGATATTGATGCAGGTGCCATATGATGAGCTTTGCTAATGCAGGTTTTGACCCCTTAATGCTTCAAAGAAAAGTAGTGCATATTCAAGGAATGTGCTTTAATACAACTTAAAATCCAGCCAGTCAATATAGACTTTAGACATTTGAGCTAGAGTTGTGGCTTTGCCAGGATAAACTGCATTTTGTCCTATTTGATTTGAAAGGATGACTCTGTTTTTTGGCAAATCTGGAAAAATGGAAAGTAAGCTAAATCTAATGAAAGAAAATGAACTCAGACTAGCTCTTGATCAAGGTAATACCTTTGTTCTGACCTGAGTCATAACTAGTATCACTAGTCATTACAGTTGCTGTTATATCTGTGAGGCTCTGTCTGCTGTAAGCCAATGAGCCTCTCACATTTCCAGGAGCCATCATAAAAAGAATAGCAGTGAACACTGCACTCTTGTGGTTACTTTGGGACACACCTTATGGTTGCATCAAAAACATACAAATGGTTTCAACATACCAGTGGAAGAACAGAACCTAGTTCAAACAACCTATGAACAATGTAAGAAGATTGAGAGCTATGTCAATTTGAACATTTCACATAGAGAATGTATTTTTTTTAATAAAAAATTGTGATCACAAGATTCTGATGTAATATATCTCTATTAAGGGCCTGTTTCTATGAACAGCATTCTTTTGTGCTGGTACTCCAAATTTTCTTAGCAAAATTGCTATGAGTTAGAGCAAATAAAGAGCCAACCTAACAATTTAAAACCTATTTGCCCTCCGGTAAAGGAAGTGGCAGCACTGCTGGAAAACTTTTGTAACCTATCAAAATGAAGGCTGTTTTCGAAACCTCATGCTACATTCTAATGTAGCATGAGGTTTCTACGTACTACAAATGTAGTATGCAGTATGCATATTGCATGCTACATTCTGCGTTTGAAGTTAGTATATATAGTATGACTGTTCTGTTGGATCTGTGTTGCAGTATGCTGGGCCAGGCGTCGCAGGATTTCTGGTTTTGGAAAGCGGAAGTAAACAACGGCCAAGCTGATAGCAAGCTAAACTGCTTCTTTAGCATTTACTTATAATTTAAAAAGTTAAGAAGTGGTTTAAGTGGAATTTAACAATTTTTGCAGCACCCAAAAACTGATTGCCTTCCATCAAATAAGAAGAAAAAAGTAAGTGTGGAACTTTAGCGCTGTGCATCGTAGGAAACAGTACGCGAGAGAGACTGGGAACTGAGAAATTTTCCCGAATCAGTACGACATCCGGGTAGTTTTTTAAAGTTATATTTTTTGGGCTTTTTGCCTTTATTATATAGGACAGCTGAAGAGAGACAGGAAATGTGGGGAGTAGAGAGTGGGGGAGGACATGCAGGATATGGTCAACCGGTAGGGAATCGAACCGGCGACCCCTGCGAAGAGGACTGTAGTCTCTGTATGTGGGGCGCTTAGACCGCTAGGCCACCAGCGCCCCTACATCCAGGTAGTTTTGGCATACTGCAGATTTTGCTCTTGTTCACATACTGCATACTACATACTGAACTTTGGCCAAATCAGTACGTACTGCTAGTATAGTAAGCGGTTTCTAAAACAGCCGATGTGACCATGAGGAGCGCTGTGAAATTAAGGTCATGGATGCTGCCAGTGCAAAAATGCATTTGGATACAGGCAGTTACGTGTCAATTAGATATACTATCTCTATTCACAAATGAAAGATTATGATAAAACATGCTGGTAGTACAAAAAGAAAAAATACATGAATTGTGTGTCTCATACCTCTCTCCTGTACATAGTAAGCGAGGTAGAGGTCAAGCTCTTTGACAGAGACAGAGATGTGTCGAGGCTGGACACAGAGGACTGGATTGGAGCACTGGCCTCCCTTCATCAGTCGCTCTCCATCTGTGCTTTCTAACGGGATTCCTTTAAACAGGATCACCATCACCAGGTCCAACCTCCACACCTGGGAGAGATGAGACACAATGTTCTTACATACATATAAATATTTAATAGTTACATTTTATATTTCTCCTGTACTGCTTTTACACATTGGAGTGTAAATGGCTACATCATTCAACATATTTCTCACACAAATATTATTTCCTAACATGTTACACCACACTTGATTACAATTACTTAAAGTCAAAGCCTGATTTATAATTCTGTGTCAAATCGACAGCATAGCCTACACTGTAGGTCTGCGTAGCTCCCGTACCTACAC
Source organism: Notolabrus celidotus (assembly GCF_009762535.1). Classification (NCBI taxonomy): domain Eukaryota; kingdom Metazoa; phylum Chordata; class Actinopteri; order Labriformes; family Labridae; genus Notolabrus; species Notolabrus celidotus. Next base: position 11,096,358 of record NC_048273.1, on the reverse strand, counting down.
ACCTCCTCCAAAATGTGACTAAGCATTGAATCGACGCGGACCACAAGCTCTGTGATTGGTCCGCTCAGCAGCATTGTTTTTCCCGCCTTTTCAGCACTTCTGGGATCCCCCACACATCGGTCATGTATCAAATCTTCTCAGACGTGTCTTCTCTATTCTTCCCTGTAATCATTGCTGTATGATAAACAGCCACACGTTTCAGCTCTAAATTAACAATACACTCAGAATTGCTGTTATACAGGTGTAGTGGGCCTGGTAACAGGCGACCCGACTACACCTGTACAACCTCTACACTCACGCCTGCACCCCCACCCACTCCAGCAACAACATCATTAAGTTTGCGGACGACTCCACAGTGGTGGGAGGCATCATTGGGGGGGATGAGTCTACATATAAGGACGAGGTGGAGCGGGCTGACTGGGTGGTGTGAGGATAATAATCTGGTCCTTAACAGCTCCAAGACCAAGGCGCTGATTGCCGACTTCAGGAGGAAAAAAAATGACATCCAGCCTCTACTTATCAGCGAGGAATGTGTGGAGAGGGACTCTGACTTCCGGTTCCAGATTGAGGCGGACCTGACCTGGAGCGCTAACCCCCAAAAAAACTGTGAAGAAGGCGCAGCAGAGGCTTTACTTCCTGTGACTCCTCAGGAAGAACCACCTGTCCAAAAAACTGCTTGTATCTTTCTATCACTGCTCTATAGAGAGTGTTCTGACGTACTGTCTGTTTGCGTGGTATGCCAGCTGCACAGCGGCAGAGAGGGTAAGGCTCCAGAGGGTCATCACTACTGCCTCAAAAATCATCAGCTGCCCCCAGCCCTCCTTCGATGAACTTTACAGGTCACGGTTCCTCAAGAAAGCAAAAAACATCCTCAGGGACCAAACACACCCGGGACATCCCCTGTTTTTCCCCTGTTGAACTGATGCCCTCAGGTAGGAGATACAGGACATTAAAGACAAGGACAAACAGGCTGAAAAACAGCTTTTATCCCAAAGCAATGAGTGCACTTCATGCTAAATAATGCAATATAAAATGGGACTGTTTTGTATTATTTTTTATTTTACTACTGTTCTTTTCTTCTTTTTGCACTTCTCTGCACTTCAATTTCGTTGTACAATGTACAATGATATATTCTATTCTATTCTATTCTATTCTATTCTATTCTATTCTATCAGAGGCTTAAGGCTGGACGTGAGCACTACATAGGTGTGGTCTCTGTGATAGGAGGAGATGAAAAACATGGTCGATGTGTGGGAAATACAATGCCGCCTAACGGACCAATCAGAGGGCTTGCGGTCTGCATCGATTTGACGCGTAGTTACCTTTTGGAGGAGGTGTGGTCAGCTACGTGCGTCGGCCTCTGCGTGGGTACGGGAGCTACGCATACCTAGGGCGCACACTATGGTTTGATTCGGCACAGAAGTATAAATCAGGCTTTGGTGATCCCAAACAGCACGTTTTTCAACTTAACGTCACTGTATTTATTTTCTCTAGAAAACTGAATAATCTGAACCAGGGGCGATTCTAGGATCAGATGTTTAGGGGTGCTGAACACCCAGAGAGCTGCCCGGCCGGGCAAGATACAATTCACTGTTTTGTACATTTTAATGCAATTTCATTCCCACATTTGTAAAAGAAAAGTATAACACTTTTTGGGAAAGTCTGTGACTTAACCATCAAATCTGATAAAGGTTATTTAAATGCTGAGCGACAGCAAAAGATAAATGGATTAGAATCATAAAAGAAACATATGGTAGCCCTGATTTCTGGGGAAAGACAACTCATTGCTTAATTTTTTTTTGTTAAAATATTATGTTTCAACCAAGTAGCCTACGGTGTGGTTTTGAAACTTTTCTAGCTTGTCAAAAAAGAAGGGAGAAAAAAACAAATTATCTGTAAAGAGTCCTCTACAAATTGGAAAGTCTATTTTCTAACCCATGACACAAAATCATCTTGTTGTTAAAACTGTTAACATTTAAACATTTTGCTTTCCCTTAGTCTCTCAACAATATATCTGTATACAATTCAAATCTGGGACCACAGAAGTATCATTTTTTGTTCTGAGTAGACCATGCTCTTTACAACACATTTTTATTTAAAGCTCTGAAATCATCAATGTTTTTTTCCCATATTGCTGATGTAAACAGAGCTGTAACAAAAATGAGAAAGATGACCTTTCAGGCAGAATAAAGCTCACCTTGTCAGCTTGTCGGAGACAGTCTATGCGCCTCATTTTGCCTTTCTGGTCAGGGTTCGACAGGACGCAGCAGGCAGCTTTCTTCCCAGTGATTGACAAGACAAAGTCTTCCCTGCATTCTGGTCTAATATCCTTTCTTAGCTTGGCCAAAAGACGACTAGCCCACTTCTGTTTAACCTAGGAAAAGAATCATATTAGAAAGGGTTTTGCGTCCATTAATACATTTAGTAATATATTGTATTAGCATGTTAAGATAGCTTTGAAATCTGAGATCAGTCAATGTAAGTTACAGATGTTCAGACTGATTTTCTTCAAGTAAAATGTCCTGAATTTGTGAAGTAAGTTCATTTCTGCGTCATTGCTCCATCACTAATAAATCAAAGTTGAAATGTCTCTCTATTGCCCCACCTCTGCCTTCTCTCCCAGAAGTTCATCTTTAACAGCTCTCTCTTCTTCTTTAGTCATTCTTTTCTCATGTTTTTTGAAGTACTTTCTTTTCCTGGCTTGGAGGTTGAACCATGTGTAGGCAAAGGCACGGACCTGGGGTAGCAGAGCCTCAATGAACGGATGAAACTCATCCTACAAAACAGACAAGACATACAGAGAAACTTAAATACACTCTCATAGAAAACACAGAATGATGGGTAACAAAACCAGCTTCACAACTTGTAAGGTTGGCTCTACCTCTGTACATGCTAGCTCATGTAGGGCTACATCAGCTGAACTAAACCTTTCCCCCAAGGTTCTATTTTGGGACCCTTTTTTTTCTCTATTTTCATAAATGACCTGGGCAAGAACATCAAAGCAAAATTACATTTCTATGCTGATGATACCGTCATTTATACCCATGCTTCCTCCATAACAAAAGCAGTGAAAGAGCTTCAGACGGAATTTCCATTTTTACAAACAGTTCTGCTGACTTTAAAACTAGTTTCAAATGTTCAAACAATCAAGTTTAGGGTCTCCTCAAAAGATCAACTGCAACAACCAGATGATTTTAATATTTTCACTTCTGTACCCTTCTCCACACCAGCTCTACTGGATACCAGTTACCATCCTCTAATTTGTTACTCTTCACTGTACCCCGGGTTTTGACAGATCTAGGAAATTTTGTCTGATGATTGGGGGTTATCTTAAAGTACAAATATGGCTTTAAATTAATGGAAACTGAGAAGTAAGAAACTGAGGGTAGAAATAATACAACATCACAGATGCCAAATAGGGAGGCCAGATCACTCTCTGGCACATCAGTAGGAAAGGTCAGCTGCCGGGGGTCACACACTCTTATGCCTGCGGTTGCCTGTGGTTGTGAAATCAAACAGGGGCCAGTTCGGCTGTGTGTCATTTAGCAAAGGTAGATACAGCTGTAGTAATTTGGCAGTATAAAAGCACAAAAGCTGACGAAAGCACAACACTGATTGCCATGGGAGACATGAACATCCAGGCTGACTAAACCAGGAAACTGACTTCATGTCTCTCCTGTCCTCTTTTGGCCTCAAACAAGTCCCCAACCCTCCCAGACACAAAGTAGGCAATACTCTTTATCTGATTTGGACTTGGAATTGCCCAGCAGCAAATCTGACTGTAACCTCATTTCACCTCTCAGATCGCATCTTCATTCAATTCATTGTCTCTTTACCACAATTTCCACAAGCTCCCCCAAGAATGGTCACACACTACCAAAACAAAGGATTCCTTGCAACAACCCAGCTGTACAACGAGGTCTTGGCTACCATGCCTCCACATTACAAATCCCCTCGAAGAAGGAAGGTGTAAGTCCAGAGAGACGAATAACTGAAATGATCATGGTAAGGTAAATGGACTTGCGCTTTTCTAGTCTTTCTGACCACTCAAAGTGCTCTTATGCACTGCTCGTCACATTCACCCATTCATACACATTCACTCACTGATGGTAGAGGCTGCTAATGTAAGGAACCATCAGTATTAGCTGACCTCATGTGTACACATTCACACGCCGCTGACCACCGGAGCTGTGATTGAACCGCCAACCTTCCGATTGATAGAAGACCAACTCTACCCACTGAGCCACAGCCGCCCCTTCAGCGAAGAGTTGCGTAATTCTCCTCAAGTTAATAAGCTGCTAAGACCACACGCTACCAAAGGAAGATCTGCACGCCAACTCCTTCAACCTGCACTCTGCTCACCCCAATTACATTCACCTCACATTTCATGATAAGGTTCCTACTATCAGTATCAATTTTCGGAGCCAGGCCAACTCACCCCGCAGCCAACAGCTAATAGTGTTTCGTTCACCGCATTTCCTTCTCTGACTGACGACTAGGGCTGCAAAGGGGTGGAACATTTCCAGTACATTTCCAGAAAGTTTCCAGTAAATTTCCATGAGAAGATAAGCTGGGGAATTTTGGAAACATTCCAAATTGGAAACTTTCCATTGGAGTTATGGGAATTTATGGGAATTAACTAGGAATTGAGGGTAATTTAATGGAAAGGTATCATATCCAAGCATAAATATTTGTTTTGTTATAAGCAGACATCCATCCAAAATAATCCAATTAAAACAGATTTATTTGTTAGTAGAACTTTATCAAGTGTTAAATGTTTTATTGAACAATCAATTATTTCATTGAAGAACAAAAACATGAATGTTGAGTTAAATATTACTCGTCCCCCCGACCCAACCTGTTCAAAAATTAACAACAATGTAACCCCAACAAAGTCCCATTCAACATGTTAAATGAAAAGAGCCCCTCTCCCTCCGAAAAAGTCCCATTCAACATGAAAATATAAAAGTATCGTTCCCTCAAGCCTCTCAAGCCTAGCCTCTGCAGGATTCTAGAAATCATCTGTGCATGTAAGCAGTGTGCGATGTGCATGTGATAGAGGAATAGCATAGATATTCAACTGTACTTGCATGAAATCTGGTTGTTTTAGTCAGGATTATGCTAAAATATATTTTCCCCAACTATGTTTAAGTTCCCTATTAAGAGCCAACCTTCACTTTAGTAAATTCCTGGTTTATTCCCGTTAATTCCCATAAATTCCTATTAATTACCATGGAAAGTTTCCAACCTTGAAAATTCCCGGAATTTTGCCACCCTACTGATGATAAAGTCTCCATTCTTCTGCTGGACCCCTGGCAAACCACTTGTCCACTTGACCCTAACTTTCATACCAACAATACAACAATATATCACCTTTCTTGATTAATTGATCCCATGGTTTCTCATATCATAGCTATGGCGCCTATATCTCTAAATGAATGAAGGAACACCACCTTGATTCTGCCTGGAACTTGGGTGTCATGATCAATGACCAGTCAAACGCTTAAAGTTCATATGGCCTAAACGGCTGTCAAGTTGATTTTCCCTGTGTAATAATCCTCTCACTGTCAAAGCATGCAACACAGCACATCGTGAACTAACTGCTACTCCTCAGTGGCAGGCCACCCTGCACATTGGAACCTATGCAGTTGATCCAGAATGCAGCAGCAGGGCTAGTCCTCAACCAATCCTTCACAGCAAATCACTCCACTGTTTATATCTTTCCACTGGATTCTCCATGCTGCTTGCATAAAATTGAAAGCCACAACAGATCCGCTTTGTTGCGTTCCTGCTGCATATCTGATCCAGCACGCCGGAGCCCTCCGAATCAGATATGCAAAACTTCTATTTTCGCTGGATGCCGGATTGCAATGCATCAATCTCAACAGAGCAGATGGAGCGGGACAGGAAGTCAGGCACCAAAATAAAATGAAAACATCAGGTTAATTTTCAGAATAAAACACTCTGTGTTATCACCAGATCTTATTTTACTTAACTAAAACAACAAACCGTCATGATGAGCGGAGCCAGGCCTGGAGTCAACAAGTCAGAGGCCAATAAAGACAACATGGATAAGGAAAGGAGTCAGATATTCAGTTATGGAGACGGACTGGACACGGATCTGGTGGAGGTCTGAGGTAAAGTACGGGACAAATGCATCTGCAAAATTAAATTGTAATACTGTAACATGTGAAATGTTTCCTATGTAAAAAAAATGTACTGGAGGATGAACAAAGCCTGTTTCATGGCACAATCAATTTTTCCAGTCATGAAAATATAATGCATGGATCTGAATAAAACTCTGACTCATCAATATGAGACAGCTGTCACTCTGAGTGTCACTGTGACTTCAGAGTGCAGACTTCAGACTTCTTACATTTCATTGACAACCCAGAGAGTTATAGCAAGGCACACAAAGCTTCATCATCAAATAAACAGCTGTTGTTTCACATTCCTGATGCCTTTATGTATGGGAGTGCTGGCTTTCTCTCCTTCTTTCTTTCTCTCTCTCTCTCTCTCTCTCTCTCTCTCTCTCTCTCTCTCTCTCCCCCCCCTCTCTCTCTCTCTCTCTCTCTCTCTCTCTCCTTCTCTAATATTATTGAATCAATATTCACACAATAATCTTTGGTTATGGGGAGACTCTGAAATAATAAAACCTCAGCATATGAGCATGTGATACAAAAATTTGACCTGCCGTGAGATATATCACGTTGCACTTTGAATATGTAGATTAAATAATTCAAGTATTTAATGGGCATGGTAAATGGTAAACAGCACTATCCCTTGTCTTCTAACAACTCAAAGTACTTTTTACATTGCAGGTCACGTTCGCCCATTCACTCCACAATCATACCCTGATGGCAGAGGATGCTATTTAAAGCAGTCATCAGTTTTAACTAGTCCCATTCACAGCCACTGGGGGCAGTTTGAGGTTAAGTGTCTTGCCCAAAGATACTTCAGCATGTGGACAGCGGGATCTGGGATCTTACCCCCAACCTCCTGATTGAAAGACAACCAAATCTACCACAGTCTACAAGTATCACCATTCTGGGGCTGGGCGATAATTCAATAACAATAATTATCGTGATACAATGTTTCTCAGTATAAATATAATACATTTTCACCCCCCAACCACTGGAAAGGTCTAATGTGCCTTAAACCCTAGTTGCCATCATAGACTGTATAAATAATGGACGTAGTATCTGTGATGTCACCCATCTGTTCCTGAGCGCTGTCTTGAAGCCAATCGTTGGTGGCAGCCATATTGGAAATGCTGAACTCAACCAGGCATAGTGTGAGCCTCCAAGCCAACAGCTATGTGTTCCCGTCCGGGAGTCAAGTCAGTCATGTCCTTATTTGGGCAAAAACTCTTAAACTTAATATCTTCTGAACCGTTGCGTTAGAAAAAAATTCAATCCCCGTACAGTGTGTGCCATTAGAGAGATTAGTTTCGTAGGGCCAAGTTTGAACCAGGCTGTAAACATGTTTATTAATGCTGCAAAGATCGTTTTTTTCCCATTCATTTCTATGTGGTTTCCGGTGTTTCTGCAGCCAGCCTCAAGCGGATTCTTAATGAATTGCAGTTTATAACATTTCCACATGGGCTTCATATTTTGAGACCGGAGGTTGCCGCTTGGTGCCACCCAACATCAGACAGAAGAAGAAGACGGCATTGAACAGCCAATCATGTTGCAGGGTAAGGGGTAGGCAGGCTTAAAGACTTTAAGTGTAACACACAGCCGAAACAAGCAACAGCGACACTGAAGTTATATACTTTCAGGATGTGGGTAAAGGAAGAGCACAGAGACAACTTCTGCTGTGCATCTCCAACACGTTTACTGAAAATAATTTCAGTAATGGAAACCATTTCAGTAATAGTGAAAAAATACAAAAGAAAAAACATTGTATTTATATAAGTGCACTTTACAGGAGCTCTCCATTCAGCACCACAACAGCATGCCCCAAGCCAAAACCCAATTCATCACTCAGCAAAATATTACTAAACTGGCATTTTGTATAACATCATGATGACATCACATGTGACAGCTAAGTTAAGTTACATTATAACACTGTTACACTACAACAGTGAGACAGATATGGCCCTACACAACATATTGAATGAACACTGGAATTAGCTTGAAATAGGTACCAAATGTGTATTTCTCCCTGATAAATTTCAGTGTGCACATAAGCAAAAATATTAGTGGTGTAACGATTCATCCACTACATCGATGTATCGATTTATATTCCTATGATCCAACTACATTGATCTGTGCTTGGCAAGTTGGCCTCCCGGACGACATAACACCATTTTAAAAGGTAATACATTGATTGTATCAAAACTAGGAAATAACTCATTGGATTTAAGCACGGCAGACTTTATATGGATGTGTTTTTTTTGCACTTTTAATGATGAAGACGTTAAACGTTATCCAATTCAGGCTGCCTGTCTGCGACGTCATCACCACGCGCCAGAAGACAACAAAACATAGCATGGAGGATGGCAGAGGAGAAGCCAGCGAGAAATTATCAATCCACACACACTGGACCGTAATGATTATGATCCAGCATGTGTAAACACTTTGGCTTTTGCAAGGACGGAGTTGTTCTAAATAAGTCGCTCGCTGTTTGTAGGATATGTAAAGGTCAAGTAAAGTACCATCACCTTTTCTAAACCAATATACATGATGCACATATTATGTTTATCAAATATAAGACAGTACTGTAACTCGGTTGAAGCAGATGTCTGTCTAACATGAGTCTGATTCTGCTCAAGGTTTCTGCCTGTTAAAAGGAAGTTTTTCCTTGCCGCTGTAACTATCTAAATACTGCAAGGTGCAATACTCATGATGGATTTAGATGAGATAAGATTGAGTCCTGTCAGTAAGAGGGGACTGGATCGTATCCTGTCTTGAAGTTGGGTCTTTGTTAATAATTTAACATAGGGTATTGTCTAGACTAGGGGTTCCCAAACTTTTCATCCTGCGACCCCCAAAATACAAGTGCCAAAGACTCGCGACCCCCACTGTCCCTCAAAGTGTTTTAATGTGGCTTCTTTTAGCTGGTCTGCAGAAAATTAACCTGCCTATATGAGAATGTCATATAGGTATCTTTTTCCCAGGTAACATATAGTCGTCTGGCAAAAAAGAAAGGCAGAAAACTCTTCACATTTTCTATTTTCAAGGTTTTATTTTTTTTTTTCGATATTTTTTACTATAATGGGTTAAATGTACTATTTCAGATAACTTCATTGTAGAAGACATCTCACGACCCCCCATCTGTGTCTTGCCAACCCCCACTTTGGGAACCCCTGGTCTAGACCTGCTATGTTTGTAAAGGCGTCTTGAGATAACATTTGTTGTGATTTGGCGCTATACAAATAAAGATTGATTGATTGATTGACTGTAATGATGATCTGGGTATTTCTGCCATCTGTGCATATTACTATATCAATATCGCAGCATATTAACGACATCAATGCCCACTGATATGTAATCAAATTGTAACCCAAAGACTCTATATCAAATTGAATTGTGGGTTTCTTGGCAACACCTGGCCCGAGTAACCCTCCAACCAAACTTAAGTAGCATGCATAAAACATGGTCAATTTTAGATTTCTGGATTGTGGTAAGGGTAGTAAAAGATGTAGCTGTAGCAACTTTACAATTGATAATCCTAGCAGCAAAAAAAATGTAGCATAGGAGATCTTAACATTGGTAGCACTCAAACACTAAATCCAGCACCTGTAAAAGATGACTACAGCATTTCAGGCTCATGTTTTTTTACATTTGAGGGGCCCCCAGAGAGCACGTTTTATGATGGGGTTTTTTTTATTCTAGGGGCATCCAGAGGGCACTTTTCATAACGTTTCATACATATGAGGGGCATCCAGAGGGTTCCTTTTTTTTTACATTTTTTACATTTAAGGGTCACCCAGAGGGCACTTTTATTCAGTTTTTACATTTTAGGGGCATCCAGAAGGGCAGTTTTTATTATTTATCTTGAGATAACGTTTGTTGTGATTTGGTGCTATACAAATAAAGATTGATTGATTGACTGACTGTAATGATGATCTGGGTATTTCTGCCATCTGTGCATATTACTATATCAATATCGCAGCACATTAATGACATCAATGCCAATCGAAATCAAATTTCTGGATTGTGGTAAGGGTAATAAAAGATGTAGCTGTAGCAACTTTAAAATTGATAAATCTTAGCAGCAAAAAAAATTTAGCATAGGAGATCTTAACATTGGTAGCACTCAAACACTAAATCCAGCACCTGTAAAAGGTGACAACAGCATTTCAGGCTCATATATCATCATCAGCATTTAATTCTATACCTATAGAGAGAAACAAAGTGGTAATGGTCTTTTACAGTGGAAGTTAACTCTGAAGCTAAAAAAAAAGGCTTTCTGTCCCCCAGATAAAGAAGAGATACCTGCATAGTGCATACATATGCCCAATTATAGTATAGTCTACTGCAAGCAGACAAGCCGGAGTAAATACAGTGATCCACCAAACTCTCTCAGCATGTTCCAGCTAAAACCCAGGTTGATTCAAGTCCCTATTCAACAGACCGATTATATTCAGCTCTCCGCCCAGTTAATCTGTGAGAGATAAACTGCAACTGATATTAATCCATGCAACTGCATAACATGCTCCACACAGGGACAGCAACTGTAGACATGATTCGCCAAAACTGCTCAAATGAAGACATTTCTTATTGGATAGTTATTTATTTTATACACTCTTTGAATGATCAAATTAATATAATTCCATGGATAACTATGTGACTAACTCAGTTTTCTCTAGAACAGCACAGGCGCAGTTTTACCTGAGACAGAGGGAGAGGAGAAAACATCATTTTGCTGACAGGAGCTGAATCAGACCAGGATATGAGTGCACAGAAACGTCTCTTTTTAAATTTCCATCGCGTCCTCATTTGTTTTTGCTCGCTTTATCACGATCTTCGTTGCTCATTCACTGGAGCAGCTGTACCTCCGGGTTACAGTGAACGCCGCATTCCCTGGGCTGTTGATTTCCTTTTCTTTCCTCTTTTTTTTTTTTTTTTTTTTTTGATAATCCTATGAGAGAGCTCTGGTCGCATCGGATGACTCTACCGCCTTAACTCCACAAATGATGACACGGCAGAAAAGTTAAGGACCCGGAATAATACTCCGCAGGGGGAAAAACCTCAGAGAAAGTTTGGAATAATCATTCTCTGCATGGCCTGAGGTGAGACGGAGCACGAGGAACTGTGTCATTAAGAGAGGGAAGGGGATGAGGGGGCGAAGCCGAAAAGAAAGGGAACTAAAGTGACGTTGATTCAGCCCATCCCAAATAACAGCGGACTTAAAGCCGCAGCAGCTGTTGTATTTTGCCTCCATAAATTGCCCCTGCACACGGTAGAGTCCATCAAAGGATCAGCCCGTACAGTAGTCTCCACTGTGTCCCTACACGGCTGGTTACAAGTCCTGATTCGACCCTTCCGTTGAGTGTCAGATATAACATAAGTAAACACATAAGGTCTCCACAGAACGTGACACACATTAAATTAGATTCATCTTTGGTTCCTGACAGTGGCGTACTCAGGCTGTTTGAGGGGCAGGTGCGAAAACCCAAAAAAGGGCACCTTTTCAAACCCCTAGTTAAAGGGTGTTGCAGCCTAACAAGAGGGGGCTCTTACTAATATATTTATATATCATTGATTACATTAAATAATTAACATAACATATCATAATAAACTACATGGGCAATAAGAGGGAACTCTTCACATTTAATTCACTGGAGGGGCCCCAGAGCGCACTTTTTATTGTTTTTTTTTACATTTGAGGGCCCCCCAGAGAGCATGTCTTATTATGGGTTTTTTATTATTTTAGGTGCATCCAGAGGGAACTTTTTATTATGTTTTTTTTTTTTTACAGATGAGGGGCATCTAGAGGGCACTTTTTATTCTTTTTTTTTTTTTACATTTGAGGGGTCCCAGAGAGCACGCTTTATTATGGATTTTTGTTATTTTAGGGGCATCCAGAGGGCACTTTTATTGTTTTGTTTTTTTAATTTAAGGGGGCCCCAGAGAGCATGTTTTATTATGGATTTTTTCATTTATTTTGGGGCATCCAGAGGGCACTTTTTATTATGTTTTTTTTTACATTTGAGGGGAATCCAGACAGCACTTTTTATAACGTTTCATACATATGAGGGGCACCCAGAGGGTACTTTTTTAATTTTTTTACATTTGAGGGGCACCCAGAAGGGCACATTTTATTATGTTTTTTACATTTGAGGGGAATCCAGAGAGCACTTTTATTCAGTTTTTTACATATCAGGGGTATCCAGAGGGTACTTTTTAATCTTTTTTTTTTAATATTTAAGGGGCATCCAGAGGGTACTTTTTACACTTTATAAATTTGAGGGGCATCCAGGGGGGCCTTTTTCATGCATTCTTCAATTAAGGGGCACCAGAGAAGGCAATTTGTAATGTTTTATCTAATCTGAGAGGGCACTTTAGCATTTCTTTCAGACATGAGAGTACCCCCCCAGTACACCACTGATTCCTCAGTACAAAATAGCTGCAAATAAATAGTAATATAAAAAAAAAGGCTATTGTCTAATTTCCACTGTCAGTCTTAAACGTGATACACAGTGCTTCAAAAGCATGTAACTAAGTGCACACGTCCATAATAGTGTGGTGTTTTGTGTTTTTATTTTTTTTTCAAACGGGATCCAACATTATCAGCACCATTTCAAACACTACAATACTATTGATCGATGCAGCTGTGACAATTATCTAATAACATACTTATATTTCATCAAGGAATAAGCCTACATTTGTAAATTCCCTAGACATAGGCTACTTATGTCATAGGCTATCTAGTATACTAGACTTCTTGGGCAGCATTTCCAATAGGCCTGCAGGAGTGTTATTAGCTACATCTGAAAACTTCCTTCACAATTAACAGGCACAAGGGCAAATGGTGTGTTTTAACATCATTAATTGATCATTCAACCTAGCATGTCCACCACAACAGCCTATAATGCAGTTTTGTGTTTCTCATGGTGTATATAAATAAACAGGGTACATTTAATTGACCATTTAATAGAAAGGTTAGTGAAACTGAGGATAGTTCATAAAGAGGGCTGTGTCTGAATAACTGCACAAATGTCTGCAGAGTATGGGGAAAGCGGCTGACAAAAAGAGTTGGTCATGTAATGCAGTGATTCTCACGCGTACCCCTAGGGGTACGTGGGAGTACTGCAAGAGGTACGTGATAAATGTAATTAAAAAAAAGTTGCATCACAACCAATTTAAAAAGAATCTGATTAAAACAACTTTATCAACAGCATTTAATTTTTATTTCAATGCAACATCAAAAAGGGCATTATTTACAAATTGAGCGTATTCATTCATAAAATATATTATTTGCAAAACTGCTTGGACCAGACAGCCTCCGTCTGTTGACGTCAATAGTTCAGCGAGCGATCACGTACATTTGCATGCTAATAAAAGTGCGGCCAAGAGGATAACAATGGACAGGTGGTTGAAATGCTTCTTGTTTGACAGAAATAAATCAGTACTAGCTGCCTCAATCTTTAATTATCTCTGAAAATATTGCACTACAAAAGTATAGAGTTTGTGTCATCTTTCATTTCCATGTTATTATGACACTGTAAAACCACATGCATACATTTATTCATGTTATTTTCCCATATCCTGAATTTTTTTCTCTGCAATACAAGGGGGTACTTGTCTGAAACTGTTTTTGAAACGGCCAAAAAAGTTTGAGAACCCCTGGACTAGTGCATAAATCTAAACATGAATAACTGCACAGATGTCTGCAGAGTATGGGGAAAGCAGCTGACAAAACAGTGTGGGTCATGTAATATACAGTTTCAAACAACAATTTAAATTGCAAAACCAACACTGTCACATCTGAGATTATTTCAGCTATGTGGACAATGGTATCTGTGTTCCGGAAGACAGACACAGATAGTTAATCCTCAAGTTTGATCTGTCACCTGAGGTCTGGTGATGCAGGAGTAACACCACTTTAAAGAGGCATCTGTGAAGTGTCTAGTTTTAGAACTTGAACTCGATGGGACAGCGAGTATATAAGGGCTGCATCAGCTGCCATTTGCATCTCTATTAATCCCAGCGGCTCGTTGCCCCAGCTGTATGCCGGGACAGGAGGCCCTCTGTCGGCTTCCAGACTTACTCAGTCGGCTGGCTCTAACTGCGGCCATTTTCTGCTGACTAACACACACACATACAAACACGCACACACGCACAACGCACACACGCGCACGCCAATAGAAAGCTTGACTGAACTTCAACTTGGCCTTCCGCCGTCCCGCGTGATGAACGATGGGCCTGCTGCTGCATGTTAATCTTCAAAAGCCACAAACTGAACAACTTTCACTCAAGACTGCACAAGCTGACATAGGCCTAGGAACCACTGTTCGCTTATAGTGCACCACCAGGGGTCGGAAACCACATTAGTCAGTGGGATAGAGCCTGCTCATGTCCAGTAAACCCTGTTCTCCGGCTTCATTCAAAACTCCATTCAAAACTGTGACACTTTTCACCTGACTTGTTTATATCAGGCATATACGTAGTCTATGATGGGACTCTAACCTATTACAGATTTTAATGAACTTTTCGGCTAATTCGGCATAGACCTTGTACACCAAAAAAGCTTTACGTCAACGAAATGTCAAGTTTTCCAACACTTACTCACTGCTGACTTCCGCCCTGTACAGTGGTTTCGACGCCAGCTGGAAGAATGGGTAAACCGATTACAAAAGTGGAGAACTATTCTAATGATGTGTTGTGTCGCTTGTCATATGTATGCCGAATTCAAGGATAGCTCTCAACACATTGAATATGTTTTCAAGTTGTGTTGTGGAAGGTAAGTGTACTTGCCGGCGCGTAAATCATCTTTTATTTGATTGATTTTTAATAGGGATTTTGTGACATATCTCTCCATAGGCAGACGCTGCATATCTAAATACTGAGTAATGTCCAGATGCTGTTACAAAGTACAAAACAGAGGAATAGGAAAAAGAGGCTTAATGACATTCAGGGCAGTGGATGCGTTTTTCTGCTCCACTTTCAGCTGCGTAACTCCTCGCATTGCGTCTTTTTGGAAAACACGGAGCAGCACACCAATCTTAGGGGGGGGACACTCTACTACATAATAAAACCGAAACAGGTTTTCTCCTACCATATCGAAGCTGTGCCGCCACCGTGTGAAGTTAAAGCTTATCTCAGCGCCTGCCCATCTTGCGTTGTTTGGCGTTATCATTCCATATTCATTCCCATCATCGTGCGCGTGCCAGGTGGAGTAAATCCGCGGTGCTCGAGACCAGAAACGTCCCGCGTCAAGCATCGAGCTCAGCGGCAGTAACCCCCCCTACACAACTACACACACACAGATACACACACACGCACGCACGCACACACACACATACAGACACAAAAATACACACACAGTCACTCACGCACACACAAACGCCCGGGTTGCGGCAGAAAAGAATCTTACCTTCTTCTGACATTTTACCTGTCCATTTTCCAGCTGTGTGTATGTTTATATAAATTGGCCTATATATACATATATGTATGGTAAACTGTTCACGAAATTATGATATTTGGAATGAATGTCTGAATATATGGAATGAAGTCTGAATATATGGAATAGATATCTGAACATATGGAATGAAAGTTTGAGAAATTGAATGAAAGTCTGAGAATATGGAATGAAAGTCTGAATATATGGATTGCAAGTCTGAATATATGGAAAGAAGTCTGAATATATGAAAGTCTGAGTATATGGAATGAAGTCTGAATATATGAAATTAAAGTCTGAATATATGAAATGAAATTCTGAATATATGGAATAGATATCTGAATATATGGAATGAAAGTTTGAGAAATGGAATGAAAGTCTGAGAATATGGAATGAAAGTCTGAGTATATGGAATGAAAGTCTGAATATATGGATTGCAAGTCTGAATATATGGAAAGAAGTCTGAATATATGACATGAAAGTCTGAATATATGGAATTAAACTCTCAATATAAAGTCTGAATATATGGAATGAAAGTCTGAATATATGGAAAAAATCAAAAATACAATACATGTTTCATGAAAGTTAAGATTCAATGCAACAAAATAATTCAAATAAATAATGTAATAAATTAGGATGCATCTTAACAAATGGTCATTGTAGGGAAATTTGAAAAATGATTTGTTTTAACTTAATTTGATACAAAAAAGTTAACTTTCATAACTTTTCATTCCATGTCCATTTCCTGTAAAGTGAAATATTTCAATCCTTTATTTCTTTTAATTTGGTTAATTATGTCTTATAGCTTATGAAAATCAAAGATCCATTGTCTTAAATAATTAAAATATCTTAATATCAAATGGGGATTTACGATTCAGAAATGACAAACTTCTGAAAAGTATGTTCATTTATACATTCAATAATTTGGGCTCCTTTGAAACGAATTACTGTGCCAATCAAGCACAGTAATGTCATGGTCACTTAACCATAACTGTCAGCAGGTGTAAGCATGAAGTGCTGTAACATCTCCTGGTAGACTTTGGACTTAACAAAACACATTTGACCAATACCATCAGATGTCATGGCACCCCAAATCATTACAGACAACAGAAACTGTACACTGGGCTTCAGATTCTATGCCTCGCCACTCTTCCTTAAGACCCTAAGGCCTTGATTTCCAAATGAAGTGCAAAATTACCTTCATCTGGAGTTAAGACCACTTAGCAGCATCAGCCCTGTTCATTTTCTCCTTAGCCCAAATAAGATGCTTCTGTCATGGTGCTCTTGACACCAGTCTCAGTTCAACACTAAGTTCTTGTCCTGACAATCCTCTGAAGGCTACAGTCATCCCTGCTGCTTGTGCCCCTTTCCTGACACACTTTCCCCTCCCAGTCAACTATCAAACTATCAATCAACCAATCAATCAATCTTTATTTGCATAGCGCCAAATCTCAAGACGCTTTTACAAACATAGCAGGTGTAGACCATACTCCTTGTTTAATTGATAACAAAGACCCAACATCAACATCCCTGAGCATTGCAGCATTGCAGCATTGCACCTTGAAGTATTTAGTTAGTTACAGCGGCAAGGAAAAACTTCCTTTTAACAGGCAGAAACCTCGAGCAGAACCAGACTCATGTTAGATAGACATCTGCCTTGAATGGGCTGGGGTGGGAAAGAGGGATAGAGGAGAGAGAGAGAGAGAGAGAGAGAGAGAGAGAGAGAGAGAGAGAGAGAGAGAGAGAGAGAGCAATGATAGTCCAATTGATATGCTTCCATATAGCACTGCCAACAGCCAACCTTTTCAACAATGACCTTCTGTGGGTTCCCCCCTTGCGGAGAGGGTTGATGATCATCGTTTGTGCAGTTGTCAGTCTTCCCCATGATTTTGGTTGTGTATACTGAACTAGATTTTTTTCAAACATGAAATGAAAAATACAAATATCTTTAGATGTTTTAATTTATCTTTTTTTTTTTAGCTCTAAGTCACATTTCTCAAAATTAAAATAGAAAAATAATTGAAACATTTAATATTTTAGTTAACATGAAATTGATGTGGAAGATATTATATTTCAACTTTCTTAGATAAAAAATATTGATTGAATGAATCACAAAAAACATACACACAGAAAATATAAATGTGATTAAAGCACAGTTAAAACTACATAAAATGCACTTAATGTTTTTATGAAAGACAAAGAAGCAGAATAGTTATTGCAGTGCCATGAAAACAGATGTGAGGGATTTGTTGTAGCTCACTGTTGTCTTGCAGATTTAATGTATTGCAGATATGCCCCCAAGTAAAATTAAAAATGTATGACAAAGATAACATGATTTTAACCATCTCAAGTACTTGAATAAGAAGCATATTGACTTATTTCATCTAAGACAAGCATTTTTTTTAAGACTTATCCTTCAAATTATGTTTGATCCTATATCTATTTTGAGTTTGAAGCAACATTGTTTCTTACTTGACAGTGAATTAAGGGTGTTTCTAACCAATAACTCTTAAACTACATTATCAAGCAACATTTGAGAGAAGAATGCTTTATAGTCTACAAGTAATAGCGGACAAAGATTTCCAGATTTTTTTGGTTTGGATATTCAAAATATAACATGCTATTGATGATTGTTAGTAAGTTCTAGTGTTTTCAGAAAGAAAATGAAGCCAGTTTTTGTTTGGCGTGTGATGAATTGTATAATACGAATATGATGAAAAACAGAATGCTGTCATGTCTTGAAACATTATATCACTTTTTGTGACCATTTAAATAAAAATATGCATTATGTTTGTTTTTTATTGTGTTGTGTGCAACATTTAACATTTAGATTTAGCTTTTAGATTTCACACTGATCTTAACTTAAATATATTTGTCAAACCAAAAATAAATGTGATGCAAAAAAAAAAAAGTGACTTTGAAAGAGTCACTCTGTGTTTTTCTGACATTTTGGAGCTAAATGTGGAGAAATGTTGCTGTTATTTTCAGTGTGCACGACTTTACAAATAGCGCCCCATACTCTCACTATTTCTCTTGTAGTTATTTGAAAGTAGTCTCCAAGTCCCATTAAGTACCATTGTTCCACATGAGTCCATTCTTGGCTCTTTTCTTATCTCTTTACATCTGAAACTCAAATATTAATTTTCATGCGGGTGACAAATGCTACTGTCTCTTTCGAAAATCCAGGGATAACAAATGAAACAGCCTGTATTCAAAACATTTACAATCTCTCTAAGTAAACTAAGCTTGTACTAAATTTAGGCATTACTATTTGAATGTTATTTTTCCGGTCAACGGGAGCATTTAGACTTTGTTCTATATTCAATATCCTATTCTAAAATTGAAACTGCCTTGAAGCCCTTTATTTTGCATTGATGTCCCAGTAATATATAATGGTAACTTTGTTTATGCCGCTGAGTATTTGAGCTGTCTAGTCTCGACGGCTCCTGGGAATATTTGAAGCAAACTGCCTGCTGTTGGTACTCATGCTATCTACTGTCACTTACAAGTATCTGTTGCACTTCTATTACAGTTGTCATGGCTGACCCTAACCCTATAAAACATTTCTCTGTTACAAGCTTAAAAAAAGACACATCCATCCTCTCAAATAGATCACAAATCTGGACTAAATATGAAGAATTACTGCATGGAGGAATCACTGTAAAATAAGTTATAGTTTTATGAATTTAGTTGAATGTGAGGTGAGAAAAATAAGGGACACCATTCTCAGAGAACACAAATCTAGTACAGAGTCTTGGGGTGCTACCGTGTCCCATGAGTTTCTACATTACACACTTTGTTTCCAACATTCAAGTTATATTTGGCTGTCAACAATGATGTGAAAATGTAAAAATCTTGTAAATATACAGCTAATTGGCCCTGCTGTTTGCAACATTAGCTCTAAACAGAGAGATACCCCCCTACCCCAACCCAACACACACACACACACACACACACACACACACACACACACTTATTTATGTAGAAGAACATACTCATGTTCCCCTCCAGGCTTACACCTGGCAGAGAAAGAAAGTTTTGGTGTTGTCACAAATTATTGGGTCACATCCATCTATTTCACTAAGTCCCATATGAATAAATTAAAGTAAATTAATAATTAAAATCAGTGTAAATAAAACAATCACCCGTCAAACAGAGTTATTTTTATTCAGTTTATTTTACTAGTTTCAAAAGCACTACTTTAATTCTCCAGTCTGACTTTGACAAGGCTTGCCACAAAATATTTAGCTATAATTCCAAACTTTATTAGCCATAAAAGTGTTTGTTTTTTTACATTACATTACAACCTCAAACAGCTACAAACTCAATCAGTACTGTGAATGGAGGAGACTGGTTAAACTGAAAAAACTGATTGTCATACACTCATTCATCTACTCTTTGTCTATCGATCCATTAAGTATCTGTCTTTGATGTATAACACGTTATATTCATAATGGTGGAAGAATAATTTGAATTTCAAAATATGTTTTGAAACAATGTTATGTTAAAACCTAGAATAGAATTTAAAATCCTTCTTCTGACCTACAAAGCTCTTAATGGTCAGACACCTTTGTATCTGAAAGAGCTCATAGTGCCTTATTATCCCTCTAGAATGCTACGCTCCCAACAAGCAGGCCTGCTGGTCTTACCTAAAGTCTCTAGGTAGAGCCTTCAGTTATCAGGCCCCTCTCCTTTGGAATCATCTACCAGTCAGGGTCCAGGAGGCAGACACACTCTCTACTTTTAAGATCAGGTTTTCTTTCCTTTTTGATAAAGCTTATAGTAAGAGCTGGCTCAGGGTTTGGCCAGCTCTTACTATAAGCTTTGGGATCTTAGACTTCCGCTGGAACTGGCACACTGACACACTAGGATCCTATCCCCCACCCTAGGAAAGACACTTCAGGACCAGCAAGCAGAGATCAATCATGCACCAACCACATAGCAACACAATGAATCATCATTGAATAGTCGTTGGAGTCGTGGAGACACATCTCTCTAAATTAACTTTGAGATACTATTTAATAGCTCAGGTAGGACAACATGAGGGGGCTCAACTGGAGATGGAGGGCATTTGTCAATGGTCTTTGCCCACTAGAGGAGCAAAAAGCTTAGGTCAAGTAAATACAGTCACATGGCCTTCTCATGACTATCTGTTGGTGTGTGTGTGTGTGTGTGTGTGTGTGTGTGTGTGTGTGTGTGTGTGTGTGTGTGTGTGTGTGTGTGTGTGTGTGTGTGTGTGTGTGTGTGTGTGTGTACATCATGTGGTCTTCACATATGATGGACATATGGATAAACAGAGAATAATGATCAGTAAGCAGAGTGCATCCAGGACCAAAAGAGAAGCAGTTGCTGACTCAGCCTCCTTCAATCTGCATTGTGACTCCCCCTGGAGGCCTCCATGCTCATTTATATACTAACAGACCCATCCGCCTGAAGCTTTTTCTAAAAACAGAAGTTAAGAAGTGGTTGCAGTGCTGAGAAGTGATGGGAATTCTAGGTCTTATTAATGAGCCATATCATTTGGCTCAGCTCAGCATTAAGAACTTTATTTTGCAGCTTCCAACCAGCTCATCATTTAAAACACTCTCTGGGGCCCAGTTTATAACCTAATTCTTGGTCACTGCCAAAATAACTTTTTTTCTTTGCTGAAATCGACATGCAACATTCATCAAATTAAATGTATTGAAATAATCAATCATTTGAAAGATCACATTTTTTTAATTTGATACTTTGCAAATGATGTAAGCCCCATTTCATTTTAAAAATTGTAAAGACAACTGATCAAATGTTGAAACTGAAAATGTGTATTGTTTATGAAAAAAGCTAATTTTCTTCTATTTTTTTTTTCCTTCTTTAAAATTTGATTCCAGCAACACATTACATTAAATTTAGGACGGGGACAACAAAACATTGAAAGAGTTGTGTAAAACTAAAAACATCTGAAGGTATTGGGCACTGTTTGTAAAGTTGTGCGCATGGAAAATAACAGCAACAGTTCTCCACATTTATCTCCAAAACGTCATTTAAACAGTGTGAATTTTTTTAAATCACTTTTTTATCCTTAACTTTTCACCAACAGCTACAGGGTGCCTGCCTTTCAATCAAGTCAGCCACGCCCTTATTTGGGCAAAACTCAGAAGTTTAATAACTTAAAAAATAACAAGTTAAAAAAATTAAACTCCAGGACGCTCAAAGAACTGCAGTTTTTAACACTTTCGCACTTTGGCTTCAAATTTTAAGACCAGAGGTTGCCGTTTGGTTGCCACATGACCCCTGAGGATTATCCTGCTTCTAGTCTCTTAAAATTACACAGAAATATGTAGGTTCTTGGATAGGCCTATTCGTTATTGTGTGTGGCGCTGTGAGCAACATTTAACCACTTCAAATCAATTGGAGCCACAGGTCCCTGGCACTGTTAATTTGGGGGTCGTTGGTTGAAAAGTTTGGGAACCCCTGCTTTATACAACTGAGCTGCCAAGATGTTGTCACACTCACTGACCCCACCATCACCCACCACCATGTGAACTTCATCATGCTTGTCTCTTAGTAAATCTAATGTCTTTGGATCACAAAAATATGTCACAGTGTTTTCCTTTCATTCTGTGTTTTATTAATTCAAAAAAGGAGGAGAGAAATATACTTTTATGACCAAACCAGAGTACTAACACACAACCTGGCAACCTGGAATGTGAGTGATTCGTACATGAGTGTTTGTTTTTTGTACTAAATACACCCACATATCCTCACAGAGAGGAATCAAAACTCAAAGTGTCAGTGAGTTCATCTAGGCCTGTAGCTGCAGCCTCTAAAAACAGTCCCTTCCATACAATCAAGGACCACCCTTAATTCAAGCTTGACAATTACTGATCCATCTCCTCAAATCCTTCCCCCCACCCTCCCTCCATAAGGTCTAACTGTGTGAATCACAGGAAAGATTAACCAAACCAGTGATCAGAGAATTCAAAACAGCTGCATGGGAGAAAAAAACATAGTCTTACAAAAATCCAGTGTGTCTTTATTCCCAGTTTGTTTTGTTCAAGTCACCCAGAATAATGAGCAGGGAGTCTGAACGTTTGTGCTTTATAGAGGTTATCATATCAACAACCTCTTGTGACACCACACTAAAACCCATCTACTTCTTTCTATACCAAAGTGAACTCTACACTGGCTACAATGGCTCCCCATAAAATCCCAGGCCTGCTTGTCGTACCTAAAGTCTCCCAAAGTAGTATGGGAGGTAGAGCCTTCAGTTATCAGGCACCTCTCCTTTGGAATCATCTACGATCCGGGTCCAGGAGGCAGACAACCTCTCTACTTTTAAGATTAGGCTTAAACCTTTCCTTTTTGATAAAGCTTATAGTTAGAGCTGGCTCAGGCTTTGACCAGCTCTTAGTTATGCTGCTATAGGCTTAGACTGCCTCGTAGGTTCCTCTGAGTCGCTGCCGTAGACGTTCTGCTTCGGTGGACGTTCAAGACTCCAGCTGCTATGGACATGCCGGACTCTAACGGCAACAGCTACTACTTCTACTATCCGTCTCATCACTATCATCTCTCTATCTCTCTCTCTCTCTTATTCTCTCTCTTATTCTCCTCTATCCCTCTTTCCAACCCCAACTTGGTCGAGGCAGATCTCTAACATGAGTCTGGTTCTGCTTGAGTTTTCTGCCTGTTGAAAGGACGTATTTTCTTGCCGCTGTAACTAGCTAAATACTGCGAAGTGCAATGCTCATGGTGTCTTTAGAAGACTATCCTGTCTCTATGTTGGGTCTTTGTTAATAATTTAACATGGAATATGTTCTAGACCTGCTTTGTTTGTAAGCGTCTGGAGATAACGTTAGTTGTGATTTGTCGCTATACAGATAAAGATTGATTGATTGATTGATTCATTCATTGATTCATTCTTTCATTGATTGATTGAAAGAGCAGCAGTTTAAATTTAATTTATGAAAGTGTCTTATTTGTGACAGCGAGACACCAACATGCATAAAGTTGTGTTGTACTGAAGCAAATACAATTCCAAACCCCAGTACATTTTAAGTTGAGTCAGGGTAAAAGTAAAAAGATACTTTACTACTTTAACAAAAGTAGACATTAAGAATCACATAGACGACATTTACATTTTTTTGCAAGTTCCTCCGATTACAGAAAACTCTGGGGGGGAGGGGCACCGGGTGCTGTTTTCTCGCTCACAGGATCAGCTAACACAGAAAAGGCATTTCAGAAGTTCTAAAAAGTTTAAGGCGCTCGAATTTAGAGGCGCAAATAAAACATGGTGTGGAGGGTAAAGATACAGTAGGTTAAGATAACTACTTAACTCAAACAGCCTGTGTCATGCAATCAAAAGAATTTACCTTGTCAGTAAGATTCTTTTTTATACGTTGTTTGCAAGGTCAAGGGTTTCACCTCATTTTAATTTAGCCCCTGCAACACATTCAAGCTTCTGTAGCAGCACAAAAAGAGTTAATTACCACTGGTGTTGAGGTTGCTATTGTATATTGGATGAATTAGGGTATGTTTAGGTTTCCTCCTTTCTTTTCTTATGTTATCTTCATTTGCTGCTAGAGGGCAGCCTTTCACGTCACATCTTGGATAGCAGCAGCAGAGCATGGCTGTACCCTCTGCCTGACCCCCTGGAGCTGTAATCAAGAGGAGGTAGCAAGGAGGGAGAAGAGAGCTGTGCCCCTCTAAGCATCCAGTGGACAGATGTTAGTCCAGGAATTATCTGCTTAAGGACTGATCAGCTGGACTTACAGAGCTCAGCCTCTTTTTGCTAGCTTCACACGTCCTTTTGGTACTAGTTTTTGATGAGATTTTCTGTGCCAAATACATCTGCTAGAAACTTAAAGTTGGATGCCTTTTTCACTGTCTTGGTCAGACAGCGGCAGTATAAGTAATACAGGGGAAGGTGAACGCACGTACAGAAGCGCAAAAAAAAAATTTAAAGTTAAATTTTTGGTTGTTTTTTGTGTTGTTTCTATAACATCATTTTTTTCTCTCACTGAACATTTGCAATAGAGAGTTTCTCCTCTACTCAAACACAAAAGTAGTGCTGGACACACCCTGAGTGCACATCAACATCCCTGCACCAGGAGGAGAATTTCAACCACTAGAAGTTATCAAAAAGTTCTCCAGCTGCTGCTTTCTGCCATCTTAATAAGAAACGTATCAAAATATCCTGAACTGACGTTCGAAAACAGCAACTGTAACTGAGTCAGAGCTGCTTTATTCAGGTAATTGGAGGCTTCTTGTCACTGTTTTTCCAGACTTTAAGGTCCCCATCCCCTTTGAGGTATCTGTCTCCCTCTCCCTGTGACCCCCACTGTCCCCCCCTCATTATAAAGATCATTACTGCCTGCTGCCCTCCTACACATCACATGCCACCCAGTGAGTTGTTTAAGCCTAAACGGGATGTGTTTGGAGGTATTGGGCATTTGACGAAATTGCAACAAAACCAAACGATTCTTTTTCTGACGGTTGATACCAGAATAACCATGTTCTTGTTGTCATACCATATATGTTTATATGATATAAGAAAACAATTATTAAATGAGATGTCTATAATTTCAGTGTGAAGTCCGACCAACACTGAATAGTTTAGTTTAATAAACTGATATAATTTGACCAAATCTTCACACTGTAGTATGAGCATACCATGAAATACAAAACTTACAGTAAAGCCCAAAAGAAAAAAACACATACAACACATCTGGATAAATGATGCCATATCATCAGAAGATGATGTTTCCTGCATAGAGCCTACACAAAAGTTAAAAATGTAGAACTGAAGTTGCATTTGATTTATATTTACTGTTATGTTTTAAAAAGCCATCCTTTGTTGGACACTTTTAGGCTTTAAAAATGTGCTTTAAAACACTGGCAGACAACTGAAAATACATCTTTTTCCTTCAAAACGTTGATAGTATGGGACGACACAACTGTCATTGTAATATCAGAAGAGTCTTAAAATCATTGGTGATGTATTTCTTTAAACTATTTTATGATTGAGGCCAGGGAATGGTCAGAGTAGAATGTGGGGGAAGACATGTAGGGTCATGGACTGGAGTTGAGTGGCCCTGCGATAAGGGCCATAGCCTCTGTACATGGGGCGCACACTTAAACTGCTACATCAACCGGCACCCCAAAGATACATTGTTGATTTTTCTTTTTGCAAAAACATGAAATATGATGAATTATAGGCTGTATTTTTTAGTTTTGGGCAAGAGCAACATTGATTCATAAATGAGAAAACTCAAAAACTGCTAAACTGTTAAAGGTAGATAAATCATTACAGCAGATTCTGATAGATAGCAAATTTCCTAGAAATTGTTTAATTAAGGAATCATATATTAGATTGTAAATAACTGTATGTATTTATCACACAGGGTGAGTCATACTATTTACTATGTGATTACTATGTGAATCACAATCAAACAAAATTAATTGCAAAAAATTCTACAAACATTTTGGTAGCTAACGCACAATGCACCACTCACACTTTCTCTGGCACATCTTGTTAAATATTGTTATACCTGCATTCAGTTTTTGTTGTAAAGTGGCGTTACTTATTGAATTATTTTATATTCACTTAATTTCATGGTCCCTTGTCCCTGATTCTCTTTCTGATAGTTATGTACAGGTCTGGATTACACAAACAGAGAGGGGGGGGGAATTGTCTGGTTTTGGCAACTTCAGATTTGCATTTCTGCTTTTTGCAGATGATTTGATTGTGCTAGCTCACTAGTATTTTTCCTCTGAGTCGCTGCCGTAGACGGCCTGCTAGCTGCTAAGCGTGCTGGACTCCAGTGGCAACAGCTACTACTATCCCTCTTTCCAACCCAAACTCAGTCAAGGCAGATGGCTGTCTAACATGAGTCTGGTTCTGCTCGAGGTTTCTGCCTGGTAAAAGGAAGTTTTCCTTGCCACTGTACTGAGAGGTGCAGTGCTCATGGTGGATTGAGATGAGATCAGATCGAGTCCTGTTAGTAAGAGGGGACTGGATCGTATCCTGTCTTGATGTTTGGTCTTTGTTCATAATTTAATATAGAGGACAGTCTAGACCTGCTATGTTTTTAAAAGCCTCTTGAAATAACCTTTGTTGTGATTTGGTGCTATACAAGTAAAGATTGATTGATTGATAGTTGTATCTACAGAGCAGCTAGGGTCAGTTTACTTCAGACCGTAAAGCTGTAGGAAACAGAGTCAATACCTCCAAGTCTAAGGACTTAGTTCCCTTTCTAAAAAGGTACGTAAATTGCTTCCTCTAAGGTTAAGAACAAGTTATTGAAGGTGTTGATCTTGGGGTGTATGGGGTTTTGTCCATGAGTGCATGCGTGAGATCAGAATGGAGTGTGAGATCAACAGGCAAATTACTGTTATGTTAGCACTTCTGCAGGTGTTGAACCAAATTGTCACAGTAAAATTGGAGCTGAGAAGCTCAGGGAGGCTTTGGATTTACCAGTTGGTCTATGTTCTCACTCTCATCTCTGGATTAGCTAAAGGTGACTGAAATAATGAGGCTGTGGAAAGAAAAGCCCATTAAGACCTCAAAAATCATTAGGGAGCTCAGTTTTGCACTCTGTATGTTAAGGTGATATATTTATTCACCACAAAGATTGTAACAGCTACTTAAATATAAAGAAGGTTATTATGAACGTTAGTTTTGTAGTATGGAGCTGAACTGTAGGCATGTTAAAGGTGATGTGATTGAAAGAAAATGTAATTCAAAGTCATGAGCAGAAAAGTGCAAATACAATGTAGGATTGCAATATTCCAGTATGTGAGTATTACATTTTAGCCTGAGGGCAAAACTTTGCAGTTATTCTGTAGCTTAGTGGTTCATTTCATAAAAACATAGCAAGACTGAGAGATGTGAGAGAAACGTTAGGACTGTGACAAGAGGAACAGAAGCTTTTGGTCAGGGTTTGAGTCAGCAGATCAGCCATCAAGATGTTACACAAACACACAGCTACGTTGAATCCTCACAGGTGTGGATGTTTCTACAGAAATGGTTTATGTGCAACAGTTGGTGCACATAAATTATATGGTATCCAGCCCGACTCAGCTGTCAAATGTTTGAAAATAAAGCAACCTGGAATTTGAATGTAAATTTAAACATTTTAGAGGGACGCAGTTAGACATCAAAGCTATGTGAGTTTAGAGCCAGTGAAAGCTACACAGAGTGGTTATTTCTCACTGTGACTTAATGTGGATTAGAGAACATTTTTCTTTCCAGCTTTAATATCCCTTAAAAAAACCTCAGTGACATATCCGACCAAAAGATTTTCAGTTTTAAGGCCAGAGAAGAAAAGATTAGCTCTTTCGTACAGGTCCAGTGAAGTGCCCAAAAGAAGTTACAAATCAAAATTAATTCTCACCATCCACCAAGTCTTGGCAGAGACATCGTAGCACAATTGCCACTTCACAGAGCTGTCTGCCTCGTTGCATCCTCCTTGTATTGCTGACATTGCCATGACAACAGAGCCGTCAAAATGTTAAACAACCATGGCTCTGGAGAAAAAACAGGATTTGTGGTTAAAACAAGACACTAAAGATCTTTTATAGAAACCTGATGTTAATGTTTTGCTGCTTTTGTCAGTGTTCCCAATCTATTTACAGTTTGCTGAACTGAATTTCTATCCCGTCTGAGATCAGTCTTAGTCACTGTAAATATTGGATGTAGTTTATGGGTTGTTTTTTTTAATCACTGCGCATATAGGAAGTAACTTTTCAAAGCCTCAATTTGCTCTGAGCTTGAATAATGATGAATGAATGATTAAGACCTTCAGTCTGAATTCAAATGTAGTGCCACTTAAAAGAGATACACATTGATTCTGTTATATTAGTGCCTATTTAAAGATTCAACCTAAATCTGCATACAGTCTGTGCTGCTTTAATATGACATACTCCTGGCTTGTTACATCAATTCAGTCTCAGAAAAACCTGAAAACTGGAAGTTAGACCACATAGCCATCACTCTTTAAAAGAACAAAAAATAACTTTGATCTAAAGAATTATAATGCAAGATCCAGCACCATTTCTACACTACTAGGTAAACTTTAACAGCTTCAAGCCTATACGAACTAGGTCTTGTCTACTTTTACATACACACATACAGCAATGTTTCTTCAAACACTGAACCTCTTACCTGCCACTCACTGCTCAGCTGTGGTTCTTCTCTCTCCAACAGCTTCAGGTAAGTCCTCTGAAAAAATAAAATTATACAGCCGCTACAATCAAAGTCACCCGGATGGATTTATTTCAACCCAAGCCAAAATCAGCAAACTGCTTTTCTAAAATTGCCTCCATTGGTCATCCCATATATGGCTCTGTATCACTGTATCATCCACGGCACGTGCTGAAAAACCTCTTGTGTTTCTATAAGTTGAACAGTGTCTTTACATAAGGACAAACATTCAGAAAGTCTAATCAAGTTCAAGTCCCTCTGTAATACTTAGAGTGGAAAAGGCTCCAGCTACCAACCAGACCAACCAACCAGCCACCCCCTTTCTTTATTCCTCTGAGTGGGCTGTCACTCTAGGGAGGCGGATTAGGAGCTAGTAGAGACAGACTTGGGTATACAAACAAATAGCATAAAATGCTTCTTAGCAGCTGTCCAAACACACATGTTGCTTCAAATGAGTTCCATCTCATTTGGTCAAAACACAGAGTTTAACATGACACGGTGTCTGTCCGTTGTGACTCAGTGCCTGTTTTAGAATAATGGCATTGACCTTTCAGTGTTTGTCTCTTTCTCGCTCTCTCTTTTCTTCATCCTTACACCCTCTGAACAAAAAGGGTTTTGTAGAGGACCTTGAGTGTTTCAGTGACTCTGAGCAAGATAGGAAACCTTCCTGTACTACTGACCTCCCTTCATTAAAGGGTATGTTCTGAGAAAAGACACTGTCCAAAAAAAACAGTAGATGAGATTAAAACTTTCTCCAGTTTATTCTTAGGAGATCATTCAGAATTTCAGTCAGAATGAACATATGATATAATTATTGATTTTTGTGGGACCAGTTTGATGAAAACACCTGGAAAGAAACCTTGTATTCTTCTGGAACTTCTTTGCAAGAACTAGTGGAAAATAAAATAAAAAACATGTTTGTTCCAGTGCAGTAGGAGTCCAGATGTGGCCAGATTTCATTAGCATAAAGGCTGAAAGCAGACAAAACAGCTAGCCTGGTTCTGTTCAAAGTACATCCAGCACTGGTTAGAGCAAACTTATTAACATTGTGTATATATTTGTCCATTCATAATTCCAAAAGCAAATGTTATAATTACAGTTGGTTATGGGTAAAGATATTTGCTTATTCTGTGCTGTATCTTTTAACATTTTCTTGCATTAAGAATCAAAGAACTTTGTTTGATTATATTGAATGTATGAATGTATCTATCAATCCATCTATCTGTTTGTTTGTTTGTTTGTTTGTTTGTTTGTTTGTTTGTTTGTTTGTTTGTTTGTTTGTTTGTTTGTTCTATCATCCCTCTCTCTCTTATATTCTCCTCTATCACTCTTTCCAACCCAAACTCAGTCGAGGCAGATGGCTGTCTAACATGAGTCTGGTTCTGCTCGAGGTTTCTGCCTGTTAAAAGGAAGTTTTTCCTTGCCGCTGTAACTCTCTCGAGTCCTGTCAGTAAGAGGGGACTGGATCATATCCTGTCTTGATGGTCTTTGTTAATTATTGAACATAGAGTACGGTCTAGACCTGCTATGTTTAAGAGGAGAAAAAGAGAGAGAGAGAGAGAGAGAGGGAGAGAGAGAGAGAGAGAGAGAGAGAGCGATGATAGTGATGAGACGGGTAGTAGTAGTAGTAGAAGCTGTTTCCACTGGAGTCTGGCACGTCCATAGCAGCAATCTAAATAAACTCTTTGTTAACTTTGTATTTAAATGAATTATTGGATGATGATTCTCTAATTGATTGGAGTACTGCATTTCACTTATATGATGATCTGATGTGATGCTTTGAGGGAAAAGACAGTGACTTAATGTGGTTTTCCTAAGTGGGACTGTGCAGTCCCCCCTAGCTGTTTTGTTTGTGGTAGTTTTGAGTTGGTGAAGCTAGGCAAAGGAGGATGCCAAGAAGGATCCTATAAACTACACAGACATGTTTGTATTCAATGAGGTTTTGTCAAAGAGCTACACTTCTTTAGGATATGACAATGATGTAAACTGAATGTTGCATTGTCTAAGGTTTTGAGTGCTTGTTTATATATATGATGATTCCAGTGGTTTGTAGGCTGTAAAGTGTGTGTTAGACCAATTTATCAGACAGTAGGTGATGTGTGAGAGATTCATTGACTGTAAAGAAACCTTAGCTGCATATCACGATACAAAGTTTCTGATAAACCTGAAATTTGCCAAACTGAACTTTACTTTATTATAGACCTTTTGGGGTTTTTAAAGCAGAGGTCTTAGTCAATGTAAACTCCTCACATAGATTTTGTTAAGTTCTGTTCACAAAAATGTTTGACAAAATAAATGAAAAAATTTAAAGACCAAAATTACGGCAACATCTCTGGTCATTTGACAATTCACATTGCTAGCGCTGTTTCATTCCACTTGCAATCATTATTTGCACGTTTAGGTTGATATTGTATCAGTCGAAGATATTTTGAAGTTACAAATACATGTCGCAATCTTAATATGTCTAACTAAAACTACTTTCAATATGACCACTTTTTTCTTGCCAAAATTAACAACACAATGGAGTTATTCTAGTGATCATGTAAGTGATTAATGGTCATACCATGACAACTTAAAAGGCAAGCGCACTTCCTCTGATGAATAAAGTGGGCTGCGATTAAAGCACCTCAAAAGGCTGATTGATCTGGAGTAGGAACATTTCAAATCCAATATATACTGAGTGTCAAAGTGCATGGGTTTGATCAAATCAGTCCATATTCAAAGCATCACCCCTGAGATATTAAATTGTAATGCATCCTTAACTTTAAAAATCTATTGCCATAGGAAAAACATTTAAAAACTGCAATGTTTGCAGACATTCAGCAGTTGCATTGGGAAATATGTAGGCTTCACCTCATTTACACAAAAGGAACTTCTTTGTGGTCATGTCATTTTATTGAGTGTCTTTACAGACTTTTGAAATGAGTGATGAATGAAAAGCTGAGAATGTTTTTAAACAGTAAAGCCATTTGGAATTTAGATGTGGAGTTTGTCTTGTCCAACAGGAGATTGAGTTGACCTTGTTTCTTGGCTTTGGATTAGAAACTGGATCAATATAACCTCTTTTAAGAACAATGAGCCTTTCTAATTTAGTATCTTTATCTCCCCTCCGCCATTGGGAGTTATTAGAATGGCAGCCCTCTGAATATTTCCTGAGTTTAGAACTGTCCGTCTCATCACTATCATTGCTCTCTCTCTTATTCTCCTCTATCCCTCTTTCCAACCCCAACTCGGCTGAGGCAGATGGCTGTCTAACTTGAGTCTGGTTCTGCTCGAGGTTTCTGCCTGTTAAAAGAAGTTTTTCCTTGCCTCTGTAACTAGCTAAATACTGCAAGGTGCAATGTTCATGATGGAACTAAGATGAGATAAGATCGAGTCCTGTCAGTAAGAGAAGAGTACTGATTGCTACAACTTAAGTTTTTCCAAAAAATGCTTCATGTAAGAATTTTAAATACGAGGGCGCGGACTTAGCCTAATGGTTAAGTTGGGCGCCCATTGAGCGGGTGGCCGGGGTTTGAATCCAGCCTGCGGCTTCTTTCCCGCATGTCATTCCCCCACTCTCTCCCAGTTTCCTGCACCATCCACTGTCCTCTCCTTTATAAAATAAAGGTGTAAAAAAAAGCCCAAAAAATAAAAAAAAAATCTTAAATACGTTAGCCCAGTCATAACAAGAAGTGGCATCTACAGATTTCTTTGTAACTTTTTAAATGAGTAATATAATGCTTGGCAACACAAAAACAAATACAGTTACGCAGTCATACCATCTACTCTATATTTATTTATTTATTTTGCCAGTTCTGTTTATTGAGTGAAATTCAATGACACTGTAATTTGCTTACAAGTTTACATTTTTCATTTAAACAGAGAAAAAAAAAAAAACACAACAATGAGACTGGGAAAACGACACTCCTAACAGGAGAAACAAGGTGCATACATGTGCATAATTATATACCTGTAGAGGTCCATAAATACAGAATCACCTGCACATTTACAATATAAATATACCACATCTACTCTATTTTTAAGAAACTGACTGCTAATAATTCAGTTATCCTTTTGTGATTTAAGATAATTAGTTAGCTCTCTGACAACCATTTGACTCCATCTCCCAACCTTTATCTACTTTGAGCGGGTGCTATGTGCGAACAAGGGAACACAGTTATACACATTTATGTCAACTGAATTAAAAAGCACAAGATTCATAAAAACATCAGCCGGCCCCCACAGCTTCCCTTCTAATAACGATAACAAGAAGCCCCCCGGATTTTTCCCTGAAGAAAGTTGCATTCATTGGAAAGTAGTGCCAAACATGTTGTTCTGTCAGAGGTGTAGATCCACAAACACTATTACTGATAATTCAACTTTCAAACATGGAACTGTTATGTTGTACTTGTGCAGTTCTTCATACAATCAAACAATTTACTGTGACTTTACCCTAAAACAGAGAACCCTTATGGAAAGGACCGGTGGTTTTTCAGGGTGTGGTGACAGTGTGGTCAGGTTAGTGTCTATGTCAGCCCACAGAGCTAGAGCTAGAGCCTCACAGCTGAGGCCTTGAGGTCTCTGGATCAGGCCAACCACAGCCCACTGTGGAGAAGGTCAGAACTCCTCCACCAAATGTCACACTGCTGTTTTAGGCTTGCCTTTAACTGGCATCATTATATATGGAACATTACTCTTCATTGTTCTCTCAGTTGATTTTTACATTATGTTTACTACTGCAGTGAAGGGGGAGAGGAGAGAACTGAAAATGTAATCCAGGGGTTCAGCAATGTGTAACAGTCCACCTCCCACCACCCTCATAAACTAAAACACAATCTTGTAATCAGCAGTCCTATCTATCAACTCCCAGCTCCCGCCCCCTCAGTTAATTAGCCACTTAGCCTCCCTCAAAGGTGTAAACATCCAGCCAATCAGGTTTAAACACATCAGTCTTAAACCAATCATATTGTTGGTCCAGCAGAACAACAGGACATAAAGACAGAAAATTACAGGCTAGCATACACACACACACACACACACACACATACACACACACACACACACACACACACACACACACACACACACACACACACACACACACACACACACACACACACACCATTACTGAAATCCCTGAACAGACCTCACACTTACTGAATGACAGAGCAGAAAAACCCTCACTATGCTCTGTGGCTTCTAAATCTGCTGTACTTTTTCTGCAAACGCACAACCTTTATTCAGTTCTGCATCACACATTATGTGTCCCATAAAAACTTCTTGCATTTATTTTTTTTTAAGATTTAAATGTAACAGCTATATGAAATTTTCAGTTTAGTGGGCTTACCCAACATGTATTTAGTTCTGTATCATTTAAGAGAGACAAAAATGGGGGCCCTGGACTTTCTATAACATGTTCTGTCATGGCTGTATAGTTTTGGTTGGATCAACCTGTATTTGTTATCAGGTCCTCATTCTATCAAGAGTCTTGAACCGCTTTACAGAACTGAAGGCAAAATGGTTATCTGTATACACAAAGTTTGTTACACCAATATAAAAAAATGTTGCCTTATACTTTGTTCTACTCCATCAAACTTATTAAATCTTTGTACAAACAATCAACACAAAATAACTGATTGTGACTCTGACTAACATTAACATTAACTACACCCTACTTAACATCAACTGATTAACATTAACTAAGCTCACATTTTCAGTAGGTCAGATCACTGACTGGTATTTCTGAATTATAAGAGTAAAAACAGAAGATCTCTGTTTCAAATCTCTTCACAAGCAGATTAGAATTATATTGTCATAAGATTGAGATAGAAATGGAAAAAATATCAATTCAATTCAAAGGGCTTTATTAGCATGGCAAACATACGGAATCATTGCTAAAGCTTAAAAAGAAATAAAACACAAAAAATATGGAAAAAATATCTCTACCATCCTATGTTTGGGGCCTCCATGGAAGACTTCTTTACAGCTTAAGGATGAGTTTTCTCTTCAGAGATACATCTATGACTATCTTAATATCCCACCCTCTAATAAAGCAGGAACTCCAGCGTGCATTTATCATCACTAGTGTTTTTTTTTCTCTTTATAATGTTATTAATAATTCAGGCGCCCCTTGGCTGTCATCTTACACTTTCATTGTGTGGCATAAACTGTGAAGGACAAACCTCTGCTGTTGTCTTGCTGAGCTGGCATCACCAGAGCTCCTCAATAATGCTTATTTCATTAGAAAGAAAATTGTTGTCATTCTAAACACTGGTGGCCATCCAGTGAACTACAGCCAACATCCTTTTTCTTTCTGCACTCTGTTGACTCAATTAAGCATTTGGGTCTTCTTGTCAAACAAAGAGAGGACATATTAGCTACTTTGCATAATGCTGTTGTATTATTTATTGTTGCAAGAACTGTGGATTGTGGAGTCCCTGCTTGATTGTTTCCATCCCTGTACAACTCCACCTCTGGTTCTGGTTGCCTTTACATTTTGTTGTTGTGGAGTAATGTTTGTTGTTTGCAGCACACAAAAGTGAGGGGATGAGGTTCAAGTTGTCCTCTTGTAAATATGGTTTAAAGTTACAATTTTTCTTCTAAGTAATAAAATAATAATTTAATAATTTGTAGAGGTTTTGTGTTATTTCATTAGTCTATTGTTTTGTAAATAATCTATAAATCCATCAGCTTTTTGGAGCTTTTTTAGGGTTTGCTGGTTCAGTCATTGGTTATTCAAAAAGAGACAAAGGATATCCAGGGCAGACTTCTTTTTCAGGTGCACTCTTCAATTAAATCATAGGCCAACCTGAGAGTCAGTTTTACATCTTTAAAAACTAGTTATAGTGAGACACAACAGCAAAACATGTTAAAAGTAAGTATGTTAAAAGGCTTGATGATGAAAGCTTTTAATTTAGATAATGACTGCTAAGTGGACCTTGAATGCATATTTACTTCTGCTCCCAGGGTAAACAAAAAACCATCATACTCATATTAACATGAATTACATGTTGCAACCAAATAACTGTAATGACAAGGTAGCAATGACAAGTACTACTGTTTGGTAACTGGAGCAGCAATGATGTGAGTCATTATATAACTTCTATGGTGCTGAGTTCTTTGGAATTCTTTATCTGTGCTATGGGTTCCTCTGGTGGTGACAGAAAACTATAGCACTTCATTATTGTTCAGGAAGCTGAAGGTAGCCTGCTTACATGCATTTATGATGGTGTTTTTAAAAGTTACTCTGGTCTGATGAAAAGCAAGTACAATCAAAACATCCCTACCCTTGATAATTTGATTGTCTGGATTTTGGATATTGGATCCCTGCAGTGTGCAAGCAGTCTTTTTCTCTTTGTTTTATATTTGCAATGAAATGCATTTGATACGAAAGAAAGACTGTTTTAAACTTTACTGAATACCTGCCTGTGGGAATGCAGACTTCATCCCGGCTAGTAGCAGCTCTGTCTTTAATTTATGGAAATCCTGTGGTGTTAAAGTTATTTGGGACTTATTTAAAGATACTTCTCTCATGTCCTTTCAGCAGCTTCAACGACAGCATGGCCTACATAAAGAACATTCTTTTGCATACCTGTAGATTCCTTACTTTATTAATGGACTGGATCTTCCCTTAGTTAATATCTATAAATTAGGTACTCCGGAATCTTTTCTAATCAACTGCAAGAAATCTTCTCATTTCATTTCCTCCTTTTACTGTCTTTAACATTCTATTTGTCCAACAAGCTTGTACACTTTTCAACGTAAATGGGAGAGGGAATTCGACAATGAATACATTGAAGATGACTGGCAAGAAGCTGTTGATTGTATTAAAACTGTGTTTTCTTGCAATAGATTGCGGGAAATGCAATTTAAAATCCTCCATAGACTGCACCCTCTACACACAAAATGGATCCAAATCTGTCGCCTCTTTGTCTGAAGTGTCTCAGTAAAAGGGGGGACTATATTCATCTTTTCTGGCTGTGCAGAGACATTTCTTGATTTTGGTCATGCATAGCTAAAGAGCTTAGTGACATTATAAAATGCAAACTCAAAAAAGATCCTAGGCTCTTCCTACTAAGGATGTGTCACCTCCCTCTCTTAAATTTAAACTGTTGGATAAATTACTGCTCATGGCAAGAAAGTGTGTTCTGTTGAAATGGATCCAAGATAAACCTCCCACTGTTACTTTGTGGTACAAGGAGATATTTAATGTACTTCCTCATGAAAGGATCAGCGCTGTTCTGAAAGGTGATGAACAGTCATTCCTGAAAGTCTTGAAACCACTCATGGACTATCTCCCTGTTGAGACTTTTAATTTGTTGGCTTTGTAAGGTCTTTCTTACTTGACCTGGACATCTTCTGGTCCAAACACTGGTAATGGACACTCTCATTTCCAATAAGTCTAAACCAGGGCCTGTTGCATGGCAGATAGAGGAACTCTGCAGTTTGTATGATTAAACCTCAGGGTGTTGTAATTTATTGATTTAATTAATTTTTACAGTTGTGTGTTTTTGTTGTTGTCTTACTGTCTGGGTGCCTGTCACCTTGTAGTTGTCATGTTTTTATTATCTAAAAATTTGAATAAAACTGTTGTACAAAAAAAAACAAACTGAATAATTAGTCATGGAGAGCAAATACAATGTTTCTATTTTGATTTTTTACATCTCTTTAAGGAATAAGATCAACAGAGGACAAATAAGATTAGTGAATCAGTGAAATCATGGCTTAAAATATATATACATACTGGACTTTCAAAACAGAAGTTTATTAAATCCACCTACATTTGTGGGAATAGTGAAAGGGCACTGAGACACTTGTCATAAGTAAGCAGGTGACTTCCATTTAATTGCAGAATGTTGATCCCCTGATAAGTTACTACAGACTGGTTTGTTTATTTTCAATGTCATCCACCTCCAGGACCTTGTGTTCATATCCACTTCCGTCTCCATTCTTCCTGTGAAACACGAAAACAGCAAGCAGACAGGTCAGGGGCTGTGTCTGGGTGTTTTTGGATGTTTGTGTAATTAGATGTGTGAGCCACTTAGTGTGTGTGTAGCTGACCTGTTCTTCCTGAGAAGTCTGTGAACAATCAAGATGGTGAAGACGATGAAGAGGAAGCCCACTACAGCTGTGAGACCCACCAGCCAGGGCTGAAGAGTCCCTGACTTAGATCCTGCTTCTACTCGAATACCATTCTTCACACCTGGATATGGATATTCACATACACCATTTAATGTCATAAGTGCAGACCATGTATGTCCAATTTAGATTGATTGGTAAATCTTTGACTGTCATAAAGTCTAAATCGTCACGTTGTGGCAGATGGTGAGCTCTTTTGGATCTGGATCTAAATCTGAACTTAATCTTGGGACAATTTAAACGTGAGCTGAGACATTTTCATGCAAAAAATATTATGTGACAATGATCAACTGTGAAACATTGTGCAGCTCTAGCTTTTATCAGTTTATGAAGTTACATGTGATGAGAAGAAAAAACAGTGACATCTGTCATTATAATGTACCACAGTAAAACCAAATCACTGATCATCTGTATATTGCCTTTTTTCACAGGTTTCTTCTGCAGTTGTCATGCCAGACTCAGATGCTTGAAGGCCCAGCCTGCAAACTTCAGTGTTGAGGAAACCAACCCATTCAAACACCTGAACCACTTGTTTTTACGGCTTGCCCAAGGATCTGACAAAGATGTTAAAGACTATCTGGCAGTGTGTCTCTCTTCTCTAAAGGTTGACTTTTTTTGCTTAAATCAAAATGACTGTATGGCCATTTGAAAAGAGTTTTGGCTTGTAAGACTGGAGTTTATCTGATTAATTTGTTTTCTAGTTAAGTACTGCTAGGGCAGACATCAGTCCAAACTATGCAGAGAGCTTTAATTCACATAGTTCTGTTTGCCTTACACACAGCTTGTAAAGTGTGTAAACATTTTAGCAAATTGAGCCGAGAATTAAATGTGATGGTAATTCATATTTTTGGAAAAATGCAGGCCTAAGTTTAAAGTACAATAACATTTGGATATCTTTGTTTCAGGCAGAAAAACAGACCCTAGAGATGAAGCTCAAAAAGACTGAAGATGACCTATCCAGACAGCTGAGTTATGCTCAACAGGTGTGTATTGTCGGAGGATTTGGGTCCATGTAAGGGACTTAATTTGACATGGAAACTGTACATCTAGAAAACATCTAAAGCCAATGTTATTGGAGATTGGTAGATCGATACACAGACTTAAAAATATGTATAATCTATCTATTCATGAGGTCTACAGGCTTATTCTGTTGCATCTTTGTGCCATTTGAGTACAAGTCAATAAAGGGTCCAACTTCAACTCAGTCAAGGCAGATGGCTGTCTAACCTGAGTCTGATTCTGCTCGAGGTTTCTGCCTGTTAAAAGGAAGTCTTTCCTTGTGTCTGTAACTAGCTAAATACTCCAAGGTGCAATGCTCATGGTGGATTAAGATGAGATAAGACTGAGTCCTGTCTGTAATAGGGGACTGGATCATATCCTGTCTTGATGTTGGGTCTTTGTTAATAATTTAACATAGAGTATGGTTTAGACCTACTATGTTTATAAAAGCATCTTGAGATAACGTTAGTTGTGACAAGTAAAGATTGATTGATGGATTGATCGATTGATTGGCAAAGTCTAAATTGTCATGTTGTGGCAGATGGTGAGCTCTTTTGAATCTGAATCAAAATTTGAACTTAATCTTGGGCAATTTTAAACGTGAGCTGAGGCATTTTCATGCAAAAAAATATTATTGTACTGTCATTGGTTTAAAAGACACCAGAGAAAAGTTAGAATTTCATACATTACATTTGGAAAGTTGTAATTTCTTCAGAAAAGGTTTTCTTATGGCACAAAATACATAATTTTGA
This sequence comes from Notolabrus celidotus, assembly GCF_009762535.1. NCBI lineage: Eukaryota > Metazoa > Chordata > Actinopteri > Labriformes > Labridae > Notolabrus > Notolabrus celidotus. The sequence continues at coordinate 11,056,734 of NC_048273.1, read as the reverse complement.
GAACAATTTAACAAAATTGTGAGGCTTTTAATATGTCCATGGAGGGTAAAACAAAAAATAAAGTGGGTTTACAAAAACAAAACAAAAAAACCCACCAGCATTGACTTATAATTAAAAGTTTTACCTTTGTCAGCTGAGCTGCTGGCAGATAGGAGCACACACAACAATGGAAAAAACAGATTCATCCTGAAAAAAACAGACCAAGTCAACAGAGTAAAGCAAGACTGGACCTTCAGCTCGCACACACCTAAGTGTACCTGTTGCTGTTGTCAAGGTTCACAGTCCAGAAGGAGGTCTCTGCTGCAATCTGGGCGTGTGTGTTATCTACTCATGTGCTATTGCTGATAAGAAGTTAGAAATGATGACCTTTAAACAATATGTCAAATAAATATGAAGACAAAAATGCTCTCAGGTGATTACCAAAGTTTTGTGTGATTTGGATGTGAATGATAACCATAAATAACCGAGAACCAAACACAAAAATGAGGTATGCTCTGGAAAAAAAAGAACATCTGCTGTCTGACAACACACACACTGAAGTGCTGACAAGTAATGCATGTTCAGCAATCTTTTACTTGTTTGTTATTCAGTGACTGTCATTTTGAAAAGGTCAGGACAGAGTAATATTTATAATATTAGTGATGCACCTAACCAACCCTTATTCTTATCACATCAACCCTCATACTTAATCTCAGAATTCCTGCATGTACAGATTCTAATTCTGAGCTTGTCCGCCATGCCTTTGGACTTGCCAAGTACGAGTGACCTTACTCCCACATCTGCCATTCCCAGTGTGTTTCAAGCCTATCTCCTGACCCTTATGGGTTTCATGTTGTTCAGCATGTAGTGCTGGTTATATAAGTTCATCCATTGTAAAAAAAAAAAAAAGAAAAAAAAAAAAGAGAAGAGAGCCAAACTTATATAGTACGTCTTTTAATGGCAAAATAGTGCTTACTCCTTTTAACTTCTTGTTCCTGACTCCCAACTGTTATTTCTGCTGTAACGTTGGAAAATTGAATATGAGATTCTATGTAGACTGACACACCTTGGAACTAGCCACAAGGAGACATTTTTTTTACTGAGTGAGGTTGTGCAGGCAAGTGGGGAGAACAGTTAGTCAATAGTCTAAGCTTCAAGCCTCAGTTTCCCAGGGTTCTCTGCTGTTTCACCTCCCTTGTGTCCTTGTTTATCAGGCATTGCCTCCTTCCTCCTGATTTCCACTAATCTGTCTCCACATTTCCTAAACCCTGTATTCTCTGTCTGCCCAGCATCATCTTCCATCGTGAAATAACCAATTCTTCAGCCCTCCTGCAGCTCCTCATCTTTGTTAGATCATCAGAGCACTTCTAAGCCTTCCTTTGAAGATTTCTACTTCTACTATTTCTACTTATTTTCATAACAAAGAAAACTGTCAAAGGTCTTTAAGTTATATTTCTTAATGATGTTAAAGTGGTGGTAGTTCCTTGTTTTTTTATCCAGAGTTTTCAGTGATTGTCTGTAGAGGGTGTATAATGGTTTTAGAGTGGTTGCTCCAGCCTGAGACCAGCTCGTGACACAATAAGATAGATGAGAAAAAAAATAATTGAGTGCATGTACAGTTTAGCAGCAGCCAAAGGTAACTGATGCCTGACATATAGGCTCAACAAACAGTCCACAAAGACATCAACACTCAGACAAGGTTGTATAATTCAGCGAGGCCTTTTGTTCAGGCTCGCTATAACAGCAGGGATCAGGCTTTTGCCGAAGCGTGCCCTTCTGCACCTCAGTGCTCTGTACCTGCGTCCTGAGGGGAGTGGGATAAGGTAGGTGTTTAGTGGATGTAAGATGTCCCGTTCTATTGAGGTTGCGATGCGTATGATGGCCCTGTGGTTTAAGTCTGTGAGGTTTGGTGTGGGGAGACCGATTATTTTAGAAGCTGTGATGGTGATGTGTGTGAGTTTGGCCTTGTTTTTAACAGATAACATGTTGAAGAAGCAGGTAGAGCAGTACAGGAGGATGGATTGAGTCATGCTCTGGTATAGCAGCAGAAGGAAACGGGGGGCAACATGGAGTCCTTTGAGTTTACGGATGGCTGACAGTCTTTGATGGCTCCTTGTTTGAATGTCACTGGTGTGCTGGTTGAAAGTGAATTGATTGTCCAATGTTACTCCAAGGTATTGGTTGATGGTGATAGGGTGCTGAGGTGAGGTGGGGCTGATTATTAATTATTTTGTTTTAATGACATTGAGATGAAGATGATTATCCTTGCACCACTGAGTGAAGTGTGTGATGGTGTTGTGATAGAGAAATGATGGCTCTGAAGTTCATAAGGCTGGCTCTTAAAATTCTGCAGATATTTAAATTGTCGAATTAAAAATAAACCATGACAAATCCTGTTGGTTGTAGATAAAAACAAAGTGTTTGTATTGTTCCAAGTCAACTGATTGAATATCAGTTTTATTCTGAAGGACTGTAACCGGAAATGGTCCTTTATTTTTACTGGCGGGCGGAAGTATATGAACAGGGCGCGTAGGGTGTTCCTCATTGGAGCGGTTTAAAGTGGACCAGACCAGGACCCATCTCCCTAGAAAAACAGAACATGTCTCGATTTAAAAGACCGAATAAGACGAACTCTCTGGCGGGGTTCAGGTCGGAACAGACCGAACCGACTGTTCCTAACGGTCTGCTGAAGGCAGCGAGAAAGAGCGGCCAGCTGAACCTGTCCGGCCGGGGACTGACAGAAGGTAACTTTCCTCTGATAGCTAGCTCACATGTTATGGTGGGACGGTGAGAGAAAAACAAGTATGCTCCGACGGGACACACACTAGCTGACGAACACTGCCCCAGTACACCATTCTTTAGGCCCCCATGTAATGCATGTGTAACGTACTGTTCCCTGAAGCTACTGTTTCTCTCTGTAGCTGTACAGGTGAACCAGTGTGTGTACTCCTTAGTCATAAGACGTGGCTTTGTACTACAGAATATCTTATCTCAAAATGTCATGGTCTTAAATCCTTTAAACCCTGTATGGAATTGAAAACGTGCAAGAAAAGCTATTGAATATTAAAGTTGTAAGGTTTGTCCTGAAAAATTAATGCATATCTTAAATTTGAAGCATGCAACAAGTATCCAGAAAATTGGCACATTAGCATGTTTCCCATTGTGTCTCATCACCTCTTTTTTCAACAACACTGTAAACATTTCAGAACTGAGAAAAGGCATTGTCTGGGTGGCAGCATATGTTGCTCTGAAACCTTATTTATTTATTTATTTCACCTTTATTTAAAGGCCCTGTGAGGAAGTTTTCAACTGGCTGAGAAACAGACTGAAAATTATACTGATGCCTCTTTATAACCTTCAATAGCAAACAAGTCCATCAGCAGCAACACTGACACCTTCTCTGTTGTAATTTTTAATGCCTGAAACTGCCCTGGGGGGGTAGGTGTCACACCAGATGATGGCCATCTTGCTTCAGAAACAGCCTTTATTTGACTGTTTTCATGGAAAATAATCACATTGCCTGATAAAGTTGACTGTTGAACACAACAGGAGGAGGCTTTTGTTGAAAACATGACTTTTTCATGCATAGGACAAGAGATAAGAGGTATCACTTTGTCCACAAGGGGGACGCAAAAATCGATACAAAACAAAAGTTCCTCACAGCACCTTTAACCAGGTGAGTTAATTGAGAATCAATTCTCATTTGCAATAACAACCTGGGCAAGAAGGCAACACAGGTGGCATGACAATAAATAAAAGACAAAACAAAAAACAGAGAGGACATTACATACACTGCATGCACAATTATTAGGTAAGTTGCATTTTTGTGAATATGTTGAATTGGAGAAACACCCTAGGAGGAGTTTACAAAATTATGCACCCTTATTTGGACGCTATTTTAAATTTTCAAAGCTAGGTGGCGCTCTTCCTGTTGAGTTTCGGATATGGGTGCAAGAGGCTTTTTTGTGTGTCCTGATTCCATGAATATGCGTGATAATTTTCATGCATGTAGCTCAAAAGAACCTCTATGGGGAGGGTTTTTTGAAAACTGTAGTGAACACATTTTTGAGATTTTTTTTTGCGAGACCAATAAAAGGTTGCAATTTCACCAGACCTGATGAGTGTGCAAAAATATCCGTGCTTTCATGCATGTTCAGGGCTCCAAAAATGCGATCTCCTAGGCGGAAGAATAAAAGGAAGAATCCTTAGGGTTTTAATAGGGCCTTCGCCGCCACTGCGTGTCAGTGCTCGGGCCCTAAATATGACAGCAGTGAACAACTTAAAAGCAATTTAAAAGCAAGTGCAGTGATGTTGAGTTATGGGGTGTATTAAGTTTTTGAAAGTGGCGAGTGGAATGAGAGAGGTCAGCTTTAGGGATTGTTGCAGGTGATTCCAGTCATTTGCAGCAGAAAACTTGAAGGAGGTGCAACAAAAGGAGGTCCGGGCTTTGGGTGTGATGAGTTTAATAAGGCTACTTGAGCGCAGGCTACTTGAGCGCAGGCTACTGTTTGTGCTGTGAAGATTGATTAGTGACTGTAGATATAACAGGGTTTTTACCAGTGAGGGATTTGTAAATGAATAGAAACCACTGTGTTTGTCTGCAAGAGTGGAGTGAGGGCCAGTTCAGCTGAGAGTACAGGTGAGTGGTGAGTGGTGAATGGGGCTCCAGTGACAAAACGGGTAGCAGCATGGTAAATGACATCCAGTTTGTGAAGGAGAGTGTTGGAAGCAGACCTGTAGGCTATGTCACCGTAATCAAGAATTGGGAGGACTGTCATCTTAACCAGAAGCTGTGTAGCAGAGTGTGTAAAGGAGGATTTGTTGCGATAAAGAAAACCAATACGGGATTTGACCTTAGTGAGTAGTGTGTTTGTGCGCTTCAGAAGAAAGTTTGCTGTCAAGCCAGATCCCTAGGTATTTCTAACTGTCAACAAACTCAATCTCCGACCCATCCAGGGAGGCGATTTTGAGGGGGCTGTTGGGCAATGGTATGTTTTTGTTAAAAAACATACATTTAGTTTTATTGGAGTGAAACCTGAATATGTTGTTCAGCCAAAGACAAAACTAGTGACCCTTCACAAATGCTTCTCTCAGGAGTGCCTTTAGTGTTTCATTAGAATTATCTGATGTATATTTTGGCATCATAATAAAAGAGTAAGCTACATCCTCAAGGACTCTTTACGGTTGTTGTCACTACGACAACTGTCAACAAAATCATCAGATTACAGGGTCCCTCTTTAAGCTGATACACCGGCATCCTACTATGCAAAGTGCGACCATTACGCATGGCATTGGTTTGCCTATGCAGTAGGAAAATGTGGTCTGTGCTTTGGCCCACTTTTACATAATTATAGGTAACAGTTTGTATGACAATCGTTTCCCTTAAAAACCTATTATCTCTCAATGTGATATTTTAAAATATTTGTGTAAACCACTGGAAATTTGGTCATGCACCTTATCCCAAGTTTTAACCCTATGGCCTTTAACAATAATAAAAAAATAGCTAAACTCATATTAATTGGAACAGGGTCAAAATCCTATGAGCACACACAGAACACTGGTCAATGTTATCTGCTAATGAAGCCGATTACATCGGCATAAAGATGATGTTCAGCAGTAAACCTGTTTTCATTTATCCATGTAAACGTTTATGTTTATGTTTGTGAACAAACAGCACTAACACATGTTTCAGTTCCTCAGAACGTGTATCGAATTAACGTTGACCCACCTGAGGAGGCGAAGCAGAATGTGTCCTTTGGAGAGTCAGATCGCTGGTGGGAGCAGAGTGATCTCACAAAACTGCTTCTTTCATCCAATCAGCTTACAGAACTGTCTGATGACATCAGACTACTGCCTGGACTTACTACGCTTGATGTAAGTAACACCATATCAGTCATTTACAGGTGTAACAGAGTTAATGATACACTCATTTCACATACATTGTTTGTGTGACATTCCATACAGGTGTAAAGGTATACGCAGATGTACCAAACCGATTGGGTGAAGTACTTTTGTTTCGGTGCATACAGATACAGTTTGGCACAGAATTAGAGGTGTTTGAAATCCAAGGTCCCTATACAGACTGGAAAACAAGAGAGCAGTGCACACACACAGCATAAGTGGCTCGTCATGTAGGTTACTGAAACATTGGATTTGGTACTGTGACTTTTTCAGCAAATCACCTCAGAACATACTGAGTTTGAATTCTTCCTAAGAAAGGAAAATACATTTTATGTTACATTCATTTCCTTTTATGAACCGAAAATGTACTGAACTATGATTCCTAAACCAAAAACTGTATATACACATATATATATATATATATATATATATATATATATATATATATACATGTATAAATTCCTGTATATTTTTTTAATTTACATATATGTTTTTTATTTTTTATTCATGTATGTATATTTATCTATATATGTATATTTATTTATATATATGTATGTACATTTATTTATATATGTATATGTATTTATATATATGTATTTTTATATATATATATATATATATATACTTATAATTATATATACATTTAAATTTAGCTGGGTTTTTTTCCACAAGTAAGAGTTAAGGATAACATACACTTTAAGTAAAACGTATTGCTTCCAGAAGGGAATCCTCTTTTCTTCTAATATCACTTCCTGTATTTTTTGCTACTTGAAGCTTGTCTTACCTTATGAGGGCAACCTTCAGTTGTCTCTAATCTTTTTTCTTCAGATTGCAGCAGTAAGTATGGCTCACTGAGTTTTTGCTTGTAGGGCTTTTGTAGAACTTGCAGGTGTGTGGAGTGTGAGGATTTCACAAGCAGAGGTGAAGAGACTGTCACACTCAGCTGAATTGAAACATGCATTATTACATCTTTTGTGTGCGAATGGTTTGTCAGATACAACAGAAAATAAAAAACCTCCCTGGTTCCTTGGCTATTTGAAATAATCATTGACTTGGTATATATTGACCACAAATCTGTAATAATCTAATCCTGTCTATTTAATTTACTATTTTTTTTCTGTGGCAGCTCCATGACAACAAGTTGAGTAGTTTACCCAGCGCTATAGGAGAACTTCAGGAGCTCCAGCAACTGCGAGTAAAGTAAATACACACACACACACACACACACACACACACACACACACACACACACACACACACACACACACACACACACACACACACACACACACACACACACACACACACACACACACACACACACACACACACACACACACAAACACACACACACACAAACACACACACACAAACACTTGAGCTTCAGCTGTCTCTCCATTACACACATTTGGGCAGATGTGCTGTGAAGAGTGGGAGTGACTGTCTGTCAATGGATTACTGTACACAACTTCAGCAGACATTATGTTGACTAAAAGTCTTAGTCAAGAGGGGTCTCTGTACCACGCAATGCCCCCACAAGAGTGGAGCTTTATTACAGTGGAAATAATCCATTCAAGGATTGTCTGAAGTAATATTGAATTGGGAAAAAATATATTGCAATGCACGGATGAATAGTTTTTTGACTCAGCCCTACTATTCTGGATGTGATTTTCACCAGGATAAGACATTCATTTCGTTAGTAAAATTTATACCACATTTTGTTTTATCATGAAATAAATAGAGCATATCTTCTAACATTACTCCTGATACTAATGATTATAAAAAATTATGATACTGGTCATGTCAGTCAGACATTAGAAACATTACAAAGGTGAAACAGTGAAAAGACAAGCCTCAGGTTGGCTGAGAAATGAGGCTATAGCGTTATAGTTCACACAATCTTTGACACTGGTTTGCAGAGAAGAAATGCAAATGGTGGAAACATTTGGACGAAGTAGTCTCAAAGTTCCTCAGAGAGAAGAAGAAAGAGAATCTTGCTGTTTATTACCATGAATCTTTTACGTGGGAATTGTAAACCAAAGTCCTTCCTGTCTGTTTGCTGTTAAGCCCTTTTTCCCAAACTAACCCAGTGTCAGTGTCAAGCCATGAACTGTTTTAGATTACATATGCCCGTGTGTAAGATGGGAAAATGTTATCATTTAGAAAAGTAGATGGTGACTGAGAAATGTATTGTAGAATGCAGAATGACAATAGGGACGTAAGAGGTAGCGTTAACATTTCTTTGCAGCAGCCACACTGACGAGGCTGCCTGCAGTGTCTGCAGACATTAATTGTTAAGTTTTTAAATTGCCTTTGAGAGTGCAGGGATCAGAGGATACCAATTATTTCAGAATGCGGTGAGTGTGACTCTGTCCATGGTGCTGAAACAGAGCAGACTGGCAGCTGTCACTCGGGGAGAAAAAAGAGAGAGAGATGCAAACTGTTAACAGCTGATTGAAGTCACTACTCCTCAGTTGATTTTGATTGTTTATAGTTATTTGCTGTAAGTGAGGATGATTTTCGGTATTGATTACTGTTTATTCATAACCCATACTGTTTACATCTTTAAGATATACAGTTAGGCCTAGATATATTTGACCAGTGACACTGTTTTCAGTGACCCGGCTTTGTAGACCACCACATTGGATTTATAATGAAACAATCAATATGTGCTTTAAGTGCATACTTTCAGCATTATCTGATGGCATTTACACTGCGTGCACAATTATTAGGCACGTGAGTATTTTTGTGAATATGTTAAAAACTATGTTAACAGTCGTTTTCAAATTTGTCAAGAAGTCAGATAGTGAATATATTTCTTGAACTGTGTGGTTAAAATGATGCTTTTCAAATTACGTCGGCTGTATTCTTAAACAAATGCAGAATCTGCAGAAATGAGCGTGCCAAATTATTATGCAAGTTGGTGATAAGAGCATATAACTTGTGAACTGGCCTGCCTGCTCAACCGATCTCAAACCCGACTGAGAACTTGTGGTCAATAATAAAGGAGATAATTTACAGTAATGGCAAGAAATACAGCTCAAAAGAGCCTCTTTGGAGAGCCATACAAGGTACAGCTCACAGTGTCAGCAGAGAAGTCATCAGAAACTAAATTAGTTTACCAGTGACCTCTGACCCTCACTGAAAGAAAAGGAGGTTATATTGGACATTTGAGAAACACTTTAGATTTGAAATGTTTTAAAGACATTAACAGTTTTATTTTGTATACAAATGTAAAGAAAACTGTTGTTTTTGTTGAAGTTTGAATACAGTTGTAGTAAATATTATTATTTTCAATCAATAGAACGTTTAAAATGGTGCCTAGTTCTTAATTTTCACAAGTTATATGCTCTTATCTCCAACTTGCATAATAATTTGGCACACTCATTTCTGCAGATTCTGCATTTATTTAAAAATACAGCCGAAAAGCATCATTTTAACCACACAGTTGAAGAAATATATTCACTATCTGACTTCTTGACAAATTTGAAAAAGACAGTTAACATAGTTTTTAACATATTCACAAAAATACTCACGTGCCTAATAATTGTGCATGCAGTGTACATCCAAATCAGGTGAACGGTGTAGGAACAACAATTCATTTCATATATGATCTCCACTTTTGTAAGGAATATAAAAAGGCAAGGACCAAACAATTCTAATAACTGTAAAATTCATGATTTATCCAAAAAATTTTACCAAAAGTGATTTTTGTTTATTTTGAGTGCTTTACTAGTCTTGTGTAGATCTTCTCATTCTGAGTTGTGTTGTCAAGATTAGATGCAGTTCTAAATAAAGTAATATATGACATGGAATTGTTCTCTTCTGATGCCAGCCATAACCAGCTGACAACACTACCAGCAGAGGTGTGTACTATGAAGAACCTGCGCTGCCTCACTCTCCAGCAGAACCTGCTAGACAGCTTACCAGAGGAACTTGGAATACTGGAGAACCTAACTGAGCTGGTAACTTCACACATTCATTGAAGGTTAAATGCTATAAGGCCCTTTCTACTGTGTGGTACGATTGGCTTACACAGTGTTCCTGTCCTACATGTGGTTTAAGGACCTGTCCAACAACAATCTGAAGGGCCTTCCTTCCAGCCTGGGTCAGCTCACCTCCCTGCAGAAGCTAAGCCTTTGTCACAACAAGCTCAGCTGTCTGCCTGACAGCCTGGCCCAGCTCAGAAGTAAGACTTTATATTTCCAGGATCCTTCTACGGCTGTGTTTTTGATGTTCATGAAGCTGCTGTCATTTTATAGAAATCTAGTTTCAAACAACAAAGCCATCCAACAGTAAAAAGAGCATAATCTCCTTCTTTCAGGGAGAGCTTTTACAGGTGCAGTGTGTAGTCATTGGCAGCATTTAGTACAGCAGACTTACTAGAAATGAAATACAATATTTGTAAGTATTTTTAGTGTGTAGTCCTGACACCAAAACACAACCAACACTGTTCTGTTGTGGTTTTACATTCTAATTCGTTTCACCAATACTGTGGCCTGACTGTGTGTGTGGCATACACACAAAATACTTATGTGTGTAAAATTTCAGTTCAATAAAACTGAGTTGTTGTTTTTTAAATAATTTCAGGTTCAGGTTACTTTATTTGTACCTGTAGGTAAACTTGTTTTGCAGTCAGTGAGATATTAGATAACGACATACAGAGTAACAAAACATATCAGAATCAGAAATACTTTATTTATCCTGGGGGGAAATTCAGTTGTTACAGAATGCTCTTATACACAGTATGAAAAAGTCAAATATTAATAGAAAGAAGGAATAAAATAATATCAATTGGATTAATAATAAGTATATACAGAAATGCAGAATAGTTACAGTTCACTATGTACAAAAGCACTGGGAATGAAGGTATTATATACAGGATGTTGAAGTGGCAGGGATATTGCACAGTGTATTGCACAGAGTACAGGATATAGGTCAGTCATCAGAGGGAGGCGTTGTACAGTCTGATGGCCACAGGCAAGAATGACTTCCTGTGGCGTTCTGTGGTGCATTTAGGGGGGGATCAGTCTTATGCTGAATGTGCTCCTGTGATTCACCAGGAACAAACTACTTTTATATGCTAAACATACAAAAATATCCTGAAACTAATATAACAATAGAATTGATCAAATCAATAAACATGATTAAAAGATAAAAGTGCCCAAGGTTTCATTTACTGTAGAAGGCATACCAGAAAACAGTGAATCAGTGATTGCTGTAGGAAGAAATTTGTTTCTGTACTGCTTTGTTCTGCACCAAGGGACTAAAAACCATCGCCTGAGTGAAGAAGCTAAAAATCACTGTTCAGTAGTAGATTATAGGTTTTGCTTTGACACATGGCTATCACATTTTTTAATTTATTTTTTATTGTTTATTAGAATTTTTTTGACAGAATTTGACAATAGTGTTGAACATTTGTAATTGACAATGTCATATAACAATAAGACAATACAATTCTTAAATAATAACAGGAAAATAAAATAAATTAATAAATCCCAAAAAATAATAATTTATAATGAATACAAAAACAAACAAACAGAAACTTAATGATAATTCACATTTTGTGTTTAATAATAATAATATTAGCTTGAATTAATTCATTTCAAGGAGGCTTACCAACTGGGGTGAAAATGGATTTTAATAATGGTGGCTATTGGATAGTAGAGTCTAAGGACCATGGGCCTTGTGGGTCTGAGCCATTTTTTTTTTCATAATTCCCAGAGAAGGGCTCACATACTGAAGGCTCTGTCTCCAAAGGTTTGGGGATTGATGCAGGAGATGGAGAGCGAACACATATTTGAAGATTCTAGCTTCTAGGGCTGAGTGTAGGGGTAGTTGAGGTCAGTCAAATACTAAGGGGCAAGACCATGGGGTGATTTGTAGGGGAGGAGCAGGATTTTGTATTCAATGCAGAATTAACTGATTTTATATAGCACTTTCTATACGCAGTCTTCTGACCACTCAAAGCACTTTTAACATTACAAGTCACATTCACCCATTCACACCACATGCATACACTGATTACAGAGGCTGCTTTGTAAAGCATTAACTAATCCCATTCATTACTGATGGCACAGCTACAGAGCACAGTAAGTGTCTTGCCCAAGGACACTTCGGCACATGGACAGTAGGATTAAACCCTCAATCTACCAATTTAGAGATGACTGACTCTACCGCTGAGCCACAGCCGCACCACAAAAAGAGAGTGGGGGGTGATGTGCTGCCAGGGCTTGGTGCAGCTGAATTTTACACATGTTAGAGCTTGTCCAGGAATTAGCTTGGTACCCCAGACAGGAAAGCATTGCAATAGAAGTGATGGCCAAAGTCTTGGTATGTTTTGTGGGTGGTGAGTGTGTAAGAGAAGGTCTCCAACCTCCCAAAGTAGCATTTGCTGTTGAGTTGCAGCAGGTTTGATTTCATGGAGGCAGTGGACTGGTGACTGTGGAGGTAAATGGGTGGGGAATTAAGCCTCGCTTATACTTCTGCATTTAAGTGATGCCATAGCCTACACGGGTAGCTCTGCGTAGCCCCCGTACCCACGCAGAGGCCTACGAACAAGCCTACGACTCGCACCTCCTCCAAAATGTAACTATGTATGGAATCAACACGGACCCCAACCCCTGTGATTGGTCCACTCGACTGCATTTTATTTACAGCACTTCCGGAATCACATAAGCTACGGTGTCGATTCGGCATCTCCTCTCTTATTTTTCCCTGTAATCATTGCTGTACGATAAACAGAGACATGTATCAGCTCAAAATTTAACACAATATTTTCGGAATTGCTGTGAAAAAGCAAGCTTGGACACATTAACCCACAAGTATGTAGTGCTCACATCTGTGTCGGCCACTGCTGCATAGCGTCAATGCAGAAGTCTAAACCAGCCTTTAGCTTCTGAGATACAGCTCTGTATCATCAGCTTAGCAGTGGAAGTTGGGTCCATGGTTTTGGATGGTTGGACCAAGAGGGAGTATGCAAATGGTTAAGCGTAGGGGTCCATGCACAGAGCCTTGCGGCACACCTTGGTAGACCAGGGCCGGAGAGGATATGGAGTTTTCAATGGAGACAAACTGGTGGTCTCTGTTTCATGGTTGAACATGGAATGATGGAGTCAGGCTGCAACTGCTTTTTCGCTGTTGAGCCATCCTGAATCACTGCAGGGAGAAATCCCTCACTGTGACAGCCCGAGGTAACTTGATTGATTGTGTTGAAGTCTTGCTGATTCTGCCATGTTTCAGTCAGGCAAAGGTCAAAGTTCTTGTCCATGATGATGTCCTAGATGATAGGTACTCTATTGTTAAGGGGGTGGATGTTCAGCAACATGAAGGTTGTGGTGTTATTAGTAGATGCTGAGGCTGTGGATGTGGAAAAAGCAGAGTAACAACACAGACTAGGACTCCATTTGGCCAGCAAGGCCAAATGGAGCACAACAAATTTCCTTAACAGGAAGTGAGTAAAAAGCCTGTAGCATGTGGCCTGGCCTCTTAGAAACATCTCATTCTTTTCTCCCTAAGAACTCTGTCTTGCATTGCTAAGTAATCTCAAGTGGGAAAGTGAAGCATTGGTTTAAAAGCATCTGTTGTCCTGATTTGATTCAACAGGTGTTAAGCTGTTGGACTGCAGCAATAACCAGCTGACAGACGTCCCTTCCGGCCTATCAGAGATGCCTGCTTTGGAGCAACTTAACCTCAGACACAACAAGCTCCGCCTCCTCCCAAAGCTCTCTGCACCCATGCTCAAGGTAACTGTAGCAGCTTCCCCAGTTGTAAAACGTATTTGTGGTGGGAAAAATTTGTTTCAGAGTAGATTTACAGAGCTCAGATACATTATGTTTCCAGACTCATTTATTTGTTTAATTATATAGATGCAGCCACCTTAAATGTTTATGGTCTCAAGAGGTAAAATGTTGTGTATGGAATCTCACCCTTGTGCAGGAGTTATATGTTGGGAATAACCAGATTGAGCTGTTGGAGACGGAGCATCTGGCTTGTCTGACAGCCATCTCTCTTCTAGAACTCAGAGACAACAAGATTAAGACCCTCCCTGAGCAGATCACCCTCATGAACACGCTGACACGCCTTGACCTCACCAACAATGATATTTCAACGTAGGTCACTGACATCATGACCGTGTATAGCACCTCATAAACCATACTCAACAAATAAATTAAATGTTACACCAAGTGGACTAAGCTACTGGAATAACATACTGTACACTTCTTTCATGTGTATTGGATCTCTTTCTTCTAGTCTTCCAGCATCTCTCAGCCTACTGCCCAATTTAAACGTGTTACTGTTGGAGGGAAACCCTCTGCGAGGAATCAGAAGAGATATACTCACGGTAAGTGACAGAATTCAGACACAAACATAGATGCACACACAGTAAACTGATTGCAGAAGGGAAGGCCATCACTAGGCTTGGGTACCGAAAACTGGTTCCGTTTTGGAACCGGATCCAAATTTCTTGCATTAGTGGATTCGATAAGGGATGTGTTCTTTTCGGCTCCTAACAGCGACATAAATAATTCCCAGTACGAACTTTGCAGTCCACAGAAAGTTTTTCCAGGACCTGCTGTGTCGGCATAACATAACGTCACATGTGACGCAGCACGTCAACAAAGTTGGGATTAGAGAATCATGGCGTACCTCATCAAACGATCCAAAGTTTGGCTAAGCTTTCTTAAAAATGATTCCAACACATCACAAGGGGGGGGCTGTCCAGTATGACACTTACTTCAACACATTGAGAATTTAAGGGAAGCTCTGTCTTCGATGTGCTGCGGTCTCCTGTTCATAAAAACGCCCCCACTGCAGCTGTAGAAACGTCCCGTCACTCTCAGGTAGAAAGCACAGCTAAGCTTACGTTCACATTTATAAAGAGCTAAACGAATCATATCTACAAATATTTAAGATATTTTTATGTTAGATGCAAGTTTACAGGGCTCCACTCCGTGCCATTTCCCTACTAGGATTCCCTGTTGTTCAGAAACTCTGTTCACTTTAAAGATGAAGGGCGAGATGAATGAGGAGAAAGAGGAGGAAAGTCTCTGTGCAGGGGAACATTTTTGGTGATGGGCTTACACCAGAGACAAATGCATTATGTACGATGATATAAGTTCATATTCTATGTATTTTTGTTAGATTTTTCTTTCATTTATTTAGATGATTATGGTTTGTAAATTCCCTTGATCTTTCCTGAAAAAGAGAAATGTTTAATGAAGGGATAAAATCCATGCCACAGTTGACAGTTCACTTTGAGAGCCTAATTGTCCTAACAATAAAGGCAGGCTAACTTCTATTCATGTAGTATTCTTTTTTTTTTTCACACTCCAAAAATAATGGAATCGGAATCAGGAACCAATAAGAACCAGAATTGATAAGCAGAACCAGAATCGGAACTGGAATCGATAAAATTGAAACGGCACCCAACCCTTATAGTAGATGGGATGGGACTGGTCATCTGATAACAAGGAAAATAGATGCTTGGCAGATGATTGTCACAGAAACAGAGAAGCCTATTTTTGGAACACTTCGCCTTCTTGTTGCTGCTCAGTGTTGTGATAGATTGTAAGTCTATGTCTCAGTTATGCAGCCTAAAAGTAGACACATCAGACAATGTATGCCTATTTTAAGGAGGTGGAAGTGAAAAGTTTTAATCTTCAACATGTTGTGCTTTGGTTTTAGAATGCTAGGAACATTTAGAGAACATTCAAGAACAAAACAGTGTTGGCTCTAAAGTAGATTTTTTCAGGTGGCAACTATCTTCTTTATGCAGCCTAAAAGTAGACACATCAGACAATGTATGCCTATTCTAAGGAGGTGGAAGTGAAAAGTTTTAATCTTCAACATGTTGTGCTTTGGTTTTAGAATGCTAGGGACATTTAGAGAACATTCAAGAACAAAACAGTGTTGGCTCTAAAGTAGATTTTTTCAGGTGGCAACTATCTTCTTTTTCCATGATTGATGGATAGATGCTTTGACATTCTTTATTTATTTTTTTATATCAAACATGGCTTTATAAATAGATATGCTCAGGTGACATCTGAGCATATCTATTTACTAAAGGGTTCCAGTTACCCATTAAATTGCCCACAGACTCACAACATTGAACAGCTATCAGCATCACTTATTCTAAGATATAGAGCTAATAGTTTGAACTTTTTGGTGCTTGTAATTTTCATATTTATACTTAATGCTTTTAATCTTCAACATGTTGTGCTTTGGTTTTAGAATGCTAGGGACATTTAGAGAACATTCAAGAACAAAACAGTGTTGGCTCTAAAGTAGATTTTTTCAGGTGGCAACTATCTTCTTTTTCCATGATTGATGGATAGATGCTTTGACATTCTTTATTTATTTTTTTATATCAAACATGGCTTTATAAATAGATATGCTCAGGTGACATCTGAGCATATCTATTTACTAAAGGGTTCCAGTTACCCATTAAATTGCCCACAGACTCACAACATTGAACAGCTATCAGCATCACTTATTCTAAGATATAGAGCTAATAGTTTGAACTTTTTGGTGCTTGTAATTTTCATATTTATACTTAATGCTTTTAATCTTCAACATGTTGTGCTTTGGTTTTAGAATGCTAGGGACATTTAGAGAACATTCAAGAACAAAACAGTGTTGGCTCTAAAGTAGATTTTTTCAGATGGCAACTATCTTCTTTATGCAGCCTAAAAGTAGACACATCAGACAATGTATGCCTACTCTAAGGAGGTGGAAGTGAAAAGTTTTAATCTTCAACATGTTGTGCTTTGGTTTTAGAATGCTAGGGACATTTAGAGAACATTCAAGAACAAAACAGTGTTGGCTCTAAAGTAGATTTTTTCAGGTCGCAACTATCTTCTTTTTCCGTGATTGATGGACAGATGCTTTGACATTCTTTATTTATTTTTTTATATCAAACATGGCTCTATAAATAGATATGCTCAGGTGACATCTGAGCATATCTATTTACTAAAGGGTTCCAGTTACCCATTAAATTGCCCACAGACTCACAGCATTGAACAGCTATCAGCATCACTGATTCTAATATATATAGCTAATAGTTTGACCTTTTTGGTGCTTGTAATTTTCATATTTATACTTAATGCTCAATGAAGTAGGCATTTTACATGTGAACATACTGTACATTAATAAACATGATCATCAAAATAATAAAGGTTTCCAACTGCAAACTATTTACCTATGATGACTCTACTCATGCTGGCCGACATCATTTTAAAATTCTAAAATGATCCTCTTGTTAAACAAACATGTGTTGTACTAACAAAAAAATATTTTTCTTATTTTGTTCTCACAGAAAGGAACCAATGAGCTCCTGAAATACTTACGAGGAAGAATTAAAGGTACTGTCCCCTTTTTATTTTGACCGCATAGGGGCTGGAATTCCATCCATCAAAAACTGTATGATTCTCTTCACCACTGAGTTCCCCTTGATACTGTGTTAACTACATCAAAGTTACATTTTCACAACTTTTGAGATGGACAAACTTTTATTTTGGAATCACAAGTGTCAGCTTCAATGACAGATTTTGTGTCCTAGTGTTGGCCTATGCAGACAGTGTTAGTATTTTTCCTCAGTTATGTTATTTCCTACTTTTTTTTTTTTTTTTTTTCAATTCTTTATGACTCAGGTTTTATTGAATTTTGAATTTTTAACAGCAAATTGAAAAAAAAAGAGTGAAAAAAAAAGAAAAAGGATAAAATGTGTGACTTTGACTGGCATGAAAAATAATAAAAAACAAACAGACAAATAGACAAAACAACAAACAGAGAAGAAAAATACTGTATCAGACAATAAAGAAAAAATAACAATAATAAAATAATGCATAAATAATGAGAATGACAAAATACCAGTATTAACAAGACATTTTGGGCGAGTTAACAAGATGTCCATCGTACCACTGTCAGACGTCCTCTACCCATACTTCACAAATAGATATTTAATCAATGTTCATCCAACAGTGTCTACACTGCTTCCTTTCAACGCACCATCGCCACACCTCCTGCATTCAGTTCAGAGTCCCAACAACCACACCGCAAAGAAAATGTCTTAATATTTTTACAAATAGGTTGTGATGACAGCTGAAACTATGCTAGTAAGTGGAATTGGAGTCAACAAACCAGATATCAAGATTGACATAATTCAAAATGTAGCCGTTTCATCATAGGGATCATGGCTGGAAGAAAGTAGACTTCAGAAGAATATTGCAGAATACAAAAGTATTGATACTTTGCGGCTTTTCAGTACAACATATTTTAAAAAACGACACAATCTTAATTTGTGTTACATAGTTAAGCATCCAACGTTAAGGAACTGGAGACAAAAAAATATCTACTGTACAACCAGATTTTCTACCCAAAGCTGCCACATGCTAAAAAGAGAGCAGTTGTCAACATTATAGAGAGCACCTGCTTCTCTCACAGTAATCATACCTAAGAAACATTAACAAGCTCACACTCCTCCACACAACCCAGGAGGAGGTTATTAGGTTAATGTTTGTTTGCATGCTGCATGCTGTGCGTTCTGTCTGCTCTTCACTTAGATATATCTGCCGCTTTTAATACAGTCATGACACAGCACATGTGGTCTCATTAAATCCTTTGTCAAGATTTGCAAGGTACCGTTTAATAAAGACAAGGATCAGGGCAGAGAGACACTGTGGTAAACCACCCTACTGCCTGATGATTGACCCCCAGAAATGTCCTAAACACAAATAGATAATTTGATACATATAATGAATCAATCCACCTTTATTTGTATAGCGCCAAATCACAACAAACATTATCTCAAGACGCTTTAACAAACATAGCAGGTCTTATCCATACTCTATGTTAAATTATTAACAAAGACTCAACATCAAGACAGGAAATGATCCAGTCCCCTCTTACTGACAGGGCTTGATCTTATCTCATCCTAATCCACCATGAGCATTGCACCTCGCAGTACTTAGCTAGTTACAGCGGCAAGGAAAAACTTCCTTATAACAGGCAGAAACCTTGAACAGAACCAGACTC
Source organism: Notolabrus celidotus (assembly GCF_009762535.1). Taxonomy (NCBI): domain Eukaryota; kingdom Metazoa; phylum Chordata; class Actinopteri; order Labriformes; family Labridae; genus Notolabrus; species Notolabrus celidotus. The sequence goes on along the minus strand of NC_048273.1, from coordinate 11,037,819 downwards.
ATGTTAGACAGCCATCTGCCTCGACCGAGTTGGGGTTGGAAAGAGGGATAGAGGAGAATAAAAGAGAAAGAGAGAGTGATGATAGTGATGAGACGGATAGTAGTAGTAGTAGTAGTAGTAGCTGTTGTTGCTGGAGTCCGACACGTCCGTAGCAGCCGGAGTCTTGAACATCCACAGCAGTAGGACGTCTTCAGCAGCGACTCAGAGGAACCTACGAGACAATGGAGCTCAGGAACTCCAGAAAGGTCTATGGTTAGTAACTTTAATGGGACAGGTAGAGTTTATGTAAGTGATGGGAGTCCCAGTGTGTCAGTGTGCCTGTTCCCCCTGCAATCTAAGCCTATAGCAGCATAACTAAGAGTTGGTGAAAGCCTGGGCAAGGTCTAACTATAAGCTTTATCAAAAAGGAAAGCTTTAAGACTGATCTTAAAAGTAAAGAGGGTGTCTGCCTCCCGGACCCTGACTGGTAGATGATTCCAAAGGAGAGGGACCTGTTAACTGAAGGTTCTTCCTCCCATACTACTTTTAGAGACTTTAGGCACAAACAGGCCTGCATGCTGGGAGAGTAGCGTTCTAGAGGGGTGATAAGGCACTATGAGCTCTACAAGATACAAAGGTGTCTGACCATTAAGAGCTTTGTAGGTCAGAAGAAGGATTTTGAATTCTAATCTAGATTTTATGGGGAACCAGTTTAGAGAAGCTAATTAGGGCAGCCTGATAAAAGGGAATTAGAGTAATCCAACCTGGAGGTAACACATGCATGGACTAGTTTAATAAAACTGAAGGCAGTCTCTGCAGAAAATGATACCACCTCTTCTTGTAGGTTCTAGGAGATCATAAGTCAAAGCTCAGGGCGGTTATTTGTAAGGATTTATGATTTACTTTTCAGGAAAATATGAATCACCCCTTTTGCTTTTTATTGCTTTTATTGATGTAATGGTTATTGTTCAGTTACTTTTTTGGTAATGGCATTATCAACAGGTTGGCAATTATAAAAAATAAATTGACCATACTGCTTATATCTATTTCTGTCAAATACATATTAACCCTCTTTTTTTGGTACTTGTGCCATATTTAAGTTTAAAACTAACATTTTGACAACTGTATAGAGGAAAAAACTCATATGTCACAGTTAAAAAACTTACAGCAGTCAACAAAAGTAAAAGCCTAACTTTTCTGTGATTTTTTTGTTGCATTTATGTTACAGAGGAGCCAGAGAGAGCAGAGGAAGGATCTACAGCTATGACCTTACCCAGCCAGGCTACAGTCAATGTACATAGCATTAAAACCTTGAAGTCTTTGTTGTACAGGTTGGTAATACACATTTGTTGTATGCATGCCACGAAAACAAGGGTGTCACACCAGATATCAAAAACATTTTAGTAAACAAAATGCTCATAAATCTACTGATGACTTTTGACACCAAACCCTTTTCAAAGCATGGTGATAAAACACTTGTTGGTTGCATATTAGATATAATACAGGTGCATCTCAACAAATAAGAATATCATGAAAAAGTTCAATATTTTCCCTCAGTTATTTAAGGGAGATATTTTAATATATACTCATTACCTAGAAACTAAACCATTTAGAGCTATTTTATATTCTAGTTTTGATAATTGTGGCTTACAGCTCAAAAATGTAGAAAACAAAGCATATCTCAAAAAATTTGAAGATTGTCAAGAACCCCATAGAAGAACTTGGGAGAGCTTCACAAGGAGTGGACTGAGGCTGGTGTCTTACCTTGGCTAGGGAGGAAAAGAACTGGACTGTTGCTCAGTACTCATGTCAGGTGAAAGTCAATTTTGCCTTTCATTTGGAAATCAGGGTCTTGGAGTTCAGAAGAAGAGAGTCACAGAAGCCAAGGTGTTTTAAGTCCAGAATTTACACAGTCTTTGATGATTTGTCATCTGGCAGGACTTAGCACCTGCTCACAGTGCCAAACCTACCACCAAATAGTTAGCTGACCATCATCAGCTGGCCTTACCTGAACCCCATCGATGATCTGTGGTATATTTATAAAGAGAACAAAAAGAAATACCTGACCCAAAAACACAGATGAGCTGAAGACTGCTAATAAACCCTCTGCGGTGCCACAGTGCCGTCTTGCTAAACTGCACTGATGCAATAATTCATGGTAAAGGAGCCCCAACCAAGTATTGAGTTTATAAATTGACATACTTTTCAGTTGGACATTTCTGTATTTCAGATCCTTTCCTTTGATTGATATTAGAACATATTGAGATTCTGATATTCATGAGCTGTAAACCAAAATAATCAAAATGTAATCATAAAAATACTTAAATAATCCATTCCACATGTCAAGAATAGAAGAATATAGTTTCCTTTTTTCTTAAATTACAAAAAATGTACTTTGTTCCCAACTTTATAATGTTTAATTCAACTGTGTGTGTGTCTGTCTGTGTCTGTGTCTCTGTGTGTGTATAAAAGTGATATAAAGATTCATCCGTTTGAATCGATTACAGATCTTGATGTCAAAGATCCGAGGGCCCTGGTTTACGGGGAGAACTTGGATGAGCAGGTTTAATGAGGTTAGATAAGATAAGATAAGATAAGATATACTTTATTTGTCTCCAGTTGGGGGAAATTCTTTTGTTACAGCAGCTTACAACACGGGAGAGGGGAAATACAACAATGTGCTAACATAGTTAAAAAATATATATATATTTAGCTGCTTATCCTGCATACTGTAACTCAGCATTCTCCACCTTGCGAGACTGAGTGTGACCTTTAACCCTTCACAAGACTAAGGCTAGCTTAGGTGGCTAGCTAGTTGGCATAATTTGATTTGCAAGGAGAAACGTCGCAGTCACTGAAGCAATTCAGTCTCCAATAGAGGGTGACAGGATTTCCACTCCTGTGTGGATTTCCACCCCTGTCCCATCCCACTCCCACAGAAAAAAATCTTGTCCCAATCTTGGGCCAGAGTAAAAAAGAAATTCCTGTCCCGTCCCACTCCTGGTAAAAAATGACTCCCACTCCCATCCCGCTCCCATTCTGAATGACTCCCGCTCCTGTACTGCTCCCATTTTTTTCTTCTTTTAGTCTTTAGGCAATACATCCCTCAATGATCAAAAGTGCATAAAGGCATTACCTTCACAATTCACATACTGTACCTGAGTTTTGGAAAACTAAGACCCGAGCACTCATCTCAGTTTAGGTGTACACTCCACTTGTGATTGTTGTCAGCACTTCACTTTCACTTCACATCAGAAAGCCTGTTCTTCTTTGAATTATTTGCAGACGCAACACAGACGTGCTCCTCCGCCTGCAGTGCACTGATCAGCTGTTCAGGTCTGCAGCTTCAAAGTGACAAAAATACAACTAAACTTAATAATGAGTGATTCTGACCGCGCCGATGTCATGCCGTTAACTGTGGACACACCTTTATCAGCCGGAGTTTAGTGAGGAAATGATTATTCAATGCACCGGAGGAAAAAGAGGAGAAACTGAGAGCTGAACTGGAGAGCAGGAGAGATTCTCACGTTACCTGGTGGTGCAGGTGTTCAAACTGTGAGCTAATGTTGACAGTTTACACACAATGAACCGAGAAAACGTCTTGCTGTCAAAAGTAAGACTTAACAACAGCCCCTCTAGACCTTCCCACTCCCGTCTGCTCCCTTTAACTTTTTATCCTGTACCGTCCCAATCAAGTGATTAATAGTAAATTTGACTCCCAATCCCGTGACTTGTTGGATTCCCGAAAAAATGCTAGTCTCTAGTCTCCAACTGAGAAATCAACTTAATATCCATAAGTCTGCCCATCTAGAAAAAGGATTAAGTAAACAGCAGAAAGGCCAATCTCATCTGGTGATAAAATGGCACAGAGAAACATTTATGAAGATGGGAGCATTAGCCAAGCAGACACAAACATTATACTTCATCCAGCCACAACTCGGCAAAGTGGAAACATTAGTGGCCATTGTTTTGCAAAGGAATAAAACCTAACAGTGTAGTTAGGAATGACAACTTTTGTAACATACAGAATATCTAATATATTTTTTTACTAAGAGCACACCAGAGATGTTTATCAGCTCAAGATTGAAGTAAAAAAACTAGGACTGCTAGCAACACTTAACGGGCCCTTGCACCTTTGCACAGGATAGGGGGTGCTGTATATTGGGGATTGGGGCAAGTCACATTGTGCTGCAGTTACAGTATGTTGAGGTTTCACTGCATTTATCTGTGAAAAGATAACTGTCAAAGTAGGTCCAAATTATTTTGTTTTGCACTCATGAAGCGACGGCACACTTTGTAAACTCTGTTTTCCTACAGGGTCATGTTATGCAAGGTGTCCTGCCTGTAAACAGTTCAGTGGGGGTATGACGGACATAAATGAATAGCAATAATGGATGATTTCAGAAAGGAAATATGATCTTACATGTAAAGTTTGAGGCAGTTTGGGACATGTATGTTTGATTTAGAGTAACCTCCTGTTAGCTTGTCAAAGATTGAAGTCTTGCCAAATGCCAAAACCAAGCCCTTTGAGTTTTGTACACAACCTTAAAGACATTTAGCTCCTGGAGTGTCTTCTTGTGGTTCAAACAATATAAAGTGGATTGGATTGACTCTGTAGGATAAATAAAATGCAGTGATCCATTCGCTTCTTTTGTCTTTAGCTTTTGGTGGCCTGTAAAAAGAAAATTCTGACATTGTTGAATTTGTTTGCACAGTAGCTGGTTTCCATTTCAGAATTTTGTTTGCGTGTGTTTTTTTGCAGCATTCAGGCTGAACAGTGATTCTGCCACTCTGTCTATGTTTGATGCAACATAACGAGTGTAACTGTATCACTATCATCGCTCTCTCTCTCTCTTATTCTCCTCGACCCCTCTTTACAACCATAGACTGTATAAAATATGGACGTAGTATCCGTGACGTCACCCATCTGTTTCTGAAGAGCTTTCTTGCTGCTGTCGAGCCAGTGTGACGTAAAGAGGCGGGCTTTGAGCCTCCTAGCCAACAGCTACAGTGTTCCTGCAGGCAGCTATGCCTAATCTCAATATCTTCAGAATTGCAGCGTTATAAAAAAAATTCACCCTCCTCACAGTGAGAGCCGATCGAGAAATGAGCTATCCAGACTTCACTCGTCTTTTGTACCAGGCTGTAAACATGTTTATTTCTGCTGCAAAGATCGTCTTTTTCCCATTCGTGTGTATGTGACTCCCGGTACTTCCGGAGCCAGCCTCAAGCGGATCCACGATGAACTGGGGCTTTTAACACTTCCGCATTGGACTCATATTTTTAGACCGGAGGTTGCCGCTTGTTTACAACCCATAAGGTGCATGAGATTCCTGTCCAAGGTCCAGCAATGGTGGTTAGCATGCCCATAGTTATGGGAAATAGGGATACCTACACTCATAGTGTTTGAGATAAACTGGTTTCATTAGTGTCCTGTTTTTTGTTCTTTTTGTATTTATAGCTGATGTTATTGTTATTATTATTATTATTAATTTTTTTTTGTATGTCTTATTCTTATGCCTTGTACATAGAGAGCACAGTTTACCAAAGTCAAATTCCTTGTGTGTTCAAGCATACCTGGCCAATAAAGCTGATTCTGATTCTGATTCTGAAACCAGTTCATCTCAAACCAAAAGTCAACTTTCATCAATCTCTGATCCGACAATCATTTCCCATATTAAGGATATGGTTCTAAGGCTCCATGATCTGTTATGTTTCCGGGTTGTCTGTCAGTCCATACATCCTATTTTGGTGACTGCTTATCTCCAGACCTGTCAGGGAAGACATCTTTTCATTTGGCACAACCTCTCCTTTCACTCAGTAACAAACTGATTTAATTTTGATCTTCAGAGTTTGTTGGGCAGGTCACTGTGATCTCATGTTTGTCCATTTTTATTGAGCATGGTAACCCAGTGAGATGATGAGGGAATATCTTAAAATTAGCACAGTTTTCTGGTTTGAGTCAAGGATGAACTGATTAGATTTCCGTTTAATTATCAAGAAGGCAATATCTCAGAAACAACAAGGGAGAGCATTTTTTTGCATCTGGTTTATTTCTTAATTTTTTTTCTTCTGCCCAAGGGAACGACAGCATCTGTAATCTATTAATGGACAATCTCCCCTCATTCTACCCCTTGCATGCATGTTTGTCCTGCTGTCGTGAGAAAGGGCTACAGACAATCACATACAGAGGAACACTGAGGGGAAGAGACGTTTTCTTAGATTATGACTCTTCTACAAATAATGGCCATGCAACTACTCCTGTCTAATGCAAGAGTACTTATGTCGTGCGTTGTTTGAGGGGAAATGTAGTCTTTTATGTATTTCTATTATACAAATACGTCCTTTTCCCCTGTTCCTTTTTGCTCAGCCACATTAACACTGTCAACCTTTGAGAAACCCTGTTTCATTATGATGTTCAGGGGCAACAGCTACTACTACTACTACTACTACTACTACTACTACTACTACTACTACTACTACTACTACTACTATCCGTCTCCTCACTATCAGCGCTCTCGCTCTCTCTCTCTCTCTCTCTCTCTCTCTCTCTCTCTCTCTCTCTCTCTCTCTCTCTCTCTCTCTCTCTCTCTCTCTCTCTCTCTCTCTCTCTCTCTCTCTCTCTCTCTCTCTCCCTCCCTCTCCCAACCCGGTCAAGGCAGATGGCTGTCTAACATGAGTCTGGTGCTGCTCAAGGTTTCTACCTAAAGGAAGTTTTTCCTTGCCACTGTAACTAGCTAAATACTGCAAGGTGTAATGCTCATGGTGGATTAAGATGTGAGAAGATCGAGTCCTGTCAGTAAGAGGGGACTGTATCAAATCATGTCTTGATGTTGAGTCTTTGTTAATAATATATGATATATAAAAAACATCTTGAGATAACAGTTGTTGTGCTTCAGGGCTATACAAATAAAGATTGATTGATGTTTGTCCACAAACTATTCATTTTCCTGTTACAGGATATGATCCAGTCCCCTCTAACTGACAGGACTGGATCTTATCTCATCTTAATCCACCATGAGCATTGCACCTCGCAGTATTTAGCTAGTTACAGCAGCAAGGACAAACTTCCTTTTAACAGGCAGAAACCTTGAACAGAACCAGACTCATGTTAGACAGCCATCTGCTTTGACCGAGTTGTGGTTGGAAAGAGGGATAGAGGAGAATAAAAGAGAGAGACTGCTTCAAAGCTATGCATTTAGTTCAATTTCTTTTTCGCTTATGTGTTCATTTTGTCCATGTCTGTCACCTCTGCATCACAGGGGCATCATTATCACTATCTGGCTACATACCCTACTTAAAAACATCTCAACCAACTGTTAATGTTAGTAACCTTTGGAGTTGAGCGCCATCATAATGTGACTTGTTTTTGTTGTTCTTAGTGAGAAGCAGGCGTCTGATATTCCAGATGAGCTGTTTGATGGAGCAGCAGATCAAGGTGTTACCACTGTTAACTTCAGCAAGAACCAGCTGACCTCCATACCATCCAGGTAAACACCAACACAACACTCAAACCTACACACCATCACACCTACACTCAAGCACAAAACATTGAATCACAACGAAAGACGGTTTGAGCACATACAATGACTACAAATGTTCTTTTGTTTGCAGGCTGGTGGAGCTCCAATCCTCAGTGTCTGATATCAATCTGGGTTTCAACAGAATCTCCTGCTGTTCTCCTGACATCTGCAAGCTACTGCAGCTTATGCACATCGACTTTGGGTACACACACATGAGCGCAGAACATCTAGATAGATTGACAATGCATTTACTTTTTAAGAACTCAGTGATGCATGATACATTATATACTGTGCGCATATTTTTGACATGGAGGGATGATACAAACATGTTAAGCCTGGTTTATAAGTCGGCGTTGACTCTATGTGGTCGTGGCAAATGCTGTTTTGAGCCCTACACACTTGTGCATCAGTGTCCACATCACTCTGCAATACTCCACCTCAACACTTGTAGGCAGTGTGATTTCCATACTTGTCAGAACGCCTGTTTCTGGTCCTGTTACACTTTCTATTTGTTTGTGTACAGGGAACTATGGCGTAGTATGTTAAGTAGGAGCTGATACATGTTGCTGGTGATCATACAAGAAGAAAAGAAAGGAGATGATGGAGGAAATTAAACTTTCGGTTGCAGGAAATAGAATGCTGCCCAGTGGACCAATCAAAGAGCTTGAGGGTTGCGTCCTTTTGATACATTTTGGAGGAGGCTCCTAGGTTGGAATAGGGCAGTGCTAAGCTACAGATGCAGGAGTATGAACCCAGCTTTACTGGGTTTGTGAAATGTTGCTGTGTTGTCTGAAATGTTGTGTTTTGTGAAATCCTGTGTTTGGGAAATTTTATGTCTTTGAGAAATATCCTGGTTTTTGACATAGTGTTCTTTTGGGAAATGTCGCTGTCTTTCTGGAATGTAGCTGAATTTTTAGGGCCAGTTTATGTGTGCAATATTTTTCATTGTTCAATAAACTGCAGATCATGCAAGCAAAATGAAGTGGTGAGAGTTACCTCTTCAAACGTACAGAGGTGTTCTGCTGTCTCTACTGTCCCACTTGAAACAGCTCCACGCGGTATTTCTCTACACTTAAATAAAGATGTTACCCTGCCCAACTCAAACTGCCTACAGATAGCTCCAAAAGAGAAACAAAAACTATTTTTACATACTGCATCTTCATCTGATAGCACCACAGTAAACGTCCATCTCTTTGACCTGTCTTTTTTTATTTCAATCTTTATTTGTATAGCGCCAAATCACAACAAACATTATCTCAAGACACTTACAAACAGAGCAGGCCTAGACCGTACTCTGTTAAATTATTAACAAAGACCCAACATCAAGACAGGATACGATCCAGTCCCATCTTAGTGACAGGACTCGATCTTAACTCATCTTAATCCACCATGAGCATTGCACCCCGCAGTTTTTAGCTAGTTACAGCTGCAAGGAAAAACTTCCTTTTAACAGGCAGAAACCTCGAGCAGAACCAGACTCATGTTAGACAGCCATCATGCTTAAGTTTCATAATGTGATAAATTGGAACCAGGGACATTTTATATAAATATATATCCTTTAATTGATCAGATGATGTCTCATAGAAATCAGAATCTGTTTTTTTCCATGAGACCCTTTGCACTCAGCTCACATGACTCTGCTGGTTATGGGTAACATGACTGATGGCAGCTAAAGTCATATTACTGCTGAAGCCGAACTTCCCCTCAGGGACAGGAAATATATATTTAAATATTTCTTCTGTACTAAATAAAAACACAGACTATATTTCCTGTCATATGTTCATTCCATAGCCAAACATTTACTATTTTTTGTCTTGCTTTTTTCTCTTTCAGGAATAACCAGCTGAGTGATTTGCCTCCTGAAATGAAGAACTTGACAAAACTGCGATCCATTACCCTTAAATACAACAGGTAACTCCCTGTTTCAGGACCAGTTCACACCTAATTTAATTTTTGAAATATCTGCAATTAATTTCAAATGTGTGGAAAGCTTCACCCTTGACATCTCTTGTTGGCAAGTAGTCGTGATAGAAATATTGTCATAACTAGATAGAAATCAATGCGTGGTGAATGCTCAGAAAAATAGGTTTATTAGAAATGAAAATTGAACAGGAGGGACGTAGTGTGGGTGTAGTATCCGTGACATACCCATCTGTTCCTGAGCACTGTTTAAAAGCCCGTCGTCAGCGGGTGCCATATTGGAAATGCTTAACACAATTAAACTTTGTCCGAGCTAGTGTGAGTTAAAGAGGCGGGCCTTTAGTCTTTAGCTAACAGCTACCCTCTGTACAGTGTGTGCCGATAGAGAAATAAGCTCCTCAGACCTAAACAGTTTTTTGAACCAGGCTGTAAATATGTTTATTTCTACTGCAAGGATCGTCTTTTTGGAATTGGTGTGTATGTGGTTTCTGGTGTTTCTGCAGCCAGCCTCAAGCGGAAGCTCAATGAACTGCAGTTTTTAGCACTTCCACATCGGCTTCATATTTGAAGACTCTTAAAAGTAGAGAGGGTGTCTGCCTCCCGTACCCTAACTGGTAGATGATTCCAAAGGAGAGGGGCCTGATAACTGAAGGTTCTACCTCCCATACTAATGTTCAAAAGAAACGATAAGTACAGTACATTTACCATTTCTATTGATCATAGGTTCAAGTCTTTCCCTGAGGTCCTCTGTCAGATCATTTCCTTGGAGACGGTGTTACTTGGAAATAACCAGGTGGGCGAGGTGGATCCTTGTCGTCTACAACAGTTGGTTCATCTGACAACTCTGGATCTATCCAACAATGACCTGCTGAATATACCCCCTGAACTGGGCCTGTGTACCACCCTCAGGTATGTAGAACTTGTTAGCAGAGTAAAATAAGTCTATTAAGTGAATTAAGATGAGATCAAATCGAGTCCTGTCAGTAAGAGGGGACTGGTTCGTACCGTCTTGATGTTTGGTCTGTGTATATAATGTAACATAGAGTACGGTCTAGACCTGCTCTGTTTGAAAAAGCGTCTTGAGATTGAACTATGCATTTTGTCTCCAACTGCATTATTTACTTTTTTCTAGGTGTAGTAGTAAGTTCATACTTCCCAGCATGCCTAGATTATGCCCCTAAATAAGTCATTTTTTACATTAATGTATGGGTATATTTTGAATTGTATAATGGAAAGCATTTCATTTGATATATTGCTGTGACTGAAACATGTGCTCTCCCTAAGGTGTCTCAGTCTGGAGGGAAATCCTTTCCGCACACCACGAGCAGCCATAGTGGCCAAAGGAACAGATGCGTTGTTGGAGTACCTGCGCAGCCGCATACCTACATGACCCCTAAACTAAGCTGGGACAGATCAACCTGCATGATTAAGGAATGTTTTGTTCTGTGAAGTTCAGATATCTTCTCAAGTCACTTTGAAGTACTCGGCCAACTTAAATTGTTAAATAAATATGAAATTTAATTTTTAATGTTCCTTCAGCAACCAGGTTTGGGTTAGAGGGATGTGGTGTCCAAATGAGACAAATATTTTTTGACAATCAAATTTAGATGCATTAGTGCATCAGAAAAAGACTTCTCTTTTTAAAGTTGGTGAGAACTGTGGAGATGAGTGGGAGGATCCATCTGTAAAACAGGCATCCCTGCACAGAAGGAGAAGATACCAAATGGCTAATTAACAAAGGAAATCAAGCTAGGTGGTTAAGCACTTCCAAAAATCAAAAATAATCAGAAATTCTTCAACTGTGTTTTTCTTTCCTCTAGTCATTGTATAATTTGTCTTTAAAAGGGCACATGGGCAATCTCACAGGTCAGCTTTTACAGTTTAATTAAAATGTCAACAACTTGGGTATTGATCTAAAATCAAAAACACATTAGAAAATTGTAAAGAGGAGTAAAACTGAAGCCTATAATCATTCATTTTTACTGAAACTCAGAATAGTAGTAGTGTTCCCATTCAATATTTTTGTGCACATTTTGTATTGTTTTACTAAAGCTATATAGAGACAAAGTTGGAAAAAAAACTTAAATCAATTGTAATTTGGTTGTTTTTACACTGGTGACCCCGCTGGTGGGCTACATGGATGGAATGGAAACTGGCCAATAAAAGCTCTGATGCAACTCTGATGTCTTTTGTCTGAGTGAGAATGGGATAGTGGGGCCTTTGAGGGCATTATTAATGTGCATATTCAAGGGGCTGGACACTACCAAAGTAAACCACAAGCTGCAAATGGGTTTGCTTTTGCACACTCAAGCAATTTTGATTGTACTGGATAGAACCTATCTTAACTTCAAACTTAACTGTTTACTGTACATTATTTCACTACCCTCCCCCCATCACTTAACTTAACTCTCCCTGTCCCATTAAAGTTACTAACTATAGACCTTTCTGGAGTCCCTGAGCCCCATTGTCTCGTAGGCCTACTGCTGTTGATGTTCCAGACTCCAGGGGCAACAGCTACTACTAATACTATCCGTCTCATTGCTATCTCTCTCTCTCTCTTATTCTCCTCTATCCCTCTTTCCAACCCCAACTCGGTGGAGGCAGAAGGCTGTCTAACATGAGTCTGGTTCTGCCCGAGGACGTTTTTCCTTGCTGCCGTAACTAGCTAAATACTGCGAGGTGCAATGCTCATGGTGGATTGAGATGAAATAAGAATGAGTCCTCCCAGTAAGAGGGGACTGGACCACATCCTGTCTTGATGTTGGGTCTTTGTTAAAGCTGCTGTTGGTAGGAATGGTGTAAAAAAATGTTACTTTTTTCTACTGGGTTTGGAGAAAAGGTCATAATACCCATTAGTATCAGGCAATGTTATTACTCCCCTCGAACCCGTTATGACGGATCAATCATAGCTAATCTCCAATCCTCTGTCCTAATTGGTTAAGGGGCAGCCCCTACTACGTCCTCCAGTTGGTTATGAGTCCGGCACTGTCATGACTGCACACGCCAATCTGTGTTGAGGGGGTTAAAAGGAAATCTGGTTGGGAGGGATACAGTGGCAGTTCTAGACCAATTTTACTGGGGGGGCCAGGCTGGGGCCAAGGGTGTTCTCAGAGGGACACATTCAACCCTGACAAAAGAGACTGAGAAGTGTGAGGACCGGCTGAGAACAAACTGGCAAAACATCAGTGCATCCCTATATACTAGACATATAGACTACTGTGTACTATATCAAAATGCAGACTGACAGCAGCTGTTTGGCTGTTTACACTCAACATGAGTCCCTTAGCGCTCTAAGGGACTGGAACCAAGTGCCACATGCATGTGTTCCGCCTGTAACATCGGCGCGATACCGAAGCTTTTTTATTGTATAATATTATTTTGGTGTGGAGGGGGGCCACAGAGGGGTCCAGGTTCAGTTTTACAGGGGCACTGGCCCCTGTTGGCCCCTCCCCAGAACCGCCACTGGAGGGATAGTGTTGACATTCGAAGTCCCTCTCTCTGACTCTGTGACTATCAACAGCAGCTTTAATAATTTAACATAGAGTACAGTCTAGACCTGCTGTGTTTGTACAAGCATCACAAGATAATGTTTATTTGGCGCTATACAAATAGATATTGATTGCCTACTCAGTCATCGGTGCAATTCTAGGTTTTTATGTTATTTCAAAGTTAGCTTAAAATGTTCTTGTGAATAGAACACATTAATCTTCATTAATCATTCTGGATCATCTTACTTGTGAGTGGTCCTTTGCAGCTTGCTGTCGTTCACTGCAGCAGTGAATGAGATATTCCCTGCTGCATTCATGCAAAAGAGTGCAGTCGAACAAGACTGAGAATTAATATAAAATGATGCCCCCAATACACTTAATGTTTTTAAATAAACTTTATTGAAACTGTCAACCAGGAAAAGTGCAACTCGACGATGTAAATGTTTTTAAAAGGAACGTCTTCAGATAGTCACCAAGTGCTAGTATGCTAGTTTGCGTTTTATCCTGGACTACAAATAAAACAATTCTTTTAAGATGACTATCGGCGAACCAAGCACAACATCCACAAGCTTTATAGATGTGATTTCTTGGTTGTCCAATGAAAGAAATCAGCAGCGATCCGATTCTGTTTTTAGACTGTAGACTTGTGGCCAGTGGATATGACATCTTCATGCTATGTTGAAAATGTCACGCATCACTGATGACACATTATCTCGTATTAACTGCAAGTAAGGACTTCTGGAAACTAACATATTTAAATGAAAAACAATGAAATGACTGTTTTTCAACTAAATAACAGACAAAAACATTTAACTATGGGCATTAACAGGCAGACAGTTAAAGACAGATGCACAGCAGAATTTATAGCCTTAGAATCTCATACAAAATATTACTAATACAAACTAAGCACTCTGAGAAATGCTGAGTTACTGTTATGCTCCCATGTGGCTGAAAGTTAATATACACCTCATACATGTATACTCCAGAATCTTAGATAGTAACAAAAGTTAGTCAGGGTGTGTGGGAAAGGTGTTTGTGTGTATCACATATGAAATGTTAAATGCTTCAGGTCGGTTCATATAGACATATGGACGGCTGATGACAAGATCTCAAAGTCTTCAGAGCACCACTTTATACCCAGAGAGAATACTGTTGTAGAATGGCCAACCTCCTTACAATATTTACAAAAATATAAAATTTAAATAAAATACAAACAAAATGTTTTTAATTGTATTCTGGTTAAGGGAGGACTGAGGTGTTTGAAGGTTTGCTGGAAAACTGGCTGTCTCTTGATGGTGTCCTCCTCCAGACAGAGCAGGTATTGCAGACTATTTATCGGTCTTCTGTTTCTTGGTTTCAACTTCATCCTGTTGATAAGAAGAAACTAAGTGAGGGGGACATTCTCAGATACAAACATGTAAAAACATCAATGTCAAATGCTGGTTAGAAAATGGAGATTCTATGTTGTTTCCTGTGCTTGGTTACCAAGAAGAATAATAAACCAGATTGTTTTTGTAAATCACATTTGGGAAAAAAAAATTAAAAAAAAGAGAGAGAATTTTTTCATAAAATCATGAAACAGGAGTTACAAAAGTTTGAAAATATGTAAAAACAATAATTCAACTTAGACTCTTTTTTAAGCAAAAAGAAGAGATAAGATAAGATAGTCCTTTACTCATCCCACAACAGGGAAATTCAAGTGTCACAGTAGCAAAGTAGACAGTGCAAAAAATATATAAAGCAAACAAAAGCCTATAAAGTATCAATTATTAAAAAGTTATTAGCAATTAAAATTAAAATTAAAATGAAAGAGATAAAAATAAGCATATCTTACAACATATATATATATGTGTTATTGGTTATATAGTCTGACCACTGCAGGAAATTTGGGCGGAAGCCAAAGTTTGACAAATACTGAAGTTACTTTTGGAAATACTGAGGTAAGTAAAGTTTCATTGTTATTCGTATTTTTCATATTTTGTATATTCTATTAAGTACCAGTTCAGTGTTTAATTTCTGTAATCTTTATGTCAATAGCATGATGATTTTTCAGTAACTTAGGGTGTAATTCACAACCTAAAAAAATGACATCAGAGTCAGTCTGAGGTTAACTTACATCTGGCCAAACATGGGAAAAGTTTGCTATCAGGCTATTATGCAAGAATTTCTTAAAGAAGTTTCCAGTGACAGCCCATGAAGGGAACAGCTAAATGAAGGATTTTACCCACTGTTCCAATCCTCAGTGAAACCCAAAAGTTTATGTTGATATGCTAATTACCCAACCTATTAGTACTTACAACATTAAAAGCAAACTCTTTCCCACACCATGCTGTCAATAATTAATACAACAAGCAAACACTGGAAACAGAAGATTATCTTGAGGGCTTCCTGCCAGAAACCCGTGTTAAATTGTCAGCGTTTCATATATGGGGCAGTTTGTAAAGTTGTGCGCACTGAAAATAACAGCAACAACTCTCCTCATTTAGCTCTTAAATGTCTTGTAGTGTGATGTCTTTTTTTTATCACATTTAGAGGAACATGTGTGATCTTTTTCACATTTAATTTTGTTGTGACAAATGTGTTCACTCTTTACCCAGTGTGTATATAGTCTGTATTTCTTCCTTCTGTGTCGGTTCATTGTGACGTGTGAGCTGTGATGTGTCATTTCAAGTGTATGTGTTTTTGTTTTTCTTTTGTTAATTAAAACCTTCTATTTTAATCTGCACTTGGGTCCTCCTCCTTTTTGTTTTCTGATAAGTGACAGTTTCATGGTAAGTCTTCCCTACCACATCATCATCATCGTCGTCATCCTCAGCTGCTCTTTTCCCTCTTGGTCCTTCAAGATCATCATCTTCATCTTCCTCTTCATCACCTAAATTCACACAAACATCCATTAGTTGTTACACAGTCACAATGCTGAAACATAATCATCATAATCAGGCCTGACCCAACAAAAAGAACAAAACACATCCAGTCACATCACCATGTGGTTAATACAGACTTATTGCAACATTATTAAAAATATATATATAGTAACTATTGCTGAAGGAGGGTAAGGAGCCTCAGTCTTGATTTATGTTATTCTAAACATCTGTAAAATGTCACAGCAAATACAGCTGACACTTGACATACAATATAAACAGGTATCTTCATACAGACATCTTTATGAGCACATAAGTATATCTAGAGAGTGAGATAGGTATGTAAAAAAGCTTCAGTCATATTGGCAACTCCAAACAAGATTCTGTGAACATGTGACTCTAAAACAGATCTTGAAAAGGTTTATTTGACTCCTGGCTGTAATAAAAGCAGGAGCTTTCACTGAAATGTAGTATACTATACAAATAACTAGTGTGTATAGAGTTATGAAACTCCTCTCTCATGCCAAGCTGATATACATATTTCTTTTAAATTCAGGCAATGAAAACAAGAACTATTGCGTTTGTATAGCTACACCTACCCTCTCCATCCTCTTCCTCATCCTCTCCAACATCGTCCTCATCCTCCTCTACGTCATTCTCCCGCTCTCCATTCTCTTCATCCTGCCATGGCAAGTAAGAGTTATATTGATCACCAGATGATAAGGAACAGTTGTCATGAGTTGCCTTTTGTTGAGATATGTTCATTGTTCCGTCTGTGTTAATTGTGGTCTTTCTCCCTGTGTTTCATGTCTTGTGTTATTTATTCCTTGTGTATGTATTTCCTCCTGTGTTTCTTAGTTCGGTCTCTTGTGTTTTTATGTTTTATTTTGTAGTTATTGCTCCCTGTGTGTCTGGTTTAGTTTTACTTCCTGTGTTTTCCCTCTTTTGTGATTGTCTACACTTGTACCTGTTGGTCTCAACTGTGTCTTGTTACTCTTTACCCAGTGTGTATCTATAGTCTCTGTGTTTCCTCCCTTCTGGGCCAGTTCGTGTGTGATGTGTTATGTTACATCTTCTTGAGTGTGACAGTGATTCCTGTGTTCCCTGTGTTCTTCTGTTCTCTTGATTTAGTTTGAGTAAGTTTTGTTTTAGTTTATTAGAATCCGTTTTATGTTGCTCTGCATTTTGGGTCCTCCTCCTTTTGGTTTTCTGATACTGGGACAACAGTTATGTTTTACAAGCTGTCACTGTGTCAAAACCCTATGAATCTGGATTATTCTTTCAATTCTTACAAAAGAACCTGGATCACATGGAGCACATATTGATTTATCGGTGTGCTTTATATCAGGACAAATAATGAGCAGAATTTCCTACATATAATATAATGTGTCAAGGTGTGTCAAATATTAGAAATATCCAAAGATACCCCATGTCATATCTCGACATATATGGACTCAGTATTTGTACTACCAAATCTGCAGCATATCATCCCTCTTTTCACTGAGGTATAAAAACCCTGTGCTGACATCAGCAATGTGATGTATGTGGCATTCAAAATATGGGAGTAATATTAGAAAATGATCCAGGTATGACATTTTACAGTGTCGATGTCAAACAATATCCAGCACGGATTTCATCATACATGGGTCAAACTTTAAATATAGAAGTCTAAGGTATTGTATGCTCTTACTGTTTTCCCATTGGCAGCAGCATCATCCCCATTTTCCTTCTCTCCAACTTGTTTCTTCTCCTTCAGCTCCTGAAGAGGCATAATTATAGACACGTCAACTTTATTAATTTTGTATATAGCCTATAATTAAACGAGACAAATTACCTAATATGAACATACTGGTAACTCACTTTGCAAAATACTGTTAAAAAAAAAAAAAAAGAAGAAGTTTGACAGCTTCTTTTTGTTTTCAAATTTTGTATGGTCCCTAAACTTATTGAACTTATGATCAAACTGAAACTCCGACTCCTTTCACCCCTGCTAATTGGTAGCAGACATTCATCCTGCTGAAGTGGAGGGAAATTCTTGGAGTGCCTCTCCTCCGCCCGCTCCACCACCATGGAACTGGGCGGTAAGTTGCCTTAGACAGATGGGTGGAGCTTTAGATCTCAGACCTTCCATTGGTCAATTCTCTCGAAGTCCCTCCCCACTCCTCCTGATTGGCTGAATCCTGACAACGTCGGTCCCTGCTGCAGTTTATGCAGAGCGTGGAAACAGAAACAGCACATCTCCTCGCATCGCAGCAGGTGACCCTTAACTGTCACTTCATCAGAGCAGATGCTAAAACATGTAGCCTAATTTGTATTTGCTTCTAAGAATCTCCAGGGCTCGTCAAGCAGAAAATATTTCTCATTATAGGGCCTTTACGCACAGTGATGCACATTGTGTTAAGACATGCTTCCAAGGTATCGTCCTTGCTGTCTCCCATGCCCTTCTTCTTCACCGTTGCCACTTTTCTTGTTGTTACACACCTAACATAGCCACCCATTACTTTGTTATGCCCACTTAGAGAAACCCACACACTATCAGTCTGACGAGGCTTCACACTTAAACACGTTCCTAATCTAACTTCATTCAGCCGCCTGTGTGTATGGCGCAAATTTGATCAGACTCTGTCCGAATGTGGTCTTTTCTCCCTCACATTACTGAAGAAATACAATGGGAAGTATTGTAAAGCATATTTAATTGTATACACTGCATAGATCTAGCTGTTTATCCATCATACTGATATTGTGATTTTGGGGGGAAGCGGTCTGTTTCCCTCGCGCCCTCAAGCGACTGCCAGAAAAACCGAGCGCAGGACGCGCGGCTCAATAATATGGGCACAACCCTGTCCCTCGCGCACCAGCTGTCCTGAGTGACCGACCAGAGGAAAGCGCTGGTGTTATATTATTCCAACATATATGCCTACATAAAACAGCGGTTTATTTGTCAGAGCCACTTTTGATCACTTCGTTCTGAATGGTCACCGGCTGCATCGCTGAGGAGACGGACTTGGTTTGAGATGACGGCAACTAGGAAACAAAACCAGGAACACTTGCGAGAATCAACAACACCACACATCCTGGAACCACCAGAACCACCAGACAGAACAGGGATGGTAGAGTTCGGAAACCCCAATCCTTAGAAAATGCAACATCGAGAAAAAGGCTGGGAGGGGCGAATTTTCATCGCCTGGCGTTAACACTCTGCCCCACAATGACAACATAAATAGGGTACAAAAAAAAGATTCGTGCGAGCTTTCAGCCGGAGCTCAAATGAATAAACTAAGATTATCGTTCAAGCACGTCACCAATTGGGGTTACAGCCTAATGAGCCTAAGCTGGACAGTGCTGTTATTGAATGCTATGTTTTACAAAGCACACATCCGTGCGCATTTTGCAGTAAATCATGATCTCTGAATAAGCGTGTCCTCTACAATAATGTGACAACCCATTTCAGAAATCTCATCTATAGCCTACGATGAATATTGTGTAAAGAAAAAAAAAAAAAAAGTCAAGCAAACTGTGATCAAACAAAGCAAATCTGTTTTGACGAGATAAGGTTTTACTGTGATGATCCTGTACCGAAACACTGACAGCGGAACGGTGAAACAGTTAAATGCGTAAGTTAGGCGCTTCAGTTGGCAAATCTTTCGGTGAGTTCAGCGACAGATCAACACGAATAACTATCTTCCATCAAGACAGAAAAAGCAGCGAGGACTATGGTGCCTGTGGTGCGTAAATCTAGTGTGCAGAATTTGGTAAAATTGCAGTTATTTCTTTATCAGTCCCTGTAGACTTGAGGAGGCGGTGAACAAAGCTTATTCTTCCTAAACCGATACCTCAGTCTTCATCTCCATCCTTTCACAGTTGTCTCATACCTATAGGCACTTAGACAACAGTAGAGGATGAAAACAACATTTTACGCATTTACAGGCAACTATTTTATTCCTTCTGTCGATGCAGATTCTCTCTTCACACTGTTCTTAAAATAGACAAATTAGTAATACAATGATGAAAGGAGGCAGGAGTTAGGAAAGGGATTTTCTGTCTCCTTCCCTTGTCTTTACCTTCGCCCTCAGTTCTCCGCTGCTCCCCACTTTACTGTCCGCCATGATATTTTAGAATAGTAAAAAAGATATATCCAGTCAGGACACTGCAAAATGTGAGAAATATAGATTTTTTTTGTGAGGTATAAGCGTCGTAATCCTGCCCGCGGCGTGTGCACTCTCCGGAGCTCCCGGCTTTATAGGACAGTGGGAGGAGGAAGGTGTCTGGGCGTAAATGGTGATTGGTCGATTACCTTTGAAAGTGTTTGTTTTGCTATTGGCTAAAGGGGAACAATAGACAACCTTCCCTTCTGTGCCTGCATATGTGAGTTCTGTTCGTCTATACACAAGTTAATAACCTTTATTTTGTCGCTCTCCAGCTCACACACAGACGTGCGTAAATGCATCTTACAAGTCCTTGCAGCACACATGCATTAACGCACATACAGGTTGGGACTATGTTCTATGTTGTAACTATAAGCTTTATCAAAAAGGAAAGTTTGAAGCCTAATCTGCAAAGTGGATAATGTGTCTGCCTCCAGGACCCTGACTGGTAGATGATTCCAAAGGAGAGGGGCCTGATAACTGAAGGTTCTACCTCCCATACTACTTTTCGAGACTATAGTTAGGCCTATCACAGCTCAAGCTGGCTACAATCGTGGACTGAGATTATTTATTTAGTTTTTCTCTTTTCAGTGAAGGTTCTCTGTTAGTAGGCATCTTGAGCAATAACAAAGTTGAATCCAATCCAATATAATCTAAAACTATCATGTCCATTATAAAAATGTTTGGCAACACTGCTTAATTGAATTTTGTATCCGTTAAACGTATTAACGGTTAAGGAACAAATTGTTTCCCTGTTTTTTCCAAATATGAAAGCAATTCATTGTGAGAAAACAATTTGAACTGTTGTTGAAGCATTCACTTTTGAGTTTACAATTATAACGTTTACTACTTTGGAAATGTTTGGTAGCCTACCTGGATCTACATTGTACCTGCAGACATATTTATTTAATGCGTTATTATTGAGTTTATGTTTTTCAAGGTTAAGTGTATGTTAGTGTTAAACTTTATTATTAGGCAACTTCAAGTTTCTCCTCTGAAATTAACTTTATCCTAAAGTATCCTGGCACTATTATTCCAACTAGTGAGGAAATGGTACTGATCCACTAATACTATTGACGCCCCGAGCAATGTTTACATTTTAAGCACATTTTCATGCTATGTTATAAAAGGCACTTTGCTGTAGGCCTCGGTATTCAATCAATCAATCAATCAATCAATCAATCAATCAATCAATCAATCTTTATTTCTAAAGCACCAAATCCCAACAAAGACTATCTCAAGATGCTTTTACAAACATAGCAGGTCTAGACCATACTCTATGTTTAACTATTAACAAGGACCCTACACCAACACAGGATAAGATCCAGTCCCCTATTACTGACAGGAATCAATCTTATCTCATCTTAATCCACCATGAGCATTGCACCTCACAGTATTTAGCTAGCTACAGCGGCAAGGAAAAACGTCCTTTTAACAGGCAGAAACCTTTAGACAGCCATATGCCTTGACCGAGTTGGGGTTGGAAAGAGGGATAGAGGAGAATAAGAGAGAGAGAGAGAGAGAGATAATAATGATGAGACGAATAGTAGTAGTAGTAGTATTGACAGAAACATAATGAAAGAGAAGGGGAGAAGGAGGCAGGCTTACTGGCAGAGAGGAGGCCAAGAGCACAAGATATGGATGGAGAGAGAAAGGGAAGCAGTATGGTAGAGAGGGTGGTTGTAGTATGAGAGACAGATGGGAGGAAGATGTAGGGTGGGGAGAGTAATTAAGAAATTCAAGGGAATCAGATGGCAGGGTTGGAGAATGAAATGGGATCAAGGGGCATTGGGATGTGTTGACCAAAACTGAATTAATTACATGCTACAAACGTGAATCTGTTATCTGCAGCACAAATTATTAACTTCAAACAAACATTCCAAAATATTACAATTTATTAGTTGACTTAGTTTAATATGCACTATCCTACTGTATTTAAGTCACTTAAAAACTTCCAAAAACAACCAATATTGTTAAGACTCAAAAGAAAATATTAAGTAATGATAAAAAAAAAAAAGGCTACGTTTAAAAGGAAAGGAAATCTGATGTGTAAAGTTATTTTTGTGGGGATTTTAACAGTTAAACTGTAGATTGACAGGTACAAACGCCGCTATGAATTTTAGTCCCTCACCAACATGGCGGCGCGCAGAGACCGTGTGGCGTCGCTTTTGTAGAACATGTCATCTGATTGGTTGGTGAACAGGAAGTAACATAATGCTGACGCTTAGCGGGCGATTAGAGGCTGCTGCAGCGGTCCATCAGACAGAGCTGGAATCTGTAAGTGGGTGGAGATGATGTCGCTGTACTTCTCCGAGGGGGTGTAGTTGTCAAAAAGTAGTTTGCTTTGTAACATGAAATAAATCAAACAGGCAATGCAACAACAACTGACAAAGGCACTGTGCTGACCAATAAAACACAGACAACCATCCTCTTCTGGTGGATTGTAGGAAGTCAGACATGACTGCAACACCTCTTGGCACGTTAGGTCTCCTTAAGCAGTGACGTACTCAGGCTATTTGAGGGACAGGGGCGAAAACAAAAAAGGACACCTACTTTCAAACCTCATGTTCAGGGTGAATTTAAATGTGTTGATTTAGTGGTAACAATAGGGGGGTCCTCCTCCAGAAATGTTGAGCATCTGAAACTTAATTTCCTACATCTTGGTGAAATTTTTTGTTACCAAAATTGAATTATGAAAAAGGAAGACACAATGCCATTGATATATTTCATTATTATTGATAACATTGCATAATTAACATAGCATATAATAAACTACATAGGCATCCAGGGGGTGTTTTTTTTTTACATTTAATTCACTGGAGGGGCATCAAAAGGGCACTTTTTAACAATTATTGACTATGCAACCAGGAGTATTTTTTAACATTAAGTTCAATAGAAGTTTATCCGGAGGGCTTTTATTATTATTTTTTTATACATCTTATACATTTGAGGAGCATCCTGAGGGCACTATTTTTACATTTTGTACATTTGAGGGGCATCCAGAAGGCACTAATTTTACATATTGTACATTTGATGAGCATCCTGAGGGCACTATTTTTACATATTGTACATTTGATGAGCATCCAGAGGGCACTATTTTTACATATTGTACATTTGAGGGGCCTCCAGAGGGCACTATTTTTACATATTGTACATTTGAGGGGCATCCTGAGGGCACAATTTTTACGTTTTGTACATTTGAGGGGCGTCCAGAGGGCACTATTTTTACATATTGTACATTTTAGGAGCATCCAGAGGGCACTATTTTTACATATTGTACATTTGAGGGGCATCCAGAGGGCACTATTTTTACGTTTTGTACATTTGAGGAGCATCCAGAGGGCACTATTTTTACATATTGTACATTTTAGGAGCATCCAGAGGGCACTATTTTTTACATATTGTACATTTGAGGGGCATCCAGAGGGCACAATTTTTACGTTTTGTACATTTGAGGGGCGTCCAAAGGGCACTATTTTTACGTTTTGTACATTTGAGGAGCATCCAGACGGCACTATTTTTACATATTGTACATTTGATGAACATCCAGAAGGCACTATTTTTACATATTGTACATTTGATGAACATCCAGAAGGCACTATTTTTACATATTGTACATTTGATGAACATCCAGAGGGCACTATTTTGATATATTGTACATTTGATGAACATCCAGAGGGCACTATTTTGATATATTGTACATTTGATGAACATCCAGAGGGCACTATTTTTATATATTGTACATTTGATGAACATCCAGAGGGCACTATTTTTATATATTGTACATTTGATGAACATCCAGAGGGCACTATTTTTACATTTTGTACATTTGATGAACATCCAGAGGGCACTATTTTCCAATTAAAGGGCACCAGAAAAGGTAGCTTGAAATTTTAGATCTAATCCAAGAGGGAACTCGCCATTTCTTTCGCATGTTATGGCACCAGGGGTGTGTAATTGCCACCACCCTCCTCAAGTTTTTGTACAACTCTTCGACTTTCACAAAAACTACTCTTCTCTTTGTCAACAAGACTTTGCAATGTCAGTCACCAACTGCAACTATCTGCCTCTCTGCTGGTTTTAAGTATCACACATTTTGCAGTGGCGTACCCAGAGGAGGGCAAGGGGGGGCGATTGACCCCAAACTGTACACACTCTAAACCTCTAAGGTCTTCTCAAGGAAAACTAAGATTTACAGTCTGACTGTATTATAATTTTAAAATTAACATTTAGAATTGAAATTACAGTTTATTGTCTGTTAATCTTTTACATTTAAAACGTTATTCACTTACATCACTTCCTATGTCACCTCCGCTAATAAAAGTAACTGCTGTAATTTTATAATCAATTAAGAATCAACATCATACAGCATTTGATTAAAAAAAACAAGTATATACCTCACCTTGAACACTCCAGGAGCATTTCCAGCACGCCAGAGGATGTTACGTGAGTGGCTTGGCTCTGGGGCTGCAGCTGGATGCAACTTGGTTCCTTGGAACATGAACACACTTGTTAATAAGATAATGTAAAGCCATTTATGTGAGTCCTCCTATGTGAATGCATCAGGTGATTGACTCAGCTGTGTCCAACTTGTTTTGTAAGCAGGTCTACTCTGTTAATCTATCTGCCCAGTGTTCATGGGGCCTATTGGGTAACACTGGTTCAATAACCATCCATAGTGGCGAGATGTTGTGCCCAGAGTAGGAAAAGTGAGAACCTTCATGTTGTGGTAGTTAGCATTAAAATGTTTATGTCCTCACGTTCGAGATAATCAGCAGAAAAACAAACTATTCAATAGATCTTTCACATTATTTTTAGAATTACATTGATGAAAACCACACCAAAACGTGCCTATTGGATGTCTTTTACGCTTTCTGTAATGTTACTGTTTACATTAAAACAAAAATACAAAACAACATAGAAAACAATTTTGAGATTGGGGATTGGTGATGGAGAAGAAGAATGTGACCAAAGCCGACCAAGTTTTTGTCTTAATCAACAACTGACCCCTCACAATACAGAAATGAAGGAAAATATTCATATTGTTTTTTGTCTGTATGATTGTGAAGCGGCTAAGATTGAAAAGTGCCGCAGAGACTAAGTGTGACGCGTCTTGCCATAAATCAAAATCAAAGTCCAAGGAAAGTTATTTATTAACAAAATAATCAAATACCAAAAAAGATCTAAATAAACAGTGATGATGGTGGTCAACTAAAAAAAATATTCAAACCCACTCACCCTCTTTACTGTTTACTTATGGGTCATTGAAACTGCATTATTTGTAGCTGTGATAGTGATATTTAGACAGCAGAGAGCAGCATTGTGCTCACAGTGGACAGACAAGTAGAATGGTGTGTGTGTGTGTGTGTGTGTGTGTGTGTGTGTGTGTGTGTGTGTGTGTGTGTGTGTGTGTGTGTGTTTTTACATCTATTTGTGTGCCCACACATATGCAAGTATCTGGACGTGTGTGTGTGTAAGTATTTTATATTTTATATTATATAGTATTATTATCAGATTATATTAACAGAGAAGGGGTTGGGATTCAGTATGTGTTACTTCTTCGCACTCCTTTTTGCATATGTAAATAGAATTAATATTAGAGATGATACATTATTTTCATTTATTCACATATAAATAAAGATAAATAATCTTTTTTGTAGGTATTGGCCTGATAGATATGGAAAAAAAAGGAATGCATGTAGGTTGAACCGTGTTGAGGAGGTGCCGTGTTGGAAGGAAGGGGGTGCTATTTAGCCATTTTTGGGAGTTTTTGCATTAGACCACCAAAGCATTGAAATGTTCGCCAATCCTGATGAGTGTGCCAAGTTTGGTGAGTTTTGGGGCATGCTGAAGGCTCCAAAAAGGCAATTTATTTGGGTAGAAAGAAAGAAAGAAAGAAAGAAAGAAAGAAAGAAAGAAAGAAAGAAAGAAAGAAAGAAAGAAAGAAAGAAAGAAAGAAAGAAAGAAAGTCGATGCTTGGGCCCTAATAAGCAAGGATCTAGACAGGAGGGAACAACATGAGGAAGTGTCAAATAACTGCTTTGAGAGGCTCCGTTGGCCTAGTGGTTTGAGCGTGCACCCTATGTACGGAGGTTATAGTATAGAGGCTGTATGTCCTTATCCACTATCTGTTCCCCACATTTCCTGCCTGTCTTCAGCTGTCCTATCAAATAAATGCAAAAATGCCCCATGCCATACCATACCTGGCGGTTTTTGGGAACTAATGTAGATGGTCTTGGACGATGGCTTATTCTGATGAAAATTAGGTTATCTTCTATACTTAATACATTCAGAAAGAAGTGTTGTGTTTAAAAGTAGTTCATTGAGATATAATTGATGGAATCTGGTTTTTTTTAGTTAGCACTGAGGCCTGGTACCAGAAATACTCTGCCCAAATTCCTTCTTTCTGATCAAATGTGGGTCTCGAAGCTCAGAAGATGGCATATAACCTGTATCTATTTTGTCATGTTTTAGCAACAGCTGAAGTTTTTTTTAACTTTAAACACAATGTACACTTGTCACTAAATCTTTAAGTGAACACTGTCACATATCCTATTGAAAGTTACTAAGCATAGATCTTTCTGGAGTCCCTGAGCTCCCTTGTCTCGTAGGTTCCTCTGAGTCGCTGCCATAGACGTCCTGCTGCTGTGGATATTCCAGACTTCAGTGGCAATAGCTACTACTACTACTACTATCGGTCTCATCACTATAATCTCTCTCTCTTATTCTCCTCTTTCCAACCCCAACTCGGTTGAAGCAGATGGCTGTCTAACATGAGTCTGGTTCTGCTCGAGGTTTCTGCCTGTTAAAAGGAAGTTTGTCCTTGCCTGTATCTAGCTAAATACTGCAAAGTGCAATGCACACAGTGGATTAAGATGAAATCGAGTCCCGTCAGTAAAAGGGGACTGGATTGTATCCTGTCTTGATGTTGGGTCTTTGTTAATAATTTAACAGAGTACGGTCTAGACCTGCTATGTTTATAAAAGCATCTTGAGATAAAGTTTGTTGTGATTTGACACTATACAAATAAAGATTAATTGATTGACTTACCAAAACCAAGAAGTAAGAATGCCAGAAACCCTTCAAATCTCTCAACTGGAACTAAAGAGCCTGCAAACACATATATCTGAGTCTTTTGTTAGTCTCGTAAAGTTTATTTGAGATTATTTGTTGTTGTTTTAACAGGGGAAAACAATGTTGTGTCTTTAAGAGTGTGTTGCCAGGTGTGCTTACAGGTGACAAAGGGGTAAATGCAACTACTTCAGTGCCCTGTATTATGGATTCTTCTAAACTGAGAAACTCCACTGTTGTAAGAAACAATATCCCTCCCAAACATATTCTTTCATATGGTGCATTCTTCATTCAAAGCACTATGGGACATGATATTTTATTGTATTTCATGTGTTTTCTGGTTGCTTTTAAATAATTTTAATTGGCATTTGTTGATAAAAAAGTTTATCAACATAATGCCAACACCAACATCTGCAGTATTAGATTTACTGCATTGACTGACACACACCCAACATTTGTAAAACCAGCTTCATGTAAGCAGATCACAGTTTAGGGAGCAAAATGAAGAAGACCAGATCTTTTTATCATGTGTGTAGATCGGAGAAAAGGCTGGCAGCAAGATTCAGAGTCTCTATGTGAGAAAAAGACAGCATGAAATCTGACTTTAAGAACAAGATACTGTGGACAGCAGTGCACATTCATAAATTAACATCATTGACCAATCAGCCCGACCACCCTCTCCTGATAGAAACATTGCATCTAGGAACTGATTTTTACAAATTACTGATACAGGAATTGTAATTCACAAAAGGCTGTTGCATGTCATAAGCATTATACTGGCAATCAATTTGATGTGAACCCATTCTTACAATATCTGAAATGGGACAGATATCTTTAATATTTTTATCTTTGATGTCTACAATCACATTTGTAAAGTCATGTATTTTGGTTCTCTAGGTCACAAGCAAAGCAGAGACTGCTGACAACAGGGTCAGTCCTAATGCCGCCCCTCGTATCGTCTTCATCACTTTCCCAGTGCCATGCTGAAAAAAAAAGAGCAGAAAACAATACAACGTCAAACAAGAAGATATACTCATTTTGTATTTTATACAAGCAACACATTCCTAAAAAGTTGGGACAGATCCTGGAGTAAGATCTAATGATGTTACTTATCAACGGGTAAATAACCCAATGGTTATAAAAAGAGCATTACAGAGAGACTGAGTCCCTCACCCCGGACCAGGTTGCGTTTTCAGAACGCAGCACGGAGCAGGAACGCCGGACAGCTAGAGTCATGTGACCAAGTTTTTCCCACGGTAATTACTGCATTAATGAATATCGTACTCCTCTCGTCATCCATGTTGTCTTTATTGGATGACTCCAAGCCTGGCTTCGCTAACTATGACGGTTTGTTGTCATAGTTAAGGGAAAAACGATCTGGCGATAACATGGAGTTTTTTATTCTGAAAATTAACCGGATGTTTTAATTTTGTTTTGGTGCCTGACTTCCTGTCCCACTCTATCTTTTCTGTTGCGTCGTGCTCCGGCAACTGGCAAAAATAGGAGTTTTGCGTATCTGTACCGGAGGGCTCTGGCATACCGGATCAGAGACGCAGCCAGAACACAATGGAGCGGACCCAGTGGGATTTAACAAATTGACTAGAATAGAAACCTATCGGATCCGGTGATATGACGGATTGGAGACGGAACAGACAGGGATCCATTGGAATTTGTCCGGCATAAGTAAATCTGGGAAAGGGTTCACCAAACTGTGAGAGACTGCAGCAAATAGTTTCAGGACAACACTCCTCAGCGAACAGTATCAAAGAATATGGGGATTTCATCATTAAAAGGGAGTTTGTCCTTGCCGCTGTAACTCTCTAAATACTGCGAGGTGCAATGCTCATGTCAGTAAGAGGGGACTGGATCTTATCCTGTCTTGATGTTTGGTCTTTAATAATAATTTAACATAGAGTAGTCTAGACCTGCTATGTTTGTAAAAGCGTCTTGGGATAACGTTTGTTGTGATTTGGCGCTATACAAATAAATATTGGCTGTTTGATTGATGGAGTATACAACTTTTCTGTTTCAACATTTGTTATGTTGTCTTGCACTATTATCAATTAAATGCAAGGTTTGGATCATTAAAGTCCTTTTATATTAATGTTTTACTCGGCGTCCCAATTTTTGGGGAATTAGAGTTGTTATATAAGTTGCATTGCACAGCTATGATTGTATTGTTATAAACTTAAATCCATCCAGAAGGTTTCCTGTGCAGCTGACCAGCTTGCTTCACTCTAGTTTTGACAATATCAAAATATTACTACTCTTTTCTGTGCATCAGAATTAATATCTTGTTTCTATAAGGGAAGGCTTTTAGAATAAATCAGTTTTTACATCTGCATTATGACAGGCTGATATGATGTGTTCACATACCACAGCAAGTCTCAAGTGTCTGCAATTAAATGTTCATACTGAAAATTACTAAAAACAAAAACCCGGGAAGTGGAAATGCCAAATAAAGTCTTTTTGTGACAAGCTAACTATTTTGTGTGTCTGAGTGAGTGAGTGAGTGAGTGAGTGAGTGAGTGAGTGAGTGAGTGAGTGAGTGAGTGAGTGAGTGAGGACTTACTTATTAAAAATTGATGGATCTTGTAGGTTCAGGACCAAGCTGTCAGCATTAAGGTACACCTTGTTCTGAGATGATGACACCTGAAAGTAGACACAGCCATTAATATACCACAATCATCAACATAATCTAGTCCACTGATGTGAGACACATAATTGTTAAAGATGCTAATACAGCCCAAACTTTAGTCTTTTGGGTTTTCTTGAAAAAATAAAGATAGAGTGACAGATGACAAAATATGATACTGACCGTCTTTGCGATGTTTTGTGCAGCTCTGATTCGCCTCAGCTTCAGGTAACCTGGATTTTTGGTTACTGCAAGCCCCAGCTAGAAATACCGACACAACAGAGACAAAATCAAAAACACATAAAAACTATTGACATTAGGGCTGGGCGAGAAATCAATATTGATTACAAATTGAATTAAATTTTGTGTTCAAGGACGATTCTTTTAAATGAAAATTTGGATTTTCTCTTTAACTACTTCCTCTGCTCCCCATGGGCTCTGCAGTGCAACACCCCCCTCCCACTAACTTCCCACAGAGACACATACACAAAACAACAACAACATGGCTGCCAGTGTTAATTAAGAGTTTGTTCCCAATAGGCACAGTGTCGTCAGTAATTTGGAACTGGTTCGGTTTTGCAGTATCAGACAAACCAGTCTGTTGCAAAGTTTGTTGCAACAACGGTAAACAAAAAAAAAG
Source organism: Notolabrus celidotus (assembly GCF_009762535.1). NCBI lineage: Eukaryota > Metazoa > Chordata > Actinopteri > Labriformes > Labridae > Notolabrus > Notolabrus celidotus. The sequence goes on along the minus strand of NC_048273.1, from coordinate 11,007,557 downwards.
AAAGCAGCAAACATCTGCAGAATCATGTAGACACTGACACTGATTACTTTTCAGGCCCCAAAATCTTTGTCTCACTAGCTGTTTTCAAAAACGCCTACAACATATTACCTACGAATGTAGTATGCAGTACGTACTGCATACTACAAACTATGTTTGCAGGTAGTATGTAGTATGGCTGTTCTGTTTGGTCTGTTTTGCAGTATACTGGGCCAGGCGTCACTGGATATCCGGTTTCAGAAGCAGAAGTAAACAAAAGACAAGCTGATAGCAAAACTTCTTTAGAATCCACTTATATTCTAAAACAGTTAAGAAGTGGTTTATATGGAATTTAAACATTTTCACAGCACCTAAAAACTGACTGCCCCACGTCAAGAAAGAAGAAAAAAGAAAAAGTGGAACGTTAGCACTGGGCAATCTGGGAATCAGTACGCGAGGGAGACTGGTCCCCTGCATACTGAGATATTTTCCCGAATCAGTAGACATCCTTGTAGTTTTGGCATACTGCAGATTTTGCTCTTGTTCACATACTACATACTGAACTTTGGCCAAATCAGTACGTCCTGCTAGTGCAGTAGGCGGTTTTTGAAAACAGCCAGAGTCTCACTCACTCACTCTTTTGCCTGAGCAGAAACTAGCAGATGTGTGATTCTTCATCTATATCTCTCACTAAGTTAAACTCCTGAAGTTGAGCACTGATTTCTAATACAAAAGGAGAGCCAGTTTAGTTGGTCAGTCAGTCAGTTACCATTTTTGCTGCTTCAGCCTCTCCCTCAGCCTGGATGATCTTCTGTCTTTGATCCTGTTTGGCTTTCTCCACATAGAACTGGGCTCTCTGCGCCTCTTGCTGAGCTAAAACAAACATTTGCATAATTATTATTAAGTTTACTAATTATGTAACTATAACATCTAATCATGAAAATCCAAATGTGACGATAATTACAATTTATGAGGTATGAAACATTCCAATAAATGCAACAAAATTACAGAGAAATCTGAAAGTTTTTGAAACATTTGTGACAGGTTAACAGAAAAGCAGAATAGTAAGAAGAGTCAAACAAGAAGCAGCATCAAGGAAAATGTATTCATCTACCTGCAGGATTAATTAGACAAAACAACAGTTCTTGTCTGAGCACCAAATGCCTTTCCTTTGTAAAGCCGAGCAGGGCCTTTAGGAAGAACCCTGCTATACGCATAGGGCTGTGATAATAAAAGTCCCCCCCTCCTTTATAATCAGTTAACATTTCTCAAATGCTTAACGGGTAGATCTACAAAAAGCAGTGTGAGGTTTATGGAGCAGTTAAAGAACATTATAAACATGCAGTCAGTCAGCATGAGTTTGTTTGCTGCTGCCTCAGTATGGCATGCTGAGCCTTACCAACTTGCTTGGCCTCCACAGCAGCAGTGTACTGGCTGCTGAAGCTCAGCTCTGTGATGGACACATCATCGAGAATGATGTTGAAGTCTTTAGCTCTCTCAAACAGTTCCCTGCGCACCAGCAAGGAAACCTGGAGAACAGCACAAATGAAAATATATACACAATGACATAACATTTAATGCTGAAATGATCATATCACACAAGTTAAGACTGGTCTCCAGGCAGTGGACTGTAAGCTACTATATTTTGATTGAATAATATTCTAAAGTACATGTAAGAGCTTATGACAACATACCTGTGCTCTCTGTGTAATGAGCTGTGAGGCATTAAACTTTGCCACTACAGATTTGAGGACCTCATTGACAATGGAAGGCAGTACTCTCTCATCATAGTCCTTCCCAAGCTGTTGATACATTGTTGGTAGATTGGATGCCAGGGGCCTGGACAGTACACGTACTGCTATGTTCACCATCTGCAGATCTGTGCACCCCACAACACATGCCAAATGTTATCTCTTTTATATGACACTAACTAAAATGCAAGTCTACTTTGTTTAAATTAATATTGACCATTCTCTAACTGGGACTGCATCGTTGACAAGAGACTCTAGGCAGGCAAGGCAGCTTTATTTGTATAGCGCATTTCATACACGAGGGCAACTCAATGTGCTTTACATTAAAACATTAAAAGCATTGGAAACATTCAGACAAGCATAAAAGAACACAATTAAAATGACAAATATAATAAAACAGAAAAGAAAAGGAAAATTAGAATATATTGCAAACTACATTAAAATTTGCATTTAAAGTGAGTTAAAATAAGCTAAGATAGGAAGGCAGTGGCAAATAAAAAAGTCTTAATCTTTCATTTTTTACTCTAGACAAACTTTACAGTGAATATGGTTCCTCAAGGTGAGATGCTGCAAAAGTGAACCACTGTGGCTGTAGGGTTAATACTAGTGAGTAATGGTGATTAAGCCTATGGCTCATGTAAGCCCATGAAATTTCCTTCAATAGAAAATAACCAATTAAAGCCTCTGTGTGTGTTGCTCCTGTGTTTGTATTTTACCTTTGCTGCCCGTCAAAGAGGAGATTTTCCTTGGTCTGGCTCTGATATCATATATGATAGGATACTGGAACCATGGGATCCTACAAGACAGACACCAATTAACTGACACAGGAAGTACAGGTAAAAATGTTTGACTAAAACAGCATTTCATTATGAGTGAGCCTGATGACTCGATCATCCAACAGGCCACACATTGGAATGGTAATCTTTTGTCTCTCTCTGCCCCTGTCTTGAAGTTACTTGTGAACATTGATAATAGCTCAAGTCTTGATCAGCACACACTGTACAGGAGGTGAATTTTTTCATAACGCAGCAATTTCGAAGATATTAAGATTACAAGTTTTCCATTATGAGAGGCACAGCTGATTTGATTGACAGGCGGGAACACTGTAGCTGTTGGCGAGGAGGCTCAAAGCCCAACTCTTTACCTCGACATAAGTTAGGTTGAGTTCAGTATTTCCAATATGGCTCCTGCCAACGATTGGCTTCAAAACAGCGCTTCAGAAACAGATGGATTACGTCATGGATACTACGTCCATTACTTATACAATCTATGGTTTAAACATTTGATATGTTGTCTTTGTAATTTTTAAAACTACATATTGGGTGCAAATGATATTCAAACCATCAAATTCTGTTTTTAATGAACATTATACACAGCCTTTTTGGAATCAGGGTTGTATTATTATTATTATATTACTTATTTTTCTGAATATTCACAAATGTACAGTATCACAGTATGATGTAAATGTCTGCACTTAACTGTAAATACATACATTTTGTATGTTTGTATACTGCCTAGTTACTTAAGGTGGGGCGTTCTTTGTGTTGTACTGACAATTCCAATATAAGTATAGAAAAGAAATACATCCCGAATGACCCCTTGGTCCTTAATTGAACCTTTGTTATGCTCCCAAAAATATTTAATTGCAGCTTTAATAAAAATTGCAGTTTTCATCCTTGTTCAACATACAGTTGAAAAATGCTATGTTCAAGAATTATCTTCATTATCTAGCAGCTGTAATACTAATTCTACAAGCGCATGGTCAGATAGAACTGTGTTTCAAATGTATCGCCTGACTTACCAAGTTTCAGGATTCAAAAAAATAAATAAATCACAGATTCGGTGTTAACAGCTCCAGGCCTAATTCTTTTCGTAAAACTTCTATAGCTACAATGGCAGTGTTCGGTTTAGAGGGTTGAATTAATTAATTGCAAACTGAAAAAGACTGGTCAAATTTTATGTCAATTTGTTGCTTCATATTCACATTTTAGGGTTACAGCTGCTTAAGTCCAGTACAAAATTTCCATATTTACTTTGGAACACAAATACTCCCTAAGCTTGTGATTGGTTTCAGTTCATACAGGTCAACATAGCATTCATATCATTTTCATGTGTTCATTACTTTATGTCCCTATGATTTCCTACAAAAGTATTTTTTGACACATATATATTGTTGGTGAAACAGTATTGATCCTGAAACAGAAAAATATATGAATGTGCTGCTGAGCGTACCTGAAGTGCAGCCCCTCAGCCTGAATGGTGTCCATTTGCATCCCGCCAACCCTGTTGAAGATGATGGCTCTGTGACCACCCTCAACTGCTCACACACACACACACAAACACACACACATAAACATGTTCAGAAGAGGTGAAGACACACTGTTGACAACTATAAATAATGTAAATAGCATTACCTGTAATTGATGTAAACATATTTCAAAATGCCTTCAGAACAAGACCTGATAAAATGTGCTACCTTGTGTTCAGTCTGATAAATTTCCTTATATGCAATAAGTGAAAACAGAAAATATGACAACAAGGATAGTCAGTAATTAATCTGTCAAACTGTGAGCACCTACCGCTACAACAATTTAATTATTCTGCAAGAGCAGCTTCATAGAACTTCATTGGTCAGTAGTGTTGTAGTTTTTGTGTAGTGCCACCTGCATGGAATGGTTACTTATTAAGACAGAAGTTTTTGATCCAAGTTTTGTTTACCTGTGTAAGTGGCTTCTTTAACTCCATATGCCAATGCACCGGCTCCAAGCAGCAGCTTCAGTCCTAATCCTGCGCCCTTGCCACCAGACGAGGACATCCGGCCCGCCAGATCCCTCAGGTGCTGGACAAAACGCTAGTGTGTGTAGGGCAGGGGGAAAGAAAGACAGTGGCCATGTGTGAGTCTTTTCCATGGAACGAAGAAGTGAATTCTATCATCATATATGAGGAGATGAATGGAGAGGAGGAATTGGCATGGAGATACAAATCAGATTGTGCCGGGTATGTAACAAGGGCCAGAGTATGAAACAACTGCACATTAGTGGTCGACCGATATCCGTTTTTCAATGGCTGATGCCGCTGCTGTCAAATATAATTCCATTATTCCATGCACATTACAATCTAATACACATGGTCATCTGAGCCAGTAACAAGTTTTCGATGGATTATTAATTAATCCATGTCTTTGCTCGTGGATCGCAGTATGACCCACAGGGATCGTCCAGCATTTAACATTGAAATGCAGTCTTTATCCCTGAAAAAACACGGACATGATATGGCCTGTACTTTTATGCACACCTGGCTTTAGTGCATAAACAACCTCTTTACATGTTGGAATAACATGAGTAGTAAAAGTTCATATTTTCATGATGCACAGCAGAGAAATATGAACAAAAATCAGTGAAGCAGGTGGTCTGTGGCTCCATATGAATGTTTCCAACAGGAAAGCGTGTGGTCCAGGACACATGAACATACATACTGCCAGTCCATTGCAGACAACTGTCTGTATAAAATATGGACGTAGTATCCGTGACGTCACCCATCTGTTTCTGAAGTGCTGTTTTAGGGCCAATCGGCAGCGGCCATATTGCTGCTGTGGAGCAAATGTGATGTAAAGAGACGGGCTTTGAGCCTCCTAGCCAACAGCTACAGTGTTCCCGCAGTCAGCTGTGCCTCTCATTGGAAGACTCGTAATCTCAATACCTTCAAAATTGCTGCCTTTAAATTTTTTTTACCCCCATACAGTGTGTGTCAAGCGAGAAATGAGCTATCCAGACTACACTGTTTTTTTTGTACCAGGCTGTAAACATGTTTATTGGTCTTTTTTGAATTGGTGTGTATGTGGTTTCCGGTACTTCTGGAGCCAGCCTCAAGCGGATCCGTGATGAACGTCAGTTTTTAGCACTTCTGCATTGGACTCGTATTTTGAGACCGGAGGTTGCAGCTTGAGATGTACACAGGGAATGCTGCATGAGGTGCAGTGTGGAGAATAATTGCAGACTGAAGTGACAAAATAAAACTTTGTTCCTAGGCATGACGGTTCCTCTACACTCCTATCATTTATCAGTTAAAACAAGAGCCAAACTGCAGACTGGAGTCTCTGATTACAGTGCACAAAATAGACTAAACAATCTGCATGATGCACACACAGACCCAGATCTTTGATGTGTTTCTTCAGCTGGATCATAGTCATGTGGGGCATAATTTAATGATTGGAAATTATTAAAAAAGACAAACCTTTAATTTATTTTTTGACAAAGTATTAGAGCTCACAATGCATAGCAGAGAGAGCTGTATGGTTGAAGGAAATGCGTTCAGATCTTAGAGACTAAGGCACAGGTCTTAGGAACACTGCCAGAAAATGTGCAGAGTTTCAGTATATAATAGCACAGTGTCCTTCATTATTCTTAAACACAATAAAATAAATCTACAAGCACTCCAAAGACTGGCCACACTGAGGGGGTATGGGCTTTGGTTTGAGAGGTGACCTAGAACATATCACTACTGGTGCAAAGGCATTTAAAACAACACATGTGAAATCATTTACAAGTATGAAATGTTTTAATAGACTTTAATTATTATCACATGTATTAGCCAGCACTGTGAAGGGATTTTAATGTTCCCATGATGGCAGGGTTGTTACTTAACCTATGTAGAGATAGTGAAACAAGCCATGCCAGCAGAAAAGACACAAACAGTGTGTATTCAAGGTAAGGACCTATGTGGCAAAGTTTACGCGCATTACGCATGGAGGAGACTTTGTTAAGGATAAACGGAGAGACATTGGAGACAAATCATCCTGTCATCATTGTTATATGTACCCCCTCCAGGCTCACGTTAGCATGGATAGATGACTGGCCCACACGAGAATAACTGAGGGTCTGACCAGGTCCAAATGAAGCTAATGCCCATAATTAATCACGTCAGGTGAAACAACACGACCTTGCTACAGAGACGGATGTTAGTCCAATTAATCCATGCATGAGCTAACGCGACTGTCAACTACTGCGACATGCTAACTAACCTGACCTGTGCCAGCCCGACCTTCTCTGTGCTCATACACACTGTGAGCGTTTCCCCAACATCACCATGAGTTCATTTGAAGATAGATCAACATGTCAACTCAAACTCAGCACCAGAAATCATTCATTAAAGTAATATTGCCTCTAGAACACTTACGTTTGGTTCCTTGCCGGCCATGCTGCTTTACGTCAAACTCCAAGGTCGAGACAATCCTCTTCCTCGTGGACCGCAAAGGCTGCCGGGACATGTAGTCCCAAAGCGTCGTTGTGGTATTTCCGGCAGCACTTCAACTTAGGCCAGTACCATAATAACCTAACCCAGGGGCTTCAAACTATTTTCAGTTCAGGGGCCACATACAGCCCGATTTGATCTGAAGTGGGCCAGACCAGTAAACTCATAACATAATAACCTACAAATCTAAATTTGTCCCTTTGTTGTAGTGCAAAAAAAGTACAAGTACATTCTGAACAGGTTCACATTTCATGCAGTGGCGGTTCTAGACCAATTTTACTGGGGGGGCAGGCTGGGGCCAAGGGTGTTGTCAGAGGGACAATTTCAACCCTGACAAAAGAGACTGAGAAGGGCGAGGACCGGCTGAGAACCATAGACTGTAAATAAAAATGGACAGCGTTGCTCCGCCTCTTCCTGTTGTACGGTTCTGAAGCCAAAAAATCTGGGGGGGCAGGCTGGGGCCAAGGGTGTTGTCAGAGGGACAATTTCAACCCTGACAAAAGACCAGGCTGAGAACCATAGACTGTAAATAAAAATGGACAGCCACCAGGGGGCAGACACACTGCTGATAGCTTCACCACCAGGGCCATATCCGGCATGCTTGCTGAGAACAAACTGGCAAAACATCAGTGCATCCCTATATACTAGACATATATAGTTCTGCGCAAAAGTTTACATAACCTGGTAGAATTTGTGATTTTTTTTGGCCATTTTTCAGAGAATATGAAAGTTAAGAGAAAAACTTTTTTTCACTCATGGTTAGTGGTTGGGTGAAGCAAATGATTATCAAACAACTGTGTTTACTCTTTTTATATCATAATGACAACAGAAACTACCCAAGAAACCATAAATTCTGCCAGGGTATGTAAACTTATGAGCACAACTGTATCTACTGTGTACTATATCAAAATGCAGACTGACAGCAGTTGTTTGGCTGTTTACACTCAACATGAGTCCCTTAGCACTCTAAGGGACTGGAACCAAGTGCCACATGTATGTGTTTCGCCCAAGCAAGACGGATCCTCCCCTGGTGGTGAGGCTTTCAGCAGTGTGTCTGCCCCCTGGTGGCTGGCTGCAGTATAGGTCAAAAAATCCGTCTCCCCCATTAATTTGAATGGGGGAGCAGTCAAACTTTAAAAAATAAATACACGTCGTACGAATGTTTCTCACATCCGTATGTTGTGGTGATATGTAGTTAGTATTTGACAGTATGTTCCAGGCCTCTTTTTCCTGAAAAGTTTCTTTTTCGTTCGTTCTTAGAGTTTAAAAACGGGGTTTTACTTCCGGGTTTCCTTTGATTCACAGCCGCCGTAGAGAGAAATTTCAAAGGACACACAGCATCTTATGAAGCTATACTGTAGGGCAGAGCTTGTTACAGTGGCTTCACAGGCTCTGGCTGCACAATGGCGGCGCCCAGGAGCAGGATTTTTTGGCTTCAGAACCGTACAACGGGAAGAGGCGGAGCAATGCTGTCCATTTTTATTTACAGTGTATGGTTCCGCCAGTAACATCGGCGCAATACCGAAGCTTTTTTTATTGTAAAATATTATTTTGGTGTGGAGGTGGGGCCACAGGGGGGTCGGGGTTCAGTTTTACAGGGGCACTGGCCCCTGTTGGCCCATCCCCAGAACTGCCACTGATTTCATGTACTATTTATTTTAAAAAAACAGCTGTTGTATTTTTTTGCCATGATGAGTCTCATAGTGGGGCCGAATATTTTACTCTTTAAGCCCTGAAACCTGCTGCAAACACACCAAACACACAGGTTACCCATTCACCTGACACAGTGCGTAATGTTTACTACAAAAGAACAGATAGATTATATAACAATGAAGAAGGTTAAGCTGACCATTATAGAGCCCCCCAGCTCCAGCTGGACATTGCTTTATGCAGGGGTGTAGTACTAGTGTTAGTTGTGACAGGGCGCACGTGTGGTAAGCACATGCACAATGCAAATACAAATAAATGTGGATGCACCGCTCCTGCTGTGACAAGTTTACATATACATAAACTTTAGTGTTGATTGGATCATGAAGTGCTCTAAAAAGTCTGAATTTCCACTGAATTATGCAACCTGCAAATATTCTTTTTCCTCACTTTGAGAAAAAAAGTTCCAGAGCGCTGTTCAGGTGCGCTCCGTTAGTATTATCATTGTATGCGACCTCCAGAGGACAAATCTGAGATAGTAGTTACTTTTATTGAAAAATTGCAGTTAATGCCTTTTATGTATTTTTTTCACTTTGGGAAGTCGTCCGCGGGCCGGATTGGAACCTTTAGGGGGGGCGGTTTTGGGCCACGGGCCGCACATTTCACACCCCTGACCTAACCAGTACGCATGTATGTTTTTTATTTGTTAAAATTATTTTTGCTCAGATTTAAAGTGGGAGAAGCAGACTGAGTCTTTCACATTTTACTGTCATTATTATTATTTTTATTAATTGTTTATCTATATAATGCAATTGCTCAGTTTGCAATGATATGTTGTAAAAAAGAAAGTGAAATATACTGTGTGTGAACATACTGAAATTCACAAAACAAGCAGGCGCACGCAGGCAGGCAGGCAGGCAGGCAGGCAGGCAGGCAGGCAGGCAGGCAGGCAGGCAGGCAGGCAGGCAGGCAGGCAGGCAGGCAGGCAGGCAGGCAGGCAGGCAGGCAGGCAGGCAGGCAGGCAGGCAGGGTAGGCCTCTGGATTGTACCAGAGCAAGAGAGGCAGCAGGAGACATTTCTGGTCTCCATACCCAATATGTGCGGGTTGTAATCTGAGGCCCTCAGTCAAGGCTCTGCTTGTCGTCCCACATTCAAGGCTGAGGACAAACTGTGACCGGGCCTTTTCTGTCAGAGCTCCCATCTTCTGGAACAACCTCCCCAAAGAGACCATTTTGGCAACTTCTTTATCCTCTTTTAAAAACACATTTTTATAGATGTGATTTTACAGGAGATGTCACCTGAGTATTTTTTAATCAAGGTTTTTATTATTTTTATAATCTTTTATATTTTTATATATATATATATTTTTTTTTTAAATGTATTTTACATTTCTGATTTTTGATTGTTTTTTTTTATTCCAACATTGTTTTATTTCCTTTTATTTGTCTTCCTCATATTTGTCATTTATTGTCTTTTAGTTTCTTTGCTATTTGTAAAGCACTTTGTGACCCTGTTTTGAAAAGCAATTTATGGATAAATATTATTAATACTATCATAGTAAGCCTATTATATCAACTACCACCATGTTTGTACAGTAGCATAGAACAGAGAAACTTGTAAGGGCCATGTACATTTATGTATTTAGTAGTATGTAGTTTGCACCGGTTGGAAGACTAAGAAGAAGAAGAGAGTGGTTGTTGTTGTTGTGTACCAAAGAGATTGTATTTTTACATAGTAAAACTTGACAAATGGAGCATCACAGGACCTTTTTGTCCTCGAGGGCCATCATTGCTTGACCAATGGGGGGGAAGTTTTGTGTTGTTTGTGAATTAGTTCTTATTTTGTGTTTTAGCCTGGAAGAAAGTATTATCCTAGTTTAATCCCCCCAAAAAGTATAGGGATTTTTACATTTTAACATATTTACACACACAGACACACATTCATTTATTACAACATTTGGTGACTTTAATCCACAACTTCTGTTAAAACATGTCTATTTTACAAAGCTAAGTTAGCCTCTAGGAAAAACAAACACTGACATGAGTGCAGTGAAGTGGATGTGAAGTAAAAGTTAAAAATCTAAGCAGAATGTACAAAGCAGAACTAGTTGAATACCTTACACAGCTGTTAATATCTGTGTCTAGTTGGAATAAATCTGACAACACGTTAACTACAGAGAATAAATGATGCATGTCTTTGTCTACACCCTATATTAAGATGATGTAGCTGAGGGTGAATCTTTTAAGTATGTATAACTCTGTAAGTCCAGTACATAAATATAACAAAAAACCTATCCCATTTACTGATAATTGTCTCTCAAAAACATTGCTTTCAAACTTGAGTGAGCTGGTTTTCATTTCAAACAATACAGACAAGAAGCACTCCAGTTAAACCAATTCCTGTTGTTGTCAGCAAGAATAACAACAGGGATGTTGTCCTCCATCACACACTAACCTGATAACAACTGATCTACGCTAGTTCACACAGTTTGAAAACAGGAGAGGTTAAGTTGGTGTACGCTGTGTCCCACCTCAAACACTGTCTGCTAAAGTGTGTCTTTAAAAGGACAAAAGCCACATTAGCAGTTCCAGTACTTGGCCTCACAGAGACCACCATTAACTGTGCATTCAGACAGTTCTTGTCAACAGAGTTTGAAGCTGACAAATATGTATCAGTTTAACTTCCATCTTCGCCTCATAGATAGAACAATTAGTTGGATTTACAACTAGGAAGAGACTGACCAGAGCAAAGGAATTGTGGATGTGTATGACTTTTCACCTGTTGTTTAAATGTAAACAAAAAGGAGTCTACAGTTAGCCATGATTGACCATGATGATGAAAAAATCAACTGTAAGAAATTGGACAAGCTAGACAGCCTCTGTAATGGGACACAGCAAGTGGAAATGTTATCTAGAGTTAAACTTTTTGAGTCTTCCATTGACTCTGATGTGCAATTTGTGTTTAAATAGACTTCACAGAGAGCAATGTCTCATGTTCAGACAAAAAAAAAAAACTTAAAATCAGACAACTGAGAAGCATGGGTTTCTATTCCTGAGTAAATACAACCTTGGAGTGCAGAGGGCAGAATTTTTCAGAAGCACAAATCATCTCATGTCAGGGTGGCTCCTTGGCTAAATTATGATGAGCGGAGTCGTATTTTCAGTGGAACAGTCTGGAGGTGATATTGTAGGGAGAGATGATCTTTGAACAGTGAAAAACATTAGTATCCTTCCCTTCTAGTCCCTCTCCCCCCAAAGTCTAGGTCAGGTCAAAACAAAACAAGAGGAAAACCAAAATCCAAAGCTTATAATTCACTGACTGTAGGACCAAAGCTGGTTTCTCCCAAGTGTGCTGATCCCGAATCAGCAACGAGCTGTTTACTGCTGCAAATTGTATCTAACCGTGGTAATTTATAGACCTTGGCAGGATGTCAGCATTATGAAAGGTAGAATCGGGGGTCAGAGGTCAGACATAGAAAAGTCGTACTCTGGAGGTACTGACGTGGAGGTCATCGTCGTAGAACTTGGTCTCTATGATCACATTCCCACTGGAATAAAGACAAGACAAATTCACTCAGGTATCAAATATGTCTGACATTTCAGAACTAGTACTGAAACAAAAATCATAAACATTATATAAAAAACAATGAGTCTTCATTTATGACCTATTCTGACAACAAAGCCTCATACAGTTAAAAATATACAAAAAATATATTTTGATTTAAAAAAAAATGTACATTTCAAAACTGTCTTACTAATCAATTCATGAGTTTCTCCACTACTTCGCCAGATCTCAGCTATTAACTTTTTTAATTTGTGACAATATTTCTAAAATAACTGATGAAAACACAACTTAATTTGTATTAACTAGACTTGTATCTAAAATCTGTAAACATTTCCCAAGTCCCTACAAATTTGTCTCAAAAATGACCCTTCATGTCATCATTAATCATATTTAATTCAAGAATTGGTAGCATTATAACAGGTTTTTAAAATGTATGTTACTTATGATCTGAGACTGTACATTTATATACTTTGGGGAAGCTTAAGGTTTTAATAAAATGGAGTCACTATTGTCTAGCAGCAAAGAAAATAAATTATACTGAATGCTCACTATGGAAACAAAACAGAGAAATGACTATTATCTAAAAAGAAACTCACGTTAAAACATTGGCTGGCATCATCTGGGACTCTGGGGCTGCTTCTATCAGAGATTGCCATGTGTTGGTGGAGTTTGGGATAACAAAACCAAACTCAAAAAACCATTCTGGAAAAAAGGTAGGAACAGACAGAGCTCAGTGCTGTGTAAACAACATATACAAATCACTTTAGAAAAATCCTCAGGAGTCCTGGGTTTCTCAGAGTGTAAGTATAACATAATTGTCCAAATACTGTTTCAGAGACTCCTCCCTCTCTGGTGGAAACCAGCAACATAAACATGTTGTGTTGGTGTGGATTGTGTGTTGACTCCTGAGGCTCTCTGCACAGCAGGGCCTCAGGGACAGCACTCTTAGCACACAGTAACAGTAGCTTTCCAATAAAACACAGCACATTCAAAAAGGAAAAAAACAAGGAAAACAACAAACTAAAAGTAAACCCAATACTAAATCAAAGTTTTCTTATTATTAAAGATAACAGCGTTTTGCATTCCTTATTTCCTTCAGCAGGTCATTCCTAAGTGTAGGATCTTGGTGGACAACGGTTCTCTTACACTTGGTGAACATTTTAGACCTTATTACATTGAGGAGGGAAACGTTTGAAGGTGTCTGGGAGTGGGAAGGATCATGAGCAAGAAGAGATTTGATTAAGAATTTGTTGTATGGCCCCTTAGGTGATAATATTTTGAATTCAATCAAAAAAAAGCAGATGTAGGACAGCAAGAATTGGTCAAAACTATAGACTGTATAAAAATGGACATAGTATCGCTGACGCCACCCATCTGTTCCTGAGCGCTGTTTTGAAGCCAATCGTCAGCAGGAGCTGGAAATGCTGAACACAACCAATATTCGTCCAAGCTAGTGTGAGGTAAAGAGGGGGGCCTTAAGCCTTTTCGCAAACTGCTACACAGTGCCCGCCTGTCAATCAAGTCAGCAATGTCCTTATTTGGGCAAAACTCGTAAATTTAATATCTTCCAGAATACCAAGTTATGAGAAAATTCACCCTCTGTACAGTGTGTGCCAATAGAGAAATTACCTACTTACACCCAAACCGTTTTTTGAACCAGGCTGTAAACATGTTTATTATTGCTACAAAGATCGTCTTTTTTGAATGGGTGCGTATGTGGTTTCCAGTGTTTCTGCAGCCAGCTTCAAGCTGTCGCTCGATGAACTGCAGTTTTTAGCACTGGGCATGGGCTTCATAGTTTAAGACCGGAGGTTGTCGCTTGGTCAAAACCTGATAGGTTTTCTTGCCTACTAAAATATTCCAGAAATAGTGTTTTGGATGATCTTGATGCAAGAGAAGGTTTTTATAGTCATGCAATGGAGCAGGAATTTAAAGTAGCCTCATTGATAAGTTACAGGGCATAGATAAAAGTATGCAGATTTTAGGTGTCTGGGCAGAATTTCGTTGGAAAGAATTCAAGAAGGGTAGTGACAACCACTGATTGGACATGATTGTCAACATCATTTCTTAAAACTTTTGCTAAAAATAAGAGTTTAGAAATAGGCTTAGAATTATTGAAGTCAGAGGTATCAAGAGGAAAGGCTCTTTTTACACAGATCAGAGCATAGATAAACTGTACAAGGCCAATCCTGCAGGAGAAATGTAACTATTCATCATTGAAATCTTTTGACTAACAAAGACATGTCCTGCATCTCTGCAGGGTGGCATTTAATATCTGGCTCCTGGATGAATTAATTTCATCACTCACAATGTTAAAGAGATTTTTGGGTTGGAATGATTGGAAAAGTCCTAATGTATGCAGTTCTAGAATTGTAAACCTCAGCATTAAAAGTCCTAGGTATTAACAGGAGAAGTTAGGGCAATCAATGTGCTGAAAAGATATCTCCAAAGGCCCAATACTGCTGTGAAGGGAGCAATTTCATCTAGGGTGGAGAAAAGTATGAAAATTACTAAGTGCTTAATTTGTGGAAAGAAGTGATTCAGAAGAATAGGGGTGATACAGTGATTGATTAAGTCCCTGTACATGTGTAAGTGAATATTTTTGAAAACTGTTTTCTAAAATATCTGTATACATGTAGACTTTAGATAAAAGGATGAGCTGAAAGTTCCAGATCAGATTTTTTTTCAGACTTGGCTACAGATAAACACAAGGCTTAAAACAAACTAATAAAACTAGTATAAGCTCATGATGGGTGCAAGCAATGTGAACTTAAAATCCTACAGTCTGATGATAAAACCTTTAAAATGTTAAAAATCTTAAATCTTGTTTAAAACATATGTAACACAACCAAGATCTAAAATTTTGTCATTATATAAATAAAAATACCAATTTGTGACATAGTTCGGGAACAATAGATGAAGTGGATGCAAGTTTAACAACACTGGCATCGGTTAACAAAAGATCTCAGCTAAATGAGTTGAAAAGTGAATGGAGATAATGCCTTTCTTCCCAAACAGTCTCTTAGTAACCCTTTGCAAGGTTTGTTTTAATAATACCAATCAGGCTGAAGATCTGAAAATGCAGAAAGATTCTGTATTCTCAAAAATATGTTGGCTCCTGGCAGCCTTTATCTTTACAATTCAAGCTTTTTAGCTTACAATAAAATAACAATAAAAGTCATTCCTCTGCAGAAATCTCTCTACCACACAGCTACATGTTGGCCATGGTGTTAGCCATTAGCCATAAATTCAGAGGACGGGCCAGGCTTTGTCTAAATTCTCCTTTATTTTCTACCATGTCTTCTAATAATGATTTTGTAAGGAATTTGCATTGAGTACACAAGCACAAACAAAACGACATCCACTACATGCCACAAAAGTCCACACAGTGCCTTGAACCTTCAGCTTATTTAACCTTTAAGAAGTTCTATGTTTAGCTTATTACCTTCTAGACACTGCCCCTTGAAGAAAACTTTCTGCTCCAGTCTGAACTTCTCCAGTTTCTCTGATGAGGAAAAGTTCAATTCTCTGGACACTGCTTTACACTTCAGGATCTTCTTCGGAACACGGGCTGGAACAATAATAAGAAAATACAATTGAACTATAAGATAGCAATATTGAATTTCAGGGTTTACTTCAAAGATCTGAAATTTTTTTATTTTCAGTTCAGCACAACACCAAACTAGCACTGAAAATATAGAGGAACATCAAACACACTTTGTCAACCCAAATACCAAAATAAACAGGCATAAACAAAAAAGAATAATTTAAGTAAAACTAAATTCTTTCTGAATTCAAAATACAAACTAAATTTAAAAGCTGAGAACTTGACTTCTGTAGGGGAGAACGGGGTTGGTTGTCACACGGGTTGGTTGGCACACTCGTTATATCTCGCCACCAGAGGGCACTGTCTCTCAAATTGAGGTATGGACATTTCCAGAATTAGGATCAGAGCTCACCTACATAGTCTTCTCTGGAGTAAGACAGCTGAACTTGAGGTGAGAGGACTTTTTGTGTTTTTCATGTCAAATTGTAAATATTCAGCTCCTCAGTATTTTTCTTCTAGGCTTTTAAACGATGGGTTTATAACAAAACAAGTGTTACCCTTACAAAGTGTGAGGGGAAAGCTATACTTTAGATTTTTATTAGCTAGCTAACTACTTGTTAGATAGTTGTTAGCCTTGATGCTAGCAAAAAATTCTAGTTGGGGTTGGTTGCACATTCTCTTTGGGGTTGGTTGTCACATGTAACAACCAAGATGTGTTTCCTCTTCATGTTCCTTGCTCATTTTATGTTAAAATGCATTAAGTTATGTAGGCCTATCACTTGTCAGTGCAATTAAACTTTCAAATTTAGTTCTGCCTTCTTGCCTTTTTTTAAAGATTTTTCCCATTAAAATACCATTGTGACAACCAACCCCATAGTGTGTGACAACCATCCCCATGATGGGGTTGGTTGTCACAATGTGTCAGAGTATCTTTGATAGTTAATTGCCTCTTTGTTACGAGTTGGAAAATGAGAGGGATACACATTTCAAGCAAACACCTTAAGCTTCAATTTAATGTAGGAATGACTATTAAAAGATGTTTTGATGATGAGCAATCATCAAAACAGTCAAAAGTGTGACAACCAACCCCGTTCTCCCCTATTTCATCTGCCTTGTGTGGTGCATTGCCCTCTGACAGTCCTTTGTCTGATTTATATATTAGCTTTTGAGAGCAAACTAAAGCTGTTTTTTTATTGTCCTCGGATCATCCTATGAGATCTAGTTATCATTGTCTGATATCTTTTTTAAATAGCCAAACATTTTTTTTACATTTCTCTACATCAAATAAACTTCTGAATGCTTAAGAATTGCTCGAGTTTAAACGGTACATAAGGGTGTAACCAGGAAGAATTTTAACAAAATTGTAGGCAAAAAGACATAATAATGGTAACATAGCATTTATATTTGTATTCACTTGTCAATAAGTGTGGTTAACCAATCTCTAAAACATGTTTGATGGCCCTTCATATGTATTTGACAAGTTGTGTCTTTCAGATTCTCTACACAGCTCTTATGTATGTAACTGGTGAGCATGTTTCCTAACTGTAAGTAAAAGTGCAACACATACAGTGAACCTTCGGTTTGAATTGATGGACCCGTTTTGAAGTTTTGTGTGTGAATGTACCTTCATGTTCGACGCCAGGTACGGAGAGGTCCTCAGTTCCCTGCCACAGGACTTTGCCTGTCTCTGCGTCTCGAAGATTCATCCAGTTTCTGACAGGAAAATGTTAAGTGTCCACAACCAAATGAACAAAAGAACACATAGAAAAGGAAAAAATAAAAGGGATCAGTGTCATTTTGCACACCAATCTATCTGGTAATATTATTTCTGTAGTGATAAATTAAGGGTATTCTTATCAATGGACAATATTTATTTCCCTCTGCAAATTACTGGCTGGATGCAATTCTGTTTAGGACAAAAACCATCAGTACATCTTATCCAAATCAATCAATCTTTATTTGTATAGCGCCAAACCACAAAAAACATTATCTGAAGATGCATACATACTTACAAACATAAAAGGTCTACTCTAGACCATACTCTATGTTAAATTATTAACAAAGACCCAACACCAAGACAGGATAAGATCCAGTCCCATCTTACTGACGGGACTTGATCTTACCTCATCTTAATCCACCATGAGTATTGCACCTCGCAGTATCTAGCTAGTTACAGCAGCAAGGAAAAAACTTCCTTTTAACAGGCAGAAACCTCGAGCAGAACCAGACTCATGTTAGACAGCCATCTGCCTCGACTGAGTTTGGGTTGGAAAGAGGGGAGAGAGAGAGAGAGAGAGAGAGAGAGAGAGAGAGAGAGAGAGAGAGAGAGAGAGAGAGAGAGAGAGAGAGAGAGAGAGAGAGAGAGAGAGAGAGAGAGAGAGAGAGAGAGAGAGAGAGAGAGAGAGATGATCAAATTGGACAGGTCGCCAACCCATCACAGGGCAAACACTGAAAGACAGGCAACCATTCACACACACACTCACACTTACGGGCAATTTAGTGTAACCAATCAACCTAGAGAGCATGTTTTTGGACTGTGGGAGGAAGCCGGAGTACCGGAGAGAACCCACGCATGCACAAAGAGAACATGCAAACTCCACACAGAAAGGCACCTGACCGACCGGGGTTCAGTTCTGGAGTGAAAATCTTAATTATCCTTGACTTCACTAAAAATTTGATGTGAGTTGTAAAGTTTATGATCATATCAACCTACCCTTCTTTTACAAACCTCATCACCAGTTTTGTATGGGACAGGATTAATTTCATATAGAGTAAAAAGTGATAATGAGTTATTTGGATTCACCGTACTCAATGCAAAAAGATTCACTTTAGATAGTTTCGTGCAACAGCCTGAAAAATCGGCACTAGTTTATTAACACATCTAAGTTAAACCATGTATACGGATTACTTGAAACATATTTTTTCATTTTATAACATTTTTTGACCAAAATATCTAGATTTGTTACAAGATTTTGTTTAAACTGAACTGAGCCTTTCTGTTACAAAGACCTATCTTAGGACACTTATTAGAAAGCGTGGAAATCCAAGAACAATATATTGAGTAAGGATAGCCAGAAGGTTATAACATGCTTTACTTCTTGAAATTCATCATCGTGTTAATGGAAAAAGGAGGCGGAAACTGAAGAAGCTTTTGTGTAGATGATGCTGTCTGCTAGCTGTCCCATTAGTCTGTCATTTAGTCAGCTGTACCTGACCTCTGCTTTCACAATAAACACAATACCGCTGTCAATCAAAGAGGCTGGAAGGACCTAATCATTGAATCCCCTTTAGGTTACAGCTTCACTTTACTATTTCAACACCACTTACTTCAAGTCTGTTAGGGCGCCAATTCATCCTGATACTACAGTGACTGGGAAGTACAATGTTAATTTACAAAGGATGAAACACTTACAAAGTTAGATACAAATTTACATTTTGCAACATTTTTACAGTTTATAAAACAAAATGACATTAAACACTTTTACCAAGGCCAAAACAAATTTACATTTCAGAAACACTTTTAAAAGTGACAGGACATTTTTACCAGTCCAGAAACACATTTAACAGCAGATTCTGACATACCAATTATTTTCAAAATAAAAGATGGCTAAATTTCAAGTGTTTTTTTATTTTAAAATTCCATATCAGATATAGCTGTGGTTGGCAGCTTATCAGTCTGAATCAAAATATTTTAGTGGAAACAGGGTTGTTAATGTCAAATATGTTAATTCCCAGGCTGTTGCACATTTTGATATTACAGACATCTTTTATTTTGAAAATCATTGGTACATACCTGTTCTGGTAAAATTTGCTGTTTGTATTTTTCTGGACTGGTAAAAATGTTTTGTCTCTTGTGAAATTGTGTCATATTTGTAAAAGTGTTTCTGATTTTGGAAATTTGTTTTCTTAAATGTAAATTTGTTTTGTCCTTGATAAGTCTTTAATGTCATTTTGTTTTATAAAATTTAAAAAGGTTTTCCAAAATCTAAATTTGTCATAAACTTTGTAAAAGTGTTTAATCCTTTGTAAATTCGCATTGCACTTCCCAGCCACTGTATGGTACACACAACAATTGCTAATTTTCGGTCAATCTACAACTTCTTAACTGAAGGGTAGTTTGTGTGAAAAAGACATTATTCGTCTTTTTTTAACACGTAGAAACGTTGAGCATAACACTTGGTACCATACTTACTGCACTGTGTGGACATCCACATACAACATGAAGGAAATGAACAAAAACTTTGTCTGTTCAAGAACCATCATCCCACAGACCTCTGCTCAAAAAGATTCCAAACTGAGTATCCTGTCAGACTCAGATACTACTTAGTGTCACTGACACTTGGCTCCCCACCATCTGTGAAGCCCTTCATCCCACCCCACACCCACCATCAATGACCTAAAAACACTCAATTACAAGGGCTTCAGGACTCTGACTTGCATTGTGAGCACACTTTTACATGAGTGGATAAATTAGATACCCATTACTGAAAGAAACTCAATTGACTTAAAAGGTTAAGTCCTAGCTTAGACTGAGTTTGTAGTTTATTTGTGTTTTGTTGCAGAAAACTTGAAAAAAAAAAAAGAATAAAATACAGAAGATACAGGAGAATCAAAGAAGAAAAAACATGTTCCTCCACCAGCATGTTGTGAAAGCAATTTTATATAAGAGTTATTAAGATGAGATTTGAATCCATGATCCATCTATCATTGTTACCAAGATGCATGTCTCTAAAATGTCCTTGTACTTGTGTTTTATTTTTGATTTTGGACATTGGGACCACAACTTGCTAAATTTCACTGATTCTAGCATATAGAATATATTTCATCCCTCAAACATTGGATGGGTATGCACGAACAACTGAGCTAGTTAAACAATTAGGGTCAGTGAAACACGCATGGAAGAATAGTTAATAAAAATACAAAATTTACATTATGTTTCCAATCAAAGAGAGAGTGAATATAATTTTTGTCCATTAAATCTTTAACAGTGTCCTGATAAAGATTCTCATTTAACAAAAGCTCAACCTCTCACCCTGGTTTTCTAGTAAAGTGTGCTGAGTGGAGTGGATTCACTAATCCTCTCAAGTCTAACTAATTCCAGCCCCCAACATAAATCCTATCATCCTCCACACCTTCCAGAATAATCCAGGCCAAACTGCATGTATTTCTCATTGATTCTCTTTTGAAAGACCATGCTGTTTTAACAAAAAACATGAGTCACTAGCTCTGTTTACACTCTGGATTAAGACAACAAAGCCAAGATACTACTGCAGTAAATATTCACTTGTTACAGCAGATGAAGAATCAGAAGAAAAAAAAACATGCCTCTTTGATAACTCGCTCTAAAGTGGACAGTTTCGAGCACATTAGTCCAAATCTAGGATTGGATTGAGACTTGATTTACTTCTTGTGATCAGATCTTATTTCTACACTGTAATTAATCATCAATTGTATTATGAAACCATAGTAGAGACCATGAGAAAGGTCATGGGGGCAAGTAAGAGAGATGGAGCCTCTAAATAGGGAGGTGCTAACATGACATTGACAAATGTATCTAACCATAAAACCCACTACAGACTGAAGTCTCTGATTTAAGTGACAGGTATACAGCTAAATCACCATTATGTATTTGAAATCTGTTATCTTATTTTGCTACAATGCTATAAAC
This sequence comes from Notolabrus celidotus, assembly GCF_009762535.1. Classification (NCBI taxonomy): domain Eukaryota; kingdom Metazoa; phylum Chordata; class Actinopteri; order Labriformes; family Labridae; genus Notolabrus; species Notolabrus celidotus. The sequence goes on along the minus strand of NC_048273.1, from coordinate 10,986,154 downwards.
TATGATAAATTGTCTGTCAGCTGCATCCTATTGCTGTCCTGCCCTCTTCACTTGTCTAATAGGATCATCTGATCTGAAAAAATAATTTACTGCTCCTGACTTTCAGGCAAAAAACAAGATTTTTGCACTTTTTTGTGAAACCTCCTGAAAAATAGATAAAGAGCATTTCAGATGATTGGATTAACATTAAGAAGAAAAAAACTAACAAAAGGGGTTTCATGAAGCATAACTGAGAAGTACTTAACCAGATGGGAGTGACAGGTAAGGGGTCTCTGGTTAGATAAACCAAGCAGCCCTTCAAAGTGGCTGAGGACACATTCAATTATAAACTGCTTAAAGAATATATTGCCCAGACTCCTTTCAATTTGGTCTGAGCGTAAAGCTTTCTAGGTGCTCTTGGGTTCATTCACACCTGTAATCTAAGGTCCACTTGTGATCTGATCACTAGAATTGCATCATCAATGTCAGTTTTATTAAACAGAAAGGACACAAGCCCTCACTCTGACATCTAATAACGTGTGTCATTTTCTTTTATTCTTTTTTTTAACTAACTGCTCACAAACTAAACGAAGAAAAGTCTTGTACAGAAATTGATTTAACCTCCAAACCATCTAACAAGGTTGTACTATAGCCTACCCAGGACCAGCTGCAGGATATGTATGAGTAAACCACCAGGGTGCATACACAAATCTGTCAGAAGACATACACCAGTTAATGAGCCCCAAGTGAAATGCTGCTGTCACTGTTTAGTCTGCATTTCTTTTTAAAGACACTTTAATGGCTTAGGGGTAGTATACAGCCATCCCACAATTCAACAGGAGCACCCGAACACACTTAAAGTGAGTGGATACAGGTTTTCTATTCATTCATTTCTAACTTTAAAATATAAGTAAGCATATGAGCATATAAGAAACTGTTGATTTTTAATCAACAAGAAATCATTGGAATAAGTTGTCACCAATGCTTGCAATTTTCACCCTTCAGTGTCATATTAACACATAAACATACATAAATATACAAGACCGAATTAATACAAAAGTTAAACCAGCGACCCCTTTTGATTTAAGATGCTTAAGCATTTTATAGATGTACTAGAGTGGGGAAACTGCATGGTTTCGTTTGATCTTTGATGTTTTTGCAGAAAAAATCACAATCCATCAAAAAAATATCATGGGCTCTGTCATGTCTTACTTTTAAGTATTTTGGACAACAGATGGTAACCGAATTACAGTTACAGTTCAGAAAAGAATAAAAAAGATGCACTCTTTGGTCCTCTCTGGCTCTAATAAGGCTTTTTGTAAGGACAGAGGGTAGTAAACCCATGTTCCAAGAAGCCATGGATTCAAGCTTAACCAGTATAGGCAGGATGAACTTTGGACTGACAGGAAAAATATATAAGAACCTTTATCTTTTGTAACGATTGAGTCACAATCACATACTAAAATCAAAAAATGACTTGGAAGTGAAACGATGGTAAATACTGCAACTTTAGATGGAAGGAAACCTAGCCCACGGTGTTGTATGCTATTCATCACTATCTGTAACAACCAATAAAGTCTGAGTCTTCCTCTTCTTGTTCAACTACGGTAGAGAAGCTTAAAAGGTGCAATTATATATATAAGAATCAGAAGCTGACAACATTACGTGATCTGTTGCATGTGCTTGTTGGCACATTGGTGTGTTCATAAATCTGAAAATGGAAAGATGATATGAAAATTTGCTTAGACCATCTCACAACAGGGATATGGTCGACTACATAAACACAGGACAACCAAACTTCTGATCACCTACTCTCTGCCTCTATGTAACATAGTTTAAGTCAGGTTATAAGCAAAGACAACCAGAAAACAGCTTATTTAGATAACAGGCGTGTGCTACAACAACTGTAGGGGCATTAAAGTCAGACAAGAAACTCAGCATGGTAAAAATTAAGTGTTGGGGCATTCTGGTGATGTGGTCCAGGAAGTACCATACAAATATAACAACACAAGTATGATATCCAAAAAACGCGTTCTCCTCCTTCTTCTATAACAAAACAAAGCAGACAAACTAATTAAAAAGTTAAAAAGAAGCTATTCTGCACATTTTATTATATACTCCAGGGGTTCCCAAACTTTGCAGCCTGCGACCCCCAAAACATAGGTGCCAAAGACCTGCGACCCCCACTGTCCCTCAGTGATTTAATGTGGCTTCATTTAGCTGATCTGCAGAAAATTAGCCTACCTGTATGAGCATGTGTCTGTGTTTCCTATGCTGTTATGAATTAACCTTCTGCTACTGATGCTTTTGATAATTAACTGTACACTAACCCTAAACCTAGGAGTAGGGTTGCAAAATTCCGGGAATTTTCAAAGTTGGAAACTTTCCATGGGAATTTATGGGAATAATCCAGGAATTTACTAAATTGAAGGTTGGCTCAGGAAGAGCCCATTCCCTGAAAGGGATTAGCATAAATGTAGAGGCTAGGCTTGAGAAGCTTGAAGGAAGATGCTTTTTTATTTGCAAGTTGAATGGGACTTTTTTGGAGGGAGAGGGGCTCTTTTCATTTAACATTTTGAATGGGACTTTGTTGGGATTGCATTTTTGTTAATTTTTGAATGGGTTGGGTCAAGGGGATGAGTAATATTTAACTCAACATTCATGTTTTTGTTCTTCAATGAAATAATTGATTGTCCAATAAAATATTTAATACTTGATAAAGTTGTACTTACAGATAAATCTGTTTTAATTGTATTATTTTGCTTATAACAAAACAAATATTTATGCTTGGATATGATACCTTTCCATTAAATTCCCATAAAGTCGATATTTTTACTATAATGGGTAAAAATGACTACTTTTAGGAAACTTAGGAAAAAAACATTCTGGAAGACATCTCACGACCCCCCATTTGTGTCTCCCGAACCCCCAGGGGGTCCCGACCCACACTTTGGGAACCCCACTCTACGAATGGATATACATAAGTGTACGTCTTTTGAATGTATATTACTTTTCTTTTCAGTGCAAGTGTATCAAAAGCTTACTGAACATCCACATATCAATAACTTTTAGGATAAGGACAGCTAAGTTTTAAGATATAAATACTGAAGAAATACTGAATACTACTGCAATTGTGCAGGTGGTATAACCTCTAAGCAGGGCCGGCCTGTGGCATAGGCAGTATAGGCAAATGCTAGGGGCGCCGGCCATCCATAGGGGGCGCCGCTTGGACCCTAAATGAGTGATGAAGAAAATTTGAAGATAATAGGAAAAAGAATATTGTCACATTTAATAAAATGTGGGGTTAAATTACAGAGTGATGCCAGTAAATGCCAGTATTTCTTTCCTTACACTTTGGAGGCCGGTAGCTTAATTACATAGAAAATGTAGGTTAGGCTTTAAAATAAGCATTGTGCTTCTGCCTTTTCAGCCATCACTAAATACATTACTGTTGCTTTGTTGAAAGTGTCTGTACTGTGAAAAGTATTGTGTTATATAATGACTGAATAAATTCTACTACTGTTACATTATGTGTTTTGAAATTGTATAATTACTTTCCTGCTAAATATCAGTGTTAAAATAACATTTTATTTATGTTCTTTTAGAGGTAATTTTCATTTTAAAATGAAGGAAACCTGTAAAACATAAAGCTGTATGTCAGTTTAGTAAGAGTAGATGTGATGTGATTGTTGGAGTTGGTTACAATACAAGGGGCACTAGTTGAAGTCTTGCCTAGGACACCAAGTCAAATAGGTCCGGCTCTGCCTCTAAGGACCCCACATGGGTTTAAATCCTCTGAAGAGAGAGTCATTGAAACATGTTCAGATACATTGCTGTGAGGTACATATCGTTACAGCTGATACAACAAGCGCACTGATTAGTTAGCAAGACAAGTTAGCTATTGGGCTTAGCCACTCATGTTAGCTGGCAGGCTCTCCTGCTAGCTTGGCTCTAAACAACAAGACAATCTGACTTTCTACATAAAGAGGAACATGAGTTATATGTCGTTCTCACCTGAGAGGTGAAGCTGACAGGTTTGGCACAGCTGCTTAGCTCGTGGTTCCAATGGGCTCAGTAACAAAATGACACTATCATCTTGTTAATGATAATGACGTTATGCAGAAATAAACAGGAACATACCTCTAACCTAACATGCTGTGTCGAACCTTCACATCCATCAAACCTCAGTCACAACAGCGGAAAGGATACAGTTTGAAGCCCCTTAAAATCTCCTTGGCCCTGTCTTCGTCTGAAGACATTGCAGAAATCGCCTGTTGTCGGTCCCTGTTAAAACCCAGGATCTGTCGAAATGATAACGCCTCCGTGTATGTTAGCTTCAGTTCCTGGCTGACTACATTGACTTTCAATGATATCTAAAAAACTGCATTGACTATGTGTCCCGGGTATATTGTTGGACTGCAGTTTAAATCTGATCCGATAATGCAATCAGCTTAATATACCAAGCGAACTAAGGACAGTCAACCCAGCCAATCAGAGGCACAGGGCGGCTCCTGACAGCCAATCAGAGAGCAGCAGGGGCGGAATCCAGGTGGATAGAGACGCGTCACCAGGGGCAACGCTGCAAACGGTAGATGAGAGCAGTGCAGCAGGAGTTACTCAGCACACATGCAGACCTCTTTAATGCTGTTAAAAGTCACACATTTGGAAAATAAAGTCTGAACAGAGTGCATGAGGATACAGATTAAGTCACGATTAGTAAACAAAAATACAGGATGTAAGTAAATATATCCTCCCTGAGGGGATAAAGCTCACATAGTCAGTGACATCTTTTAAATCTCTTCTTAAAACACATTTTTACAGACTTGCTTTTATGTGACTTTGTCTTTCTAACCGCTTTTACTTCTATTTTATTATTAATTCAATTTTTTTATTCAACTAATTAATTGTTTTAAATTGCATTTGATTATTTATTGTTTTAATTCTTTTTTTCATTTATTATTTTAATGTTCCTAATTAATCCTGAACACTTTATCTAATCTTCCCGATTTTATTTACTTATCCATTTTTATTTATTTATTTAATTTATGTATGCTTGCAAAACCTCTCAACAACGATTTACTGGTCTATTGTCCCACCACTTCATTCTGTTTAATCCACGTGTATTCCTCTGAACCTCTTGCGTTGCATTTTGTTTTGCATTGTTAAAGTTCCTCCTCCCTGTCATTCGAAATCTTTGCTAAGGTATTTGAACCATGCTCTGATTGTCAAAGCACTTTGTAAACATTTGATTTTAAAGGTGATATATAAATAAAGTTATTATCATCATCATTATTATTACAAGATAACATGGCTCCGATACCAAAGTTTGACACAAGACGCCAGTCTACAGCTATATATATATATTTTTTTAGATAAACTCAATGTATCTGTGCTTTGATGAGGATAAGCGTTCAATGGAGAAACTCATCCCTTTACCCCCTCTACTGATAACTTCACTAAATTACACCCAAAGGCAGAAATTGATCCTGCCTAATGTTGTTGCAGACAAGATGGCGGACTTGAACCACTGATTCCATATCCTGGAAGTGGTAAAAAATACAACTTTCAAAAATCAATCAATCAATCAATAAATGAAAGCTTTATTTATGCTATGAAGTGCTTTACATCGATTTAAAACAATAAAGAAGCTGAAATAAAAAATGGCAAGACTTACTGAAAAACAAAAAAGGATTTTGAAATAAACTAATAAACACTACCAACAATAAAATATGTGTAATTAAAATAAGTTAAAGCATCAAATTAACATTAATAATGTAAATAGTTAGAATAACTGAACAAAAAAGGGTAAGGATAAGAGTTTAGGACAAAATAAAGGCAAAAAATATCAATAACATTGAGTAGATAAATAATAAAAAACAGAAAGATAAAATTTTTAAAACAAAATAAAAAATAAAATCAATATTAAACTGATATCAAGTCATCAGTGCTAAAGTCTGGGTAAAGTCACAAGTCCTGAAAATCAGAGTTTGAGTCCGACAGAAGTCTGAGTCCTGGACTCACGTACTATAACACTGTGTTGGAGGCCCTGAACTGTTGAGCAGCTGAATTTCTTTATCAAGAGCAGGAGAATATATAACTAAAAAAATCCAGCAATTGATCTTCTCAGGTCCCAAATGCTTACAGTATTGCTAAGAGAAGAGATGAAGAAACAAGAGTGGTAGACATGATCTTGTTTCATGCATCAAACTCAACATGGACAGATCATTTTTCCAATTTCTTTTTGCAACTTTAAACAAATGTGTAATTTCAACAAATTATGGGGCTCTAATATTTTGCAAATCATAACCTGTTTTTGTTTTACATTTCAACATAGCATCAAAACTTTTTTCAGAAGCACTGATGTACATTAGTAAAGATTGCAGTGCTTCAGTGCCATGTCACTTTAACTTGTTAATTGAATGAGAAATTGAGAAAAAAAAATGAAAGGACTAAACCTTGAGGCACAACAAGCTAGGACAAGCCTGTACTGTCATTTTTACTCCCAATGACTGCCCACAGCATCTTGAAAATGCATTTTTTTTTTAGGTTAGAATCCAAAGAGTCCTGAACACACACGAGGTGCAATGCTCATAGTGGATTAAGGCGAGATAAGATTGATCCCCGTCAGTTAGGGGGGACTGGATCGTATCCTGTCTTGATGTTTGGTCTTTTGTGCACTTTCAACTTCTGTACCGTTGCTTCTCCCGTCAGTCCTTCACAGTGCTGTTTTGCTATGCTGAGGGAGCAGAGGTGCAGAAAGCAGAGTCCAGAAGGGACTTTGTTTGTTTTGTTGTCTTTTGCAGGTATGCTCTTTCCCTTGAAAATGTTAGAATCTTTGTTGTTTTTGTCCAGAGATGTTGCTGTGTTTGTACTTTGCCCACTAGGTGTCCCTGTTTCACCAGTGAATGTACTGTTCTTTATAGTTTCATAACAGAAATGTTGTAATTCAAATGTTTTCCAGCTAATGTGATAAGTTCTTAAAGTGTTTGCACAATGAGTTAAATTACATACTTTAATGTAATTTAAATGTATTTGTATGTATTAGCACAGTAGCTCCAGAAAGTGCTGTTTTTGCTATGCTGAGGGAGCAGAAGTGTAGAAAGCAGAGTCCAGAAGGCAATTTGTATGTTTTGTTGTTTTCTGCAGAGTGAATAAATGCTGGAAACCTGTCCATGTGTAAGCTCCTGCTACGCCCCAATCACATCCGTTACACACAAAGCGTCTTGAGATCAAGTTTGTGATTTGGCGCTGTGTGTAAAGATTGATTGATATTTCAGCCAAATGTATAAAATATGTTCAAAGTATCTGAACCATTTTTGGGTATTTTTCTTAACGGGAAGAAAACTACTAATCTCATTCAAGGTATTATCACTTCAACTCATTAGTCCTGTATTCTGTCTTATTAAACTGTTCTGCTCATACAGCCGAGTCACATTTGCACTGGTGGAGATTACAGTGAGACCTTGGCCACAGCTTCAAGATCAAGTTCATCACCACCTGTAATAAAACTTATTAAAGATCAGTCAAACAAAAAAGTTCCTCATCAGCTCTTGCAATTAACCACGCAATATGCTTCAGCCTCACCTCCATTGTTCTGGTAAACTTTGCTGAAGCGTCAGCCCTCCCTATCTTTTGGTTTTCCCAATATTCATTCACAGATCTACATGTTGCTCAATTTTGATACTTGAAATTAGATTCCTTAAATATAGCAGCCTTCTCCTTGCATAGCAGGTATATGGCATTTCAACACAACGCCCCAAAAACATTACTGCAATGTCTGTCTTTTATAAAATTTGTGTGCTCCATCCACTTTTCTTTTTGGTTTGGATTGAGACATCTTGGTTGTTAGCAACTTGGAAAAAAAAAAAAAGTCCCACAACCTGTTCTCAAAAAACTCTTTGAACCTCTTATAGTTTGCAAAAAAAATGACTTTCATTAAAAAAGCTGTTTTTATGGAATTATGTTCTGATAAATTGTATACAATATTTAATGGAAATTAAAATCAATAAAAAAAAGGAATATATCACAGGCCGGATTACATTATATATTCAACATCAGGGGCAGGCTTGAGGGAGTGGGAGCCAGCATTTTGAGACGACGCTCTAAACAGAAACCATACCATGTGATTTTTGCCAAACATTCCATTCAAAAATAATACCAAGAACAAATATCTGCAGATATATCTACAAAATAGGAGAAAACGACAATCAGCTTGATTTTGTAGTTAAGCCAACTTTTATTAAGTGAAAGATTAGTCCTTCTTGGCGGCAGCCTTCCTCATGGCAGCCAGGACATTGCTGAGCTCCTCTCTCTTTCTCTTGGCACGAATGTGAGTACCAATCTGTGAAAGAAACAAACTTCAACTTAGCCACTTCAAATGTATGGTAAAGTGAGACATTCTCTTTCAAGAACAACTCATAAAACATGGATCAAACACCAACATAACTATATATAAACACAATCTAGTATAGGTATAAAACTGTCTTAATCATTGCAAATGACAAAATAATGAGCTTACCCTCTTCTTGATAAACTTGAGGGCTCTCTTGTCCTTAGACACTTTCAGCAGCTCCATGGCTCTCCTCTCATATGGAGCAAAACCACACACCTCACGGATCATGTCCCGGACAAACTTGCTGTGTTTGGTCAGACGCTGAAGAAAAAAGAAAAAAGAAAGAAGGATTATACTTCATGAAAACAAAGTATTCTGTGGATGTTTTCCAATACATTTTCAAAGTGTGACAATTTAAAGCTCTTCAGTATTGCTGAGGTAACATCTTTGTACATGTAAACTGTGGCATTAGGTCCCCATATTGCAGCTTGTTAAAAAAAATCAAGTAATCCAAGGCTTAAGGGTAAAGATATTAAGACAAATTAGGATAAATATTTTATTTCTAGAAGGAAATTAAAAATATTACATAAAGCAAAATACTACAACAGAAAATGACTAGTGCATAAATGATCAGTGGGGTACTAAATGCCATTTACAAGCATTAGGATGCTCAATGCACAAGCCCCAAAAACCATTCCTCAGTCTACTAATCAATGACAACACTGGATGGTATGATCTCCAATGTATTCTCAACAGTAACAATAGGTCTAAGTTTTAGCTGCTTCCATCTCAAAAAATGATGCAGTAGTAGAAACTTTTTGATTTAACTTAAGTTATTTTAGGAAGAGAGGTAATAAGTGCCCATCACCTCCTCCTGACATACACAGCAAAAAATAACTGTCCAAGCAATGTATATAAACAGCAAGAGGATAACAATGTTGTCCTTCAGTTACTTCTCATTTCTCCTTCTGAGAATGAAATGCAAGTGTGAAAAAACTGCTCCAATGCCATCAAATGACATTACCCAGCCTGTCTGATGACTCAAAGTGCAGGATACTGCATCTTCATTTGGGTAGGCGTCTAAATGACACCGTAGCATATGCCATATGTCCACGTATCCCTGTTCCAACTGAGAAGCCTATGCATGTAGCCTGACATGCACCTCAAAAATGTAACTCTATTGAAACGACCCAGACTAAGCTCTGTGATTGGTCCACTGGGCAGCATCAGGTTTTCTGCGTTTACAATATTTCTGGAATCATTATCTGTACATTCCACTGCCAATTTAACTTAATACGCTCAACAAAGTCTGGACAGGACAGGAAAAACACAAGGTGAACTTAAACTTCTGTCCCAGAAAGACAGTCAAAAGATGATTCTCCCACTAGCAGGCAGAGGATTAACAAAACTACACATGTGAATCTACTGCCCACAAGTACAGCACCAATTGGGATTACAATTGATTCCCATAAATCGATAGTCATGAAATCTAGAGAGTTACATCACATAGTGAGAGGAGGACCCAGTATGGTATATGCATTATCAACAACCAATAAAACATACATGGAAATGTTAAGACACCTCAATAAAACACTCCTTGAAAACACTGCAAAATATCAGATTAACAGGTGTGTCTCACTCTCAGTGCAGCATGTTGACACTGGCTTGCTGTCTCACTGTGCATAATGACATGAATCATTAAAATATTTTTTCATTAAGGGTTAAATGGATTTGTTGCAAAGTGTGTTTGTGTTGATTGCTGGTAAATGTAAATTATAAGGTTTGTATGGCTATTTGTAGTGAATATCCAATAGTTGTTCTGTTGCCAGAATTCTGTGCACATTGAACTTTTCAGCATCCTGCTGGCAGAAAAATCATGATTCAGATTTCTGGAAACAGTATGGGTCTCTTCAAAACTGTAAGGAGGGCTTCAACAAACACTGCCTTCTTCATAGAAAACACGTCTCAAGATAAAGTGCAAATCACTATTTCTCAAAGCCCATGTTTATATGACTGTACTGCCTTTACTTACCTTAAAACAGATGGATTTGGTTTAATAAATCAGTAAATCATAGTTAACGGCAAACACCCACTTTTAAGAAACTAGGTAGGTTTTATATTTACACCATTGATCAGTCAACATTATCAATAAAGTTTCTGATTATAAAAACAAATCAGATACTTAATTGTCAAATATAATCTACACTAACCAATACTTAAAGTCACTCCACAGAAGGTACTTACCCCACGTCTGCGACTGTGTTTGGGAGCGGTTACATTTTTGGTGACTGGGTGGCCTTTGTTGAGGCCAACGGCCATAGGGTAGCGAATAGCCATGTCTGTGGAAGAACACAAAAATGTGAATCAAAGTGGAAAACACTTCTTTTTTTTTTTTTACCTAATAACTGTTAGACTACATAAGCTAAGACAGTCATACCTTAAAAAAAAACAAGCATCGCACATTATTGCTTGCTGCTATTCACAAATAAGCCTACTGCTTGTTGAGATTGAAATGTTTTGGGATTTTGTTTTTTGGTTCCAAGTTTGTTTCTGAATGAAACGTTTAAAAATTGCTTTGTTATAACATAATTACTTGCACAACTTTGCCTATATGGTGTAAGTAATGTAAAAGGGTAGGCAGGCAGGATAAGCCTTGGCTTCAGCCTACACCTTTTTGGTCAACATGTGATTGGCATGTGGATGTGTATGCATGTTAATATGTATGCATGAATGTTCTTGTGTATGTGAACATATGCATGTACATATTGATGTGTGTGTTCATGCTTATATATTTTTTCTTGGTTTATGAATCCCTCAGTGATTTGGGTTTTTTATACTTTTATTTGTGATTTATACATGGCTCCTATGTTGTGTAAGTAAGTGTTGGTTGTTGACGTAGACCAAAATAAACCTAATATCAATAAGACTTGAAAACACATGCATCATAACTTGTCAACAAACGCACGTATAGCAGCACTGTGTTAGGACTTAAGAGCCAAGAATACTCAAATGCATGGTTTTCTTTTTTCCTTTTAATAAATAAATCCATGCTTTACTCATTGAAGAAATAACATTTACACTATGTTCTTACTGAGGAAAATGCCATCTTATAGATTACAAAAACACAGGGAGTTTAACAGTCATTATGATTTACAATTACAATATTCACCTTTTGGTGTGTGTGTGTATAATTTTGTGTTGGCTAAAAAGCCATGGACATATACAGACAGTAAAGTACAGCCGATACGATTCAGGACGGTGACGTTCAGACCTTTATATATCTTTTACAGCTAATGAACATTTTGACTTTTAACTCTGCAGACTATGATGTGGTTCGGGTTGTCTTAAATAATAAATTAAATGGATTCAAGACTGTTATTTATTTACTGTATTGCATTACACTCAAAGAGCAAAGGGATGCTAGGAAGTATGCTTCAGTGAAATAGATGTTTCGTTAAATTTGGTTTACCAAAGTGTTACAATATTGAACACGTATGTTTATTTAAGTCAACGCTTTGCTGAGCTTCAATCTTTTTCCACATTAAAGGACGGATGGCTGAGATTATTCGTGGGTTTTAGTGGATAGTTGTCAACATTCAATTCTTACCTGCTATCAGCGATGGCGGTCAGACCGGAAGGAATGTTTGACGAGTGACGTCAAATCATGAAGGGTTTAACCCGGAAGTCACTTACTATGCGATGGTTGAGTAGTGCTCCTACAGGGCAGGAAGAGTTACTGTTCTTATCCTTGTTTATTTATTGATTGATTTTCAACTTTACTATACATGTACATAACAAACAATGGGCACTTTCAGAAGGAGCATCATACATAAACAATCATTAAAGATACAGAAACAATACAGCTTCAGTTGGTAATTTAAGGTAAATGAGAGAATTATACATACATAGAAAATAAATAACAAAATAAGTTGAGTAAGGAAAGGGAATAATTTTACAATTCAGGGAGGAATTATTTTAGGGAATCGTGTATTTTAAGTGATCTTGGTCCTTTCATCATTTTCAATGATTTTAGGTATATTTGGAATTCATTTAGAAAAACAACAAATTTGGGGGTAGATTTCATAGTTCTGTTTTTATGATTAAAGGATTTTGAGAGGCACAGGATTATGTTAGAGCAGACTTCCTCACTTTTATTTTTTAATATCAAACCGAAAGTCATGTCATTTACTGAAAAGGAAATTGTAATGGATTGAATTTTTACTTTGAACCATTCATGGATATCAGTCCAGAAGGTTTTCATAGTTTGGCATGAGAAGGAAACATGGTCCGTCGACTCCACTTCATTTTCACTAAGGGGGCATAAATTGTCTTCAAATTTGTCTTCAAATCACAGAGTAATTCTTTAGAAGGATAAATATTGTTCATCATATTAAAGTGTGTGTCTTTTGCTTTGGGTGGAATAGGGAATGTGAGACACATTGTTCTTAATTTTTCAGTTTTTTTTTTGTTAAATTTGTGTAAAATATCAGTCCTGTTCTGTCTACCTGGGAATAGAATTTCATTACTAGAGGCTACTGCAGTCAAACGGCGATGCTATATTCTTTGTGTCCAATCCCCCATCATGCATTGCGGGACCGGAAGCTCTCCATGCTTTTGGCGCGGTGGTGACGGTGGAGTCCGCCATCTTGAAATCACTGTTTAAGTCAAGCTTCAGGGAGACTTCGCGGGTAGGCTTCTCATTTAAAAACAGTGCATCTCCAGTGGACTCTTTTGTGTCTCATTTACACAGAGACTGTACTCGATTGTTTTTTCCATTCGCTCACTGAGCGGGGACGCAAACTAAGCCTAGTAACAAGAACCGTTATGGCGACTTCTACCCCAAGCCGTGAAGCTGGCCGGCCGGCGGCCTCTACACCTCTATCCCCCACCAGGATCTCCCGACTACAGGAGAAACAGGATCTGCAGCACCTGAACGATAGACTGGCCGTTTATATCGACCGGGTGCGATCCTTGGAGCTGGAGAATGACCGGCTGATGGTCAAAGTGTCTGAGAAGGAGGAGGTGACTACTAGAGAGGTAAGACCAAAAACATTTAGTCCACATGTAGCCTCAGAGCCTCAGATCACTCGAGTCTAAAGGATAGTCTCTCAATCATCCTGAAATTACTCCGGCAGCTTGTTCAGAGTCAGACATCAAATATTACAAAGCAATCGATAAACAACTACTACTTCTTTTTAGAAGTGTGTATAAAATACAAACTTATGCATTGCTCTATTATGGTTTTTACAACCAAAATTCACGATTTTAGTTGATCAGCATGGATAAAAGTTACGTTACGTTAAAAAGTTAAGTAACTTTGTTTACGTAAATATTAATATTTCTTACCTAACTTTATTCTGATAAAGGGATCAAGCGTAACGGGACCGGGTTTGGGCGGGGGCCATGCGCGCCAGTTTGAAAACATTATCAAGTGGTTACAGAAGAAGCTCTTATTATTTAGTTTAACCCTCCTGTCGTGTTCATCCTCCTGCCCTTACTTTATTGTTTCCGGTCAAAATTGACCGGTCTGTTTTAACTGCTCTTAAATTAACACCACACCATATGTATTCAACGCCCCTTTAGTGAGTAGTGTTTAACATGAATAACTGCAATGAAAATACAAATAGGCACTGGAAATGTATTCCAAACTGAACATGTAAGGAAAAAAAGAAATGCAAAACCAGAGACCAAACTCCTGTACATGAAGGTGTGGGTGTGGGTGTGGTTTTGTGGGATGTTTGCTCATCTGATGGAGGAGTATAATTTGAATACTCATTAATTTCCTATGGCGGTCGCTTTTGACCTGGAAAGCCACAGTTGTATAACAAGGTTGATTAAAACACTCAAAAACCAATGAAAGTTATTGTTATTATATTTTTTATTGTAGTTCTTATTCCTATTCTTATGCCTTGTACAAAGAGAGCACAGTTTACTAAAGTCAAATTCCTTGTGTGTTCAAGCATACTTGGCGAATAAAGCTGATTCTGATTCTGATTCTGATTCTATATGTCCAAGTGCACAGTGTGAAGGATATCATGAGGCCTTGAGGCAATCAAATGTAAAAACACAATATTTATTCCGAGTTTTAAAGTTTTAAACCAGTCAGATTTGACCCGAACACGACAGGAAGGTTAAGGAAGTTAATGCAGGTGACTGTGTCTCTGAAACATAATAACACCTCTTGGACCACTAAATGAATTAAAGCTGAATTAAATCAAAACAATTTTAAATGTTGTTCTTTCCTCAAGTGTCCAAACTTATGCTTTAATGGTAGTAACACTTTCAAATATTGGCATATATAATCTTACAAAATACTTTACTGGTTAAAAAAACACACAGAGACACTTTTCCCCAGTTGTCTTTCTGAGAGCACTTGGCTTGTGTGATGTGTACTTCAGCAGACTTTATTTATTTATAACCTTTATTTAACCAGGAAATGCTCGTTGAGATTAAAAATCTCCTTTTCAAGAGAGTCCTGGCCGAGATAGGCAGCAGCACAGTTACAGAGCTAGCAGACGCATACAACAGCTACACAACAAATACCTCCAGAAAAGCAGCACGAGTGACATTTAAAGAAAACCTCTGCACACAGATGCATCAGCCTCCAAGTCATTTACGGGCCGCTTAAAAGCATTCAAAGTTATCAGACCACAACGTTTCAGATCCTTTTGTAAGGCGTTCAAGGTCGAGGGAGCAGCAAACCTGAAGGCCTTTTTCCAAGTTCAGTCCTGACCCTTGGAACACATAGTAATAAAAGATCCTGAGATCGAAGATTATGACTTCCTGAGTTCATTTGTGCAATGTAGGTGAGGAGGTAAGAATGAAGTAGACCTAAGATGCACTTATAGATTAGAAGATGCCAATGTTTCTGCCCGCGTGATAACAAGGAAGACCAACCTACTCTTGAGTACAGCACGCTGCGATGAGTCATAGTTTTGAGATTGGTGATAAACCTCAAAGCTCCATGGCACACGGTATCACGTGTGTGCAAGCTTTGAGCAGAGGCGCGCATATATAAGACATCACCGTAGTCCAGTGCAGACAGAAAAGTAGCAGCAACAAGTTTTTTCTTGACTTCAAAAGAAAGGCAGGATCTGATTCTAAAATAAAAACCCCAGTTTTAATTTCAACCTTTTAGTGAGCTGCTGAATGTGAGGGGTAAAAGTCAAAGAATCATCAATTTAAATGCCAAAGGTATCTGTAGTGCGATACAAGTTCAATCTGCATCCCCTCACGGGTGCATATTGACGGCAGGTTTGCAGGCTTTGATATTTTATTGGAGAAGAGCATGTTTTTTTGTCTTGTCAGCATTTAAAACAAGTTTTAAATCCTAACTTTGAATGGACTGATGCACGCCCTGTGAAAAACACAATAATAATAATACATTTTATTTCAAGACGCCTTTCAGAGCACTCAAGGTCACCGTACAGGACAGAGTTAATGAAAAGAACAATATAAAAGGAGTCTGATAACATCAACAAGACACGATGTGATGTAAAAAATCACTAAATGAAAAGGATAAGATAGAATGCAGTGAAGAGGTGTAATCAGATTGAATAAGCCAGTTTGGAAAGGTGTGTGATTTGAAAATGGAAAGAGAGTGGATGTTACAGATGTCTGGTTGGAGGGAGTTCCAGAGACGAGGGGCAGACCGGATGAAGGCTCGGGACCCCCTGGTGTTTAAGCGGGTGGGTGGTGTAGTGAGGTGAATGGACAAAGAAGACCTAAGAGTGTGGCTGGGTGTATTGATGTGCAGAAGTTCAGAGAGTTGTGAAGGAGCGAGGTTATGGGTGGACTTAAAGGTGATGAACAGGATCTTGAAATTGATGCAAGTTTTGAGCGGTAACCAGTGAAGCTGCTGAAGGACGGGAGTGATGTGATTGATGGACGGGGTTCTGGTGATGATACGAGCAGCAGAGGTCTGGACCAGTTGGAGTTTATGGATGGATTTGAGAGGGAAACCAAAGAGGAGGGAATTGCAATAATCAATGCATGATGTAACCAGGGTGTGAACGAGAACGGGAGTACTGTTGGGTGTGAGGGACGGGCGGGGGTGAATGATGTTTTGTAGATGGAAATATTCAGACCGAGTGACATCATTGATGTGAGATTGAAATGGTAGTATGCTCTCGAGGATGACACCCAGACTCTTAACCTGTGGGGAGGGAGAAACTGAGGAGTTAACAATTGCAAGTGAGAAACAGTCAGACTTTGATACGGTGGATTTGGTGTCAATGAGGAGGGTTGTTTAAGTCACGCTATCATCCATCTTCACACCTTGCAGGCGTGCAGATATTCCTGTTAGCTGATTGAAAAGTTTCTTCTTTTGTTTTTAATGCACTTAGCAAACAGCATTCAGAGACACCGTCTGGTGGGAGGATTGTATTGCAGCCAGGAACTGGTAAAAATGATATGTTGTGTTTTTAATGAGAGATAATATTTGCGTCAGTTCTTTTTTTTTTTAGATAAAAACTCAAGTATTTATTTATGTTTTATGATTTAATATATACTGAACATTAAGATATATTGAAGTGCTATTTCCTCCTAATATTGGCATCTTGATATGGTCGAGTGTAGAGCTGGGCGATATTGAAAAAGATGTTATCACGCTAAAAAATTTCATATCAGTCGATATCAATAATTATCACGATAAATATCCAATCATTATTTCATTTGAATTTAAAGGCACATTTTTGCCCCCGAGTGAAAGTTGAAGAAACTAAATGGTTTGTTAGATTGTGTCTAAAATAAGTTCTCTGAGAGGCTTCTTCAATCCCCCATTTTTGACAGTGCTAATATGAAGCAAGTATTTTGTGTAAGATGAGATTTTTGTGAAGTTTGGTTTGTAGATGAATACTTTTCTCAGGTTGTGTTTTCTTCAGTTTCGCTGTCGCTCATTTCAGCTGTGTTTGCATCCTGCTATAAAGTCTTTAAGCTCGCCGACCTCTTAAGGATGATTTATCCTTCTACGTCTCCCCTACGCAGCAGGGGCTGACTAAGATATGAGCATCACATACTTGTGTGTCGATGTATCCGTGTCGCGCAGCAATTCTCCTCCGAGACACTTCAGGGCAGTGTGGTCTCTCTGATAGCCGGTCGCCTGCTTCCGGCCCCGCTACGATCTCTGTTTTCTTTTCCACAGAGATTCAGAGCGTGTTATGTTAATCTACAGCTGATACATGTTGCTGTTTATCATACAGACATGATTACATGAAGAATAGAGAGGAGGAGATGAAATACACGGCCGATGTGCGGCATCCCAGAAGTGCTTTAAATGCGGGAAATACAATGCCACCGAGCGGACCAATCACAGGGCTTGCGGTCCGTGTTGATTCTACAGGTAGTTACATTTTGGAGGAGGTGCACATCAGCTACGTTCGTAGGCCTCTATGTAGGTACGGGAGTTACACAGCCCCCCGGTGTAGGCTACGCCGTCGATTCAACGCAGAAGTATAAATCAGCCTTTAGACTGCGACATGTTTGTTTGTTCAACGCCTTCTTGTTCTTCTTCTGTCTAAGGGTGGCAACTAGCGTTAAAGGCACAATAGCTCCCCCTACCTTTCCAGTGGTTGGCGGGTGTCATTATCAGTTTAAATTTTATATAGAATTTTTATTGAATATATTTATATTAATGTTGAAAAAAAAATTAGATTGCGATAATTACTGTTATTGAGTTATTGCTCAACCCAGGCCAATTGTAAGCCCAAAAAAAAATCTGTCATGGAATGAAAAGGCTGGAATCACCTCAGATGTTTGAGTATGTATTTGGCACTTGCTCATAGAAAGCTGGAGAGGAAAATGAGGAACATGCACACCCACATATTACTCTGCCAGCAGCAAAATTTGCCAACTGTCACTGAAAGAAGTTGAGAAGTGGAAGTGATCTGGATTTATTTATAGATTCATACCAACATGATGTTACGTACAATGTTTTGTGTACAATGATGCAGATAAAAACTAACTGTGGATTATCTCCAGTAAAAGCTAACCTTCTTTTCCCACCATGAACTTTCTGCATGACTTTCTCTGAATTAGATTGTTGTTCCTCTAACCCAACCATTAAATGATGAATTTGTATTGTTCTCGTTCTCCAGGTGACGGGCCTCAAGTCTCTGTATGAGGCAGAGTTAGCTGATGCTCGGAGAGTTTTGGACGACACTGCAAAAGATAGAGCCAGGCTTCAGATAGAGCTTGGAAAAGCTCAGGCTGATCTAGAAGAAGCAACACGCAGGTAATGTGACACCATGCACCGTATTATCACATGTCATGTTTCTTGCAACAAATGACACTGTTGGCAACGTGGAAAAACTGGCCAAAACAGCATTGTGCTCATTCAATTATACTATATCTTTTATTAAGGTATTCATTGTCACTACTGCATTATGAGAAAACTAAAGTTTAAGTTGAAACGATGACAAATTCTACATTATATAGGCCTGTGTTGTGATGTCTGACAGTTTGCTTCACAGAAATGAGTCATGCAGAGAATTACATCGAGTGAATATTTTACATTTCTTATAATAGCACTAATGTATCAATCAATCAATCTTTATTTGTATAGCGCCAAAACACAACAAAGGTTATCTCAAGACGCTTCAACAAACATAGCAGGTCTAGACCGTACCCTATGTTAAATTATTTAAAAAGACCCAACATCAAGAGAGGATAAGATCCAGTCCCCTCTTACTGACAGGACTCGATCTCATCGTAATCCACCATGAGCATTGCCCCTTGCAGTATTTAGCAAGTTACAGCAACAAAGAAAATGTCTTTTTAAGAGGCAGAAACAGACTCATGTTAGACACACATCTGCCTCGACCGAGTTTGGGTTGGAAAGAGGAAGAGAGGAAAATAAGAGAGAGAGAGTTAGAAATGATAGTGATTGGTAACAAACTTCCCAGCATTAACCCCAGAAGAGAAACTGTCAGTTCTCCTGGGGGAAGGGTCAGCAGCTCCTCTGGCTGTTCAATATGTGTCTGCCTGTTATTACTATTAACCTATATTTAACCAGGTAAAAACCCATTGAGATCAGGATCTTTTTCACAGCCTGAGGGACGCACCATCCCATAATATCTGATTTTAGGTGAAGGTTTTATGAACATACCGCATCAAGTGAGGACATTGAGATATGCTGTATAGGTGACACCATCGTTCATTAATGCATATAAAACATGTAATGAATATAATATGTTATGAATACATATGGAATGTATGTGTATGAATTGTATGTGCTTTGGCAATAACATGTCTTTGTTCATGCCAATAAAGCCAAATTGAATTGAATTGAGATGATAGTGATGAGACAGATAGCAGTAGTAGATGTTGCCGCTGGAGTCCGGCACGTCCACAGCAGCAGGCCGTCTACGCCAGCGACTCGCTGTGTAGTATTGTAGTAGTGCAAGTCATATTTCACAAAAATACACATATGCTACTTGTATGCAAACCAATCACACCCATAAAAATAGAACAAAAAAAACCCCAAAAACATAAAAGTCATTATAAGTCTTCAGAAAAACAGCCAACACTAGACCTTCTAAACATCAGCAGTTGGACCTCAATATTTGTAGGCTGTTAAACAACGGCGTGTTGTTGTTGGTTGCGTTTCAGCTCATCTTCACTGTGACGACCTCTTTCAGCTCCATGCTCCCTTACAATATTGTGAGGCACGTTAAGTGCTAGCAGTCAGGGTTCAATTAGCTGTCTGAACAGTTTGGTGTATATTTTTGCTGGACCTTTTTTCACACACGTGCACTCTGTACACCACAAGCACCTCCTTAGGATTGTCAATGTGACTGTGTATCTCTGTTCTATCATGTTTTTGTGTGTGGTGAAATGTTTCTGTTTTTGTTTCTACATTCTAGTGCCAAGAAGAAGGATAGTGATCTTGCGGCAGCCTTGTCCAGGGCCAGTGGTTTGGAAGGCCAGCTGAACAAAAGTGAAGCAGCTCTTTCCTCTGCTTCAGCTCAGAATTCTTCTCTGTCTTCTGAGCTGGCTGATGTCAAGAGCTTGCTGGCTAAGGTGCGTATACCCCGGCACTAAATTTAGACCCTGGGTCCACCGGTCGAAACACACGTAGTTCCGGGGTTAAGTCCCTTGTTCCGGGGTAAAGTTCCTCTGGTCAAAAAACGCCTTATGGCAAGCATAGTAAGCGCACAAGTATGTAGTAGTACTCATGACTGCGTAAGCCACTACAGCATTGCCACGGCATAGTCAACACAGAGGTGTAAACCAGAACTCACTGTGAGTTTGCAGCAACAGCCTGACTTACAAACTAATCTACAAGAGCCCTTACTCTTGGAGAACTGCATAACTGACCAGATGCTCAACACCCTGTATAAGCATTTCTGTTATTAAGAGGGAAATTTCTTAGCTTATATTTCCATTACATCCACCAAAGTCCACTATAAGACGTTTCTTTGCAGCTGTGTATCTCTTTCTAGTATCATCTGGGTTTTTTTGCTATTAAGAGCATTGCAGTCCTGCTAGCCACTGATTTGGTAGTGTACCAGTGTTGTATGTTATTCATTTCAGATTTTTCTTCCACACCTGTTAATGATGGCTTTGCTTAAAATGACACTTGCATGTGCTAATATATCTCACTGTGTAACCTGTTCTACAGGCAGAGGACAGCCATGCTGTTGCCAAACGCCAGCTGGAGGCAGAGACTCTGATGCGTGTCGACTTGGAAAACCGCTGCCAGTCACTGAGTGAAGACCTGGAGTTCAGGAAGAGCATGTTTGAAGAGGTATGGTGTTTCTATAAAGGCAGTGGCGGTTCTAGACCAATTTTACTGGGGGGGCCAGGCTGGGGCCAAGGGTGTTGTCAGAGGTACACATTCAACCCTGACAAAAGAGACTGAGAAGGGCGAGGACCGGCTGAGGACAAACTGGCAAATCATCAGTGCATCCCTATATACTAGACATATATATTACTGTATACTATATCAAAATGCAGACTGACAGCAGCTGTTTGGCTGTTTACACTCAACATGAGTCCTTTAGCGCTCTAAGGGACTGGAACCAAGTGCCAAACACATGTGTTCCGCCTGTAACACCGGCGGGATACCAAAGCTTTTTTTTATTATATTATATTTGTTTGGAGTGGAGGGGAGGGGCACAGTGGGGTCCAGGTTCATTTTTACAGGGGCACTGGCCCCCGTTGGCCCCTCCCCAGAACTGCCACGGTATAAAGGCTGATTAACAAGAGAGTGTAGTTGTGTAGTAAAATTGTAGTTTAGATAAACATCTCCCATCCAGAATTTACCAACAAAATTACACATTCACAAGAGATCTCCTCTAATGATGCAGTCCAAGATTATTTTTTAAATTACATATGAACTGGAACTTTTGTTTAAGTTTAATATCAACTTTCCCCTCATTTATGAATGAACAATTTGATGTTTGATCAAACTTATTACACTATGAATAAATAGTGACTGTTGAAGAATAACAGGAAAGGACTGATGACATGCAGAAAAATGATAATAACCAGTCTAAGAACACAGTTTGTGCTGTACCATGTCTGCTACCCTGGGGCCCAGTGGTATTAAGAATTCACGGTTGCACCACTTTCTTTTTTCTTGTTCTGTGCAGGAAGTGCGTGAGTCACGGAGGCGACAGGAGCAGAGGATAGTCGAGGTGGACTCCGGTGTCAGACAGGACTATGACTTCAAACTGGCACAAGCTTTACAGGTATTTTTCAGTTTTCATTTCTTCAGTTTTTATGTCCAAAAATATATCAAACTGAACAGAAATGAAAGAGAATACACTGTCAATCATTAAATGCCAGTACACCTTAGATTATAATTTCCCATGCACATAAAAAAAGTGATTTTTGGTTGTTTATCTCTAATTCTTGTAAATGCAGTGTGTTGATATATTCTTTTACGCATAACATGCTTGACAGTCTATTTTGTTACCACCTTACAAACTGAAAGCTCTGTATAATTACCCCACATGAGACTTGATTGAGCGTTAGCTTAACTCATTTTTTTGATTTCACCAGGACCTAAGGAAGCAACATGATGAGCAAGTATCTATATATAAGGATGAACTGGAGCATACCTTCCAGGCTAAGGTGAGACAAATGTTTATATCAGAATGTTAGACTGTTTGCATTTTTAAGATTACAAATTAACCAATGTGCCCAAGTGTTTTCTTTGTTATTAGAGATTTGCTGTGTATAAGCTGAGCTGATGCACATGGTTCAACTGCAAACAGTGGAAGATGCATGAGGGCTGTTTCTTAAACAAACTGTCTCCCTTTAGTTGGATAATGCAAAGGTGTCCTCCGAGATAAACGACAAGGCAATGAGCACAGCCAGGGAGGAGATGCAGGAGTCCCGCATGAGAATAGAAAGTCTTGGATATCAGCTGAATGCACTGCAAAAGCAGGTATGGTGTGATGAAACTTTTACATACAATACTTAAGAGGTCTTCAACTTCTACAGTTCAAGCTTTGTGAACTATCTTGCTGATCAGCCCTACCAATTGCCTGATGTGCTGGGGGTGTTGTGGGTGTGTGTGTGTGTTTGTATTTAAAGCTGGCCACCTCAGAGGATCGTATCAGAGAGCTAGAGGAAATTCTTTCAGCAGAGCGGGAAAAGCATCGCCGCACCATTGAAGGAAAAGAACAAGAAATGAGTGAATTGAGAGAGAGGATGAACGCTCAGCTCAGTGAATATCAGGAACTACTGGACGTGAAGCTCGCCCTGGACATGGAGATAAACGCATACAGGAAACTGCTGGAGGGAGAGGAGCACAGGTAACACACATTCTCGCAAGCCTGGTATTAAAGAAAACCATTATCATTGATCATTATTCATAACTACATTTAAATGAATGACTAAATAAAAAACAAGCTGAATCTTTAATAAAGTCATAAATACATTTACCCATTAAATGAATCTTACATTAAAGCTACTGTGAGGAGTTTTTAGCTGATTATGAAAAAGATTGAAATTATAACTGATGCCTCTCTAGGACTTAAAAAAGCAAACCAGACCATCAATGTGAAGATGGACTCATTTTGTCATGTTTATTTTCTGTATTTATTTATTTTCAACTACAAGGATCATGCATATTAATTAACATTCCTGTAAATATGCCAGAGTTAGTCAAAAGGCTAGGTTCCATTCATAGTCTCTTGCCAGATGTTAAAAACAGGCTTCCTATGAAAAACAGAATTAAACAAAAAAGGAGAGAAGAAAACAAAAAAATTAAAATCAAACAAATTAGAGTGCAATCAACATCTTATGATTAAAATGATTAAAAACTACATAAAGAGATAACATGATGGTCTTAAAGTGTCCACAGAAATAAAATACATGGAGCATGCAAAACAAGCAGAAAGCAGCAATAAGGAAATGTTAAGAAGCATGCGAGACATTCATAAAAACAGAAAACAAAAACAAAGCATTCAAGGCAAAGAAAAGGTAGCATTAGGCTAATATTAATAAAGACACCCATGCAGTAATATACAGAAGCATAAGCATGCATCAGCACATTAAGCAGCATTAAACAGGTCTTAAGTCTTAATAAAAACATTCAGAAACAACAGGATAACATTTAACATTGCTGGACACATTTGCATCAGACAGTGAATATCAATCATTAAACTAGTGGCTCACAATTCACATGAAGCAACAGAACTCACTGAGTAAGCAGCAACAGAAGCACACAATGAATAGAAACTCCAGCAACTGTATGTTGAAAAACAAAGGAGAAGTTATTTGTATAATCTAAAAATTCTGCTGAGGGTGAAGTGTCAGCTGATGAAATGTACTGCATGCTATCGTAACAGCTGTTTCCATATTTAAGCATTTCAGTAAAGCAGGGTGAGATTTTGTGTTAGACTGCACTACTCACACTTCTACGTAGCTAAGTCGACAAGAGATTAAATGTACCACTTCCACCACAGGCAGGCACCAAAATCAACACAAACGGAAAGTTCCGTACAGAAGCATTAAAAGTCAGGATATTTTAGAAGCTAGACTGTGTCTTGGATTTTATTTAAAAGCATCAGTGGATGAGAACTTTTATGTTTTCATTTGTTTTCAGCTTAGGCATGCTGTAACCGTAAACACGCCTCCAGCTTAATACACAGCTAGGTTGCAAAGGTTTGAGGTTTCATTATTGGTCACTAAGGGTCGTTGGGTGTTACTGAGGCGACAATGTAAAACATACTACAAGTTTTGGGAGCCATCAGTGCAAAGACATACAGAGACAAACAGCAAGAGGTAATCAAATCAGTTAGTTTCAACAAAGGACTGTAGTGATCATGTGTGAGGGAGAACAATACATGCAGCAACATAAACCATGAAGTGATGTAGATCATAACAGAATCGTAGTGGTAAAAAGCAGATACTGTGCTACAAAGCTGGTCATGTATTCTTTCCAATACTTTGGATACAATTTGTTAAATTGCTATAATTGTTTTCTTAATTTCTTATTTAGATAGCAGTTCAAATGGTTTCTCTGCAAAATACTCTGATATAACTGTCATGAAGCTGTGGATAAACACTGACTGATGTGCTTCTTTCAGACTGAAGCTGTCCCCAACCCCCTCAGCTCGAGTCACTGTTACAAGGATGACAGGGTCTTCCTCCTCTCGCTCTTCCAAGAGGAAGAGAGTGGACGTGGATGCTCAGGATGTGTCAGAAGGGGAAATGGGAGAGGGGCAGCTGCTGGTATCAGAGGAGGCCACAGCAAGTGGGGCAGTTACCATATCACCAACTGACATGGATGGAAATGCAGTCACACTAATCAATGATACTGAGCAGGTATGTAAAACAGAAACAAGACAAAAAATGTAACAGCTTGTCATTTGTAGTCTAATCTTTGCAGATGGAAAAGCAGTAGGTGAGAAAAATTAATATAAGGGTTTTAAAAAGATAGGATTATTCTGATAATGCTAATCATGGATGTGAACTCTAGATTTAATGTCCTTGTATGTGTTTGTGTGGACATTTTGAAGATTCTGCGCCTGAATGTTGTGCTTTTTTGTATTTTGCAGGACCAGCCTTTGGGAAACTGGAGGCTAAAGAGACAGGTCGACGACAGTGACGAGATCGTCTACAAGTTCTCCCCGAAGTATGTCCTCAAGGCTGGACAGACAGTCACGGTGAGGAACACAAAGAATGAGACCCTGGTGTGACGCCTGTGATTAGCACGTGGTTTTAGTTATCAAAAGTGGAAAGGTGTAAATGTACCCAGGATGCATTGAGATCCTATTACTCAAGC
The DNA here is from genome assembly GCF_009762535.1 of Notolabrus celidotus. NCBI lineage: Eukaryota > Metazoa > Chordata > Actinopteri > Labriformes > Labridae > Notolabrus > Notolabrus celidotus. The sequence goes on along the minus strand of NC_048273.1, from coordinate 10,960,604 downwards.
CAATACAGAGGTGGTCTAGGATGCATGTTTCCACATTTGTTTGGCGGTGAGTGAGTTCATGTGTGGGCAGAACGGAGAGCAGAAAGGCACGCTCCAGCTGTTGCTTCTACCTAGGCCAGGCCTTGCTTCCACTCGACCCTCTCTATCCAATTTATACTCACTATTTATTTACACATGTTTCGTCAATCTGTATAACTGTGATATAAAGAAGGACAAGGCAGCTGTCATGGATCATGACAGGGAGCAGGCAGCAGCAGCAGCAGCATCTCTGACAGTCAAGAGGCATCAAAGGTGGACTATGTTAAGTGGCCAAAGAAATACTAATTGCTAGGATAAGGGTGGATTTTAAATTAATTGCCCTGTCGAGGATGACACAAAAAGGCAGGCAGTTATAAAACAAAAGAATAATAGTCCGGAGCAGTGGTGAACTTGGGGAAGGGGGGTTGGGGGGACTACCACACATGGTTACAGAAATATTCACCAGAATGCAGCAAATTAAGTATTGGATGCTCAAAATGTTCCGGGGGAAGGACCCCTGCAGATAAAGGAATAAAGGAAGGGATGAAGGAAACTAATCAACACACTTAATATCCTTCTCTGTGTGTATACAGGTATGGTCTGCTGATGCTGGCGTGGCCCACAGTCCTCCATCTGACTTGTTGTGGAAGAGCCAGGCTTCCTGGGGCACAGGAAACGACATGGTCACCGCTTTAGTTAATGCTGATGGCGAGGTAAATACAACCATGCGTGAATAATTATGACTGTCTTTTGATTTCATTGTTAAATGTTCAACTTTGAGGGCACTTGAGCTTCACACTGTAAGATGCTTCTGTAATAAGACATGTGTGCTGACTTACTTACCTACAGGAGGTGGCCAGCAGGAGTGTAACCAAAACTCAGGTGGAGGTAGAGAACGGCGAGGAAGAAGAGGAAGTGGCACAAAGAGTTAGTAAACACTTTTTATTTCTTGCCTCATTTGCCTTTGAGAAGCATGCAGAAACTGAGTATATTCTTTATGTATGTGTGTCACATTTTTTTGTTCTTCTTGTATACTGCCAAGCCCTTTAAATAACTTCTTGTTCATGCTCTGTACTTCTGGCTGTATTTATGCTTTCAGTCGTCATCCTGAATGGATTCATTCAATTGTTCTTCATTAGAAAGTTTACCATTTGAAATTAATAGAGATTATTTATCCCGTTTGGGCTTTTATTATTCAGCTTGAATTCGTTATTTTGTTTGTAATTTTTTCAATCAGTGTCTATCAGTAGTTGCCAGTGTCAACTAGTCAACATTTGTCCAAAGCTAAGTAAGGGATAATGTATGTGAGACAGGACCAAGGCACAAAGTGGATGGGTCTTGTCTCACCCTGTCTGGATTCTATTTCCCGCTTATTACCCAGCTACTAACTTAAAATACAAACACATTGACAAAAACCATTGATTAAAAGATTATTCTATTTAAAATGATTTATGTATGCAAATAAATAAATAAAATTGTCCCAGTGATTCCACGGCAGTTAGCGCTGCATTGCGCGGCAATTGGTTGGCAATACTCATGGTTAAGTTTTTTTGTAGCAACCAGTAACTTAAAGTTTCTCTCACCGGCTCAGCTCGTTCCTAATATTGCTGGACAGGATCCAATATGAAAATGTCCGTAGTAGGAATGTACATTTTAAGTATTCTCCGTGATCGATTTTTGGAAATGTTAACGATCAATTATCGATTATCAATTAAAAAAAACATCCTTATTCTTATTTGAAAAACAATGCCGTATATGTTTTTTCCCCCTAGATTATATTTTCTACAGCAACACAATGCAGATAACTGACGGTATTGAATATGGGTAACATGTTTAACACTGATTATCAACAATCAGGCTCATAAAAATATTCTCCGTGGTCATAGTCTTATAAAGTGAAGGCTCATAATACGAACAGAAAAGTACCTCAGACTCAGTATCCAGTTTTCTTTCTACTCGTCCTTATTGAGAAAAATAAACGTGTATTCAATCAGGTGTCAGCCGGGAGCGCAACCGGGTCATAATCAGTCCAACAGCAGAAAAGCCCAGACGGCTCTGATGTTGCTGCTCTGCAAACACAGCTTACTAGCAATTCCCACCAGTCTCTTGGCTTTGTATCCAAAGATTAAAATGTCCTGTTTAAAGTTGTCAACCTTCGTGTCCGTGTCGTTGTTGGCAGCCGTTGCACATTGATCCTCTTTAAAAAAGCGCACTCCAGCTGAGCCTTTCCGCTGTGCGCAACACCTTTAACAGCTGATTCACATCGAAACATGCTTTAAACTTAAAACACCTCCCTGATAGCTGAGTGTAATATGAGACCACATGATGTTTGTTCCATGTGATGGAAAATTGAAACAAAAAATGCATGTTTCGAGTAATGTCTTAACAATCAATTAATCGATAATCGATTGTGTACATCCGTAGTCCATAGGACATTTTTCAGCTTTGAACAATTTTCAATGTTACTATAGAATCTAAATAATTGTGCACTAATAAATGTAGTTTTTATTAACATTCAACACAGCCTCCCAACCTTTTTTTAAATTTGGTTTGCATGAATTAAAAAACTGCATCATATCCAGAATATCCCTCCATTACATCATGAGTTGATCATTATCGAAGCGATCAATAAACTAATAATCTCGTCTTCTTTTCCAACAGGGCAAGGTGTCATCCAGAGAATGTGCCATCATGTAAAACCTTCCAACTGATGAACAGTTTGACTTCTCCATTATATTCTTTTACTCTTGAGCTACTCAGATATGATCATGTCCATTGCCTCATCATATGATGTTTTATCCTTCAAGACAATACAAGACTTTTTAGACTCTTTATAACTGCCTCCTAAATAATGGAATCTGTTTAATGAGTTATTTATCTTAACATCTCCACATCTTTCCAATCATCTGTGAATAAACAAAGATGATGGATCCAAATATTCAGTCAAACTGGGGTATTGTAGGTGAATAGACAGTACTAGTACATGTCAATGATTTATTCTAAGGCTGTCATTTTTTGCTCCTTTAGAAACCCTATGATTTCATCCCTCGGCCATAGTAGAACACAAGTGTAATGTATTGCACAGAAATCAACTAAAACAGCATATTATTTGAGTCAAAGGACATTAGCTATGTTCATAACGCATGTTATTTTTAACAGTTGTTGAATAATGAAGGACAGCTCTTGATTAGTTTTGAGTGTTTTTGTTTTCTTTCTCTAAAAAGACCAAGGTCTTAAGACACATCCAATCAATAACATCTAATTGTCTGTTATCTAGATAGATTAAGTCTAACTGCACATGTATCTCTGATTTGTATTTTTTTTTATATAATCCTTTCAAAGATCTGCAAATGCTTTTCAAATAACAGGCTGATAGAAGTTACCGGTTCTTTTGCGTTGATTTGTGTTTGGAAAACTGACTCCTCTGATCCAAGGAACAAATCCACTATTCATTTTCAGCGAACTAGCAAGTATTGGACTTTATAGCTCAGGCCACTAAAAATAATCTCCAAACCTTTGGGCTCACTAGGGCAATAGATGATCTTTTGTTAGACTTCTTCAAACGTTCCTCAGAGAGGAATTCCCAATGCTGTCCTTCCTTCTTTGACTCCTTTGAAGATGGCAAAGTATAGTATGATAGTTTATCATGTTTAAGTTTTCCTTTCTTGATTCGCATGGGGCCTTTTGTGATGTTATCATCAAGGTCTTTGTGCAAGCTGAAATCTTCAGCTAAGTATTACCTGTACTCTTCTTGAGAAACACTCCAGGTTTATTTTGACTGACAACCTCTGATGTCTGATATCACTGATTTGGTAAAGGTGAAAATCGGACAGTTTTGCTGCCTTTTATTTGGACTGTAGAGCAAAGGGAATGCTCTTAGTCATGTGAAAACAAAGCTGTGTACTCTGAATCTTTCAGAAATGTTTTAAAATTCTGAATAATGGAGCACCCATTACTACTATTGAATTAGAGGAAGAAGTTGTAAGCCAGAGGCAGTGGCCAGTTAATAATCAATACTTTTCAAAAATGTGATGCAGAAAGACCCCAAGGCATATCAAACCTGATGTCTACTCACTGCATTTCAAGTATAACCACTTCACTCTTATAGTGAAGAAGAGTTGAGACCTAAAGTCTTACTTTAAATTTACTTTATGGGTAGAAGTTGGACTTTGAGTTTCTGGCCAGATCAGAGGCAGGAATCTCGTACAAAAAAATAATGAAATAAACAACCACACTGCAGAGAGGAGGTTTTGCTTTCATTGATTAGAAATGACCCGGTGAAAGCTGTCTTACACTCCTCTGTATGAACCAAATTATGGCAAGTTTGTGAATGTATCGAAATATTTCTTCATAGATGTGATTTCTGATGTTAAACTTCTGAACAGTGACAAAGCTTTTCCCATTGGTTTATAATAATAAGGACTGGCCCACATGGACCATTTGTGCTTGTTTCCCAGTGCAAAGCAGCATTTCTGCTCCAAAAACAAACAACTGGTTGAATTGGCTGACGTGTGGGTTTGATGTTTTAATCCTTGCCAGGGTTGCTAGAATTTTGTCATCAAGAAAAGCCATTTGACTGGCTGTCCATCTGAAAAACAAAATTAGGTAACTGTGAACAGCGACAGCAACACTCGATAGTTGTATAATTAATTTTCTGATGGATGACATTTCCTGGAAGTCTTTATCACATTTTTATACAAGTGTTGTGCTCAGCTTGGTAGGCCAAACTACCTTTTCTTGTGTGTTTTTATGCTGTGCTTTCAACTGCTAGTTATTTTTCTATAGCATTTTGTCTATGTAATCAATTTGTCTAAATGAGAAACTACATTTATTATTTTTTATTTAGGTTTTATGGTTGATAAAAGTCGGGTTTAGTCAACCTTAACAGAAGGCTTAAACTATTTGGGGATTACATTTATTTTCAGGTCTGATAAAGAAAAAAAAAATATTCCAGTAGTTTGCTACTGAGAGTTCAAAATCTTCACTTTGTGAATGCATGATCTGAAATCTTTGTCTTCTGAGTTTCATTTTGGGATGAAAAATCCCCGATACCCATTATAGATAAGTGACCAACATTAGGTGATGTATTGCGGTGTTAAACTATCTGACTTGTCTGATCTGACTCCTCTTTGAAATATGTGGAACAGAAAAATTACCATGGTAATACAGCTGCTCCAGGATTTGGTCAACCTTTAATTCAACCACTTCAACTAATAAAATATCCTTGAACAATTTTAAGAGCCTTTTTAAAAGAAAAAAGGCTTCCTGCAAAATTCAACAAGGCTTTCTTGGACCTAAATGTGGATGTTAACTGCCTTTTGTTTCATATTAGTATGCAATAATATCAGGTTTTTTTGTTTTTAACTTTCCCTTTGGAGATTGTTAAATAACTTGACTATGAAAAGCCCTGTTACAATGTAAGTGTGACTGTTACAGTTCAGTGGAGAACTTCAAATCTCCAGTTTCAACCAATGGTGTAGGAGATTGGTGGTCAGTTTTAATTCTTTTTACTGTTGAGCTACTTTTTGTACACACAATAAATGTTTTACATATACACACTGGATACTACTTTGTGGTTATTAATTACTATGAAAGCGGTACACAATCAGATGCTTTGTTTGATTAACACATCAAAGTCTGTCCTCTGAATGTTGAGCAGACCCCATAACAGACTCCAGCTGATATGCACGTCATGGACTCCAGTGGCAACAGCTGCTACTACTACTACTACTATTTGTCTCATTATCAACTCTCTTTTATTCTCCTCTATCCCTCTTTCCAACCCCAACTCGGTTGAGGCAGATGTGTGTGTAACAGAAGTCTGGTTCTGCTCGAGGTTTCTGCCTGTTAAGGACGTTTTTCCTTGCCGTACAAAAAAATAGCAAACAAAAGAAAAAAACTGTTCATCTGTAGTATCAATGGTGTAATATGTAGAGTGTGAAAATAATGTCAAGAAGGTGGGAGAGGAGAGGTCCTCTCACATGCAGAGCCAGCCAGAGTAAGAGTGACTGAAGGTTTGGAGCAGGCAGGTAGGATCAATCAACCTGATTAGCCAGACTACAAGCCAGTGAGAAAAGATGGAGACACAGAAAACAACAAGACAAGCCCCAGGGCTGTCACAATTATTAAACTGAAGGTTAAATAAGCCTTCAAAAGATAATATTTTGAGATCTGTATGAGCTTTTGAGAGATACATGATTCGTTAAAAGTATTTTCAAAATAGAATAGAATGTACTTTATTAATGCCTAAAGGGAAATTCAGGTGCCTGGCAGATAAAATTATTTTAAAAATCACATAAAACGAGTAATTCAGGTGTCTGTCAGCTCATCTCCCATTGCCTAGAGAGTTATGAAGCCTAATGGCTGCAGGGATGAATGATGTTCTGTATCTCAGTCCTGCAGCACAGAGAGATGAGCCATCCACTGCCGCTCTTTCTCTGGTCCACAAAGAAGTTGTGAAGTGGATGATCTGTGTAATTTAGAATGGCCTCTAGCTTCTTCTGTGTGCATCTCTCCACCAAAGCCCCCAGTGAGTCCAACCTGGTTCCAATCACAGTGCCAGCTCTTTTCAGTAGTTTGTCCAGTCACCTCGCATCCTTGTGTTTTATACTGCTTCCCCAGCAGACTGCAGCATAGAATAACACACTTGCCACCACAGACTGATACAACTTCTGCAGCATCTTTCTGCAGATGTCTAAGGCAGTGATTTTCAACCACTGTGCCGTGGAACACTAGTGTGCCGCAGGACATTTTCCAATTTCACTTAATTAGTCCAAAAACAATATTATTCATATACTGCAAACAATTTGCCATGGAGTACATCTGTGCCTGCAGTGTGGTGACTGGCGGAGTAATTCAATACTCGTCCATGTTCTGACCTGTACTACCCGCCCACTTTGTGGCAATAAAGCACACTAATGACCTTGTTAATTTAAGACAATAGAATTAATGATGCGTGCGAGAGGTGTATGTGATAAGACGTAGGCGTACAACAGCAATGGATAAATATTCAAAAAGGAAAAAACTGGACTCCAAACTGGGCCCCGGACAAAATTCTAACCTGGATGAAGAGCGTAATATGGGTGGTGGAAAAGGCAACTCTTATGAGAAAAACTACAACGGTGTCTGCGAGAGCTCTCAAAGCAAGCTACTTAGTAGCTGAACTTGTAGCCAAATAAAAAAAGCCACACACTGTGGCAGAGACATTAATATTACCTGCAAAAGCCATTGTAAATGAGATGCTTTGCCTTGACGCAGTTAAAGAAGTAGCCAAAGTCCCTCTCTCAGATAAATAGATTCATAAATTGAGAGTCTAAATGTGTCATTTTGTAACACTGTAGGTTGTTGGTGTGACTCTGGATTTTTTTTACTATAAGAAATATGCCTTGGCTTAAAAAAAGTAGAAAAACACTGGTCTAAGGATCTGAGCCTCCTTAAGAAAAAGAGGTGGCTCTGCCCCTTCCTGTAGAGTGCATCTGTGTTAAGGGACCAGTCCAACTTGTTGTCCAGATGTACACCTAGATATTTGTAGGTTGGAACCACCTCGATGTCCACCCCTCGAATGTTAGCTGATGGCAGAGCCTGGATCTTTGGAAATCTACTGTCATTTCCTTTTGAGGAATAATGATTCCTCTTTGAGGAATAATATTTTATATTTATAACAAAATACTTACATCAAACTCAAGACCTACATTTTATAGTAGGTTTTATAGTCTTGCGTTTAGCTGAGTCTTATTTCATCTTACTGTATTTTTTATCTAGTTCAAATTTTAGTCTATTTTAAAGTCATATAAAGTCTTATTTTAAATTATAATAGACACATCTATATTATTCATTTGTATGGAAGAGGATTAGGGCCACTGAAAAAAAAAATTTAAGGTCAAAGATTTTTTCTTTAATTATTATTCTGAGAAAAAAGGTAGAATTCTGACTTTAATCTCAGAATTCTGACTTTTTTTCTCAGAATAATAATTTAAAAAAAAAAAGTTTAACCTTTTTTTTTTTTTTTCAATGGCCCTAATCCTCTTCCGTACATTTGGGTTTTTTATTAACACATTTTTTTTTTGATTTATTGTGGATTATTTCATTATTGATTTAGTTATTAATCAGAGAGATGCATGATTTGTTAAAAATAGGTTTTTAATCGGCTTCTGTCTGCAAGAGAGTCGGCTGAGAGCAGGCTGAGAGTGGAGGTCTCCTCCGCCAATGCAGTTATCATTCCAGACCAAAGGGGGGCAGGTGTGCATTAATGTAGTTTGCTGCCGCCGTAACAAAAAAAAAACTTGAGAGAAGAAGAGTAGAACATCGTCTTCCGTGTTGATAATATGACTGATCTGAACTGATAACCTCTTTTTAAGGCTGTTTGACAGCACGCTGTTGTTCAGGATGCTGCTGGTTCTGTCTGAAGACCATAAAGAACACCTCTCCTTCCTGCCTAAGGTCGACACAGCAGGTAAAGTCCGCTCTGTCGCTGGTTTAGCAGATGAAGACTGAGACATTCTCACACAGTGTTACCTGGTGACTGTCAGCTGAGCCAGCTGACCACTGTGGGAGGTGTAGTTTGTCTGAACATCTTCTAAACCACACTGTGTCGTTAGTTTCCACCTGTTACTCATAAAACTATTACATGCACGGCAAAATAGCATATTAAGTTAAGACACATGAGTGATATAGAAACCTAGTAAAGTGTGAATTTAATAAAACTCGCAGATTTACTGACATGACGACATTTAACATTACGAGAGTAAAGTCTTTACATTTTGTGAATAAGTCAAAATTTTGGAGAGGGACCTGGCTGCAAGCCATAGACTGGTGCAGACTATAGACTGATGAAGACCATAGACTGATGAAGACCATAGACTGATGCAGACTATAGACTGATGCAGACTATAGACTGATGCAGGCTATAGACTGATGCAGACCATAGACTGATGCAGACCATAGACTGATGAAGACCAAAGCTGTAGACCATAGATGCAGACATAGACCGATGCAGACCATAGACTGATGCAGACTATAGACTGATGAAGACCATAGACTGATGCAGACTATAGATTGATGCAGACCATAGACTGATGCAGACCATAGACTGATGCAGACCATAGACCAATGCAGACCATAGACTGATGAAGACCATAGACTGATGCAGACCAAAGCTGCAGACCATAGATGCAGACATAGACCGATGCAGACCATAGACTGATGAAGACCATAGATTGATGCAGACTATAGACTGATGCAGACCATAGACTGATGCAGACCATAGATTGATGCAGACCATAGACTGATGCAGACCATAGACCAATGCAGACCATAGACTGATGAAGACCATAGACTGATGCAGACCAAAGCTGCAGACCATAGATGCAGACATAGACCGATGCAGACCATAGACTGATGAAGACCATAGATTGATGCAGACTATAGACTGATGCAGACCATAGACTGATGCAGACCATAGACTGATGCAGACCATAGACTGATGAAGACCATAGATTGATGCAGACCATAGACTGATGCAGACCATAGAATGATGCAGACCATAGACTGATGCAGAACATAGATGCAGACCATAGATGCAGATGCATTTCTATCAGAATGCCCTCTAGGACCTGAATATGTTAAATCAAGGACAAGACTAACAGAATAACTTTTTATTTATTTATTATTTTTACTTTCATCTATTTGTTTGTGTCTCTGTCTGTCTGTCCTCAGTGGTTGCAGAATTTGGTCGCATAGCACTAGAGTTCCTACGGAAAGGCACCAGCACCAGGATCTATGAGGGAGCTGCCAGTAAGACCACACACGTTTCACACTCATATGGGTCGCCATTTGTAAAAGTGCACAGTGAAAATAACAGCTAAAATCTCCACATTTAGCTCCAAAACATTATAGAAACGTAGTGTGAATTTTTTATCATCACTTTTTTTAATCACATTTAGAGCAATATTTGTGATCTTCTTCACATTTAATTTTGTTGAGAAAAATGTAAAAGTCACTGTTAAATATAAATGTTATATATATATATGTTAAATATAAATGTTGAATGTTGAATTTAAATGTTGAATCTAAATGTTAAATCTAAACATAAATGTTAAATGTTAAATGGCAATGTTAGATCTAAATATTTAAGTTAAATCTTAAATCTAAATGTTAAATTTCGTGCTTCAATCCTCAATATTTAGCTAATATGCAAATTCACACTGACACCTCGTGGAAATACCAAAATAAAATATTTATAAAGCGATACAGACTTAGCAATAGCACCTTAGCTTGTCCATACCATAATTTGTACCAAAATATATATTTTTCACAACAAAATTAAATGTGAAGAAGATCACAAATATTAATCTCAATGTGGTACAAAAGTGACTTTTAAAAATTCACACTACTTTTTTATGGCATTTTGGAGCTAAATGTGGAGAATTGTTGCTCTTATTTTCAGTGTGCACAACTTTACAAACGGGGCCCTATATAATCAGCCAACAGCTTCACTGCAGCTGAAAGCACTTTTCAACAAAGTTGGCAGCTCTGGATGTTTAATGGTTAATTCTGTATGAAGCATCACATTTTAGCATATCTTGTAATTGTAGTACTTGAAAAGGTTTGTAGTACTGCAGTATTCTCACAGTTTTCAGTATGTTATTTTTGAATGATTTATTTAGTTGTCATATTATACCCTATCAAAATGGCTTTCAAACAAAACAGCCCTGAAATGACAACTAGCTCTAGGTCTTTCCTTGATTGGTAACACATTAACAGCATCACAAAATGCAGCATTCAAAATTACCATAAAGTTAAATTAAAATATCTATAAATGTTGGACCAAAATTAATTTGCTGTTGTGGACTGTATTATCTTTAGCTAGGCCAACAAGGTTTATTTTTACAGATCCTCACTGAAGTTTCCCAGTTATGTGGTTGCATTCAGAAAGAGCTCCCATTTAACTTTTTTGCTCACATAAATTATTTTACATTCAGAACTGAACCTATTTTGTGTGAGGATGGGTAATTATAAAAGTCTTTTCAACTGCAGCCCCTGGTTATTATTATTGTTAAATGAATAGTGTGACAGATAGCCACTATACATCATGATGGAAGTACACATTATGGTGTGAATAGGACAACATGCCACAGTGGTTAGGTGGTTGTTTCATATTTTTTAGATTGAAAAAAAAAATTCAAATGTATATCACAAGCATCTCTCTGCTGCAAATGGCATATAAAAACACTCACTACATTTTTAAGGCTGCCTGGAAGATTATATATTGTTCTAGTTTTTCTTCTCAAGTGTATAAATTAAAGTTATAATTACTGACTGGTTGCAGGAAAGCTGTGTGTTCCTGTGGAGATGGTGCAGCATGGAGTTGAGGGCCTGATGTTTTTGATGACTGAGAGCTCCAAACACATGGTGATTAAAACTAACTTTGAAACTTCTTTTTTCTGTATTGAATCATTAAGACTGCTGACACAATCTTCACTACTGTTAATTCTTGACTCAAATGAATTTCAAGATTCCAAGGTGTGTTTTAATATTAAAATGCAGTTTGTGCATTGTGTCATGAGTAAAAAGAGGATTAGGCTTTGACAGAAAACATTGTTAAATCTTGAGAGGAGGCGTTAATTCCCTTTTCAGTGTACAATGTCATTATAGAAAATTATAAAAAGAAAAGCCAAACATTTTTGTGCCCGATATTCCCCAGGCTTTGAGGTGCATTGAAATACTGAAAGGGTCAACAGTTTAACAAGTAATGGTTCCATGTGTGTATTTGTGTTTGTAGATCTCTGAAGTGGATTTCCTGGATTCGGTGTTGGTTTTGGGGTTTGGGGAAGAGCTTAACCAGTTACTGTTACAGGTGACAATCATTTGTTTAATATTTTTTTTAATGTTATAAGTCCGTGAATTGTATGCTTTATGGCAGTCAGTGTGTTGTAAGTTTTACTGCACTCCAGTTGATGGTGAGTGTTTTTGTTGCAGCTCTACCTACAGCACCACAGTCAGATTCGCAGCGTCCTAAGTCAGCTACCTACAAACGTGCCTGCATATCAAAACCTTGAATGGAGACTGGATGTACAGGTGCGGAGTTACAGTTCGTCTCATCACTATAATCGCTCTATCTCTCTCTCTTATTCTCCTCTATCCCTCTTTCCAACCCCAACTCAGTCGAGGCAGATGGCTGTCTAACATAAGTCTGGTTCTGCTCGAGGTTTCTGCCTGTTAAGAGGAAGTTTTTCCTTGCCTCTGTAACTAGCTAAATACTGCAAGGTGCAATGCTCATGGTGGATTAAGATGAGATAAGATTGAGTCCTATCAGAGGGGACTGCATAGTATCCTGTCTTGATGTTGGATCTTTGTTAATAATTTAACATAGAGTACGTCTAGACCTGCCAAGTTTATAAAAGTGTATTAAGATAATGTTTGTTGTGATTTGGCGCTATACAAATAAAGATTGATTGATTTATAACCATTGTGCATGTGTGTATGCTAGATAGTTTATAAGGTATAAATAAAAGCTGTGGATTAAATTGAATAGTTTAGTAGTTATGATAACATGTTTGTGTGATATTGTCTGCAATGTGCAGTTTTTTGTGGACATTTGATTGTGTATATAGATATATTTAAGTTTATTAATGATCAACCATCCTTTGTTTCCCTGTCACTTCTTGTTGTGTTTCCACCTACTCCTTCCTGACAGTTGGGGAGTCGTGCAGTCCGTCATCAGGTCGTTCCCAAGCTGACAATGCGTCTTCTCCTGACAAGTGGCTGTGACGGCACAAGTGATCAAAGCAGCAGGATTCTCCAGACAGACCCTAGCACCCTCCTTCACCTCATCTCCACATTGGAGGTTGCTCTGGCTGCCATAAAAACCAGTCATGCTCGTCGCATATTACGCAACATTAAATAACCCTCAGAGACATTTGAAGTGTAACAAGGGTGCCTTTTGCCAACTCAAAAACATCACATCATCACTTTGTACCTGGAAAATAGCAAGTATTGTTCTCTTTATTCTAGTGTTGTTGTTTTTTTTTGTCTGGATGTTAAAACTAGGTTTTTGCCCATCTGGCTGCCAAATGCTCCTCACTGTCACCCTTTGAGTTATGATATCTACCAAATTTGATTAATTGTTGTTTATCAACTTTCTACAGTGGAACTGATATTGAATTAAAGTGTTTGGCAGAGATGAAATGGCCTTCTTGTGGTTTTTCAAAAATCAATAGTGAATAGACAGAAATAAACTTTAAGGAGTAAAGTATATGTAATTCATCATTTGACAGTGCTGCCCCTTCAAATTGAAATTTTTAAACCAAAACGAGTTGCTTCTGGTCAAAGAGAGAAAAAAAAAACAGTAGAAGAACATGATGTTTATTGTAAAGTGATAAAGGGTTACTGGAGGGTTTGGAAATTGGATTGCTGTAGAGATCAATTTCAGGGACCACAGAGACCTTCACTGGGACAGCAACTGGTGGCTGAGGCCAATCTTGTATATGTGACACAACCTCATAAATTGGTAGGCCTTACAACTTCTAGCTGTTTATTTCGTGAATGATGTGAATGATTATTTTTGCCCATTCAGCATTACCCGATGGTTCTGTGCTGCAACCGTTGCTGACTGTTGTTCTATTTCTTCAATCTCCAGAGCGAAGCTGCATGATGCAAGCTCAGGCATTTGGAGTGTTCCCCATAGGTCCTTTGCTTTCAAATTGCACACTTTGCATATGGAATATGTTATGTCAAACTCCTTCGTGTCAGGGAGATTGGGGGGAATTCAGTTGTTACAGCAACCCAGACATAAGTACAATCAAGAAAGAAGTTTCAATAAGTAAAAATAAAATAAAATAAATAAATAAAATAAGTAAAAATAAAGCAGGAATACAATTTATATATATACAATGTTACAAATGGAATTAAATTGAATAGAAGTAATTACAGGCAGTATTAAAAAAATGTCAGCAGTGACAGGTTGACATGGTGTGATTATGGTTGGTAATGACAAATTAAGCAATCAATAAAAATAATATGGGTATGTAATATGACCATGAGTTGTAGTAAGAATAATAATGTAATATAAAATAATATAACATGGCAAGATAATTATAATACAGTATATTATGCATTTTAATGCCAGCAGCAGCCAAGAGAGTCAGTTATCTTATCTAAATTGTATTCTATTTATATTTATATTTATCTATTTTATTTTTACTTATTTTATTTTACTAATGGGAACCTTTTTCTTGATTGTACTTAAGTCTGGGTTGCTGCAACAACTGAATTTCCCTCCAGGGGATCAATTAAGTAATATCTTATCTTAACAGCCATCTGCTGCGACTGTTGAATTATTTTATTATTAAACTTTTTTTTAAAAATTTCGGTTTATCATACTTTCTCCAAAAGATCAGTTAGATGCACATAATCTTTTATTTCATATTTGTATATGATCCACAACCTTCTCACAAAACTCATAAAGGCCAAAGTACGAGGACTGAAGATAAGGCGATCGAAGTCTCGAGCGTCGAAGCGCGTCAGCATCACCTGACAGTCTCAGCTCCACACAGGAAGTGGACTTACAAATTCAACATGGCTGCTGTCTGAAAATAAAGGAGGAGCTGCCCTAAGCAATGAAATAAACAGGAGGAACCTTCAAACTACGAGACAGTCGACCCAGTACGGTGTGTTATCTGGTTAGACCTGCTCCGACATGGCTGTGTGTGTCCAGTCAGTGCAGGAGTTCGTCCAGGACTCCTTCGTCCCCATGGTGGCCGTCTTAGGCAGCGAAGAAGCGGAGAGAGTGACTCGCAAGAACAACCTGAATTTCGCTGAGCTGCTGAGGCCTTTCTGCAGGCTAACGTCCGAAGGTAAGGGCTAGTATTCGGAGTCGCAGGTCGGTCCTATGTGAGAGTTGTTGTGTTACATGGTTCTAAGTTGTCTAGCTAACATCTATAACCTGACATGGATTATAGCTAGCTTTAGCATGGCGCTGATAACCGGACAGTACACAGGATTGTTCCAAAGCAGCTGTGAGGTGACAGGAGGTCAGATCTTTATCAGATCTGACATCCGAGGAGACAGTGTGACACCTGACCATCCAGCACCTCATCTCTGTTTCTCGGACACGTCTTGTTAGCTAGTGAAGAATTCAGCTGATGTTCAGTTATCAGGACGACAGAGAGCGAGCAGAAGTAAACAAGTTAATTGGCTAACGTTAATAGGTTTAGTTTCATTCAACACTTTAAGGCTTAAAGTGACAATATTATACCCAGGGTTCAAAGTACTGTCAGAAATATAGGTAGACTGTGCCTTCTCTGTGAAGCTGCAGAGCAGTGACAAACACAAACACAGAGAGTTCCCAGCATGCTTTGGACTAGAATCAAACAAAAGGTTTCATCTCTTCACAGTCCAAGTGTAAGTTGGAAATAAGATAGAAAAGTTGAAAGTATAACAGTAGTTTTAATTTATTTGTCATTCACTTAAACCATGTAAAGTTAAAGTCCTAAAGAATGTGGGAGTTGAAGGAAGAGTCCTGATCTAATAGAGTTCCCAGATTCTGAACAGTGGTGCTGGGTGGTGCTTGAGGTTTCTGGGGCCAAGAACAATAACTCAATTTTTGTTTTTGTTGAGCAGAAAAACATTTCTGGTCATTCAGGTCTTAATGGCTTCAAAGCATCATTAATGTATTCAATGCATTATTCCTTCTGAAATTAATACAGTAAAATAAACATGTTATTCTGCCAGCCTTAATTAATATGAGTGACAGATTACTGAAAATTGCATCCTGTACACCAGGGAGTAGGGATGAAAGGATACACTTAAGAGCTACCACTACTACTACTAACCATATCATCTCTATCAATGCACTCTCTTTTCTCATTCTCCTCTTTCCTTTTTTCAAACCCCAACTTCGTCGAGGCAAATGGCCGTCTAACATGAGTCTGGTTCTGCTCGAGGTTTCTGCCTGTTTAAAAGGAAGTTTTTCCTTGCTGCTGTAACTAGCTAAATACTGCGAGGTGCAATGCTCATGGTGGATTAAGATGAGATAAGATCGAGTCCTGTCAGTAAGATAGGACTGGATCTAATCCTGTTTTGATGTTGGGTCTTTTTTAATAATTTAACATAGAGTACGGTTTAGACCTGCCAAGTTTATAAAAGTGTCTTGAGATAACGTTTGTTGTGATTTGGCGCTATACAATTAAAGATCGATTGATTGATTGATTGATTGATTGATTGATTGATTGATTGATTGATTGATAGTTTGGACAGGCATAAGTTAACCATTGTGGTGCATCACCTCTTCTATTAAAATAATTCTGTAAACTTTTGGGGACCATGAACTGGAGACCAGTCTCTGAAGTTTTAAAAATGAATTGTTGTCCTATTCTTGCTTGATGTAGAATGTTAGCTGCTCAACAGTTCAGGGTCTCCATTGTTGTATTTTTCATTTCATGATGTGCCAAATGTTTTCAGGGAGTGACAAGTCGAAACTGCAGGCAGGCCGGTTTAGCACCCCGACTCTGTGACTACATAGCAATACTGTTGTTAAACATACAGAATATGGTTTGGTATTATCTCAACTAGGTGTTTTCTAAAGAAGCATTGTCTGGATGGCAGCATATGTTGGCCTAGAGACTTTTTTTTCAGCATTGATGGTGCCTCTCCAGATGAGTGAGCTACACATGCTGTGGTCATGTCTGCACCCCAATACCATCACTGATTCTGTCTTTTGAACATGGCTGATAACAAGCTGTCCCTATCCTCCTCGCGGGGGATGCAGCATCAGTTATTTCCAAAAAGAATGTCAAATGTTGCTTTGTCAGGCGACGTAACAGTTTTCCACTGTGCCTCAGTCCATCTTAAATGGGCTGGGGGTCAGAGAAGTCATTTATGTTTCATGGTACAGTTCAAACCTGCATTTGTGGATGCAGCAACAAACAGTGGTTTTTGGATGTGATTGTGAGCTCGTAGTGAATTTCACTCCAGAGTTATGTCTGTTTTTAATGCAGTGCTTCCTTGGCGCTGAAGATCACAGCTATCCAGTATTGTTTTTTCAGTCTTGTTCCTTTTGTATAGAGAATTCTCCAGATTCTTAAAATCTTTTTAAATAATTAGGAACTGTCAATGATGAAATCCCCAAATTCTTTGCAATTTTGTCTCTGAGGAACTTTAATTTGAAATTGTTGAACTATTTGCTGACACAGACTCTCATACTGCTGAGCAACTCAGCCCTTTTTTATATACCCAGCCATGTGACTAACCTGCTGCAAACTAACCAAGCAAGTTAGGAAATGTTTTATTAAAGCTGGGGTTGGTAGTCAGATTTAGATACACTTTTTGTCATACTGGTTAAAATGATCTTTATGTCCTGATGGCAATCAATACATAATGTGTTCTTAAAGAAGAGCAAAAAAAAGCTGTCATCTACAGCCGGAGTAAACCTGGGAAAACACCAACCAATCACCACCTTTAGGGTCCAATTTATTAAACCAATCAAATCCCGTCCTGCTGTTCTGCCCTCCTCCTGCGCTTACATTTCCCCAGCGTGCACTCCCCGTCCCTGTCCCCTGCCTCTGCTTCCCCTGCCTCTATTTACTGCCCCTCTTGCTCGTCCTCGGGCCTGTCCCCTCTGACCCGATGAGGTGCTTTGCTCAGGACTGTAGTCCGGATCAGAGTCTAAAAAGCTCTCACCACGGGGGCTCTGACAAGCAAAAGAATTAATGACATCTAGTAAGTCCTGCAGAAAATGTATATGTACTGTAGCGTCTGTCCGGACGCTGTAAGGATGACCAGCCGATTGGTGAACACGTTGATTTTTAATAACCGGTCACTGTTGGACGTGATCACGCCAACCAACAAAGCAACAATCAATGTTTGAATGAATGAAGAACTTCTCCTCTTGTCTCTCCTCTCTCCCACTCGCACTCTCTACACCTCTCCTGATGCCTTCACTGACTGTCAACACTGTAGGAATTGAGAACATCTACACTGAACACGTTTAACAAACAGTAGAGCTGTTACAGTATTACATGTATTATAACTTTTCTCCTGATATCGTGTCACCAGTACAACTGGATAATGCATGACAGTTGTGAGTACTAACAGCAGCCATGTTTGTTGGGGTTTTCACTTTCACTATGATAATGTTTTGGTGAGGACCGGTTTTGAATCAGTCACCATCATATGGTCATGAATTAGCGGCACTCGTGCATTTGAGCGGGGGCGTCATTTTGGAGGAGCTCCGAGGGGAAGAGGGGAGGGGTTAGACGGAGTCCTGAAGACATGCTACATTCAAATTCATGCAAGTTTCCCGAGACTGCCAACCCCAGCTTTAATGAATATCCAAATAAATAAACTTATTTGATTGTTTTTGACTGATTGTGGTTACATTTATGGATGCTTGTCATGATAGTTTGCCTGCAATGATGCATTATTTTGGATGACCAAAAACTGTGTTTTTTGTCTTCTCTTCTAGGCCATATCCGAGACCCCAACAACCAGATGCAGGCTGTGAAAAACCTGCGCATTTGTGTCAACAATGTGTCAACCAGTCTAAACACAGCATCTGCTCCCCTCAGCCCTGCCCAGCGCCGGATGCTCAATGAAGTGGTGTTATCCTGTCAGCCACAAGATGGTGCTTCGACCAATGTGATTACAGCAGGAGACTATGATCTTAACTTCAGTGGTAAGAAAGAGAGACCTTTTTGTGCATCTAGTTTCTCTAATTGATGGTCATAGATGGGTTTGTTGTCCTATAACCTGTAACCTGTTAAAATGACATTCTATTGACTAACTGATAGGTTATCATTTCTATAATTTGCTTAATTTCCTATTGCCGGGATTTTGTTTTTTCTTGTCATTTGAAGCTAGCCAGATGTTGGTGCTGGTGAATCAATGGTGAGGTCTAAGTAAAAAAAATGGCATTTTAGTAAAATTTAAAAAACAAGTTGTTAATCAGACCTCCTTTCCTCGTAAAGAAAAGCTTGATGAGATGTGTTAATCTTAGAACTCACTTATTCTCTTTGGGGGTGCACTGAATGTAAATTGTGGATAGGAAGAAGATACAGAAACCAAGATGTTAGACATCATGAGAAAGCAAGTTGAAATTTAAGCCACAAGCAGCAATGAACGGGCCCAAGCACAGTTATTCTTGTTGGCAGTGTTGTGCAAGTTCACACAAAAAAATTTGCTAGTTCAAAGTTCAGTTCATACAGTCTAAAATGAACTAGTTCACATTCATAGTTCATCTGCATCTACTTTCCTTTTCAATACAGCCTCATATACTTCAGTCTGCAGCCTTTAATCACTGATATTTACTAAACTACATGAATTACTGTATTCTACAATAGAATTATAGACGGATATTTAGGATAAAAGCCAAGAAAGTCTTCAGCTATGAAAACATAGAAACATATTTAACTGTACGATCTATCAGCTGAATATTTAGCAAAAGGATCCGACTTTAACGCCCTGATACACAGGGAAGATCCCCTAAATTAAAAAGACTAAGGGTAAATAAATACAGAAGAAACACTAAAGCAAACTTTTCCTCATTCTCAAAAAGCTACACCTCCTCTAAAACCATACCAGCCCGTTTGGATCTGTCCTGATTCGGTCATAAAACTGATCAACTTCACAGGTACCACTTACTACAGCTACTTGATGCATAAGCCAGGCTGAATGCCATTTGGGTGCCATTAACCTGACTTTGGTTACAATAAACACAGCATTCAGTAACTGTCAGTAACTCTCGATGCCTCTCGGACCCTTCTGGAATGTAACTGTTCTCTCTGCCTCCAGAGTGAAGGATGTTCACATTCCCGTTCATGAGCTGTAAACTGAGCGGTTCAGTTCACAACGTTCACCAAAATATGGACATGTTTATTTTTCCGCGTTGACGCACAAAACTGCTTGATGGGGCATGTCAAAACCGCGAGATGTGGTGAAGCTGTTGGTATTACGGCAGTTAAAACGGTCCGCCAGCATATGGTGCTCTCACCCTTAACGTCATTTTGATGTGTTTCTGTTAGGGCAGAGATGGTTAGCAAACATGTATGATTTAAAGAAGAGTGAATCATCAGCTTTTGCCACTATGTGACTTTCACAAAGTAATCAGTGTGGTCTATGTAAATCATAGACTGTATAAAATATGGACGTAGTATCCGTGACGTCACCCATCTGTTCCTGAGAGCTGTTTTGAAGCAAATCGACGGCAGCAGCCATATTGGTAATGCGGAACTCAACTAGGCAGAGTGTGACGTAGTGTGAGTCTCTTAGCCAATGGCTGTGTGTTCCTGACCGGGAGTCACGTCAGTCATGTCCTTATTTGGGCAAAACTCGTAATCTTAATATCTTCTTAACCGTCACATTAGAAAAAAATTCACCCCCTGTACAGTGTTTGCCATTAGAGAGATTAGCTCTCTAGGGCCAAGACGTTTTTTGAACCAGGCTGTAATCATGTTTATTAATGCTGCAAAGATCGTCTTTTTCCCATTCATGTCTATGTGGTTTCCGGTGTTTCTGCAGCCAGCCTCAAGCGGATTTTCGATGTATGCGCAAACTGTATGTGCAGTTTATAGCACTTCCGCATTGGCTTCATCATTTGAGACCGGAGTTTGCCGCTTGATGTAAATATATGAATACTGTAGTGGACACTTGTGCACAATCACCAGTGGTGTATAAAGTACTTGAAAGCCATACTTGAGTAAAAGTAAATATATCTTACTTGAAATCTACTCAAGGTAAAAGTGGAAGTCACCCATTAAAAAAAGCATTTGAGTAAAAGTCTTGAAGTAGCTCAAATTAAATGAACTTAAGTAAAAAGAAACAAAACGGGTAGAAATAGTTTTTTCTCTCACAAGCTTTATTACGTTTAATTCTCCCTCCCTCCCTCAACTCCCTTCTCCTCTTGCTCCCTCTCTCCTTTCCTCCTTCCTTCACCTCTTGCTCTCTCCCTCCCTCTCCTCTTGCCCTCTCCTTTTCTCCCCCTTCCGACAACAGCGTAAAGGTTTTTTAGATATGGCCTTGGGTGTCTGTCTTCTCCTGAAGCACAACTAGCAGGTGGTGGTATGGCGGTATCTCCACTATCGCCAGTGTACGAGGGCGCTTCCATCATGCTGTTGAGACTGATAAATATTCGCAGGCTGTGTGTGGTCTCGCTGAGATGAGCCTCAGCTTGATTTGAGTTATTCGCATTAGAACACACACAGTCCTGATAATCCATTCATCATGAGACAATTATTTTCACTTTTTATTTTGTAGCGTGTAACAAGGGTGACACTATAAATGTAGCGGAGTAAAAGTATCAGTTTTTTCTTTTTAATGTAGCAAAGTAAAAGTGAAAGTTCCAAAAAAATACAGAAACTCAAGTAAAGTATAGATACTCCCAAAACCTACTTAAGCACTCTAACAAAGTACTTCCTTTACACCACTGACAAAGTACTTCCTTTACACCACTGACAATCACTGGATATCCTCAGTGAAAGCGACAATGACAATAACCAAACCACCTACATTTATAAAAATCATTATTAAATTCTGTCAGATTATATTTTCTAGGATGAGGATTCCATTCGTTACATTGACCCTTGGCACAAAGTGAAGAGGTCAATGTTGTTGCTTTCAGCATAAGGTATATTTGTAGTAACATATAGTAGTAGGGCACCACAGCTGAGCACACTAAGGCCCAAACTATATTGGGTTGACCTGGTATAATAATGTTTACCTTTTGAATACATTACTTATTAAGTTACTTAAGGTGTATTTACATTCAAGCCTAAAAACAACCTCTACTACACACTGGCCGTTGTATCAGTTATCAGGGAATTTTCCCCTACTAAATTCTTCTTCAGTATTCATCAGGTTCTAGTATGGGCCATTCCTATTTGTGTTATTACACCAAAATCACAAGCTAAGTCACTAAGTTTGGGATCATTTGCTTGTTATTTGTTGGTTGTTGTTGTTGTTGAATATCTGATGTTTTATTGTCTTTTAGCAACCACACCCTGGTTTGAAACCTACAGAGAGAACTTCCTGCAGTCCATGCCTGCCTCTGACCATGAGTTCCTCAACCACTACCTCGCCTGTATCCTTCTGAAAATACAACATACAACTTTAAACAAGTATAGCCTAACAAAGTCAAGAGGAATGTAAAGGAGGAGAAAAGTGTATTAATGTCACACATCACAAATCATGACATGGCCATTATCATCCTTACTTGGTGGAGTAATGTAAATTTTGTTTGTTAAAATAATTAAGATTGCTGTAATAGAACTGGTTTTCTAGTCTCGTGCTCTCATAGGTCCTCAGGGCTTAGTGCATCTACTCTTCTCCAGTGGATCTCAATGTCTACAATTGTGTCCTTGACTAATTGTCCCTGCAGGCCTGCTGGTTGTGTCCTCCACAGAAACAGTCCCTGTGGAGCAATTCCTCAAGCTTTCCCAAGAGCAGCACAGGGTTCAGCATAGTGGTGAATATACTAACCCTAAGTGGTTTATTCCCAACACGCTCAAGTACTACGTCTTGCTGCATGACATGAGTGAAGGGGATGAACAAAGGTACTGAAAATGGCTGTATTATATGCATGTGTAAACTTTTGCTGATTTGCTTATGTTGTATTATATAGTGTTTAACTGTTAGCATCATTTTGAGTGCTGAGGACTTAAATGTTGATGCAAAATTTAAAGCTAAATATTACTTACATATTCCATGTTGTATCATTTCCATGTTAAAGACTTCTGGTTTAGACATATACTTTAATTTGTACAGCTGTGGAATCATGAATAATTTGACAATGCATGATTGGAAAAATGATGGACAGATGTTAAGAAAAAACAGAACAAATATATATATATATATAAAAAAAAGGTCTATACTTTTTATGTTTGATCAGTGTTTTCCCCTTCCTCCTCAGGGCAGAAACAGTGTATGAGGATATGAAACAGAGGTATGGTTCTCAGGGCTGTTACCTTTTGAAAGTAAACTCACGTGCCCTTTCAGCTGAAGTTGATGAACAGATTCCAGACCCCTGGAGTCAATATCTTCACAGGAGCAATATACAAAACCAGGTAAGCACTTCCTCCACATAACAATCCCTGAACATTACCAATCTGTTCCTGAGCACTGTTTTGAAGCCAATCGTCAGCGGGTGCCATATTGGAAACGCTGAACAAAACCAAACTTCGTTCGAGCTAGTGTGAGGTAAAGAGGCGGGCCTTTTGCCTTTTCGCTAACAGCTACAGGGGGCCCGCCTGTCAATCAAGTCAGCCATGTCCTTATTTGGGCAAAACTCGTAAATGTAATATCTTCCAGAATACTGAGTTAAACCCCCCCTACAGTGTGTGCCGAAAGAGAAATTAGCTACTCGGACCTAAACTGTTTTTGAACCAAGCTGTAAACATGTTTATTAATGCTGCAAAGATCATCTTTCTTTTGAATTGGTGTGTATGTGGTTTTCGGTGTTTCTGCAGCCAGCCTCAAGCGTACACTCCATGAACTGCAGTTGATAAAACTTCCATATGCGCTTCATATTTTAAGACTGGAGGTTGCCGCTTGTTTGAAAATGAAAATTGTCCCACTGATAGCATCTCCTCTATTAAAAGGAGAGCCCAACAGAATTGAACTGTAATTAATGTAAACATCAGTGCTTAGATCGTTAAATGAAAATGTGTTCAGAGGGAGTGTTTACAAACTCCCAGAGAGCACAATGCAACCTGGTTCAACCTGGGGATTAGCCTGATATGCCTTCAGTCAAAGCTGGGTATGTGCTAACATCATATTCCTTTTTTGCAGGATATTCTTGATGATGTGGCTCCGACTGTCAACAGTCCTGCTTATGAAAATAATATCAGCACAGCGGAAGCGGACTGCCAACCATCAACAGACAAAGGTCAGCCAATTCCACAATTCTAGCTATACATCTGACTCACCAGATGCCAATAAAATTGGTTACTGTGACAAACAGGAGCTCAAATAAAGACGGTAATGACTATGATTATGCCATGAAAGAGCTCAGCTTTTAACAATGTTCTCTACCAGATGGAATGTCCAACAGCCTGAAAAGCCATCCTCTGCAGCTTGACACAATTAACACCTCAGGGAGCCTGTACACTCTCGATGCTGTAAGCAATGACCTGAAGAAAGGTGCAAGAGCTCCAGATAGTGTGTCGGGGGGATCAGGAAGCCATGGAGTATGCCTGACCCTGAATGACCATGACCGCATCAGGCAGTTCATCCAAGAGTTCACCTTCAGAGGCCTGCTGCCGCACATCGAGAAGAACATTAGACAGCTCAACGACCAGGTAAAACTCCATGTTATGACGGTCAACATATTTCAACATGCTTTTGATTGTGATCACAAGATAAACATTTAATTTTGACCATTATGATTGGTTGAGAGCATTATATAGAGCATCCAAATAATAATAATAATAATAATAAGAAACCTGAAAAACTAAAACAGATTGAATATAAAAAATCTAACTCCAGTTTGATCAGAAAATTACATGTGATGCATTTTGGGTGTTAATTTAACTGGAACATAAGTACCACTGTATCTGATTGTTATTAGTAGAATTAGTGGGTCAGTGAAAATTCTTGCACTATGGCCCTCTCCTATCATTGCTTTGGTCCCATTTTTTTCAATGTTTAATTAAAGTGTTGCACTCAATCTCAATCAATCTTTATTTGTATAGCGCCAAATCACAACAAACGTTATCTCAAGACGCTTTTACAAACATAAGAGGTCTAGACCACTCTGTCAAATTATGAACAGAGACAATAAGTCCTGCCATGGAGAATATCCTCTCTGGTGGTGGAGATGGATGGGATGCTGTGGATTCTTTTAGCAGTTCCAGACAGTTTTGGGTATCCATCCTCGTTCTTTTGGCACTGTTCCAGCAGCCCAGTACTGTTTGTATGTGTCCCGGTGATCCCTGATCTCACAGCCCTCTTCATGAAGCTGCTCCTCATCTTCAAATTTTTCTTGCTCAAAAATTTGTATACCAACAATTTGAAGTAATTAATAGTAATGCCATTTACATGCTCAATATACTACACATTTATGTACAAACTGAAACACATATGCATGTATAGTGTACCATTAAGAGATTATTTTAAACATTTAGAACCCCCTATAAACATTTTAAAATTATATTGCTACAATAATGCCCATGCAGGTAACACAGGTGACCTAGCAACACTAGCTGTCTCAAAATTAGCTCTGATTGACTGTCGTTTCATAGTTGACATCCCTCAACATCTTTTAAACAGTCAGGTTTGTGATCTGCTCTTCTGCCCACAGCTGGTCTCCAGGAAAGGCCTGAGCCGGTCTCTGTTCACTGCCACCAAGAAGTGGTTTGGTGGAGGTAAAGTTCCAGAGAAGAGCATCAGTGAACCAAAGAGCACATATGGCCTTCTGTAAGCTCCCTTGCACCATAACCCCATCACACTTTCTATGAGGCTTCAAAGAGGCTTTCATTTTAATTCATACACAATGCTAGAACATAACACTATATAGTATATACCATTAGTTTGACCTTGTGATTCTCTGATATCAGATATCCACCAGAAGCCCCGGAGCTGCAGATCAGGAAGATGGCTGACTTGTGCTTTCTGGTTCAGCACTATGAGCTGGCCTACAGCTGTTACCACACTGCAAAGAAAGACTTCTTGTCAGACCAGGCCATGCTGTATGCTGCAGGAGCACTGGTGAGAAATACACACCTGCATTAATCTTGCTATAATTCTGCATGAGGACCATGTATTAATAACAGATACAAAATACAGATACACACAAAACATATCCATTACAGCTGCAAATTTAAGTCAGGGGTAAATTGAAATGATACCTTAGCAGGGAACTTTGTTTCAAATTTTTAGTATCAACCATAACTCTTAATTGCTTTAGGTTAAGGATCTGAATTGTACGTGTTTTGCTCAGATTGAATGCACCCGTATTTTACAAGCAAAGTTTTTAATGGATTCTGAAGACTTTGTTTATTTGACTGAACATTACCCTAAACTGTGGTCATTGTGTGAGAGTACGAGAAGTACGCAAGGAAGAGTCATGTATAAAGAAAGTGAATTGACTGTCATTTCAGTTTTGCAGTAATATCAAGAGTTTTGCAATAAAATATGCTCTTATTATTTTTGGTCATCTTTTAACTTGCTGGATTTCCCTGTTCCCCCTTCATTCCACTGACCTCTATAGGAAATGGCTGCAGTGTCAGCTTTTCTGCAGGCTGGAGCTCCAAGACCATACCCAGCACATTACATGGATACAGCTATACAGACGTACAGAGATGTGTGCAAGTATGACCTAAGTGCCAACTTTTTCAGCTTCTTATGTCAATGAAATGTTTTTAAGACATTCATACTATTTTGTTAAAATTAATTCCATCGCCTGAGTTGTGAACTAGGAATTCAAGTATTTTCTGCGATCGATCTTTGGAAATGTTAACAACGTTTTCAATGTCAAAAACAATGCCAAATGCGTTTTTTTTCCACCTGAATCCAATTTTCCTTCACGACACATTGTATATAACTAACAGTATTAAATATCTACGGATCGTATTGAGGTGTTCAAAACGTTACACACGCTGAATATCAACGTGTGGAGCAGGCTCATAATCTCTGCGAACACACAGTCATAAAAGTGAAGGCTCAGACTTTAACAAGGGAATTGAACAGAAACATATTTTAGATTCACAGTGTCTAGTTTTCTGTCTACTCGTTCTTATTGAGAAAAATAAGCATGTGAACGTGGTCAGGTGTCAGCCGGGAGCACAACCGGGTCATAATCAGTCCGGCAGTGGAGAAAAAGAGCGCTCGTGGAGACCTGTCACTCATGCGCATCACCTTCAGTCAGCTGAGTCACATCGAAACATGCTTTAAACTTAAAACATCTCCCTGATAGCTGAACGAAATATGAGACCACATGATGTTTGTTCCACGTGATATAAAATCGAAACAAATAAATGTGTTCGAGTAAGTTCTTAACAATCAACTAATTGATACTCAATTAACTGTTAACATCCCTACTAGGAATACTTCAAAGGGAGTTGTCGTGCCATTTCTTTAGCTCATAAAAGATTTTAAATATTAAGATAATGATTCACTTCCACAAGACTATCATTGAAGGCCTTCAGGTAGAGCTGTAGCTCTTTCAAGTACATCTACAGTGATTCTTAATTTAATCAATTCTTAACACCATTTAATCTCCCTTTTGCAGCCCTGATTTTTAGATATCCACTACTGTCCTTATTCCTACAGTTCTATGTCTTCTGGTGCTGACCCAGTCATATTAGTTACTAGTGGGCTTCACTTTTTATCCTGCCTCACCATCGTCCAGTCTATCTTGGTCGGCGCATTGTCTCAAAATTTACCAAAATGTGCGAGAAACTTAGAAACCTTTCCAATTATGATGCTGGTTTTTGAGCAGACACAGCATTGTAACGTGGCATAAAAATTTCTATCGATAGACTGAAAAACACATTAGCTGTAAACTTAGTATTTAACAACAATGTCATATTGAGTGACAGAGAAAAAACAAAATGAAAAACTCCCCTCTTAACCTCTCATAGTCTTCCCAAAGCTGTCTTTGTTTCTGTGGTAATTCTCATTGTTTGTGGCTTTGATTCTCTTCCCAATGCTCTCTGTAGGAACATGGTGCTGGCCGAGCGATGTGCTTTACTTAGTGCAGAGATTCTGAAGAGTCAGGCAAAATACTCGGAAGCGGCAACTCTTCTCATTAAGATGACAAGTGAGGTGAGGGAACTCACCATTTTTAGCTCTCTTGTGCACTTGGAAAATCCTAGTTGCAATGCATTCTTAATTCACTTTATTACAAATAGTGAGTTGTGTGGGCTCACTTTGGTAGTAGTTCTCATATACACAAGTAAAACTCTTATAAATTGAGTTTACTTGTGTGCACTGATTTAATGATAAATCAATTTGACTTATTTATTGTTTGTACTGAACATTATTATTGATTAAGTTGTGCATTTGCCATTTAATGTTCTTATGAATATTTTCATACCTTACTATATTGATCATAATAGACTCTACGTTGCATAGAACAAAGTAGAGGTACACTTAGAGTTAACTATCCAAGAGATACATGAATTCATTTTTGTGACAAAGAAAGATAAGTTCAGCCTTTGTATGAGAGTAATACCCCGAAGCATGGTAGGATTGATCAATAGAACAAAGGTTATAAGTTGTAGTCAACTGATATCGTTTTGACTTTTCTATCTGACTCTTTTTGTCTCAGGACTCTGACCTGCGTAGTGCACTGCTGTTGGAACAGGCAGCGCACTGCTTCATTAACATGCGTAACCCAATGGTACGCAAGTTTGCTTTCCACATGATCCTGGCTGGTCATCGTTTCAGCAAAGCAGGACAGGTGAGCCTTCCACTATCACTAATGTAAGGTTTGTCCTTAAAAAGATAAGCCCTGAAGAATTCAGGCTTAACCCCTGTGCAGAGATTGATGTGCCTATCTGTGAGAATACAGCATTTATCCCCATAAACTAAATAACTACTAAAAACGTTTACTTTCTAATACTGGTCTAACACACAAAATATATCATTTGACCATTGACAATGTAACCAATATGGAAAAGCCATATGTCCAGAAAATTAACTGAAACATGTCAGGCTGTCCACACCTGACCGGTACATTTATCTAAAAACGCTGTGAAAGGGTCTGACTTTCATCACCTCTTCTTTTACCTTACCATCATTCTTTCCACTCTTCCCTGTATGTAGAGGAGGCATGCACTGCGCTGTTACTGCCAAGCCATGCAGGTGTACAAGGAGAGAGGCTGGTCTTTGGCAGAGGACCATATCAACTTCACCATTGGGCGTCAATCCTTCACACTTGGTCAACCAGAGAACGCCGTGACAGCTTTTAGAGAGATCCTGACCAATGACAGCAGGCAGACTGCCACACAGCAGGGCGCCTTTCTCAGAGAGTATCTCTTTGTGTACAAGGTAACTACAGTTTATTGTCATGTTTATGTACTTAACTATAGGATGGAGCTATGGCTCATAGGTAGAGTGGGTTGTCTCCTTATAGTTCATGTCGTACTGGCCTTGTATGAGACACTAAATTCTAAGTTGCTCCCCAGGGAAAAGCTATCTGTGTTCTAGTGTGTCTATCATTTTAACTGTGAGTAGCTTGGCATTTGCATGGTAGACTCTGCCAGAAGTATATTATGTGTGTATAAAAGGGTGAATGGTGGGCATTTAGAATGACAAATGCCCATTCATTTTACTGCTGGACAACAACTGAGGTGAAGAAAGATGTCAAAATGTATCAAATGTAATGGAAGGCTCTTTAGCTTTATATACATTGCTGATGTAACAATGAATCTACAAAAGTAATTCAAAGTTTATAAATACAGAATATTTATTATTATATTTCTTTGTATACATATTGGGTTTAGCTGAAACAGAAATAACAAATGTGCATATCTTTTTCAGAGTGTGATCGGGGGAAATGAAGTCAGTCTCCCTCAACTACCTCTTCCCTGCATCCACAGCTCAGCCACAAGAGTTTATTTTGGACACGATCGCCGCCTTGCAGAGGGTAAAACACAAATGAGTTATTTACTTTTTTGTTATCCAATTTTTACTTTATTGATATTTGTATACAGGTTAATGAAAATGGTATTTTCAAGCAATATAATGATCAATCAATCAGACTTTGATTATAAAGCGCTTTTCATACAATGGCGTTGTAACACAAAGTGCTGTACATAAAAACAACTTAAAATGGAATAAATTAAGAAAAAGATCCCAACCCCAAACCCACCCCACAATCCTAAGGTCAAGAACACAATATATGCAACAATAATAATAATAATAATAATAACAATAAAAATTAAATAAATAAATAAATAAATAAGTTGCTGGACGAACTGAGGAAACGCTCTCATGATATCTTAATGAGGAAACACTGGAGGTAAAATATGATGTTAAAACTCAACACAGGAAGTTAAACTCACCAAAATAAAATACATTTCTAAGATAGTAAAACACTAAAATATTAAACCATTAAAGAAAATAAGATGCTATACTTAAAATAAATAAATAAATAAATAAGCACAGAAATAAATAAAGTGAAATAAAAGTGACTAAAATTTGAAATAGATAATAAATGAATAAATAAAACTGTTACAAGATTAAAACTCAGTTAAAAGCGAGACTAAAAAGGTAGGTCTTGACTTTGCTTTTTAAAATGTTGATGCTCTGTGCAGCCCTCAGATCTTCAGGTAGGGTGTTCCACAGCCATGATAATAAAAAGCTGCCTCACTGTGGGTCTTAGTTCTTACTTTTGGTACAATTAAAAGTCCACTACCTTAACACCTGAGGGCTCTCACTGGCTCATATGATAAAAGCAAATATGATAAAAAAAGAAGGGCCAAGACCATTAAGAGATTTAAAAACCAGTAAAATAATCTTAAAATCTATTCCAAAAGATACTGGAAGCCAATCAACACAGCAGCAACAGCATGCCTGTGAGAAAAGATAACCTTATACAAATAATGAAGGGGAAAACATCATAATAATGATACCCATAATCAATAATAATAAAGAAGACAAACCTAACCCCCCTCCCCAATCAAAGCCATCATACATAAACATAAGCAATGTAGAAGGCTTTTGAGTTTTGCAGAAATCAGTTGCCAGATCTCTATTGTTGCCACTTTCGCCCCTTGAACTCTGGCTGATGATAGTTCAAGGTATACAATGTCTAAGTATGTTAAGACCAATACTCGAAAGGAAAGTGAGTGTGGAGGCTTTCAATGCGTGAGACCAGCTAGTACCACCCTTTTCTTATTAAGTGTCAAGCCTATATTAGTAAGATCATTTAATATACTGTAGGTGTAACAGGCAACCATCCCCCAAAAACTGACCACTGGAGAGCATTCCCAAAACATGTGAGCAAAAGTTGCGGAGCACAAAGTGCAAGTGGGGTCAGAAATCACTTTTATTGAACACAGCTTCCATGGTGTTCAATAAACTCTATGAACAAAGTGAGAATGTATTTGCTGATGGTTTGGGTTCCTGGATGTCAAGAGAATCTTTGCCCAAACTTTATCCCAATTAGAAGCTGAGTCAAAATTAGTACACATTAGTAATTAATGAACACTGATGCTTTGGTAACATGCTTAGGGTTAAACAAAGGTTAAGCTGAGTAGTTTTAGCAGAGACTTAAAATGAATATTAATTGGTTAGTCTATCCATCGAACTTAAACCACTTTTCCCTGTCTGGGTTAAGTTAATCTCTGATTAGAAGTCATTGCATTGTGCTGGGAAGAACTGACAGAACTGATGTAATAATGAGAATTCAAAGGCTTTTTTTTAATGTAAGGGTTTTCCATCACACCCCCAATATGTTTAGAACTAATACGCTACTAAAAGTTCCCAAAATAGGCATTCATTTAAACTGGTAAACCCTGCTCACTGTGATAATAGCTAAGCAAAACATGCCATATTTGAGATTTCTGACTGACAAAACAAAGTTGATGAACTTCTTACTATTAACTTCTTGAGTTGTAGTTCAAGCAGAGGTTTGCTATTCTTGTATCAAAAACATATCAAGAAATAAGTCAATCTAATTGTTTGATTTTTGCAGGGGAAAAGCAGGCGGCTACTCATGTATCTCTAGATCAGGAGTATGATCAGGATTTGGCAGCCATGTGGTGCAGCCTGGAGGAGCAGCTTGTGGCTGCCTCCAACAGAGGGATTGTCCCAGCTAACTTTCAGCCCACTCAATGCTGTCTCAACAGCCAAACGGACAACCTGCGCTGCCCACTGGCTGTAGTGGAGGGTAAGATGGCCTTCAGCAGACAAAATGGCATTGTGAATGAAAATGTTAACTATCTTTAGTTTAACTAAGTGACTATGTTTAAGGTAGTTTTCTGTTTTGACAAAGGATAACAAAGAATAATAGTACAACTAACCTCACAATCCCATGGGGCTAAATTGTGCCTGCTCAGTGTACAGCCCTTCTTGAGCACATTTTCTCTTTCTCTTTCACTATAGAGCCAATCATAGTAGAGTTAAAATTCAACAACCCTCTAAAGGTTTCTCTGGCTCTGTCCAACCTATCACTTCTCTGGAGATTCACTGCTGAGGGTGTGTCTGAAGAGATGGCCATCACCAATGAGGAGACCTTGGATCTGGGGGTAAGCAGTCTAGAGCAAGTTTCCTGACAATTACATAGAAAACAAACAAAAATAAAAAGACTCAACGGTTTCTTGTATATCTGTCTGCTTTTGCAGGTAAAACAGAAGGATGACATCGTCACAACAGAGGTCATCCAGGAGTTTCAAATGGGTCCAGAGGAGACCAAAATTGTAAGTTGCTTTCAAGAGTCTCTTAAGGGGATTGGCAGTTGGGAATGTGTGAGTACCAGGGGCAGATCTAGACTTTTCTTAATGGGTGGCCCATCTGGGGCACTGAGCAGGAGTGGCACAAAGCATGTGTTCACAAACACATGATTGAATAATGAACAGTATTTATTTATCCTATCTTTCTCCTCTAATGATATTAACTTTAACTACTAACATTTTATAGTAGCATGTATGTGAAACATTTTATATTCCTGTGTATATTTTATAAACTTTAACAAGTAAAGCAACTGAGTGGCAACCTTCTAGTCTTCTTAGCTTGAATTTATAAAGGCCTCAAAAAGGAGATGTAAGTCTTCTGGCAGCCTCTTGCATCACAGACCAATTTTAACACAGGTCCTACCTACGCCTGGAAGTGCAATGACAATTTACAAAGGATGAAACACTTTTCCAAAATGTAAATTTGTTTCAAACTTTGTTAAACATTTTTACTTGTTATAAAACATAATGATATTAGCAAAACACTTTTACCAAGGCCAAAACAAATTTACATTTAAGAAAACAAGTGTTGAGACAATTTTACAAGCGATTTTACAAACAGCAGATTCTGGCAGAAAAGGAATGTACCAAATGAAAGTGATCTAGAAGTGAGCTAACAGTAACATTATCAACAGTCCAAATAGGCTAACAATCAAGAATCTAACTTGTCTCTCTGGGTGCTTTCTTGACTGATAAAGTTTGAGCTTGTGTGCGTCTGCATCACGTCCTAACGCAATCAATGCTTTAGTTCTAGTCAAAGCCTGAGTCACCAGTGCTCAAGTCTAAGTCAAATTGAGAGTCTTGTAAATCAGGGCTCAAGTCTGACTCGAGGTTTAGTCCCAGACTTTTTTTATAAAGCTATTATCTGGTTATTACTTTGGTAGTTTCTGGTAGTGTTGGTGGTTCATATGATCTATAAATTATAAACCAAATACCTAACCATTACTTTCCAGGGATCTGGTAATAGTGCAGTGTTAACAGCCATTGTAATGTTGGATTTTAGGCTCGGCTGAGGCTGCTGCCACACAGAACAGGCCAGCTGAACATTGTAGGTGTGGTGTACGACCTGGCCACAGCCTTATCTGGAGAAAAGGCTCCAAGCACTGAAGGTAATTACTATGGATATTCAGCTAATTTTTAAAAATGAATTCTTTTTTTTCCTTTATGTATGATTGAACTCAGATTTACTTTTAATGAAGCTTTACTTATTTGTACTGTATTTGCATTTTTGTCCTTTCTCTCTCTTCTCTTCCTTTCTTTGTTTTAATTTATATTTATTTTTTCTCCTTTGTCAGTTTTGTATTATTTGTAGAAAACTCGAATTAAAGAGAAAAAGATTCTTCATCCAGAATGTTTTGTATTTTGTTGTCACAGTTACATACATTGCAAATTTCTTTGTGTTCACAGGTCAGCAAACATTGGATTTGATAGTGGTTCGGGGCAGACAGGACCTGAAAATTCGTGGCCTTCGACTCAACCAGACCAAAGAGGACAAGATGGTGGTTAGACATGGTCCTGATCATCGACTGGATCCCATCATAACGCCGCCCATGCCCCTAATGGAGGTAACACTAACTTGCTGACAATAAAAGCAATTCATTCATCAACTATTTTAAAGAACACATTTGTTAATAAAACCCACTTACAAAGGTTTTAAGAACAACAACAACAAAATGTAAGAACACTCAAGAGCACTCTCTAAAGTTTCTAACATACTCTGATTTTGTATGTGTGTGTGTGTGTTTGTGTGTTTGTGTGTTTGTGTGTGTGCACCCCAGATCTTTTTCTTGCAGTTTCCCACTGCTCTGCTGTGTGGTGAGATCAGAAAGGCCTACGTTGAGTTCTGTAACGTCAGCAGTGTTGCTTTGCGTGGCCTGCGAGTGGTATCCACACACCCAGATTTCTTTACCTTTGGCAGCCATGCCACGACGCCCGTTACACCTCTCAGCCCTAACTCAACTGAAAACTGCTCAGCCTATAAAACCACGGTCACTTCCCCCCAGTCGTGCTCTGGGGCATCAGAGATGTTGGTTTCTGCAGGGGAATACAGCAAGCTGTCTGGTGTTATGGAGATACCGATAGATGGCAACACGTTGCAGCCGGGAGAGTCCACCCAACTCCCTCTCTGGCTCAGAGGACCAGACCAGGAGGGAGTTCATGAAATCAATTTCCTGTTCTACTATGAGAGCACAGAGAAAGGAATCAAAATCAGGTAAAAATGAGAGTTATTGTGAAATGGGCTGAAGGCATGTATGATAAGATTCCATTTTACAAATTAATGATTCAGATCAGCTCCTGACATGTCTATCAACAAATAGATTTTAACATTGTAGAATTACGCTTTTAAGAACTTGACAAAAAGCACTGTTCCTTTTCTTGTTATTGTTCTTTTTGTGTAGGTTCCTGTTTGCGTTGGGGAAAAAAAATTAACATTAAATATTCAAATTCTGAAACATATTTCTCCACTAACCTTTTTGTTGGATTAGGTTGCTGATTCCTTTTGAGTGAAAGAAAGCAAAGATATTTAAAATCGTTTGTTCAGATAATCGTGTATCATTTGATCTTTATTTCATTCAAATTTAAAGCTGGACTTTTGCCCCTGAGTGAAAGCTGAAGAAACTGAATGGTGTTAGCTTGTTTCTGGGATTTAGTTCTCTGATAATCTTTTGAATCCATCATTTTTGATGGTGCTAACAGGAAGTAGGTCTTTTGTGTAAGATGAGATTTTTGTGCAGTTTTTGTTTGTAGATTCTTATTTTTCTCAGGTTGAGATAATTTGCATGATTTGATTTAAATTTAAAACAACAGTATATCAAATGTTGTACCATGCATCAGGTTAGTAGATTATTGTTTGAGAAATGCAATCCCTTTCAAGTTTACCAAGAGTTAAGGGCAGAGTGATTTTGTTTCCCACAGTGCAGTGAATGCATCACAGTTATTCAGTGTTCAGTTGTACTACAGTCACGGTGGATATAAAACGTGTTGGAGATGCACAGCAGAAGTTGTCTCTGTGCTCTTCCTTTACCCACATCCTGAAAGTATATTTAATTAAGTGTATTAAGTTAATAGTTAAAGCCAGAGTTAACTCATAGAGAAGAAAATATCTGATTGTTTCAAAGATATCATTTACCGTTGTTCCTTTGTTTTTTGTGACAATTGTCACAATTCTTCACCTAGCAGCAGTGCAAATCAGTATTCATTTGTTTTAACAACTGGTCTCCATTATTTATCGCTCTTTTCTCTTTTCTCTTTCTTCATGTGAAGTCATCGTGTGTTGCGTCACACAGTGTTTATCTGTGCCAGTCGATCTCTGAGTGTGCAGGCCTCTGCTTGCCGCAGCAGCGTTCCTCCAAATCAAAGTCTTGATGACAAAAGTAGCAGTGGAACACTGGTCTTTGTTGATGTGGAGAACATCAATACGGTGAGATAAACAGCATGCTAAAAGTCTCAACTTCTTTTGCTGAAAAGGAATGTGTTACCACTCAAACTTGTTCTTCCTCCTCCTCCTTTGACTTCAGAATGAGGCAGGTGTGCGAGAGTTCCACATTGTCCAGGTTTCAAGCAGTAGTCAACACTGGCGCCTCCACAAGTGTATCAACCCTGCAAAGGATAAAGGTTTGTTTTAATACCCAGTTCACTATCCATTTTTTGGAACTTTGATTGTCTTTCTGGCTTTAAGATTAATTGATCCAATTCAGGCCTCTAATCATCAAATGAGCTGGCTAGAGACTTAAACACAAGTTTCAACCAATGCTCATGTTTCACAGCACTCTTAACTAGCGATGTTAATTTCAAGTATTTTCTGTGATCGATCTTTGGAAATGTTGACGATCAATTATGATTAATCATTAAAAAAAACATAAATGTTTTCCGTGTCTAAAACAATGCCAAATGCGTTTTTCCCCTTACCTTGAAGCTAATTTCACATGGCATGAATCTTAATTCTAAGGTTTACACATCTTTCCTTTTTTTTTTAAACACATCTCATTGTCAACAATGTACAGAATTACAGTTTACTATCATTAAGTTAAACTGGTTTGATGTATTTTCATTGACATCTTATCTCTGCTTGTCCTCTTCCTCTCTAGATTGTAAACTCACAAGCAGAGAAAGAGCCAAGCTTTGTTTCAGAGCCACACGATGCAAGCCCGTCCAAGGTAATCAACCATTCCTTGGTCAGAGTTTCATGGTTTTGAAGAAGTAGATCTGATCATGTTTTGTCTGTTTTTTCTAGCTGCTTCAGATGCTGTGGACAAGTACACCTTTGCAGACCTGAATCTGGGAAATGAACGGGTAAACTGAAGCAACATTTTGTTCTAAGTTTAAGTGGTCAGATATGTGTTACATTTTTATAACACTTAATTGAAAACTATTCAAACTTATCATATGATCCTTTTTACCTTGGCCACTAGAAAATGTCCTAATTTCACTGTGTTTCTGTTGATATCTCTTTTATATAATACACCAGATATTGGTTCGTGGTAGTGTGGTAATGTGTATAATTGTTTTTTAGAACTATATCTATAAAAAAATATCTCCCTGCTGCAGCTGAAAAAAATACTGATGAGATTGATGGAAGTCAAACAAAAAGGACGCCGTGTTCAGTGACTCCCTTCTTCTCTTCACCTCTTGCTATGTGTCTGTGTAGATCATCAGCTCCGCCACACCCTGTGGAGATTTCTTTTTCCGTGGTTGTCCGACCTCAGATTCCCCGCGAGTGAATGTGGCATCATCCAGGACATTATCCAGCAAGAGCTCTGTTCCCCCTGAGGTCACAGCCTCTGACATTAACAACATTGTAAAGAAGTGTAATGAGCTGGACCTCAACATAATTGTCATTTGGAAGGTACATATAACAAAGATAGATGTGACAACTCCATGGCTAAATTTACAGTCAGTTCTTGTGCCTCAAGTTTGGGATCTGTGTCTGTGCAGGCCTACGTGGTGGAGGACAATAAACAGCTGATACTAGAAGGCCAGCTTCATGTGGCCCTGCAGACCATCGGCAAAGAGGCCTGTTCTCTGACTCCCAAAGAGGTACTGTACTCACACACATGGTAGACAATGTCGAGATATTGTGGTATTCATATCTCAAATCCAATAATGCGACTGGGTTCTATATAACATGCTTGTGCTTGAAGGAAAAAGGTAAAAGTCATGTACAAATTTGATTAATAAAGTGAAATGTGCTTATAAAATGCAAATTTACAGAGCAAAGCAAAGGATTTTCAGAGGCCCGGGATCAGTCTTTGCTCAACAGCACAAGATCTATGGCCGTTTAAAAGAGGCAATGATGACAATGTTGTGAAATATGTATTTGAGTATCTGTGTGTTTTGATTAAGTGATTTTGTTGCAGGAAGCTCAGGAGATGGTGCTTCTCAAGTTTAAATCAGAGCTACCTCCTCCAGTCATCCTTCCATCTGCAGAGCTATCCCAGCTCATCAAAACCAACCTGCACTACCCTGAGACCTACACACATCCATTCATCCAGGACAGGTGGGACATTTACACTAGGGCTGCACAATCAAAGCCATCTATCTGGACACTTTGGCTACATTCAATTTCTACATCCTCAAATAAAGGAGCAATTCATTATTAGCGATCAGAATCTGTCGTCCTACGTCTGTTTTAACAAAAAGAGAATTCAGAAGAATTTGATCCAGAAATTGTAAGCCGATAGCCAACTTAGCCAAGGCTGTGTAGCCAAGTATAAGGTGGCTACCAGCATACATAGCATGAGAAAGTGACAAGTCCAGATGAACAAAAAGGAGTAATTATGGAGTCATATTATCAGCGTTAGCCGCCATCAATAAATCAATCCGTCTTTATTTCTATAGCGCCAAATCACAACAAACGTTATCTCAAGACGCTTTTACAAACACAACAAGTCTAGACCGTACTCTCTGTTAAATTGTTAATAAAGACCAAACACCAAGACAGGGTAAGACTCAGTCTTATCTCATCTTAATCCACCATGAGTAGAGCTCTTAGCTGTGTTTAGCGAGTTACAGCAACAAGGAAAAACTTCCCTGTAATGGGTAGAAACCTCGAGCAGAACCAGACTCATGTTAGACAGACATCTGCCTCGATCGAGTTAGGGTCGGAGCCGCTAGAGATGTCGCCAAGTAGTTTGGAAGTTAAATGTCTTTGACTACTCTTGGTTGCCATGGTTAACTGTGTTGCTGCCCTAAACAACTTAAAATGTTCTTTCCTGAACATCTCCAAATTTGGAAGTATATTGCAGGTTGTAGTGAAAGGTCATATGCTGGTCAGTAAGTTGGATTGTTAAAGATGACTGAAAGAAAGCACAACATAAGTAGCAAATCATCTCATATGCACTGTAGTCACTCCAGGCAGTTGCATCAAATATGGATATTGACTTCTGTCTCTATCCATGAAATTCCATTCTCTAAACTTGTGGAGATTCTTTTCTGTATTTCACATTTTCTTAAACCCATGTTCGATATTGATATGAGTTTCCTCTGAATGAATGACGTTTCTGTCTCTGTTTTGCAGTCTCTGTGTGGTGCCTGTTACGTTGACTTTGTCGAACTGTTCCTCTTCTCAAGTGGATGTCAACATTGAATTACGGCACAAAAGCAGCAGGTAAGTTTTGTCTGTGTGGAGTTTTTGTGTTTGTGTGTGTGTGCGTGTGTGTGGAACGTCCACAGCAGCGACTCAATTGCGCCCACTCACTTCATGTACTTCCATATTTCGACAGTTGTAATGTTTTTCCTCACTTCTTTCTGGATGCTTGACATAATGATTCACATTTGCAACATGCAACACACCTAGGAATGAATTAAATCTTAATTTTGAGTATACATTGTTATACACGTGTGTATGTGTGTGCATGTGTAAACGTGGCATCATGTAGTCTGTGGCACAAATACTGCCCCATGATATGTCTCTGTGTTCATACTTACAAAAAGTCTTGGTTTTACTTGAAAATATTAAATATACGATGTTCCTCTCATTTAGCCTAGAATCTCTAGATGTCCACAGCTCGTTCACCTGGGTGGGTCAGACCCAGTACAAACTGCAGCTGAAGTCTCAAGAGGTGCTGTGCCTTACTCTGCGGGCCTGCTTTCTCCAGGCAGGAGTCTACAACCTAAACACTCCGAGAGTCTTTGCCAAGCTGGCCCAGCTGGGCACTATGTGTGAGACAAGTCAACAGACAGCTAGTCCTGCTCTCATAATCATCAATAATGCCTGAGCAGAGGAGCCTAGCCTACGAAGAGGAGGGCCTGGATTCTGTGGACAGAGAAACCACTTAACAGAGTCTATTAGTTCTCTACACAGGACCATACTTGTTTTCTTGAATATACTGGACAGCAGGAAAACCGATGTTTTATACCAATTAGTAAAATAGAAAACGATTTATTTAAAGCAACTACAGTTTTTAGAGTTTGATGAGTAAATGTTATAGAGTAAGCTGACGGACAGTTTATGGACCTTGGAACACATACATGTCTTCAGCCAGATGTAAATTTTTTCATCTGCATGTTGGTTTTCTTCTTAAAAGGCCCACTCTTCAACACAGATGTTAACCTTTCCACAGACTAGCCCTGTGTGCTTCTAACCCCACTGTTTAACCCACCATCACCAGATTCTAACTAGAGATGTGTACATCTTAACGTTGTACCCCCTAACACCCAATCATCTTATCATAGAGTCTACATTATTGGGGCATCTATTCTCCCAAAGTTCTTGGTAAAAGCCTTCTGACGACTGGATCACATTCACCTGTTCTCTCCGTGGCTTCATGTCTCAACAACCTACTTCCCATGTTGTCTCATGTGCATGCAGTTTACTTCCTCCTGTCCAGCTAATCAGATCAGCATACCCTCTCATTTTTTGTTTGATCTCACCATGTTATGATAGAAATCTTGTATGCATTGATTTAACAGGTTTTTTTTCTGAAAATTATGCATTATATTTATATAAAAATTTGAATGTAAATATAAAATAAAAATGTAACAAATGATTATGATATTGAGACTGATTTCTGGGCGTGGGATGTTTAACATGTAAAAGGCATGGAACTCTTAGAACACACTATATGTTGTATTTTTGGAATTATTGTCACACTCTTCTTTTTCTTTTTTTTATGTGGGTGGGGTACCTAAAGTATCATCACTGGATATATTTCATGAATGGGGTCGGTTCATTTGTGGTCCTGTAGAGATGATTGGACAAATGAAACCAAGTGGATCTGTTCACTCCAGAGCTTGCGTGTAACAAAGCAGAAACAACTTTATTCACTAAGAGTATCACTTCAGGAGGTACCCACTTGCACTCAGTAAAGCCATTTCTCACACATGTACTGTACTTAGGGTTTCAAAATTCCAGGAATTTTCAAAGTTGGAAACTGTCCATGGGATTTAACAGGAATTTATGGGAATAAACGTGAATAAACCAGGAATTTAGGGTTGGCTCTTAAAAGGGAACTTAAATATATTTGGGGAAAATATATTTTAGCATAATCTTGGCTTAAACAACCAGATTTCATGCAAGAACAGTTGAACATCTATGCTATTCCTCCATCAGAAAATAAAAATGTAACAAATGATAATGATATTAAGACTGATTTCTGGACGGGGGATATCTTCTTTATACTAGGAAGCTTTGTGAATACAGCCACTTGTTTGAAATCCTTATTGAAGCTCTGTCAAGAAAAGGGAGGGCAACTCAAAGCTTCAAAACAATTTTAAAAAAGACACTCAGACCCAGGGCAGGATAGAGACATCCCCTCTTGTTACCTCTGCCTAAGTACATTTAAATTAACCCTAAACTGTGAGTACCAGTTTGAATGGAGATGCCCTTTCTTTAATTTTTCACCCCTGCCCCTGAAACAGTCTGAGAACGTCACTGATGACAGGAGCAAATTCTAAGGTATCCATTAAAGGCATGTAAAAATGTGTTTTTATTATTTGCCTTTCGTGCAATGGAAAGGAACCACTGCAGAACTTTGCAGTCAAGGCACTGGTAACACTGTATGCTGATGACAGACCAAGCTGATGTCATCACTTGTACAACAACTCTTTCCCCTTTTCTGTCTTAATCGTCCTTCTTTTTTTTTTAATAAAAAGATGTTTTTCTGTTCAATAATCCGGTCCCGCTGGGAGCTGGTTGGATTGAAGCAACTCATCTATCTAGGGGAATTGGTCGAATGTGCTGGGCAGGCACAAAAGCTCTTCCTTCCCTAATATTTTGGGTTACTTAACAACACCAACAGAAATCTGTGCTGCGCTAAAATTGGCTTATATTATTGGCTTGCCTAAATAAGGCTCTGAAATTATAATATCTCAAAATTACTATGATAACAGTTGTGATATTGCATTTAATAAAAAGTGTTGACATTGACATCATTACATAAAGTGCTGATTTTTAAGAAGAAGGCACTGCTTTGGAGGAAAGCAACATGATAATCAACAGCTTCAATCAATTCTTTGTTGATCAGGTGTGCTTATTGTGGGCTGACTGATAGAAATCAATCATAGGCTCCCTTGAAGTAATGTTTAAAGGTAGTCCATCAACAAGGCAAGGGGTCCACATCAGGCTTCTTGTTGTTCTACAATAGCTTCATACTGTGGTGGCTTTCTGTAGAGACAGTAGTGCTGAGTCATGAAGAGGATGTCAAACACCACAGAGAACAGTCCAAGGCCAAACTTTGTAGGATCCCCAAATATCAGCGTCCATTCATCTGCAAAGAGACACAAGTAAGTAAGTAAGTAAGACAACAACAGACTGTCAGTAAGATAAAAGTTAGATCATATTTTGTGGAAAACACACCTGCATTGATACACCAGCACAAAGTATTAGATAGCATAAAGTACAGAAGTTACCATTGTTGTAAGACTGTAAGATCATCTGAAGAATACTGAAGGTTCCACCAGTGAAGTCCAGCAACACATTGCCAATACTCCAGCCCTCAGTACTCTGTCTTTTATAGTTCATGAATGCCTGAAAAAAAAACAGAGCATCAAGATTTCAATGATGCCCTTTAAGTTATAATTAACCAAATACACACCACTGTGCCTTTTTCTGTTGGAGAGAAGAAATACATTGGCAAAAGAAATAAATTCTGTTGTTATCTGAAAGTTTCTCATCCCCGTCACTTTACTGTGATGATTATGAGTTGGTGCATTTCAAGATCAGAACGGAGTTAACTTGCTGGCAGGCCCAGAGTGTGAGAAGGTAAACCTGTAGTGTCAGCAATGAACTATGAGCATGAGCATGTGCTAAATCATAAATAGACTTGTACTTATATAGCCCTTTTCTGGTCTCTCTGGCCACTCCAAGTGCTTTTACACTACTAGTCACAGTCACCCATTCACACAACAGTCACTCACTG
Source organism: Notolabrus celidotus (assembly GCF_009762535.1). Classification (NCBI taxonomy): domain Eukaryota; kingdom Metazoa; phylum Chordata; class Actinopteri; order Labriformes; family Labridae; genus Notolabrus; species Notolabrus celidotus. The sequence goes on along the minus strand of NC_048273.1, from coordinate 10,917,844 downwards.
ATGGTAAAGGTGGCATTGTTTTTGGCATGGAAAACGTCTACTTTCTCTTAAAGCTGGGGTTGGTAATCAGATTTAGATACACTTTTTGTCATACTGGTTAAAATTATCTTTATGTCCTGATGGCAATCATTACATGATGTGTTCCTAAAAAAGAGTGGAAAAAAACTGCTATCTACAGCCGGAGTAAACCTGGGAAAACACCAACCAATCACCGTTTTTTGGCTCCCCAAATTTTAAACCAATCAAATCCCGTCCAGCCGTTCTGCCCTCCTCCTGCGCTTACATTTCCCCGACGTGCACTCCTCCGAGTCCCCGTCTCCTGCCTCTACTTCCCCTGCCTCTATTTACTGCCCCTCTCGCTCGTCCTCGGGCCTGTCCCCTCTGACCTGATGCGGTGCTTTACTCAGGACTGTAGTCCGGATCAGAGTCTAAAAAGCTCTCACCAACAAGCAGAATAATTAATGACGTTCAGTAAGTCCTACAGAAAATATATATTTATTGTAGCGTCTGTCCGGACGCTGTAGTGATGACCAGCCGATTCGTGAACACGTTGAGCTTTAATAACCGGTCACTGTCGGCCGTGATCACGCCAACCAACAAAACAACAATCAATGTTTGAATGAATGAAAAACTTCTCCTCTCCTCTCTCCCACTCGCACACTCTACACCTCTCCTGATGCCTTCACTGACCGTCAACACTGTAGGAATTAAGAACATCTATACTGAACAGGTTTAACAAACAGTAGAGTTGTTACAGTATTATATATGTGTTATAACTTTTCTCCTGATATCGTGTCACTGGTACAACTGGATAATGCTAGCATGATAGTTGTGAGCACTAACAGCAGCCATGTTTGTTTGTGTTTTTAACTTTCACTATGATAATGTTTTGGTGAGGACCGGTTTTGAATCAGTCACGATCATATGGTCGCGAATCAGTGGCGCTCGTGCATGTGAGCGGGGGGGGCGTCGTTTTGGAGGAGCTCTGAGGGAGGAGGGGAGGGGTTAGACGGAGTCCTGAGGAAAAGCTACATTCAAATTCATGCTGGTTTTCCGAGACTACCAACCCTAGCTTTAAATGATTAATCGATAATTGGTCGTGATTATTTGCCATGAAAACAGCCAAAAAAGGGTGTTTCTAGAGCGAGATGTCAATCATCTGTTCTGACACCTACCCCCTCAGAACAGTTTCAGGCATTAAAATGACAACAGAGAAAGTATCGGTGTTGCTGTGGATGGTCTTGTTTGCTTTTGAGGGTCATAAAGAGGCATCAGTATCAATTTCAGTCTGTTTCTCAGCCAGTTAAAACTCCTCATAGTGCCTTTAACATTTATCGATCACTGAGATTACTTAAAATTGACATCCCTACAACTAATACACGTTCTTTTGAGATGGGGTATTGATCTAAATCTCTGTATAAGGTCTGTCCTAATGCACACAAGAAAATGTGCAAGGTTGACTTCAGACCAGGTTTTAATTGGTTTATGGCACAGTTGTCTTCTGCATCCACAAAATAGCAATGCAAAACCGGCCACACGCTGTTAATGGACCAACAATCCCAGGGGTCACTAGAAAACTAGGCCAATGCTAAAAATGATGTGACTGTAAAAATCAAATTTGACTATTTATTTTTCAAGTATCTCAACCTTTTGGTAGATTAAATTAGTGCCACATTGGGATCCCACATTAGCATACACATGGAACATTTTTAACAACTTAAGTATTCATAAAAAGGCAACTGTATTGTAAAGCTTCACAATGTTTAAGTGTTTCCAATCTTTTGGTTCTGAAGAGTCGAGCACTTACCTGTGGTACATACTTGATCAGGGTGACTGCTAGTTTAATGTAGGAGAAATAGTAGAGGTAATCCAACCAAGTGATCTGTCTGGCTACAGCAAGAAACAAGCTAATCAAGGCAAAAGTCCAGCCAATCAGCAACAAGCCCAAGGCTATCCAAGAGACCTTTTGATCGCCCCTCTGAAAGAGAGAGGACACAGATTTACATAAGGATACAGTGTGAAGGATGTGCTGTACTGTCAGGCAAACGGTGGTTCTACAAACTCACAGAAAAGACATGTTAGAATCATTAACTTCACGATATAGCCACACAAAGCAGCAGTAGTTATTACAGAGGACGTGTTCAGGCACAAAACTTGGTGTAGGCCTGTGTTTTGGCATTGCTAAGGTAATAGAAATACCAAAGTTAAAATGTCAAACATAAAGAAATTAACTTGAAGGGACAAAACCCCCTAAAGTACCATCACTGGATACATTTCATGAATGGGATCGGTTCATTTGTGGTCCTGTAGAGATGATTGGACAAATGAAACCAAGTGGATCTGTTCACTCCAGAGCTTACGTGTAACAAAGCAGAAACAACTTTATTCACTAAGAGTATCACTTCAGGAGGTACCCACTTGCACTCAGTAAACAATTTTTCACACAAACTGTACTTAGGGTTTGAAAATTCCAGGAATTTTCAAAGTTGGAAACTGTCCATGGGATTTGGATTTAACGGGAATTTATGGGAATAAACGTGAATAAACCAGGAATTTACTAAATTGAAGGTTGGCTCTTAATAGGGAACTTAAACATAGTTGGGGAAAATATATTTTAGCACAATCCTGACTAAAACAAACAAATTTCATGCAAGTACAGTTGAACATCTATGCTATTCCTCCATCACATGCACACTGCTTACTGCAGGGCTATTGAGACCACGCCCCCTACATGCACTGTCCTCTATCCCATGCACAGATGATTTCTAGAATCCTGCAGAGGCTAGGCTTATAAAGCTTGAGGAAACGATGCTTTTTTATTTGCATGTTGAATAGGACATTTTTGGAGGGAGAGGGGCTCTTTTCATTTAACATTTTGATTGGGACTTTGTTGGGATTGCATTTCTGTTCATTTTTGAACAGGTTGGGTCGGGGGGGATGAGTAATATTTAACTCAACATTAATGTTTTAATTGATTGTTCAATAAAATATTTAACACTTGATAAAGTTGTACTTACAAATCAATCTGTTTTAATTGTATAATTTTGGATGGATGTCTGCTTATAACTAAACAAATATTTATGCTTGGATATGATACCTTTCCATTAAATTACACTCAATTCCCAGTTAATTCCCATAAGTTCCCATAATTCCCATGGAAAGTTTCCACCCCTTTGCAACCCTAACTGTACTACTAAGAATTTCCAGTATTTTCCAGGTGGGATTTGTGACCCAATAAACAAACCAACCACAATGACAACAAATCACAAAACACAACGACAGTTAAGAAAACACAATGACAAATCACAAAACTCATTGACCAATCAGAGAACATGATGACACAACACAAGTACACAAGTATGGAGAGGTCTAGAGGTCTGGCTCAGTGAAATTCCCTCAACTGTCTTCAAGACAGTTGACAAGAAGGATTAGAAGATTAGCAAACATGTTGGAGTCAACGTATGACTCCCCATCCCAGACAACCACGTCATCATATATATATTACCAGCTCTCTACAAAAAGACAAAGGCTAAAGTTACACAGAGACTCCAGCAGGCAGAGTGCGTCTCTCTCACCACTGATAGGGGGACTTCACCAGCTACTTAGAGCTATAGAAATGGCAATTTACCAAGTCTTCATTTGTCTTTATTTTTGATGAATATCATATCATATACTTATCACGATATTATTGTGTAATAAGATTTTGATAAGCCAAGACAATCACCTCATACACAGCAGCCTGGATAGCATAGATCAAACACAGCAGGACAGCATGGAGACTGAAGAAGACATCATTGGCATCAACAGGGTTAATTCCATTGGGATTCTCCTTCAGAAACTCCTCCTAAAGGGAAAGCACACAACATACACCAAATACTGTTGAGCAAAAAATGTAAGCAGTTATGTATGAGTGTTGTAACTCACCATTAAAATGTTAATAGACAAAGAAGACATTCAAATTCAACACCCCTGTACCTCGTTTTAAACAAACCCCACTCTCCCTAGGAAAACAAGAATGCTATTTTTACTGTAATTTTAACAAAAGGTCAGGTCAGACAGCATCAAGGGGTAGGTGTCATGAGGTAAAATGTGGCATAATGTATAATCTTACTTAAAAAAAAGAGTCATCTTCATTTTATAACAACATTTTTTGTCATTTTAAAGGCAATCACTTTACTGCACCGAAACTTTCTGACCAATTACAACACAATTTACTTTTGTCAATTTCCTCTGGATCACAATTATTATTATGCTGTGGCTGGCTGCTGAAGATGAGTTGCTGTATGATCATACACAACTGATCAGTGATTAACCATTTCACTTCTGAAAGATGTGTCTGAGTAATCCTGGTAGCTGAAACCTGACAAGAAGACTGTATTGATAATTCAACATCCTCACAAGGATTAAGTTACCTTTGTGTAAGGAATCCAAAACAGCCCTATATTGAAGACACTGTAAGCGATGAAGCCCGTGAGGTTGAGGGCCAGGAAATCAAAGTTGAGACCTACAACACTAAAAAAAATGTATGTTAGTATAAATTGTCTGATTTGGTTCATAATTCACAATTTTTTTTCAGTTTTTTTACTTCCAGCCCAATCATAAGACCACACACTGATACCCCAGAAGACCCAATAATCAGTTAGACACTATAGACAAAATAAACCATAAGATCAAAGACATATCAGCCGAGGTAAACTAGGGAGTGACTGGAATGGATCCCTTCTTCATCAGTGGCTTGGCTTCACTGTCAAGACCATAGGCCCAACCTTCAGATCGCTCCCACATAAAATTACATTTAAAACCAACACATAATGATATATATAAAATCACTTATACAGATTGTTACAAAGCCTTATAAATGTGCTTATGCTGCATTACAAGTGGCGGGTTCATAGAAAGTGTTACCAAAAACTGCACAAAGAAACCACTAAAAAAAATCGACATAAATAAAAGAGAATGACAAACTGAAAACTACCTTTTCCTCTTCCAGTTGTCCCAGGCCTGTGGGTAGAAAGACACCGACCAGGCGAAAAAATAAATCCAGCCTATCACCTGACTGATTCCAGAAAGGATGTTACTACGCACAACCATAAAGTGGATCCTGATGGACAAATTGGAGGGATGAGAGTCAGAATTGTAAACAGCAGCTTTACAAGACACATAATTATTATATTGCTAAAATGGTAAAATGCATGATCAAGTAATTTCAGCAAAGGGGATACAAAAATCAGTAGTACACTTCTCTAAAAATCCAGGGTATGTGGAAGACCCCAGCATAGCATTCTGAGTGAACGATATAGATTATAAATATTATTTATATAACAGAAAATAGCTGTAAGAATTATTATAACATGGAGTCCAGATATCACACAATCTAATTTCGTATAAAAGCTGGACTGTGTAACTAGGTTGAATTAGACACTCACAGTTATGTTCATAGCAAAAAAATAGATGTTTGTCTTTCTCTCAGGGGATGAGAAAAATAGGAGGATACTTAATTTCATTTAGCAGTAGTATGCATAGATGACTTTAAAGGAAATGTTTAAGATATAAGAGATAAGATATTCCTTTATTCGTCCCACAACAGGGAAATTAAAAGTGTTAAAGCAGCCGAGTAGATAGTGCAAAAGAGTATAAAGTAAACAAGAGCCTATAAATAGTAATTATTAAAAAGTTATTAGCTTTATTTTATTACTGTGGTTGTAGTCAAACTGTGGAATTCCTAACAGAGCTAGAAAAGTTCCATTTCCTTACAGCAAATGTGTTGAAATGCTGAAACTGAAGGATTAAAGCTGTGAAACTCAACCGAACATGTGGAAATGTGAAGGGAAAGAGAAAATTGTGTAAGCCTACTGAAATATTTGGATGCCCTGCTGAAAATCAGAAGACTTAATCAAAGCTTAACAAAGTGAAACTTGTAAAGAACCTAAAATCACAAAGAGTAGAATCATAGAAGGGTCTTAAAGATGTGAAGTAGTAAAAGTAGTGGAAGTAGTTGAAGTAGTGAAATTAGTGAAAGTAGTTGAAGTGGTGGAAGTAGTAGAAGTATTTATAGAAGTGGTTGAAGTAGTGGAAGTAGTAGAAGTAGGTGAAGTTGGTGAAGTAGTAGTGAAAGTAGGAGAAGTAGTAGTAAAAGTAGTATTAAAAGTATACGTAGTAGAAGTATAAGTAAGTCTGTAGAGTCTGAATGTAGTCAGGCCAGCGAAAAAGTATAAAAAAACACTTGTCAAAGAATCAGAATATGCTTAACGTGTTTCTTTTTATGTTACAAGTATGTAACATTGATTGACATCATAAATATTGCACCTTCCTGCATAACCTGTTGTACTGCCTTACAGAGTTTTGAGGAAGTGAGTGTGAATTTATTTATCCTCCTAACCCAACCTTACCAAATGAAAGAACAAGATATGATGTTTGATTTCTTTAATTCAATGCTTTATTTATCTAGTCCTTTGCTTGCTTGACCACTGTTGCTCTTTACTGTCTGTTGACAACTTGTGCTAAAAAACAGAAAGCAACAAATCCCTTAAGAGTTATGTACATACACAGCTTTTCTTTAACTGATGGGGAACTCACCCTTTCCCTCTTCCTCATTTCTGTCAATGTAACCAGCTGACAGTGTTTGTCTTGCAGCTAACTTTAACTGCAGCGTTCTAAAAAGTTAAGTCTTGTCTCTAATTGCTGGCCTTGAGCTGGCCTTTTAGAGGAGAATAGGAAAGTTTTATGTCAGCTTGTGCTGTCATAATGCAAAAACCAACCTGTTGAGATCTGAGTTGTTGCTCTGTAAGTGTGTTGTCACCTGACCCACATCATGGGCAGACACATTGAAGGAGACTGAGTTTGCCTCTGCTGGTAGAAACACCTAAACAAAAACAAGTGGATTTATCAGACACACACAAACAAACACACACAAATATGCAAATGGCACCTCTTCTCATAATTTTAAAAAATCTTCCTGTTCCAGCAATATTTCTCCATTTCAGAATTTCTGTGGCTGTTGACTGTAAGTAGCCTATTCATAGTAAATATTAGTTTTGTATAAAATTACTTTAATTACTGGTTTCATTTTGTGCAATTGTAAACATTTTCTGGAATAAATTTTAAAATGATATTAAAATTTGAACTTGTTTAAATTGTACATAGTTCATTGTTGTCAATACAAGATTTCATGATTCAGGAACCCATGCAAGCAGCTATACCTAGACCTTGTCCTCCCCCATGTTTCCCTTTCTGTTATATATATTACTATGGGTGGTAATAATAGGGTCTCAAGTTGTTAATTTGAGTTAGTACTGCGACACAAATGACAAAGCTGATTTTAATTCAGCTGTTCACTGATCACTTTTTCTGATCAAGTTTTTTTAAGATTCTTTATTTATTTATTTGCTTTTCTCAGTATGTGATGATTTAAATCTGTAAGCCTAGATACAAGTTTACTTGAGAGTTTATTTACTCTAAGCTTATTTACATTCCTTCACTGATTTATCGTTACCCCGAATGGGTATGTGGGTTTGCACGTGTGCAGATATATGTTTCTAAATGTTTTCTTGTAGGCGAGGGTGTATAAATGTATACAGATGTATACGACAACGATCCTATTTGTTTACCAATCCTGGCACACTACCTTTATTCACAATGACATTGGCAAGCTTTGAATTTTCTTTGACAAAATATTTTTTTCTCTCACCACTATTATAACCTCATTTTATAAGAATGTTTAGACAAATGTATTATACCTGTTTTATGTACCTCTTTACTTTCTGAAAAAATGCTTTGTTACTTTGACTAGCTGCAAAACATGTTTCAAATTGTACTGAATAAAAACTTTGATAAAGAAATAAAAATAAAATAAATTTAACTTGTTTATTAAACAGCTTATTCCCTCCCTTCTTTAAAATGATTTGATTTTTGTCTTTTTTGTGAATTTCACATTTATCCAAAAGAATCACATCACTAGGTTCTACAGCAAAAGACTACCTTTTACAAAGTATTAATGAGAATCGAGAATAAATTAACCGTGACTGCTTACATTTCATTTAGTTGACTTGGGCTTTTATTTGAACCCTTAAAGACAAACACAACACTGAGTAATAATGCAATACTGCATATACAGATGTGAACTTTTTTCTTTGTATTTAAGGCAAAATTCCCTTTTCTGATCATACCTGTAAAATCATACTGTTAAACATCCCTTTTTTTCACTGTAATGATGGTGCATGAGGAAATGTAGGGGAGTTCACTAAAAAAACAAAACCATCTGCTTCTCAATTGAAGTCTTTGGTACACTTTTTAGAACCAAAGGCTAAAAAATAAGTCAAATATACGTGCATGTAGCATCAAGCCTCCCTGTGATGAATAGGACATTGAAAGTATGTTTTCTTTGCGGCACATCTTTTTTAATTGTTTTTTCATATTTTACCTGCTTTGGAATTGTAATTATAGATGAGTAGTTCTGCTTGGAGCTGTGGGTTACATTTAACTCAATCACAGCTGACTGGTTGACAGGAAACCTAGGGAAAAAGACAAAAATCTAGTCAGAACAGCAATGCAGTGTATATGTGTCTCTCTTCATGCTTAGGACATTTCTGAAGGTTCTTTTCTTTGTTTTGAAACCTGAGTGAGCTCTTTCTCCAAAAAATTATTATACAGCCCTGCTTTACTGCTCACATTTGTATCATATCACTGTGACTCTACTAAATTAATGTTAGAATTTAACCATGACCTGTAGATGTTCATGAAAATATTTTTTCCTGCTCACTTACTTTAACTCACTGCTGTGGACGTTCCAGACTCCAGTGGTAACAGCTACTACTACTACTACTACTACTACTACTACCACCATTCGTCTCATCACTATCATCTCTCTCTCTTATTCTTCTCTATCCCTCTTTCCAACCCCAACTCGGTCGAGGCAGATAGCTGTCTAACATGAGTCTGGTTCTGCTCGAGGTTTCTGCCTGTTAAAGGAAGTTTTTCCTTGCCGCTGTAACTAGCTAAATACTGTGAGGTGCAATACTAGTGGTGGATTAAGATGAGATAAGATCGAGTCCTGTCAGTAAGAGGGGACTGTCCTGATGTTGGGTATTTGTTAATAATATAACAGAGTATGGTCTAGACCTGCTCTGTTTGTAAAAGCGTCTTGAGAAAACGTTTGTTGTGATTTGGCGCTTTACAAATAAAGATTGATAGAACAGATCATAATGTTTTTTTTAATTGCAAAGAAAAAAAAGAGAATGTAGCAAATACTCCAACAGCTATCCAACAAAAAACTTGCAATTTGACTCAATCACCCCAAATTACTGGCCAGAGTAAAGTGACACATTCAATGTAGAACCTTGTTTTTTGCTGTAAAGGCCCTAAAGTGTGTGTGTGCTCACCTGGTAGTAATGGTAATACTGGCATTTGCGTTTTCCTCAAGCGTCACCACACTTGGTGCAGACAAATAAAGTCTGGACTCTGGAGGATGGAAAGACAAGTAGAACAAACACCAGAAAGGCATCATCAATTGATGATTAAAATTCACAATAGGATCAAAAATTGACATACAACATTCTCAACACTTTTCCCATCCGCATGGTTACCAAGAGGTTACTGATTCAAAGAAAATGTATTGAACAGGTCTAACAAATTCAAAACCTAACCATCTACGACATGTCGTTTTCCATTTAATGAATGAAAACAAAATAAGAGTAGCAAATTAAAGCAAGGCAACGCTCTACGTTTAAATAACACTAGTCTTTTGACCACGTCAGTGTAGTGGCAAGGCAGAAATTCCTTTTTTATGGAGAAGCAGATGAAATCACTGTACATAGCAACATCAGTACATTTACCAGACATGTCTGTGAACATCCACAGAAGCAGCAGGTAAGTAGGTAGCCACCTCTTAGCCAAGCCCAGACCTGACATCTCTGCAAAATGATGGATACCGTCAACCTGAGGGACACGGGGCACACATAAAGCATCTTAGCATTCAGACAGAATTTTTCATAGCAATAACGTGAAACCAGTATTATTTTAAATAGCTACTTCTCTACTGTACTACTGCAGAAGCTGTTCTGAATTTCAGGGAGAACACTTTTTTTAAATTGGGGATCACACTTGGCATCCTTCTTCTTCTAGATCTACACTGAGCTGAAATGCTGCAACTGTAATGTTCGAAATGTTCACCCTACTTTTGGATGCCTGTCTGCTCTGGGCTTACTCGGTACAGCCCTCAATGATTCAGTTAACATGTTGTGGAGTTGCATTCTCCAATTCACGAAGCCAACATAGCAAGTAATTCAAGTTTAAAAAAATGTATTATTGAGGAAGCAGGGGTACAAATAGCAAGATGATAATAGTTTCTGGCTGCAAGCTGCGTGCCTATGTCTCTCCTCATTCAAGCCGCCATCATTTTAAAATAATAAAATGACTCTCTTCCTCACAGTTAAGGTTTAGTTTCAGCTAAATCATCTTTGGAGAACAGGGATGCAATATAGGAACTATATGACTTTTTTTTTTTTTGCAGTAGGTTATTTACAGTAGGTTTGTACAGTAGGTGGATTTCTGCAAAAAGGATTATGGCTACCTCAGTAACCTCTTTCACAGTACTGAAAACCCAGAGTTTACTTAGAAGGTACCTTACAACCATAAATCCTGTTGTGGTAACAACCCCTCACATGGTATTAAAGATGCTGTTGGTAGGAATGGTGTAAAAAAAATCCTTTTTTTCTGATAGGTTTTGAGAAAAGGTCATAATGCCCATCGGTACTCATCGGTAAGTGGAGTAATTTGAGACTATTGCGAAATCTCTGCATTTTCCAATGCCTTTATATCAAGCAATGTTATTATTCCCCTCGTTCCCGTTATCATGGACCAATGACAGCTAATCTCCAATCCTCTGTCCTGATTGGTTAAGGGGCGGCCCCTACTACGTCCTCCAATTGGTTATGAGTCCAGCGCTATCATGACTGCACACGCCGATCAGTGTTGGGGGGCTAAGAGGAAATCTGGTTGGGAGGGATAGTGTTGACATTCAAAGTCCCTCTCTCTGAACAGATGTTTACTCTGTGACTACCAACAGCAGCTTTAACCCCTAAAACCAGCCAAGTACTGCAAACAGTGTGTTAAGTCATGCAAGATTGAAATTGATATTTTATTTAATTGTGCTGATTCTGATTTACAGTGGATGACTTGCAACCCTCTCCCCTAAATTTTGACACTTATAGAGCCAAGAGCAGTTCAAATTTGATAGCTTGATGTTTATTGTTCGTACTAAAGATCAACTTGGGTCCAGTTCCTGGTATGTAGGTACAGTATGTACACACTTACCTGTGTACACTGTCAATATATAGGCGATCCAACACGTACCTGAAAGCCGTGACAGCACGAGTCGAAACATCCACGTTCCACAGCCGTCACGCAGCCAACACACACCTGAAGTGAAGCAAAAGATACAACACACACCTGAAGTGAAGCAAAAGATACAACACACACCTGAAGTGAAAACAAAGATACAACACACACCTGAAGTGAAAACAAAGATACAACACACACCTGAAGTGAAAACAAAGATACAACACACACCTGAAGTGAAAACAAAGATACAACACACACCTGAAGTGAAAACAAAGATACAACACACACCTGAAGTGAAAACAAAGATACAACACACACCTGAAGTGAAGCAAAAGATACAACACACACCTGAAGTGAAAACAAAGATACAACACACACATGAAGTGAAAACAAAGATACAACACACACCTAAAGTGAAAACAAAGATACAACACACACCTGAAGTGAAGCAAAAGATACAACACACACCTGAAGTGAAAACAAAGATACAACACACACCTGAAGTGAAAACAAAGATACAACAGTAACGAAAGATGGATTGACAACTGTTCCGTCACATGAGTAAATTGTATTTCTCGGTTGTGGTCAATGATAATACGTTAAAGCTACTTGCAACAGTAAGTTAAAGACTTAAGAGGCATTAAGGTAAATTATTTAAAAGGAGAAACAAAGGAGAACTTACACCTCCTCAGTTGTTTTGACTGCTTCCTCATTGGCGGGTCACAAGACTGTTCTTCTTCGTCTTCTTCGCTCCTCCCTACTTCTTCTTCTTCTTCTTTCGTGTTTGGCAAACAACGTCTAGGTAAATTACCGCCACCTACTGGTGTGGAGTGTGGACGAAAATAATAATACAAAAATTAAAATAAATTAAAATAAAATAAAATAAAATAAAATAAAATAAAACAAAATAAAATAAAATAAAATAAACAAAATAAAATAAAATTAGATTAAATTAAATAAAATTAGATTAAATTAAATTAAATTAAATTAAATTAAATTAAATTAAATTAATAAATATATAATATCACAACCAAATCCTCGTTATCAAATTTGATCTATTCAAACATTTAAACAAAATCTATAGCAGCCATCCATTGAATTTCTTTGTAAAATATGTTTTGGCAAACTTCTTTTTCAGGTTATGATGTCAACTTGATCAACGAAATAAATTAATGGAGAAACAAATGGCTGTCTTCTTTTTTTTTTTTTTTGAATATTGTATTTGTGATTTTTTGTTTTCTTAACCTACACACACTCACACACACTCACACACACTCACACACACTCACACACACTCACACACACTCACACACACTCACACACACTCACACACACTCACACACACTCACACACAATAAACACAAGACACTATGAAAAATAACACAGGAAGGGTGTTGAAGATTTAAAGGATCCACAGATAGTCCTCAGATGCTAACAATAGCGACATCTACAAAAGAAAGGAAGGCTGCCCCGACTTCCAACAGATTCCGTGGTCTAACAACCATTACTTACTTTAGAAAAAAAAAAGAGAACACCAACAGAAAACACACACACACACACACACACACACACACACACACACATACATTGATTGTCACATTGAACACGTGTTTGTCCAAATTGATGGACGTGGATATAAATGCACCATGCCCACTGGGATGTAGACATCATTTCAGAAGTGAGGGGGACAATTATTAAAGTTTTTAAGATTTAAGTGCAAAATGGTATTTTGATTTGTTTTGTTAATGAGCAGAGATGGATCCAGAGCATCCAGAGTGCACTTTATAGACATTTTTTATATGTTTTCCACTGAAAGGACACCAGATGTTTTTTGGTGTGGTGTGCCCTTATGTCAGGAGGAGTCTGTAGGGCAGGGGTTCTCAAACTTTTTGGAGCCAGAGAACCCTTACAGGTCAGAAAATTTTCCAAGGACCCCCTCATAATTGTAACATAGATTAAGCACATGCTTACTACCATTTGCACTCATAGATGCCCTTGAAACTATTTTTATTGTAAAACTTATCAATGTAAATACTTCAGACCTGTTCCATAGTGATAAACAGATAACACTTCAATTGGAATCATGTAAATACCACTTGTATACTTTAAAACAGAGGGTCTTTTCATTCCTTGTGGACTCAACATGACAGCATTTCTACTTTTAAAGTAATATATCTTAAACGCTTTCAGAAAATTTACAGTAGCAAGACTGGCATATCCCTTCGAGCCACCAAATGGTATCATAACAATGGTGTAAATGCTGTTTTGTAATGACACAGCACAATTTTGTATATTATTTATTATTTATTAGAAATGTATTTTTATTATTTCACGGACCCCCACACTATGGTACACAGACCCCCAGGGGTCCCAGGACCCCACTTTGAGAACCACTGCTGTAGAGCATGTTATTTTGAGGTGTAGGGAGTATGGGACACAGAGAGAAAGGATGAGGAGGGAGCTAGGGTAATTGGGAGTAGGGGGGTTCACATTGAAAGGGGTATTATTGAGTATGGGTGACAGAGCACAGGTCAGGGTTTTGTTGGCATTCTTAATTTATGGTGCAAGACTGAACGCTTCAGGCGCTCTTCTGTGCAGGCGCTCCTTTGTGCCCACCCCACATGAACAGATCCATACCATCCCTGCTCTGTCTGTCACACTCCATCATCTCATCACGAACTCTCTCTCTTGACTGCTGCTGGCATTATAATGCATAATATACTGTATTATATAATTATCTTGCCATATTATTTTCATATTATGTTATATTACATTATTATTCTAGCTACAACTCATGGTCATATTCTACAACTCATGGTCATATTACATACCATATTATTTTTATTTATTGCTTAATTTGTCATTACCAACCATAATCACACCGTGTCAACCTGTCACTATTGAATTTTTTTTTAATACTGCCTGTAATTACTTCTATTTAATTTAAATTCCATCTGTAACATTGTATATATCTAAATTTTTTTCTAGCTTTATTTATCTATTGTTATTTTTACTTATTTTATTTTATTTTATTTTTTAATTTTACTTATTGAAACTTTTTTCTTGATTGTACTTATGTCTGGGTTGCTGTAAAAAATGAATCCCCCCCAGGGGATCAATAAAGTAATATCTTATCTTATTTTAAAGAGCACAGGGGTTTTTCACAGGGTGTGGGGTGACTTGGGAGGATACTGAGGGGATTACATAGTTTGGATAAAGGGAAGTTAGGGTAAAGTGGTGTATAAGGAGTGTATGAAGGTGTGTGTTTGTGGTTTTGGTTAGATTTTCGTTTTGTTTTGTTTTTTTTTGAGCTCACTGTATGATCCACACTCCGGAGCAGAAGGGGGCGGTAATGCACCATTAAGCTTGATACCAACCACAGTGTAACACGAAAAAAAGAAGATCCTTGTGGAGTGGTTTGACCCTGTGAAGGAGTGCTTCCTGTCAGCTTTGGCTGGACGTACAGACAGAAGGTTGGATTTACTGTGTATCTTCGCCAACATGCTTCCAAAGCTCTGCACTGTACGGAGTCTATTATGGTAAGAATCACATGATAATGTGGAAAAATTAACACTTCTTTATTAGAGTTCTGAAACGTTGATGTTGGTGTCCCCACGCTTTCTTAAGAAATATGTTGGTGAAGAATACAGTAAGGCTCTGTGAAATGAAAGGTTTATTTACTTCTACAACCCAGTTTCCAAAAACAGTAGGGTCGCTGTGTAACATGTAAAAACGAACATTGCATGATACATGTCACATGTTGCATACAAGTTAGGACAGGGTCAAGTCTCCTCCATGTCAACAGCACTCTTGTTTGAGATATCTTCAATTCTTAACTTGTGACCAACGAAGGACACAAGTTCATTGAGATGCATCCACAGTCTTTATTTGCGGGGTAAACACTAAATCTTTTTTTATTATTATTTATTGTGCAAGAAATGTGCTTTACAAGAAAGTGTGACCAAGTGATAGTAGATAAAGTAACAAGTAAACAAGGCACGAATATGGACAACAAGAAGAAAACAAAACATACAGACAAAGAAGTGGTAATAATAGTAATACTAATAATAACAGTCAGAGGAAAACCAAGGCAAAAAACAACAACACCAGCAAAAAACAAAAAAACTAAAGAAACAGAGAAAATCAATTGATGTTTAAAAAAAATAAAAAGAATAGAGCAGAAATAACCTATAAAAAGTAAGCAATGAAAGAGGGAGAAAATAAATAAATAATAATAATAGGAATGTAAATAAATATATTATATCAATAATGATAATGAAACAGATATGGCTGGATGACAAATTCCTAATTGTTAATTTCAAGGGGTTAATACATTAAATAAATGAATAAATAAATAAAAAGATGATAATATATATATATAAACACATTTAAAAATAAACAAACAAAAAGTGTGTCTTGTGAGGGTTAATGTTTGTGTTGGAAGATTGAAGGTGTGATGGTCACTGAATATCTACTGATGCATGCCAAATATGAGAAGGTAAAAGTGGAAAGATTGATAATAGATAGAAGATTATAAGGAGTAAAGAATTTACTTAAAAAAAAAAAAAAAAAATACACACCAGATCAATGGCTGTAACTTTAAGAGTAACAAGGTTTTTCCACTATTTTGCTATATTTATTTGTCTCATAATGCACCAGACATTTCAAATGAGTAATAAGTCAAATAAGTCAAGTTTAATTTTGAGTTAAACATGAGATACTTGAGCAGTAAAAAAGGATGAGTGCTCAGTGAAAAAAACACCCCACTATGCCCTCTACTGGTTTTGCAGCCTACCACATGGCTTCTCATGTCCCCAATCCTGAGAGGCTAAACTGTTTCCTCTAGCGTCCCAGAGCAACCCCCTTCCATGCCCAGCTCCCACTGTCCATCAACCTATTCACTACAGTATTTCCACATTCAATGGACCCAAGCTTCAGGTAGTGACACTTCCTACCCTGCTGTCTGCCCCCTAGCAGCCTCGACCACCCAAAACACAGCAAGAAGAGACTGTAGCAAGATGTTAGAAGTCAAGTCAAGTCAAAGTTAATTTATATAGCACATTTTAAAACAACCGCTGTTGACCAAAGTGCTGTACAAGCTTAAAAACACTATCACAATAGAAGACAGTGGAGGCAGAGCTGAGATGAAAAGCCTGTTTAGACTAGAGCCAAAACATTGTTCACAGATTATGCTTTTTGGAAGAGTTCCATGCAGTGTTGTCGACTGCAAAATTATGACTATTGTTGATGGTACTGAATAAGGGCCTAAAGATCACAGCCGTTCCTTTTTTATTTTCCACCTTGTCCTTTGCTTCTAGAGAATTCTTCATATTCTCTGAAGTGTAGATTAGGAAATCCCAAGAATCTGTGCAATTGTTAGTTGGGTAACATGATTTTTTAATTCCTCCACTATTTGACAGCTTCTTTCACAGAGGAGTGAACCCTTCCAAATCTTTACTTCAGAGAGACAGCCTCTCTGGGATGCTGTTTTTATGCCGTTATGTCACTGACCTGTTGGCAATTAACCTAGCAGTTGTGAGATATTCCACCAAATGTTTTCTTTCAACTTTTCTTAACTTTTGTTCCAATATTTTGTTGCCAGTGTCCCAGCTTTTTTGTAAAGTGTTACTGGTATCAAATTCAAATTAAATTAAATTAAATTCAAAATCTTTATTTATTCTTGAAGAGACATTGAGGTTTACCTCATTTCCAATGTTGTCGAGATCACAGGCACATCAGAAACAACAGAACAAACACACAAAATGATTCACAAAACAATAGATTCATTAAAACAATAGATTCATTAAAACAATAGATTCATTAAAACAATAGATTCATTAAAACAGATATAATTTAGTCTTAAACTCTTCCAAAGAAGGAATAGATATCAACTTTAAAGTCTGTTGGAGGGTGTTAAATGATTTAGGGGCATCAATGGAGAATGCTGATGAGAAGAGCGCGTCATGCAGGATCAATAATTCCACTCCAACACGTTTGCAATGTAGGAGGGTAGCTTTCCAGTACATGGGTATATAGTTTTCCAAAAATGATTGAATTTCTCTGTATCAACATTTGGTACGTTTTATTTGTGGCACCACTATAGGATGCACAGGGGAACTCACTTGCTCACAACACTGGCATTTATTGTATACTTTGTATGTGTGGTCATGTTTTTCACCTGTGCTCACCAGGACTGGTTGCCCGTCGGTGTTAAAACTCTGTGGACACACCCCAGCGCTCAGCCAGGTGTCTCTATTCCACAGTCAAACTCCTCAGCTTAACTCCAACAGGACATCAGTGGTGGCCTGTGGTAGGCAGAAATATGAGAGACTGTACCCTGTGATGCTGGTCCAGCCTGATGGATCCACTGTCAACATCAGATACAAAGAACCAAGACGCATCCTCATGGTTTGTACACCATCTGTTTCACTTCCTGATTGCTTAGTGCCTTAATGACAACTGATTAGTTTGGATAGAACTGACAGACCTCTGTTGAATACAGTCCGGTTAAAAAGAAAATTCAATTTTCAACATTGATTTTACAGTTTGTATTCTGTGTATAATGCTGTCTTCAAATGGAACTCCTAAAGTTGTGAAGTCGTGTGAATGAGTGGCTTGGCCAAACATTTCATCGTTGTCCTCCTTGCTTTCCTTATAAGTGGAAATGCTCATATTACAATTTTTCATATTTGCTGAAAAGCCGTGCAGAGGAACAACAAACTCCTCTTGGTCCCGTACGTGTCTAGCGTTAATCAAATCACGTTGTACAAGCTTTGCTCTCGCTAACGTTTGTTAATTTTGCTCCTCTAACTACAGACCTGATCAGTTACATAATAACTTCATGTATTTGCATGAAACTGGAGTCTATAGGCTCCACCATTTCTGTGGATGTCATCAGACACGTCACAGCTCGTGAACTTGATGCTTTCCGAAAAAATTGACTTGCAATGATGTGAATATGATGAAAGGGGGGCGTTCATCAATCCATCGATCAATCAATCTTTATTTGTATAGCGCCAAATCACAACAAACGTTATCTCAAGACGCTTTTACAAACATAGGAGGTCTAGACCACACTATGTCAAATTATGAACAGACCCAACTTCAAGACAGGGTAAGACTCAGTCTGACCCCACCTTAATCCATCATGAGCATTGCACATCGCAATAATTTGGCTAGTTACAGTGGTGAGGAAAAACTTCCTTTTAACAGGCAGAAACCTCAGGCAGAACCAGACTCATGTTAGACAGCCATCATGCCTCAACCGAGTTGGGTCTGGAAAGACAGATAGAGGGGAGTAAGAGAGAGAAGTGATAGTGATGAAACGAGTCGTAGAAGCTGTTGCCGCTGGAGTCCAGATCGTCCGCAGCAGGAGGATGTCTACGGCAGCTCAGAGGAATCTACGAGACAAGGGAGCTCAGGGACTCCAGAAAGGTCTATTGTTAGTAACTTTAATGGGACAGGCAGAGTTAAAGTAAGTGATGAGGGGGTTGGGGGGAAGGGGGTGAGCTAGGATCCCAGTGCGTCAGTGCGCCAGTTCCCCCGGCAGTCTAGGCCTATAGCAGCATGACAAAAGCTGGTCCAAGCCTGATCTAGCTCTAACTATAAGCTTTATCAAAAAGGAAAGTTTTAAGTCTACTCTTAAAAGTGGAGAGGGTGTCATACTACTTTTAGAGATTTTAGTTAGTTCATATGGCCATTTCTCGTGAACATGGCAAACACGACCCCATTTGAAAGCACCATAAGAACAAAATGCCTCTTAAATTGCATCTGCAGACAGTATTAAATGAAATGACCATAAAAACATATTTGGAAACTAGACTCCATTGTGTTGACAACACTATTGACTATTTATTATCAACAACGTTCTCATTCTAATTTGACAACATAATGCTATACAATTCAGCAGCTCAGCCATACTTTGCCTTCAAAATATTCTGTTTTGTTCTTCACAATGTTTGTCGAACACCCAAAACAGACGGGGCTCATTTTCAGTGTTTTTGATAAATTATTGAATTACACACAAACACTAAAGCACATTGGGGGCTGAGAAAGCTCTCTGTATCCAAGAATCCATCAACTGGACAAATTTATGACCAAGCTACACAAATCAGTTACACACTATTAGTATTCCCCAGGATTAACAGCGAAATACCCTGCATAATGAACCTATGCCTCTCAGGGCAAGTTGCCATACCCATGGTGTCTTTGCCTGGTTTCCCTTTTTACCTATACGGATGCATTCAATAGACAGTGGTTAAAATAAAAGAGCAGAGGCTGAGATCTGGTTCAGTTCTGTTATAGATTTGTAGTCACCAAGCCTTAAGCTGAGGTAACCTTTAAGACATTCCTCTGACCTGACACGGTTTTTCTTTTGTCTGACTTAGGCTTTACCTACAGTGTACTTGTATCTAAATGTATCATTTTATTGGATAGCTTTTCACATGATGAATAAACTCAAATTCAAAATGTTCATATGTCTTCAAGATGTTTTGTAACATCTTGCTTGGTCATAGCCCAATTATATCTGTTTATATGCATAAAATGAAAGACCGCACACCAGAATAGTAATCTTACTGAAGTTATCAAGGCCAGCCAACCTACAGCATATGAAACCATGATTACTCAGATTTGTTTTTATTTGACAGTTAATTGATGTTTCTTTTTTTGCTTTTCAAGATGCCAGTCAACCTGTCAACTCTGTCTGAAGATGAACGTCGAGCTCGCCAGAAAAAGAGAGAAGTGAAGAAAAAAGTAAAACAGACAGCTGTCCACTATGACGATGACTTCAAAGCTGACAGATACACACAGTTTTGGAAGAAGAAATAATGTTTTTATATGTGACACAAACCATGTAAGTTCCAGCAACCATTAAATCATTGTCACTGTAAACTTCCTCTTGTCCTTTAAAGGTATGTTTAAATTAAATAATTTCTGTTTTTGTTTTACAAAACTTTAAATGTGGGACAATTAAAAGCCAGAACAATGAAACTTTATTGTCAACTGAACACCATGAGAGGAAACTCTTCCACAGACTTAAAGCCTCCCTTGTTTTTTAATTTTCAATAATAAACTGATATGTTCCTGTTTGAGCGGAAATCTGTAACAATGTCAGGTTAATAAAGAGCCTCATTGCAAAGGTATGTATCTGTGTGGTGAATTTTCTCCTGATCTCTTCTAATAGGCAGTCTTTTGTTTATTTTCCTTGGAAACCAGTTAAGCAAAGTTCTTATTTCAGATTTGAGAGGCCTGCCACCGCTTCACACAGTGTGAGTCACACTCCATTCCTATAGGGGGTGGCAATACACCAAAATCGGTCTGATGGCCACTAAGGATCTACCTATGCAGAATAAGATTGGGTTTCATTCACCAACATCTTAAGATTTTCCTTAAATTTATACGTTTATATACACAAAATTTCTAACAGAACTCTACATCATGACGTGCTCTTAAACCATGCAATTATTCACACCTATGTTCTTAAATTGGTGAATGCCATGTCTTGTAAGTCAGAAGCTTGTGCTCAATGTTCCTAATTAGCATAAATAAATGTGACATATCAGTCATTAAATCCCTGTGTTTAAACGTGAGTAATTGTTGGTGAGGATAAGTTTGCCTTTCATCATAAATTATTTAAACTGTAGCCTATATCATTGTCTTATGTCATCTTGTAAATCAGGTTAATATTTAATATTTAATATTTGTAGGTCTATGTATCTGGCCGGTAAAGCTAATTTATATTATATATAATATTTTAAGAAATTCTTAACTGGTTGCTTATTACTACTCATAATTTAACATTTTGTAGTTTAAAATAAACATTGCATGATTGAAATAAAAGTTAATTAAATCATGCATTTATAAAAGTCTTAACTATATAAAGATGCTGAATGAAGGAAAACTACGGTGGCCCTGAAGTGCAAATCACAACGGCAATTCAGAAAAGAGCTTTGAAATTTAATGATGAAAATATCCTGAAAGTTCCCTTTGGAAAAGGAGAGGCCAAATCTCTGATAAGGAGGGCAGTAAGGGATGTGTGGCAGAAAAAATGGTATGAGGATACAAAATGTAGGCATTTCTACAGCATCCAGAAATCCATTGATGTGACTGATTTTAAAGGGAGGAATAGTAGAGAGGAAGTGATGATTGCCAGCTTAAGATTGGGTCATACAGAATTGAAATCGACTCTGTACTTAATGGCCAAATGTTTCTCAGTGAACTGTGATGTGTGTAATGTTGAGGCGAATGTGAAACATGTGGTTATAGAGTGTAAAAAATATGGCGTACAGAGGAAGAGATTATGTGGTAGAGTATTTGGGCTGGAGTGGAGTTGGAGTTTAAAGGGAATTCTGGGGAGGACTGATGGGACGGGTGAATGCTATAGGGCTCTTTTAGTTTATCTGAAAGAAACAGGTTTGCATTGTGTGATATAATTTATGTAGTTATTTATTTAATTCATTGTATTTATTTTTATTTTTTGATTAGTTGTTGATTATTTTTATTTATTATTTTTTATTATTATTATTAGTTAGTCGCATAATTTTTGTTTATTGTTTGGTACTTTGTTTTCATGTTTGCATGATGTAGAACAGGGGTGTCAAACATGCGGCCCGCGGGCCAAAACCGGCCCGCCAGAGGTTCCAATCCGGCCCGCGGAATAACTTTGCAAAATGAAAGGGTTACATAGAAGACATTAAGACTGCAATTTTTCAATAAAAGTAACTGCGATTTCAGATTTGTCCTCTAGGGGTCGCATTAAATTATACTGTTGACGGAGTGCACCTGAAAGGCACTTTTTTTCCTGGGACTTTTTTCTTAAAGTGAGGAAATAGATTAGGCTACTTGCTGTTTGCATAATCCGGTTGAGATTCCTAAAGACTTTTTAGAGCACTATAAGATGATCCACTAAATAGTCAACTTTACCTCCTTCATTATTATAATCTATCTTTTCTTTTGCAGTAAACATTACATTCGGTGTCAGGTGAATGGGTAACCTGTGTGTTTGGTGTGTTCGCAGCAGGTTTCAGGACTTAAAGAGTAAAATATTCGGCCCACTATGAGACTCATCATGGCAGAAAATACAAGAGTTTTTGTAGAAAGATAGTTTGTTAAATGTGAACATTTTCAGAATGTGCTTGTACTTTTTTGTACTAAAACAATGGGAAAATTTAGAGTTGTCATTATTTATAGGTTGTTATGTTGTGATTTTACTGGTCCGGCCCACTTTAGATCAACTTGGGCTGTACTGTATGTGGCCCCTGAACTGAAATGAGTTTGACACCCCTGATGTAGAATGTTAGATGTTACCTGAAGTTACACACTCCGGTGCAGTAGGTGGCGGTATGCACCTTTTTAAGTTGGTTGCGATCCCCCAGTAAATCAAGAGAAGAAGTCCGTGTCCTTGCATTAGCCGTCATGGGGTACTGGGAGCTAAAGGAGGGCTCGGACTGCGTCGAGAAAACATGGATCACGACCAAACTCGGCACAGCTTTAGGTGAATATCAGCAAAGGCAAATAAATACACTAATGGAGTGTTACCCCGAGCTGTGATATTTAACTGCGTTGAACAAAAACGTTAATGTCAGAGGTAATGGTTTGAGCTAGCATGCTAGCACAGGACTGGTGACAGAGTTACTGTTTACAGGTCACAGCTCAGTGTAGAGAGAATATAATGTACTTTATTATTATTGTAAGCTGGAAGGATGTTTATTATGTTGTGTTTGTTTTAATTTGAATTAATGTGTTTTTTGTATTGGGTTCAATGGCTTAAATAGCATGTTTTGCGCCACTGACTAAGAACTTGGAACGTGTTTACGAAGTTGTCATTTAACTCACAGCTTTCAAAGTGACATTTAAGAGGAAGGTTAAAGAAACCAAGTCATGGTCTGGGACCCCTACACTGTACATGTTAGATTTGGGGTACGTTCTTAAAGTGCAAAAAAAAACATCACTTAAGTTCTCTTGTCCAGTTTTCCTCATCAGTGACAGATCACGTCTCGGGTTAGGTAGGGTTATAAGGAGTGAAGAGAACCATGGTATTTAGAGAATCTGAATGCACCATAAACTAAGCAGATAATACCATATCTGCCAACATTGGACTGTGAAAAATAGGGAGATTTTCTGGAGCATCGTAAAATCAGCCTATACCCAGCAACCCTGTCCATATAGAACCCTAAACTGCAGATTAATACATTTAATAAACTGATATGTAAGTCAAATACTTTAAATGTCTCATAATTTCAAGGTTTGCAGTAAAATATGGCAATGAAAACGTACAAAAAACAAAAAAAAACATGTCTTACAAATATGACAAAATACATAAACATGTTGAAGATTGAGAGTAGAGTGAGCCACTGCAGTGATGAGCAACACACATATTCCAGATAGAGGGGTTTGTGTTGACACCATATTTTGATTTTAACACCATTATAGTATTATTTCAATGCAGGAGTCTCTGTAACATGAATCTACATCTCTATGTGCTGTTTAAAGTCATTTATCTGGGTCCTTTAAATCATATGTATTATTACCTACAGCTAAATGTTATCTGACCTACAGTAACCTCTGCATCCTCATCCTCTGCTGCTTTCTGCTCTTTCTTTAAAGAAGGAGGAGATTTCCTCTGCATCTCCACCTGAGGTTATCAGAGTTTAGTGTTCTAATAACTTCACCTGTGATATTGCGATAGTGACACTGTCAGCACTCTGTCATCAGATTCACTCAGCTCTAAACTCTCCTTATGAACTTTAAAGAGGATGCTGTGTTATTGCAGGTCACAACTTAAGTTAGCTATAAGAACAGGGCTGACCCACGTTAATGAGGGATGGATCAAATCTTAAAACAGTGCAGAAGTTTGTTGAACTCCTAAAAATGTGTCTAATGAACACTTCAGCTACCGGTGTCACAGATCTACTCGTCGCTCGGTGTCTGTGTGTCTGTATTTAGCTGCTGTCAGAAACGATCTCATGCATCGTGTTATGGATCAAACCACCTACAGGATGTTTTTTGGGGGTTTTTAAGGCTCAAGTAGAAGACTTCTTGAAAAACGGTTAGATATTAGAGGATCCCATTAAAAATATATTATGAAAATTGAATTATGGTTTTAAAAACATTTTAGGTATTGAAATATCTGATGGAGCATGTACCTTATAAGTTGAGGGACACTCATTTGATTTACTAGGGAGATTATAGGGAGAAGTTTTATTACCTTTGGTGTGTCAACCCTAAATTGGAATTTTAAAAATGATTCTAAACTGTCTTACTTACTTATTTTGAAATTTAAGCCATGAACAGCAGGCTCACAAACAGACACAAACCTCTGGTGTGACAGAGAACGTCCTTAATTGGGTACACCATTTCTGTCACACTAGAGGACCAGGTCTCTATATAAAGCCTTTAAAAATTAATGCAAGATTTATTTATCTGTTTTATTTTCTGACATGTTTGCAGAAAAACTGAAAAAGAATATAATATATATAAAAATTACTTTTTTTTAAACTCCTTTTCAATGTCAGAGAGAACTGAGGAAGTGAAATAAGTTGATATGGTAAGAATCTAAAAAGTAAGAAAAAAAAAATTCTATTTGAGCGCCATTATTATTTTGCCAGAAGTTTCTTAAATGTCAGAGAAAATTTTCAAAATATCTTCTCAAATATTAGATTCTCTTTAAATATCTATATTTGTGTACATTAATGTTATTTTACAAGAAAATCTGTCAGCTGTGAGCCATGTCAGCGGTTTGTGATTGTTAGCAGCCTGTGCATGCACTCTGTAATGCTGTATTCAATTGCACGCTAGCTAACAGTACACAGCCAATGACATTGTGCTTAGAAAGTGTTATCTGGTTTAAAGTAACCCTTAGTTTCTGTGTGTCCACTTAACTAGCTTTAATGTCACCAAGGTCCCAAACTCAGTAGATGAATGAACAGCTGGCCTTTATTTCCTGATACAAAGCCATCATCTCCATCATAACAAGGAGCATGGCCGCTAATTTAAGGATTTAAACGTAACATTTTAGGAGGTTGCCCAAGGCAGGCTTAATGACTAGCAGAGTGCGACGTGCAAAAGGGGGGCACAATGAGTTTTCTTGTTTGTGTCCATTTAAAAAAACATTGTCACGGCCCTAATACACGGTTGTACAAAAAAGAATGTGAGCACACCTGAGCAAGTGGTATGAGCCTTTCTTTCAATATTACATATCAAACCTACTTTGTTTTCAGACACTGAAGTGTCAAAATAATGTTGTTTTCCTTTTTATATATTTTTGTAATTTTGTAACCTTCCATGCTTAATTCTGTGTCTGTCTGTGGTTTCAGGCCTGGTGGGTTCAGCCTATCACATCGTGGCATTCCAGCCTGATTCAGCAATGGCAGCACTACAGAGAGCTACGAACACAACTGTAACCATGGGTAAATATTCATTTTAACATTCCAAATGAAATGAGCCAAAAGTTCACGTGTCTACTGTGTCAAATTTTAAATCCTTCTCTTTAAGCCCAAAATCAAACTGCCTGAAAGTGCAACTTCTAGTGAATACGCTGTGTTAACCTTTAGACCTCTATGAAACTTTCCAGGGACATATTTCTTAGCAACTTATGTATGTATGTGTGTATGTATGTGTGTATACATACATATATATACACACACTCTGTATGTATACACAGAGCAAGATTAGCTAAGATTTTAGTGGTACCCCTTTATCTACTGCATGAAACAAAATCAACACCAACGTAAAGTTAAAATTTGTGGTTTTGTATCTGTCCTGTAACAGCTACCATGGGAGCAATCTTTGGCATGGCAACGTGTCTTACTGCTCAGGCTCGTGAAGCCCCAGATGACCCACTGAATTACTTCATTGGGGGCTGCGCCTCTGGGATCTTCCTGGGTGCCAGAAGTAAGTATCAGTCCTCAGTAATTGAATGTGTGTTTTATACGCACATGCACATCCATGCTGGACATTGTATGAAGCAAGAGTGCAATAATGTGTGTTTTCATGAACACATATTTGGCTTTTAGAGAGAACTTCAGTGCTTAATTGAAAATAACATGCTTCTGTGTAGCATGTAGCTTGATTCTGATTGATCATTAAATAGCAACAGTCTGATATTTCTCGATAGACTGTTATGAAGAACAGACCATTGCCAGGGATGCAGCTCTGGTAACAATGTGGTTTGTTTAGTGTGGAGAGAGAAAAACAGTAGAGGAGGGGGTTAAATGCTGCAAAACTGTGCTCTCTGCCAGAGAATTTAGGAAAGTGCAGATTGTGCATGACATTATCACCTATGAGAAAACAATATGTCTCAAGGTGAGACAAGACCTGTGCTCGGCAATGCGGTCCTGCTCACCATGTCAGGATTCCAATCCGTTAAAACAAACTGCTCACTATACATTCCCCTTCACTTAATGGCAGGAAAATGTTAATTTCCCTGAGCTGGCCTAACTTACCTAATCATATTTTCTGCTGTGTTTCCATTCCCAGCTCACAGTGCTATGACTGGAACATCGGCATGTCTGGGTTTGGGTTCACTGGCCTTCTTCACTAAAGTAGGCAAGATGGAGGGATGGAAGCTAGCTGGAGCCCCTAAACTATGAGTGGATAAATGCTGTAAAATTTAAATGTATGTTGTGAAAAGATTTACTTTAATAAAGTTCTTGTGAAAATGTTATGATGAATTTGTGTCAGTTCATGTGATTAATTTCAGTTGTTGAAAAATGACTCAAACAGTAAGATTTAGGGATGTACTCATTGTATTCATTAGTCCACTTCAGTACAGTTATGGTTGCAGTAAGTTGCACCCTGTTAAGGTGTTGCAACTGGAGTTTCAACTATTGTAGGTGGAGTTAATCACAACAGTGAATGTCCTTGGAGGATTGACATTGGGAGGCTGAAACCTAGATAACTCAGATTAGTCAGGAATATATACTGTTCACAAAAAGTTAGGGATATTTGACTTTTGGGTGAAATTTATGTAAAATGTAAAATATTAATGCTACAATGATATTATATTATGTAAGTAGGGCATTTAAGTAGAAGCATGCATTGGTAATTTCTTCATCTCGAACAATGTATTGAAAGAATAGCTAACAGTGGTGGGTAAACATTTCTTAATAACTTGTCATGTGTCCTTGAGCATCAAAGACAGACGTTTCAGGCTCTCCACAAGTCGACTTATTCTCTGCATGGCATTCCACTCTTCTTCTGCCCTCAGGTCATTGAGGGTCTGGGGTGCTGGGTTACGACCCTCTACGCGACGACTCAGTGCTGTTGTTGATCAATTGCTTGGTGTCGTCTATTTCCCATGATGTCTAAATGTGAACAGTGTGATGATGAGGGCTGTTTGAATACCAATTGTTATGAAACCAGAATATTTAGTGGTTGATTTATGGATCAGACGCTTGGATTTTTGCGGTTAACCACCTTGTTAGAGAACAGCATGTTATGCAAAAAGTACAGAAACATTGCACAGTTGGAACTGTGCATTAAAAAGCTTAGAGAAGGTCAAATTAAGTTCACCTGTAAAGGTTATCGTGCATTCTGAAATTTCATTCAAAAGCCAAATACCCCTGACTTTTTGTGAGTAGTGTATGTTTTTTAAAAAGTTTATTTACTGGGGTTTACCAGTGTACAACTGTGGGGAGTCTGGGGACATTCAATTTACATGAGCGTCAAAATGTACATCAAATACTCCTGCAGATAAGAATTAGGACACTCGGGGAGAAAGTAGCCACAACTACTACTCCCTTGAAACAGACAAAGTTAAACAATCTCAGCACCTCCAAGGCCACTGAGCTTAGAGGTGTTCCAAAGGAGAACTTGGAAAGACCTGTGCCAACATCTATGTTGAGCTTTATCAACTTGGATCAACTTAGGACAGCTAAGCTATAACGAACATTTGTTCAACTTGAGACAACTTTCCCACACATACACATCTTCCCGACGTGAGGGAACAAGACCATCCTGGATGACATCATGGACATGAGCACGCACATACTCAAATAAGCACAAATGCAGAAGGGACTCTTGAGTGGTTGCTAACACCTAATGAAACACCTACACCCTCTTCTTAAAGAATAAATATTGAGACTCCAACATTGGTTTACCTTTTTCTTCAGAGCTTATCCAGCTCACTTTTCGACTATTTTTCTGGTAACTCTTGGAGTCTCTGAGGAATCACTTCCACTCTGTAAAAGGAAAAGTATGGAGGTTTAACTAAATGGAAACATATCCCACAGGACGGACTCCTCGGACATTCTTTGAAAACACTACCTATATTGTCACTTGAAATAAGTAAGAGTGTACCTCCACAGAAATGTATTTTACCACAAAAAGTTCAGACACATTTTTGAATAAAGAAAATTAACTTAGAAAAAAAAAGTCTCTCTGAGTGTTTAATAAACTCTTGGAACAATCACTGGTCCCCAAAAAGGACCTCAGTCTCTCCTCGGTGAGTATGCATCCCTCCAAACATTGTCCCTGGGCAAGAACCAATTGGAGATCAACAGTTTAAATAACTTGTACCCTTCAGGCTTGGGAGGATAGCATCCTAACAACAACAACATATGAAATCATGTACAGCACAAAAGCTCCCCTGAGTGAAGTCAACATTTTTGGAGCTCTTTCAAAGTTACTGGCTGAAGAATGTCTTATTGATGATTTGCACTTATCAAGGTTATAATACTTTTGAAATTTGTATTGCTATTTATTTCCTTGTATTGAAATTGTGCTTCCAGATTTCAGTTTAGTTTTAATTATCTTTTTTTAAGCTGTGCTTTAGTTTATTTTTTATTAGTTTTTGTGGTATGTGGTTTTAAATGTACTGTATATTTGCGATTGCCTTGTTAAGAGGTAGAGCTATGTTAAGATTAACTATATGGATGCTGTAACAACATAAGTACAACAATGAATGCTGGTGTTTGGGCTCACATACTTCATGCCACCCCTGTATAAACCAGTGCCCCAGTTGGGCCACCCCTGTCAAACTGTTTTGAAACACCCTTGCTTGTTTGTGCACAACGCATTGGAAGTACATCATGCTACTTTGCTCAGAAACAGATGAATCCATGTGGAACGGAGGGTTTTGTCGATTAAATAGAGGGGGCTGCAGGGAAAGATGGGGACTTTACATTCACCCAGCTTCAAGAAAAACGACTACTCAAGTATGTGCATGTAGTGTGCTTCTCTCTCTCCTATTAAAATTCACTGTAAATCGTCCATTGGTGGCCCCTCTTCCTCCCAACCATGAATACATACAAATAATAATCCATCCAGATATATATAAAGCACCTATCAAAACATGCGTTACAAAGTGCTTTACATCATAAAAGCCCACAATAAAGAGAACAAAGCATGGGGGGGGGTATGGGTTGAAAAGCTGAATAAAAGAGTAAAAGAGAAA
The DNA here is from genome assembly GCF_009762535.1 of Notolabrus celidotus. Lineage (NCBI taxonomy): Eukaryota > Metazoa > Chordata > Actinopteri > Labriformes > Labridae > Notolabrus > Notolabrus celidotus. The sequence goes on along the minus strand of NC_048273.1, from coordinate 10,888,113 downwards.
CTACTAAAAGCAATTAAAGCAATAAAACAATTAAAATCAGTAAAACAAATGAAAACAATGAGTGAATAAAAGAAAACCATGAATAAAAGTATCTTAAAAGTAGATGTAACATCGTGGATAAAACAATATTAGATGAAGGCCTTTTGATATAAATATGTTTTCAGCTGTGATTTAAAAGAAGATACTGATGAAGCTTGCCTGAGACCCTCAGGCAGGTCGTTCCACAGTCGTGGAGCCTGCACAGCAAACGCTCGGTCACCCTTAGATTTCAACTTTGTGACAGGAACTTTAAGGAGGTTCCTGCCTGAGGATCTATAGAAAAAATGGGAAAACAGAACAATTTTCAACACTGACAGCCAGTTAATCTCAGTATAAAAGGAATCACACAACAACCTGTATCAAACCTGTGACCTCTTTTTCAATTATCTTTTGTCTAACATTTTTTTTCCAAGAGATTGCAGCTAACCAATGAAGTTTGACCTTCTCAATAACCAACAGATTAATAATTAAGCTTCAGGTTGACTACAAGCAGGATCAGCAGTCTCAAGTGCTCTGTTGCAGAAGAAAGCTCGGGAACCTAGTGTCTATAAGAATTCAACGAGATCTGGAATATCAGAATCAACATGTCTGCCAGTTTTACCACAGGTATGAACCCTCTTTGACTTAGCTTACACTCACAGGCTCTCTGTGGGACTGTTTTTCAGTAAAGTCTGTGGGAAAGAAATACAAAGGAAAGCAGCTGTACAAATGATATATAACCCTGTTAAAACAGCTTATTAAGCAACTCTTACAGAACTTGCTATTTCAGTGTGTCCATTTGTGTGTGTGTTTTTTTTTAAGCAGCAGAGGTATTATCATTTCATTTTTGAAACTCAGCAAGAAAAAAGGCCTGCTCAGAAGACACTTTGGCCGAGGGGTATAATAAGGAAAAAGTGGTTGAGCAATATGTTTGCTGCCTTTAGTTGCAAGGCTGTGGTACATGTGGCAAAAACGATCAAGAGTCACACACAGGACACATAAAAGTTCACATTTAGGAGAACGACAAGTTTATATTATGATGTGCTATTTTATAAAGACAATTGGGAAAAATAAATAAACTGAGACAATCTTTAAAAAGGGATTATTTATTGTATATGTTGGTATATAAAAGGGAAGCTAACTTGATCATTAATATTAGGAGAGAGGAGAGAGGAGACTGAAGTTAAGAGCTTTGAGATGCACCCCTTCCCTTTCCCCTTCAGTCCAATCAGACACAGGTGTAGCCACCTCCAATCAGAGTCTGTGGCAGCTACAGTCTGGCCACAGTTACTCTTTTACACTATTATTATTATTAAAGTAGCAGTAGTAGTAGTAGTAGTAGTAGTAGTAGTAGCAGTAGTAGCAGTAGTAGTGGTAGTAGTTGTAGTAGTAGTAGTAGTAGTAGCAGCAGTAGTAGTAGTAGTAGTAGTATGTGTTTGTGAAAAGACAAAAATGTTATAGAAGTGATGTTCTACTCTTTTTTTCTGCATGCAGGCAGCAGTACCCCCGGGTTTACAACTGGAGCACCCTCCAACACAATTCTTAAAGTGGAGGCTGCTGACATCGCTGTGATTGTTGTCTACTTTGTCTTTGTCATGGTGGTTGGAATCTGGGTAAGATGTGAAATTGGTCAGTAGAATAACTATCAGGCAAATTGAAATGCACGTCTTCATGATCTGTCCAAATGTAACGTCTGGAATAGACATGAACTTGATTAAATCCAGGGCTTTGAAAGAGAAATGGTTTTGTTTGCAATTAAAAAAGATATTACACATGGGATTATGACCTGTTAACATCCTGACACAAGCTCTAATAAGCTTAGGAAACATCAATAATACTACTAATCCCAAGATTTTTTCAGAATTAATTTTATTTTAATACAGTAATTTATTTCCTGATCACTTCCTGTCACATTCCTGACTTTTTCATTTTGTTCACAAAAGCATTCACTAGTTAAGCAATACAAGGAAAACAGTTCTGTTAAAAACGTATGGTTGTATTGTCTGTCCTACAAATAAGTAGAAGAAAAAAGAAAGTGAAAAAAAAAAGAAAGAAAGGTGAACCCAGAAACGGCACAGACTTTCCAGTCATTATATGTTACTGTGTTTTATTTCATACCATGTGAATTGTTGTTTGAAGTTCATCACTGACTGAATCTATCTCTGTGTCCTACAGTCAGCAGTACGAGCCAATCGCAGCACCATAAGGGGTTACTTCTTGGCTGGCCGTTCAATGACCTGGTGGCCTGTAAGTACCAAACTGGTCTTGGTGATGTGTTTTCAAGGTCACATATCATATGCTTTTTCAACCATTTAATAGAGTCTCTTGTTGTCTAAATGAAACGTCTTTACCATGTTTGAGTCAAAATAATATATGGATCAAGCACCAGAGGAGGTTTTGGACCAGCTCTAAAGAGCCTTTTCATAATTCACAATAATTATTAATTGATTCATTTTAAAATTTAAATGTGATTTTCTGGATTAATGTGTAAATGTTTCTTGTGTTTTATTGCTGGTAAATATAAGTTATTAAGCAGATATGGATATTCAGAGCTTATGTCTGACAATTTTTATATATGGAATATCTCCTGCCAAACTGGCCGAAATGAAGGACATAAAAAAGCTTACCATAAACTCAGCATCCTGCTGCACGTAAATGTGAGCTCTTCACATCCTAGCGGTTCCTGCTCATTAAAGTAAATCCATCACAGGCTTTTGGGTAGCTCTGAAGGTGTGGCTCGGAAGTGACGTTGGTGATACCTGGTGGGGGCAGGCGGAATTACAATAACTCGCCTTGTGATGTTACAAGGCGAGCAGATTCTGAACTGACCGTCATGTTTCATGTTGGCACACCTCGCGGAAGAGAGGGGCAGGGTGAGAAGGATTTAAAAAGACACGCACCAGAACGGACTGTTTTGAGAAAGGCTCTTTAGAGTTGGTCCACCTAGTTGATTTATATAATATTTTGACTGACACATGGCAAGAATGTTTCATTTAGACAACAGGAGACTGTGTTAAATGGTTGAATAAGGGAATGATATGTCACCTTTAACTGTTATGTGGCAAATAGACCTCTGAGATTTACTCACCAAATGGAAAATCTGCTCACATTCTGTGCTTGGATCGGGTTCTGCATGATTCTATGTTTTAATCTATTATTTTTTTATAAAAATCCTTAAAAAATATTTTCATTTAAAATGGAAAAAAAAAAAGAAATCTGAGCAGGCCTGCAAGCCTGAATTGTCCATGCTGCACTTTAGACAGTGTGTAAAAGTTCTTCAAGTTCCTAATACAGGAAAATACATTTTATTAGTACAATTTTTCCCCTCCCCTTACTGTACCAAAAATGTACCGAACCAAAGCTTCAAAATTGTGTACCGTTACACCCCTGATATCTATATACCACATGACTTTACAGCATACTATGTAGTTTTGTCTTGTATATTTTGTTCACAATATTATATTTTCTGCTCCTACCTCTTGTTACTGTTATGGAACAGTTTTTCTGAAAAAAGACATTTATTAGGAGCCAGTTTGCAATTTCTTAGCATGAAGTTTAGTCTATAACTTTCGGACCTCTACAAGTTTTTAAGTCATGAACTCAGACATGCACACAAGAGCTCTTTGCAAATGCTGATTTCCAAGAGTATTTTTATCTTTAGTTAGGCTTAATAAGCAGGCAGGCTGATGTTTTCATATCCTCCTATATGATAATTCAGCCTTCATATAATCAATAACCATGGCCTGTAATTAGTACTTCATACTCATAAAATTATGTCTTAATTCTAGTTACATTATGACTTTATCTTTGTAGCATTACGAATGTATTCTTGCTTAATTATTTTTTTCTTAATTCTCCATCGTAGTAATTTGATGTAGTCAGCATAAAAACTAAGGCAAGCACATCTTGTTAAAAATAAATCAAAAGCTTTTTTTGCTTTTGTGTGCTGTATGTATTTGTTCATAGATTGGAGCCTCGTTGATGTCCAGTAATGTTGGCAGTGGTTTATTTATTGGCCTGGCAGGAACCGGAGCAGCTGGAGGCATCGCTGTTGGGGGATTTGAATGGAATGTAAGAAACACAAACAGTCTTTTTTTATTTGGGTTAGGCTTAGTTTTCTTTTATATTATACACAGAAAAACAGCATGAATAAACATACACAATAAATAGGTAATGTGGGTGGCTCTACCCCTGAGCCAGGGGTACTAATAAATGAATGAATAAGAATGAATAAGAATTAATAAGAATGAATAAGATTGAAACTACAAAACTTCTGAGGGATGGGGGGTGTGTGTGAGGACACCACTGCTGACAACTCTTTGCGCACTATACTCTTTTTGTCAATAAAGGAAAAAAGCAACCGTACTATTGCAGACAATGATGACAATTTGTTGCTGTAATTTTACTGTGTGTTGCTGAAGGCAGCGTGGGTCCTTGTGGCTCTGGGATGGATCTTTATCCCGGTCTACATCTCTGCTGGTGTGGTGACCATGCCTGAATACTTGGCTAAACGCTTTGGAGGCCAGAGGATACGCATATACATGTCTGTTTTGTCACTCATACTCTACATCTTTACAAAAATATCAGTAAGACACACATTTTACAGGCTCTTTTGCCAAAGATTACTTATAACTGAGATGCAATCAAGAAAAAAATACAAACTGTGCGTGTGTGTGTGTGTGTGTGTGTGTGTGTGCGCGTGTGTGTGTGTCTGTGTGTGTGTGTGTGTGTGTGTGTGTGTGTGTGTGTGTGTGTGTGTGTGTGTGTTTGTGTTTGTGTTTGTGTTTGTGTGTGTGCACCCAGACAGATATTTTTTCAGGGGCACTGTTCATCCAGGTGTCTTTGGGCTGGGACATCTATCTATCAACTGGCGTACTGCTGATCATTACTGCTGCTTACACTGTGGCAGGTAAATCTCACACACATTCACACTAACACTTACACACTCACACCTACACAAACACACAAACTTGCTTGCATCTTCCAATCATTAGCACCTATTAAAAAGTTGTTGCATTTTATTGCTGTTGGTTCAGAGAACAACTGATGTTGTGTGCAATTAAACATTGTTAAACACAGGATGACATGTGGATGATTTGATATAATTTATGCATCCACTTCTGGCACATCTCTGTCATGCAGACACAATAAACGTACTATTTGGCATATGGCCATCTTGGATTATAAATCCAAAGATTCTCTCCAGACAAATTTCTAAATCAAGTCTCTTTTGAAATCTGTTGAAAAAGAAGCCTGTTTATAACATTGGAACACAATGTACTAAACAACATTTATCTATTTGTGGGCAGGTGGTTTGGCAGCAGTAATTTACACTGATGCTCTCCAGACTTTGATCATGGTTGGGGGAGCCTTTGCACTGATGTTCATTGGTAAGATGTGAATCCACACACAAGCATAAACACACTTGCACATATACACATATACATATATACACATGTACATATACACACTATGGCAAGGGATTTGTACCATGCTGGCAACATCATGAATTTAAGCATGCTTGTCTGATTATTTATTTTAAAGTCCCACATGCATTTGCATTAGTGTGTTGTGTAAGTGCAGCACACAGCTGGACTAACAGATGCATATATAAGTGTATGTGAATCTTTATGATCAGATATTTTATTCATGGTCAGAAGGAAGTGAAGACAACATATTAGCATACCTGTTGATCCTTCCTGTAATTATTTAAGCAGGCCATCACAGTGACACAACCAGAAAATTAGTTTTATATCTCCTACACACACACACACACACACACACACACACACACACACACACACACACACACACACACACACACACACACAACCCCATATGTCTTTCCATACAACACTGAAAGCAAAGAGAGAAACAGTAGCAGCCTGCAGAAGGATTCTTTATATTTGGTGGCCAACAATAGCTAGATTATGAACCTAATTAAGGCATTACTCTAAGATGGCCTTGGCTTTGTCTGACAGTCATTGTACGTCATATTGTGGACCCATAGCATCCACAATGCACTGTGAAATGTACTGTACAACAGATAATCACTTACCATGCCAGATTGTGCTTAGCGGTGCAAAAGAAAATGGTGATGAGGACCAGAAAGGTAATTGGTTGGCATATTAACCAAAATAAAGCTGTTTTATAAAGAGAAAATTATTTCTAATGGAGTAAAGTAAGTTTTACCAAATGATGGTGACAAGCACTATACCATAAACCATATTCATAAGACCAATAAATGAGCTGTGCCAGAAAAAGATGGTTTCATTATATCACAGGAATACAGTATTTATGGTGTTTAATTAATTGTGAAAGTACTCTAATAATATGGACAATAATTATCATGGAAATCCATACCATTGTTCATTATGATCCCGATATGCCATTGAGTTTCATGTTTTAATTTTGTGACAACAATTAAAGCAGTATTGGTGTCAGGCAAGTAGTCTTCAACAGTAGTTCTTTTATTGTGCTCATGAGCTCACTTTATACCTCTGCCTACCTTTGGTCGACAGAAGCCAATTAGTGTCTACTTTAGACTCATTCCCTGATCAGTTCTTATAATTTAAAAAAACTTAGTACAACAGATAAATTACTGCAGAGATAACTGATAAATATTTATTGATTCTGATCTGATTTCTTGTCTTGCATTCACACACACATCAACCAAAGCAAGATACAGTTCAATAATAAAAAAAGTGTGTGTTTTGTTTGTGAGTGTATGTTTCGTGCTTTTTCTCAGCATTCGCCAGAGTTGGCTGGTACGAAGGCCTCGTTGACCGTTATATGACAGCTGTTCCCGCAGTGACGGTTGACAAGACCACCTGCCACCTACCTCGTAGTGATGCCTTCCACTTGTTCAGAGACCCCATTTCAGGGGATATACCCTGGCCAGGTTTGGTGTTCGGGCTTTTGTTTTATCTACCTGGGTCTGGTGCACTGATCAGGTAACTTAACCACATGTCCCATATGTCCATAAATGTTGTGTGCATGTATTTTTATGACCAAAGTTTTGTATTATTTTTCACATTTTTACAACACAATAACTGACAGAACACAAGGACACAAAGGACAATCAACAATGACGACAAAGAAACCGATCTGACAAAAACAAATCAATGAAATGAATAAAATTACAAATAGACAAGTGAATATATACATATATAAGTAATAACAACAATGATCGAGTAAATAAAAAATAATAATGACAGTACATAACTTAAAGAAAGGTACACCGACATTAGCATAAAATGTGTTATCTACTATTTACAGACTGTACTACCAACATCAAACTACAGGGGGCTGTAAGTGTACATCACCAAACCAAAATTACACAAGCTTGTTAGATTAAGATGGTCTGCAGAATGTTTACAGTATTCCATTCACAACATGTTGGGGTTGGTTAACAAAAAATATTAAAATAACAAAATAAAATAAAAAGGGGAGATGCTTTTTTTGGCATTTATGTTTATTGAGCTAAATTCACATTATAATCTGCGTACAAGTTTACATTTTAAAATTTTTCATTTAAATGCAGAAAAGAAAAACACATACAAATGAGAGACATACAACTGTGTAGTTTGGCAGCCGGAAAAGAGGCATTACTGGAGTCAGAGAAACCACGTCTGGATGAAAATCACTGCAGCAGTCATCAGCATGGGTATGAAATCTGAACTCCAGCTGAAGTTTAAACTTTTGATTTAAGAATCCTTTGATAAAAACTTACACAGACTCCACCAGACAGATTTACTTTGCTGCACAGCGCTTCACACTGACATGAAAACTTGCGTACACGGACTGAGAACTGGTGTGGGATTAGAGCCTATCCTCCGCCCACGTTCAGATTGATAAATGCCGACCTTTGTGTGGAAATGGTCTTACACCCTTTTTTCGGTCATAGACACGTTTGATAAATGAGGGCCAATAGGTGGGCCCTTTCCCCTGTTAGGAAGTTGCATGTGGCTATTGTAAAAATGTACAACTAAGGTGACTAGAAATGGAACTTGAAATGGAAAAGTTTGGATTGGCATTACCAGACAAGCTGACAATCACTTCCAACCATCAATCATTGTGAATGTCTCCCTCATTGTAGGAAAACAGGGGTGGGCTTAGAGGCTGAACTTAGCACGGTCCAGCTCATCACTGCATAACTATTTGTATTGTATTTTTCAATATGTGTGTGTTTGTGTGTTTGCATGCATGCGTGCATGTATGTAGGTTATAGTCCAGAGGTCCCTTTCAGCCAAGTCTTTGTCTCATGCAAAAGCAGGCAGTGTGATGGGTGGCTACCTCAAACTGCTGCCCATGTTCTTCATTGTCATGCCGGGCATGATCAGCCGAGCACTTTTTCCTGGTCAGTCTGTCAGGCTTTTTACATTAGAATACAATGCAATATTTAAAAAGAAATGTATATTGCCTTACTAGACTTAGTCCTTCTTTAGTGTGTTAGGTGAATATAGTCTTGAGTATTCATTGATCTTTTCTCATTTATACTTTAAATCGCTGTTAATGTTTGTTTCAATTTTCCCTCTTTAAAAAGCTTTTACAATCTGAAGATTCAAAGAAACATCTTAAGAAACAGCTTATTGTGTTTTTGGCATGAAGTCATCATTCACAATCATTTTGGTAAATGCTCCTCTTTTCTTATCCCAACCAACCAAGTTTCCCCTCCTTTCTTTGCCTGTGTCTATGTAGATGAAGTAGGATGTGTAGATCCAGAGGTGTGTCAAAAGGTTTGTGGAGCATCAGTTGGTTGTTCGAATATTGCCTACCCTAAACTGGTGGTGGAGCTAATGCCAGTAGGTGAGTTTTCCCACACGCACGCACGCACGCACGCACGCACGCACGCACGCACGCACGCACACACGCACACACACACGCACACACACACACACACACACACACACACACACACACACACACACACACACACACACACACACACACGCGCGCACACACACACACACACACACACACACACAAGGGATGCAGGTAGAATGCAAATTTAGCTTTTGGAGCATTTTTCTTTTTTTCAGATGACTTTTCATGTTCTCACTTAAGATATATTTCTGAACAGAAGTTCCAGGAACTACTTGAGGGGGGTTCCTCTGGGACCCCAGAGCTAACTGCTTAGCCTCTCCAAGGTGTCGTGGGCCTAACTAAACGAAACATCAGTGAAGGGAGGTGCCCACTTGATAACCCCAGTGATGTGCTGGCTTGCACTGCCCACCTGTCCTTTCTATCTCAGGCTTTGGGGGACATGAGGAGCCATGGGAAAGGCTACTAAACTTATCAGTAGAGGGCGTAGTGGGGTGGGTTTCTTCACTGAGCACTCCTCCTTTCTTTCAGCACAACAACCTTGTGTTCAACTCAAATTCAAATAACAAATAAGCCATCAATAAATACTATATGTAGATCTATGACAGCAAGAGGTGTAGACTGATTTTAAAATATCAATCAGTCAATCTTTATTTGTAAATCCCAACAAACGTTATCTCAAGACGCTTTTAAAAACATAGCAGGTCTAGACCATACTCTATGTTAAATTATTAACAAAGACCCAACATCAAGACAGGATAAGATCCAGTCCCCTCTTACAGACAGGACTCAGTCTTACCTCATCTTAATCCACCATGAGCAGAGCATCTTGCAGGATTTAGCAAGTTACAGCGGCAAGGAAACACTTCCTTTTAACAGGCAGAAACCTCTAGCAGAACCAGACTCGACTGAGTTGGGGTTGGAAAATAGGATAGAGGAGATTAAGAGAGAGAGAGAGAGAGAGAGAGAGAGAGATGATAGTGATGATATCTAGGAAGATCAGCTGCAAAGTGTGACCCCAGTTACCTGTTAATAACTGGCTTTGTGTGTGAGTTTGCTTTCAGGTATATTGTTAATGTTGTCAATTTTTTATATTTTATTCTGCTTGAGAAGGATTGTGTCAGTATCAGTACAGTAAAAATCGCAAAAAACATAGAGGCACCATATCTCATTTTGCCCCTTCCAGTCTGGAAGAGATGGAAGCAGGAGTGTCTTGAAATGTTGCTAAGAAGAAAGAGAGGTAATACATTTAAGGAGGGTGTTGTCCTATTAAGAGACAGTAAAGTAAAGTGCGTAAGCTTTGACAGGGAATTCAGTTCATAATCAGTTCATGTTTTGAGTTAAAGTTAAATATGTTTACAGCATTTATACAGTGGACTTTTTGCCCATGTTTACAAAAGTTATTTTTGTATATTGACCATGTTAAAACAATTTTATAGCATCTTGTAATTGTCGCCAAAAAATGCTGAATGTACTTATGCGGTTTTCATAACACACCTTGAGCTTGGTCAATCTTGCTCTAGCTTGGTTAGTTCTGTTACATGTTAGTAACAAGGAAGTGTTGTTGTTGATCAAGTGTGGTTACATTAAAGTGTTCCTGAGAAAGTTATCCATCCTCCCATTCCTTATTTGCAGAGTGACCAACCACCCCACATTGAACCCTAGTGTTACAGGAGTAATGAGTGACAATACCTAGAGGGGACACTACGGATGCGCTGATCCTACTTTTTAGGTCCCGATACAGATATCCATACCTGGGCTTTGGTATCTGCCGATACCGATACTAGCCGATCTGATCCTGGTTTTGATTTAACAATCTCTATTCCTTAATGTGAGGATAGAATCATGTTTTGGCAACTTCAGGCTTTTCTGACTTGATGGTGAACTGTACCTGGGTTCCAAGTGCTAAACCAGAGGGTGGAATCCCTTAATTTCAAGGATCCGGAACAATTAAATCCAATAACCTGTCCGCTTTATAACACTTTGAATCCATTAATAGGTTTCTTGCTTCTTTGCAGTAGGCTACAGCTCATGTGAACTTCCTCCTTTGGGCTCCCATTATATTTTTCAGCGCGACTGCCATCCGTCGAAACATTACCGCTGCACTTGTTGCAAGTTTCCGGCAGAGTGTTCGCAAAAGAAGCATGCACCTAAACTGCAGAGCCTCTGTAGTTATCTTCCATCATGCTCCACCGGGCAGAAATGCACAGACCGGCCGGCACTGATGACGTAGGAGACGTGCATGGCTGTTGTAAACACAGAACAGCATAGAACTGAGATGAACAGATCTGCCATATGGATTGGCACTATATATCGGCCCCCTTGTCACCGGTATCTGATCTAGCTTTTTGAGTCCGATTTAGCCGATATCCAATACCAGGATCGGATCGGTGCATCCCTAGGTGACACCAAGATTAGAGTCATGAAAGGAAGGATCAGTCAGGCCTGTTACAGAGTTTATTGTATGCTTGTCTGAAACTGCACACAAGAACTCAATTGTCTCTTTATATAATCCTAAGAGCAGATACAGTGGCTTAATATCAAGTATTGATCTTTACTGTTAGAGGTTTTATGTGTCATTTTTATTTAATTATTATCTATTTTATATTAATATCAAATGATTGGTGCCTTTACTGAAGTTTTTTTTTATTCTATTTTATTCATGAATAATACTTTATAACTGTGTTTTTCCCTGCCCAAATGCAGATTACTATTGTTATTATTATTAGAATTATTAGAGTAGTAGAATTTATATTTTGTGGTTCCATTTTTTTACATTTTGTTCTGTATTTTTATAGCTTTTCCTACCCAAATAAATGTGTACAACAAAAATATTCACAAGACATTTATTTTGACCATTATCATTTCTAAATGTATCATCCCTCTGAAATTCTGTTTATACAGGTCTTCGTGGTTTGATGCTAGCAGTAATGTTAGCAGCTCTGATGTCATCACTGACCTCCATCTTTAACAGCAGCTCAACTATTTTTACATTGGACCTATACCATAAAGCCAGACCTAAAGCTTCAGAGAGAGAACTCATGATTGTTGGAAGGTAGGGATGTTAAGTTTGACCTTTACATAGCAGTAAGCCAATACAGCAGTCAGAAGTTGTACAAATAAGAATGCAGCTACAGATCATCAACATCCTGCAAAAAATCTGGAGGAAAATGAATGGAGGAGGAAGGACTGTTAAGACAACAACCTTTCCAAATGATTTTCTCTTCTTCTCTGCAGTCAAATCCCTTTTCACCACGTGACTCACTGACATCACAATGACATTTCCAGTGTTAATTGCCTGAATACTTCAAACACCACATAAAGATTGTTAATCTTAAAATCCTGAAACAAAACTACACAAGATTCTGTAGTATAATGTCAAAAACTTGGTGAAGTGTAAACAAATATTCACATCCTCAAAAACAATGTACATTTCTATTTAAGATATTTAAGTATATAAAGATATTTACTTATACGACAGACTCATGATTGATGGATCTAAAAACAAAACCTTAAAACATGGAATCGTCTCATCACTATCACCGCTCCCTCTGTCTCTTATTCTCCTCTATCCCTCTTTCCAGACCCAACTCAGTCGAGGCAGATGTCTGTCTAACATGAGTCTGGTTCTGCTCGAGGTTTCTGCCTTTTAAAAGGAAGTTTTTCCTCGCCACTGTAACTTGCTAAATACTGCAGAGGTGCACTGCTCATGGTGGATTAAGGTGGAGTGAGACTGAGTCTTATCCTGTCTTGGTGTTGGGTCTCTGTTCATAATTTGACATAGAGTGGTCTAGACCTGCTATGTTTGTAAAAGCATCTTGAGATAACATTTGTTGTGATTTGGCGCCAAACAAATATTGATTGATTGATTGATTGATTGATTAATTGATTGATTGATTGATTGATTGATTGATTGATGCATATATGTGTAAACACTATTCTATTTTCCATTACCGTTTGTAATATATTCAGGAACATATTCCACAAAATCTTTCTAATTTTTGGCCTCAACTGAAGCTATATTTTTAATGTGTTTTTTTAACAGGGTGTTTATCCTGGTTTTGGTGTGTGTTAGCCTGTTGTGGATTCCAGTCATCCAAACAGCCAATAGTGGACAGCTCTTCGATTATATCCAGGCAGTGACCAGCTTTCTAGCTCCACCTATTACAGCAGTGTTTCTGATGGCTATCTTTTGGTCGCGTGCCAACGAGCAGGTAGGTATCACACACACAAATACAAAACCTTGATTGATTGATTGATTGATTGATTGATTGGCTTAGGTCAGTTTAAAGCCCCTGGGAGGAGTTTAATTATATAATTTCTAGCTATTATAAAACAGACTGAAATTAATTCTAATGTCTCTTTATAACCTTCAAACTAAAATTCAGCAGCAAGATTAACAGTTTCTATACTGTAAATTTTAGTGCCTGAAATTGCTGCTTGGGGTTAGGTGTCAGACCAATTCTAAAGAAACAGACTGTACTTGATAGAGTAACCGTTATAATTATACTTTAGGATTTGCATTAATATTGCAGCTGTTAGATATACAAATTTCCTAACTTTCTTAAAGCCTCTGGTAACCCAAATCAACAAAAATGTTCTGCCTATGATATTTATAGTCACATTTACATACTATTATACATATTAAAATATTGGAACTGAACTTTAATGCATTTTCGATATATATCAGTCAAGTTTTTGATACCGTTCTAACCATAGACTGTATAAAATATGGAAGTAGTATCCGTGACGTACTCCCATCTGTTTCCTGAGAGCTGTTTTGAAGCCAATCAACGGCGGCAGCCATATTGGAAATGTGGAACTCAACTCAAGTGTGACGTAGGGTGAGCCTCCTCGCCAACAGCTATGTGTTCCCGACTGGGAGTCACGTCAGTCATGTCCTTATTTGGGCAAAACTCGTCATCTTAATATCTTCTGAACCGTCACGTTAGAAAAAAATTCACCCCCCGTACAGTGTGTGCCGATAGAGAGATTAGCTTCGTAGGGCGAAGCCGTTTTTTTGAACCAGGCTGTAAACATGTTTATTAATGCTGCAAAGATCGTCTTTTTCCCATTCATGTCTATGTGGTTTCTGGTGTTTCTGCTGCCAGCCTCAAGCGGATTATCGATGTATTGCAGTTTGTAACACTTCCACATGGGCTTCATCGTTTGAGACCGGAGGTTGCCGCTTGGTTCTAACACTAGGAGAAAGAAGGCGGGGTTAACTTGGATATTTATGACGGAATAAATAACCAAACAAATCAGAAATGAAACACTGAGTCATGTGCACACATGTTCAACAAAAGTTCTCCGCTCCTGCTCAGACCGTCTCCTGACGTCTCAGCCAGCTCCCCTCAGTGTTGCGTTAGCTATTAGCTTGTTTGCTAAACATGTGTTGCCTTTAATCTGTCTGTATAGCTGTCTCTCTGCTCTTTGCACCACTGTGCTCGTGTGTGCTGTCACTGGCTGCACTTCCTCAAGTGAAAATGACAGCTTGTTGTCATTCTTGTATTTCCCTACCTGTAGAGAGTTTGGGGAAACTTTGGGACACGGTCGAGTTGAGCCACAGCTGAGTGGCTAAAGCAGTCCTGCACATACTCCGCTCATTTCCCCAGGACAGGTTCACTAACTTTCCCCAAACTGCTCAGAGCCGTGCTCCTGCACTCCAGCCTCCGCTGGTCCTGGCACCCCATGGTCTTAATTAGTCCAGGGAAAATTAGCCCAAATTAGCCTCCATGCCAATTTCCAAACCCAGGACTGGATGCAGGACCCCAGAGACAACGGATGAACGGGCCAGATTAGCTAGTTCCAACACTAGATCCAGCGGCTCTTAAAGAAGCTCATCTTATTCACGAAGTTGTTATTGTAATGGGGACTGCAGCAACCGGCGATGCAGCTGCAAGAAGATCGGTAGACGTGTGTCTCTGCATGCAGAAGATGTACAGACAGTGCATGCAAAGAACCCTACCCACGATGATGTAGAGTCTGGAGAAGACCAAGACAAAGACTCCTGAGATATTTGACTGTTGTTTTTTGACACTATTGTTTTGTAACTAGTATTCGAGATGTTAAAATAACAAATAGAGATACTTTTGAATGTATGTGTAAAAGTGGGCGTGGCCGTTTTTCCAACAAGGAGTGTTTGTTGTGCAAAATAAAGTTTACAATCAGTTCAGAATCCAGAATAACCCCTAGATTGACCCCTCACAAGCTGCTGAAGGCAGAATTAAACATTTTCAACTTTTCACAAATAAGGTTCCAGGTACGCAAACTTTAAGCAGCTGTCAGGGATTTTCCTACAGTAGTTGATATTAACTTTTTTTTATATTTGTTATTAGAGACCTTTATGAACACATTGGTGAAGATTTTTTTTTGGTAAGGAATTTATTCCCAGATTTTAACAATATTCCCGAACTATAAAGCCCCGAACATCAAGACTACGACGTGATTAAACTAATAAATGATAGAAGTTCTGATTCTGAATTATTTTGTAACTCATCAGTCAGATTCTGGAGTGTTTTTATGTCTTTAGATTCAGAGTCAGATGACTCAAACATGCAGGCTGTGAACTCTCTTGACCTGTCAATCAAAAAATTAGCTACCACGCCCACACAGTCCTGTGAAGTGCTCTGAGCTGGAAAGTAAGCTGTTTTTGAACAGAATTTTTTATAGTTGGGGATGTTTATTTTCACTCAGATTGCTGTTGAAGCCTGATTACACATTCAATTTTGATATTCTATATGCATTTTAAATATTCCATTTACATTTCCAGAGGCTTTAACCTTAATGTTGATGTTACTATCATTAAGAAATAAGCAATAAGACACTTGTAGGAAAAAAAGACACATCCGTAATTATGATTTCTACTTGAAAACTACATAACTCTACTCTTTGCAGTTATGTGTGGAGGGCAAAACAGTTTTACTAATATAGATCTACCAGTTTCGACCTGTCTCTGCAGCTAAGTTTGTGTTGCATGTGTGTGTTTTTGTGTGTTATCTCAGGGTGCGTTCTGGGGTTTGATGACTGGACTAGTCGTGGGACTAATTCGTATGGTTCTGGAGTTCTCCTATGGTTCTCCTCGCTGTGGTCAGAGCGATCATCGTCCTGCTGTCCTGGCCGATGTCCACTACCTGTACTTTGCCCTCATCCTGTTGGCTCTCACCTGCCTTGTTATTGTTATCATAAGCTTGGCTACTTCCCCAATACCTAAAGAACATGTAAGTACATGCCTTAAAATTGGTTTATCTGTATTCTCATGCTTAAACGGAAATACAGAGTGCTAAACAAAAAAAACACATTTTCTGGAGTTAATACTGTGCCATACATGCTAGAATTACAGCAGCATGTAGCTGGGATTATACATAATTAGAGCAGAACCATACAATGATTTGAACCTAACAAACTGTATACAACAGACTTTGACAATGACCATTCATTACATAACTACAATAAAAAAGAGGCCAGTCCTTATATTTTTAATATGCTACATGTACAGCATGGTTAAATTTCAAAGAATGACCATGATGATCACTGACAGCCCCTAAAACATTATTTTAAGTAGAGCTGCCAAATCATTTTGTAGATCCAATGAATCACTGAATTCCAATAGTTTTTAATTGCATGGTTAGAATTCCATTAATATTTCAAAACAGTTTGTAAGTCCATGTTAATGATGTAAAGCAATCCTTACCAGTGCGTGATTTGGGAGTCAAAAGAATGCAATGATATGTACTTAATGATATTGACCATCTAATTTATTATAAAAATGATTACTGCACTGTTAAAGTAGTGTCGTCTGAAACCATGACTTAGGGAAGGGCTTATTCTGTGCATCACATTTTTTTTCTTCCAAGGATAACGCTGTTACTCAAGAAATGTTGAAGAATGCATGCATACTGCTTTCACTATTTTTTTGTGAAAGCAATACTACTACATCACCGAAATTCTCTCTGTTCTGTCTAGCTGTTTAGACTGACCTGGTGGTCCAGATATAGCCAGGAGCCACGGATCGACCTCACAAGTGCCCAGATTACTTCTGATACAGTGAGCTTTGACTTGGGTACTGATTCTAACCATTTGCCAAAATCCTCATGGTGTTCAAGA
Organism: Notolabrus celidotus; assembly: GCF_009762535.1. Lineage (NCBI taxonomy): Eukaryota > Metazoa > Chordata > Actinopteri > Labriformes > Labridae > Notolabrus > Notolabrus celidotus. The sequence continues at coordinate 10,871,166 of NC_048273.1, read as the reverse complement.
GCAATGCTTTGGGTCTTTGGTCTGACTGGTGGAAGCACAGGCTCTGTACCTCTGGTGGCTGAGGACAGTGAACTGAACTCCCTGCAGGAGGAGCCATTCTGGAGAAGTGTCTGCAATGTGAATGCTCTGATACTACTGGCTGTCAATGTGTTTCTCTGGGGGTACTTTGTCTGAAATGCAAGTTCTAGAAATGATGAATGATTTGTCGTGAGTAAGGTTAGACTTGTGTCTGACTTTTGATTAAATGTTTTGGTTAAATGAAAAACTTTGTCCAGCGGTTGTACAAATCACCCTGGAGCAGAGGCAAGCTGGCTATGTAGATGTTTCAGAATCCCAGATTAGCCAGTGGTCCAAAGCGGCTGGCAGCCCCAATGCATGCATCAAGGTAAAAATGTTTTACATCATCATTTGAGATGGTTGCATTAAATGTAGAGTAATACATTGGGAAGAGTTTTGCCGTGTGCATCTGTCTGTCTGTCTGTCTGTCTGACTGTCTGACTTGTAGGGAGCTTTCAGCCTGGGCCATGAGGCTAATGTGATAAAGAAAATTGAGATTCCAGTTAAAAATATGTGAATCCTCAACATGAGTAAAATGAGTGATTAATGATTGCTGTTATTATAATCCTTTCAAAGAATCATGAGATAAATGCACATATTAAAACTAATCATGCTATTATTTGAAATTATGAAAAGGGATTTTATTAGTCACATTATAACTAGTTTATCATATTTTAATTGCTTAATAATTCCTAAAAAAAAAAATCTGAGATATTTTTCCTCAGCCACCTTTGTTTTGCAGACATTTAACAATCAAATTGCATTCCCAAGGAAAAGTAATTTAACATTTAATTTACACAGACAGTGTAATCCTTATTTATTTGATAGATATATAGATCTTTATTTGTCCTTAATTTGTTGTCACTGTCTGTACAAAAATACATATATAAATCACAGATAAACAATAAACATCCACCCAGCCTCACAACAATGCTGCACATCATCCCACATATACACACACCGGACACTTATATACACACCGGACACATTACATGGGCATTTTGTTTAGCAGTGCTATGGCCGACGGGACAAAGCTTCTGCCAATCCAGGCTCACCTACAGTTAAGGGATCTGTATCTGCGACCAGATGGGAGCAGTGTGAAGACCGAGTAGAGGGGGTGTTGGGTGTCCAGTGTTATAGGGCGTGCTCTGCGTATAATGGCTCTGTTGTTGAGGTCAGACAGGTTGGTTGTGGGGAGGTATTTGTATCCTATAATTGCTGCCTTAAGGATTAATATCACTGTATTTTTGAGCCACATTGGTTTGTTTATCATTGTGAAAGTGTAGGGTGTGTTTGGAGATTTGGACCCAGCAGCTGATTTACTTACCTTACTGCAAAAATAGCAATTATGGGCATGTTTTTGAGGTGGTGTGGTTTGTATTGTGGGACTAGTGCTGTATGTTGGTGACAATGTAGCGCAATTCTAAGAGCCCATGACTGACAGGGGTCCTAAAGATATGTGGACATTTGGGGTGGTAAAGTTGTAGGGCCCAAATTTATCATTCATTATCAGGCCCTATATCCCAGGGGGCGTGCCTGTGCAGGGTCTGCATCTGGAGTTCTTCCTCTGTAAACTCTGGTTCATGGAGGTATCCTCTTGTGTCCACAGTAAATGGCATGTCATCGTCGCTGTCAGAATCACTCGTTTTTGCAGTTAGTAGTTTTTGTTCCTAAAAGTGCAGGTGGTTTCAAACAGCTGATCGGCGTGTATCCGTGCTCATGCAGCGGAAGAACACAGGTCTGTGAGGTGTGTCTGAAAATAGTCCCAAAACGAAGGGGGTTTCTGACGGCAAAGTCAAGAGCTGCAATTTTTTCTAGTAGAGCATGCAATTGCACCGTGAAGAGTGCCTGGACCATATTTTCTCAACTTTAGTGATTTATGCTTTTGGCATACTGCAGATTTTGCTCTTGTTCACATACTACATACGGAATTTTGGCCAAATCAGTACGTACTGGTATAGTGGGCAGTTGGTTCCTGACAGTCGTTCAGGTCTTCAGTCGTCTGTGGGTCATTGGGGTTTCATGATCTCTGCTGAGAGTGTGGCCCTACTTGTTTTGACAGAGAATTGAAAACAGCATTACATGTTGGAGACAAATGGTGTCTTTGACCACTACCTTTGTTAAGAGAAGATTGTTCAAGCTTAACATAGAAGGCTTCCTTTACCTCTTACCAGTGGCGGTTCTTTTTTTATTGTATAATATTTGTTTCGTGTGGAGGGGGAGGGCACAGGGGGGTCCAGGTTCAATTTTACAGGGGCACTGGCCCCTGTCCCCCCCCCAGAACCGCCACTGCCTCTTACATACCAACGGTCTTCTCAGGCCAGAATCTGAACCTAGCTGTCCTCATTGAAGCAACACTTCTGCACTGACTTTACATTCACAGATCATCAGACACTTTTATGAGAGGTTTCAATTTTTTAATTTCATCTTCAAAAATTCCGAGATATATCTACATGTTAAAGTTCTTTTAATTATTATGTTGGTGAAAAAATCCAGAAGCTGGCTCAGCTGCAGAAAGCACCATCTGGTGATGAAGGTCAGTGTCGGGCAGATTTACAGATTTTGTCGTAAACCTCGGGGAAGGCGTCCTTGCAGCCGAGCTCCTCTCTCAGTTTGTGATACAGTTGTCCATCAAACATCTCCCAGAACTCCTCTCTGTCCATGTAGACGTCCGCATACAGCATCTGGAACCTGCAGGAGGAAGATGAGTCAGATTAACAGAGTATACCCTTAAACATAAATAGAGTTTAAAGATGATATGTCACAAAGAGGATGCAATACTTTTTTGTTTTACCTTATCGAATTAATGACTATTTGTAAAGCACTTAATAAAATACAGCAGCAAAGTGTTTCACTAAGACGCATTCACAACTATCAGACCATCCATATAAACAGAACATCAATAAGCTTGTGACAGAGCACAGTCATACAAACACCAGAAAGAATCAAGAACAAAGTTTCTAAAAATGGTAAACTGTAAAAAATAAGATTTTTTGGGGGGGTTGTTTAAAAACCAGTCACAGAATTAGCCAACCTGATGCTCAGGAGGAGACTGTCCCAGAGTTTAGCCTTAGGATTAAAGTCAACAAAGTCAGCTTTTAAGTGCAAGGTATGATAAAAAAAAAAAAAGCACTAACAGGGAAACTTTAATTTTAAGGTTAAACTCCAAATTTTAGAAATAAACATGCAATGTGACGAGTTATAAGTTTAAGAGTTCACTGAAACATTTAAAAAGAACAAACAGTTTTTGGGGAAAAAAGTAAAAAATATGATCTGAAAGTTTAAAAAAGCTAAAAGGGATGAAGAACAAAGAACGAAACAAGGGTTTTATAAGAAGAACTTAAATGTCTAATATTGGATGAGCTGAATTAGAGTAACATTAACTTAATTACAGTTATATAACACCTAATGTTGTCAAGAATTTTGAAATAGTAATACATTTCTCCTCCTGATTTAAGTTTTTTCTCAAAGCCTCCGGGACTTGGAATATTTTAAATTCATATAGATATTATCTTATGAGCATACTGCATCAAGTGAGAACATTGAGATATGCTGTATGGGTGACACCACCGTTCATTAATGCGTATAAAATATGTAATATATATCATAATGAATATATATGTAATGTATATAATATGTAATGTATGTGTATGTGTATGAATCGTATGTGCTATGGCAACAACACGTCTTTGTTCATGCCAATAAAGCAAATTGAATTGAATATTAAAATTGAATGTGTCATTAAGCATCACCAAAAATCTGAGTGAAAATAAACATCCATAACTATGAAAAAGCTCTGTTCAAAAACAGCCTATCTTCCAGTTCAGTCTATTTCTGAAGACTGTGTGGGCGTGGCCGCTAACGTTTGACTAAACCATGGCAACAGTCACTGGGCACCGTGGAGCAGCACAGAGAGGGAGAGTTCAGAGCCTGCATGTTGGAGCCGTTTGACCCCAAATTTTAAGACAAAAAAACTCCAGCATCTGAATAATATTTATTTCAAATAGTCTCTGAGTGCTCAGTTACGAAATGCTGGTTTAGAACTTTTAGTACTACGTAGTCTCCATGATTGGGACATCAGGAACATGTGCCATTTGGCTAAACTCTGAGCTCTTTGAGGACAGTTAGTGAACCAGTCCTGGGGAAATGAACGGAAACTAAACCGTGGCCCGCTGTTTCCACAAATCCACCGCAGTTGGAAAAATAAAGAATGACAACAAGCTGTCATCTTCCCCGGTGGATGTGCAGCCAGTTACACACGATCACAGCAAAGAGCAGAGAGACAGTCAGCTATACAGACAGATTACAGGCATTACATGGTTAGCAAACAAGGAGGAGGTCGCTCTGACGTCAGGAGACGGACTGAGCAGGACCGGAGTAGTTTTGGTTGAACATGTGTGTGCGTGACTCAGTGTTTTATTTATGATTAGTTGGATATTTATTTCCTAATACATAAGTTAAGCCCGCCTACTTTAACCTTGTGTCAGAACATTATCAATAACTTGACTTGAGTATATTTCAAAAATGGAATAAAGTTAAGTTCTGATATCTATATACAGTATATATATATATATATATATATATATATATATATATATATATATATATATATAAAAGTTTGACATGTGACTATAAATATCATAGTTAGAACGTTTTTGTTGATTTGGGTTGCCAGAGGCTTTAACTGGTAAAAAGCAAAACAAATCTTCCTCCTGATTTCTTTTTTAAAAGGTCAATCTTTTGACTTCATTCTTAACATTCAGTGATTGTTAAAATATTCTGAATACACCCTGTTTGTTTTTTTTTATGTATTGTTTCAATGCAAACTTTAATAAATCTTCCAGTTTATTTTGACTTCTGCTCTTCCTCCTCCCTGAGTTACAGGCGTTTATTAAAAACTTTTCTTAAGACTTACCCATGCACATCTCTCACAAACTTTTCCAGCTGACGCGCTGATGCTTTTGCTTCAAAGTGCTTGACTTTGGGCTCGCCATAAGCCCCGATGTCCACGTACAACTCTCCCTGCAGACCTTTGGGATGGACCATCCCTCTGCCAGGATGGAGCAGGAAGGGACACAGCCACAGCGGGTAAACCTGAGACCATACCAGAAGACACATGAAGTCGGTGAATGCACTATGAACATCAGGTATTTGGCAGCCTTACCAGAGTCTTACCTGAATGTCCTGGTGGAAGCGTGTGATAGCAGTCTCCAGATGCTTCATTGGAACCAGCATGTCCTGGACCACGTGGTGCTGCTCATAAAGACGTCTGATAGTCTCCCCCTGAGTGAGCTTTAGCAGGGAGATCTTAGGAGGAACCATCCATCCAAACAGCCAGCGAAACACTGGGTTGTTACCGAAGGGGATTATATCCTAAAAGGAAGCGTGTGTTTACACAAAGGGGAATATTAGTTAACACTACCATTCACACCAGAAGCCTCCATCACCTCTGTGCAACACAACTGAACAGTGCCCCAATCCTCACTCTGTTATCCCCCACCTCAGCAGACTGACTTATTTAAAGTCTTCAACATTTAAACCAACAGTGAAAAAAAATCCCAAAACATGGCTGAGCCATGACTGGTTGATCAGTCATGGCTGACCTGACTGATCAACCAAACATCAGGGAAAAACTTCTCCACTGATTTTAAAAAATGAGTGGAGAGAAAGACTAACTTTAACTTCTGTCTGAGAAAGAATGTAAATGAGAAGACTCCCGTACAGTAGGGATGAGGATCAACAATGAACCGGACTGTGATTGGTGCATTGAATCCAAAGAGCGCGAGCACAGCAGTTTATCAGGATGAAATCTGGAGAAAGTCTACACCACACTGAGGGACAGGAGGGACAGGAGGGACAGGAGGGACAGGAGGGATAGGAGGGACAGGAGGGACAGGAGGGACAGGAGGGATAGGAGGGACAGGAGGGACAGGAGGGACAGGAGGGACAGGAGGACTCTGCTGCTCTTGTTGACTTTATAGATGAAATAAACAAAACAATGACAACGTCTTTTCTCCGGCACATCCCCCTGGGACATAAAGTCCCCCCCCTTCAGGCAGTGATGTGCTGTCTCGCAGTGCATGATCATATTTATTAACCAATTTAATTTCAACATTAAAATATGATTTTAATTTCTACTGGTAAATGTAAAGTAGCAGATATGGCTTCATAGCTTCTGTCCAACAGTTGTGTTATATGGAGAGAAGAATATCACCGGCATCATGTAGAGGATACTCCAAGACTCCACCAGAGGGCAGCCTTGGCCCTCATCATCATGTGCAACAACTCAGTGGTGACCTCTCATCCTCTCATATTTCTCTCCCTCTGTCTCTCTCTCTCTCTCTCTCTCTCTCTGTCTCTCTCTCTCTCTCTCTCTCTCTCTCTCTCTCTCTCTCGCCCTCACTCTCGCTCTCTCTGTTTCTGCTGCCAAAATAAAAAAAATGTAAAAAGCAGAGAGCGAGCTCCTGCAGACATCTGTCGAACCAAGACCATGCATAATTCATCACAACATTTACTACTGCACAAGACAGAGGATGTTGGCCCTTTTACACTAATGGCTAATGGTGGGTGGGTGTATGTGCGTGTGTGTGTGTGTTTGTGTGTGTGCATGTGTGTGTGTTAAATGTGTGTCAGACAAAGAGCACTAGGGTGCTAATAAAGAGAAAGTGATGATGGATAAGACGTTGAAAAACTAAAGTCTGGATCATCAATGCAGCCCCTTAATATAATTCTCGTATGTGTGTGTGTGTGTGTGTGTGTGTGTGTGTGTACCTGAAGTTCCCAGAAGATGCTGCGTGTGTGCCTGTGGTAGTACTGTCTCAGGGGAATGTATTCGACTCCAGTGTAGTTACCTGTCAGGTATCCCTCCACATGTTTGTAGAACCAGGGTTTAAAGTGCAGACCGATCCTGTTAATCTGATATCACATCAAACATTAATAACAAAATTATAAACAAGATGATTTCATGCAGCACCTTCCTGAAAGAGAAGAATAGTAATAGTAATAGAATATAAAGCTATATATATATATAAACAAGAAAGGGTAAAAAGCATTGCAGTGACTGAAAGGTAAGTCTCCTCAGACGGGGCTTTCTTTAGTAGGATTTATATTATATATTAAATATATTTAAATTGAGATCTAAGGAGATACACAGTGGACAAAGTCAGTGCCGTGTGTGAATACAAACGTCTAACTCCTGACTTTAATGTAACTCCCCTGCTGTAAAGAAGTTGGTGTGTGAACACAGCAGAGTGGGCGGGGCAATGTCCTTCACATTGGGCAGAGTTTATCTGCATGAGCTCTTTACTGCCTGCCTCCATTGTTTGATTAATGATTTGTAGTGTTGTGTTTGTTTTATGAAAAACATCCTTGTACATGTTGGACTGATGTTAAACACAAACACAGGAGACACCAATCACACTCCTGCTCGCTCTACCCCCCGACCCTCACCCCACAAGTGTTTTAGGTGACAAGAGCATGTCTGATATTCTCTCACTGTAAGGCATGGGTCCAAAAGACAGCTCTAACCCCCCACATATGACTTCCACATGCTCTGGATGAACATCTCACCTTATCAGGCTCAGCATGGTCCGTCATGGTTCCTGTCATGATGACTGCAGAGTCCAGACTGTATTGGAGACCCTCCACAAATGTGTTCTGTTTGTTCTCTGACGCCTCAGCGAAGCGTCGGCAGATGTTTTCCAGTCCTTTGACAGGCTCATAGTGCAGCTTTACCCAGGACTTAGCTGGGACAATTTTAATCTCAGCTGAAACCAGGAACCCTAGAGTCCCACAGGACCATGGGACAGCATGAAACAGGTCCGAGTTCTCCTCCTGTGTGACAAAAATGTATCTCTTGTTTGAAAATAACAAACACACCTCTGGCAAACAGGTGTCAGCCTCCGAGGTTTGTAACATTAGGCCTTGGTTAGGGCCAGGGGTTAAGGGTCAGGGTCAGGGGTTAAGAGTTAGGGTCAGGGTTAAGGGTCAGGGGTTAAGGGTTAGGGTCAGGGGGTTAAGGGTTAGGGTCAGGGTCAGGGTAAGGGCCAGGGGTTAAGAGTTAGAGGTTAGGGTTTAAGAGTTAGGGTCAGGGTCAGGGGTTATGGTTTAGGGTCAGGGGTTAAGGGTTAGGGTCAGGGTTAGGGTCAGGTGTTTAGAGTGAGAGGTTAGGGTTTAAGAGTTAGGGTCAGGGGTTAAGGGTCTGGGTCAGGGGTTAAGGGTTGGGGTCAGGGTTTAAGAGTTAGGGTCAGGGGTTAAGGGTCTGGGTCAGGGGTTAAGGGTTGGGGTCAGGGGTTAAGAGTTAGGGTCAGGGGTTAAGGGTCTGGGTCAGGGGTTAATGGTTAGGGTCAGGGGTTAAGAGATAGGGTCAGCGGTTAAGGGTTAGGGTCAGGGGTTAAGAGATAGGATCAGCGGTTAAGGGTTAGGGTCAGGGGTTAAGAGATAGGGTCAGCGGTTAAGGTTTAGGGTCAGGGGTTAAGAGATAGGGTCAGCGGTTAAGGGTTAGGGTCAGGGGCTAAGGGTTAGGGTCAGGGGTTAAGAGTTAGGGTCAGGGGTTAAGGGTTAGGGTCACGGGTTAGGGTTAGATAGACTGTTTCAGAAACACTTGACTGACCTCAGTGCAGCGCACCAAGCTGCCGTCAGCGAGAACCAGCTCGTATGCTACACAGATGTGCTGAAACAGCCCATAAATGTGAGAGGACGACTCAATGCCTGTTCCCATCACCAGACCACCTAAGAGGACAGGAAAACGCATTAGGCATTTTTTCCCTGATTGATTTGATTTGATTGATTGATTATTACAGATTAATTATTACCCTCTCTTACTCATCACCCAGCTGAGATAAATACTTGATTCTGATTGGTCAAAACCCCTTGAAAACTCCTTGACAATGGTCATTAACTTTCACTGACATGAGCAACACCAGAGGCAAACTGGAAAAGAGTTCTGGCACATTTTGCTTCAGTAAATAATGTGGGTACACTGCTAGCTTTGGTTAGCATGCTGAATCAGCAGGCTAACAGATATTTACATCTTGGATCCTGTCCACCTTTATTATGGAGGAGAGGACAGTGAATAGTGCAGGAAACAGGGAGAGAGTGGGGGGACTGACATGCGGGAAAGAGGCTGCAGGCTGGATTCAAACCCAGGCCAACTGCTTAATGGGCGCCCAACTTAACCATTAGGCTAAGTCTGTGCACATTTGTTTATTTTTAAAGGTGTGTGAAACACAGAGCTCAGAGAAGAAGGAGAGCTGAATGAGGACAGTTTCATGTTTAATCCACCGCAACAGGCAGGTAAGAATCCATCACCATGGAACGCTATCTGACGAGGAATCACTGGTACTATTTTTAAAAACATAAATCATTTAAATCTTTAAAATAATCTTTAATCAATGTTTTTTTATCAACATGTTTGTATTTTAAGTTAGTAGCTAGGTAATAAGTTTGATAATGTATGGTTAGTGGTGGTTATGGTAAATAGAACCCTCTCCATACATTACCATCCCTAACCATACATACATCCCTTACACATGTCCAGCTCAGGCAAACACAGGACAGAGAGCTGCATCTGCTCGCTGTGGACGATTGTGTATTTGTCTGCATGGGCATGAGGATAAATGAATGTACCCCAGCCTGATGGGAAAACATTAGGTTGTTGATGTGCAGTTTATGGCATCAGGAAATCCATTATGAAACCTGATCCAAGGGAGCTTCCAGCTCTGTAGCCATTTCCTCCACGTTTCATCTCCTGAGCTACAACATCAGGACTGTAATACGATTATAGGAGTGACAGAGGCTCTGAGCAGGAAACAGTGACTGATGGAGGATTGCCATCTCTGAAGACTGGGCTGAGACACAGATGATGAAGAAAATATCCCACAGTAACATGGAAAACATACCCACAGTGAGGTCATCCAGCTCAGGAAGCACCGGCAGAGTCCAGCCAATAGAGTTGAGGAGAGCAGTCACCTGACCCATGTTAGCCAGTGGCTCGACTCTCACCACCTAAAGGACAAACATCAGTGATGGTACAATCGACCGTCAGGTAGATTCTACAGAACAGGTAATATTTCTGTGAGTGGTAAAGTAAGTGTTAACTGATTAATCAGGTCGGATCTTACAATGAGCAGTCATTGTTATTTATTGAAACCAACACTGTGCATGAGGCGCCGATTGTTCCTAAAATTTGCATCTTCTTAGCAACATGAGAGTAGACAACTATGCCTGCTTAAGCAAATGTATGATTATGATTATTATTAATGCATAATCCAAAACAATGACACACACTGTCTAAAAGATTCCCCAGAATAACCTAAAATGTCCTGCATGCCTCAAAAATAAAACATTGCACAACAAACTCAAGCCCAACAACAGATGGGCATAATGACCAGAGTGTGACATTACTAAGTAACACAATGTAGAGTCCAACTGCACACCTGTACAGGTAAACTCAACATCCTATTTTATTAAGCAGCTCTACACAAAACGATGACCTCACCTATCACAACACACACACTGTACAACAAGTAGCATAGATCATCAGTTACATGTCTATCATTCAAAGGTCATTCCCTGAATCCTAAACACTTAAAACCCTTTATGGGGCGAGGAACCATATTTGGTAACTTCCACACACACCCAAAATGGCACCACCCCTACTTCACAGTGAGGTCGAGAGGCATGTGATTTACACCCAGCCAATCAGCAAAAATCACTCTATGTCACAGAATGCCCCAATGTTGAATTTGACCAATCAGCAGAGTCCTGGAACACATCAAACTGCCTTTTTACTCTGAAGTTGGAAAAAGACGCTTTACCGGCTCCACGCACTTCAGTAAATAAGGTGCAACATAAAAAAAAAACATGGTAAGTTGACTCAAACTCAAGCATTTTATGCTAAAGTAGTTTTACTAAGTGATGACGTGTGTTGTTTGTGGAGAAATTGGTGAAATAAGTGCAATTAGGGCATGAAAAATGTATGCATCATATTTGATCATACGCCCTGTTCAAGTAAAAACTAGAGTTAGTATGATATTGAAATTTTTGGACATACGCCCTCCTTGTGTCAGAGTTGAGCGCACAAATGTAGTAAGAAACAGTTCAACAGAAACCTGAGGTGAGGTGAACTGCACCTATAGGTACTGACAAACTGATATATAATTGTAAAAATAATCAATACTTGCAGCCCTACCAATAATAAAATAATATAAATAAATAAAGAATACATTTTAATACAATTTATGTTTTATTGCATGTGTCTAAATTTTACGCAATGTCTGCACAGATGTTTTATGGCAAAAGGAAGGAGAATGTTGTTGTGCCAGCCCACCCTGCCATCAGTGACGATGATGAAGAGGACAATAAAGATGATGATGTGACAGACCCTAACTTTGTCACATCCACCTGCAACCTGGATATTGCCCCCCACCCCATGTTCTTTGTTATGTTCTTATGTTCTAATGTTGTTAAATAAATGTTCTTTCCACCCCTACATGATTTTTCTTCTATTTCTCATATACACTATTCTTTGAATTTTATTTACCACTACAGGGCAAGGAACCATGTTTGGTAAAATGTCACAAATGTTAAATAGTCTTGTTATGTCCTCCAATAACACTCTAGGGTTGAAATTTTGAATTTCAAAGTATTTCAATTAGTGCCCTTCAAAGGATTAAAGCAAATCATCTCACACAGCGTACCTGAGTCTCACCTCACATACAAGGACCCGCTGGGGGCAGAGACGCTTGTACAACTTTGGCAAAGGGGGAGAGGGGGGGTAGGTTTACATCCAGATCGGACCGACTGATTCCCCCAAGCCGTTCAAACCAGTATGCCTCTTATCTTTGCATATTGTCGTGAACATTGACAGGCCATGTTGAACAATCATTTCGAGTCAGAGCACAGATCTTTTGTGCAATCATACTCACTTAAATCCGAAATGAGAACACGGATAATAACAAGAGCCCAATATGATTGATCCATCGGACCACTAACAAAGTACTCATGAGCCACTAACCTGCAAATGTTGAATTTTAATGTCAACATAATCTTTTCACTGACTCAGGAGTTACCTGAGACGAATCCAGCCCAGTTTTAACGTTTCACAGATCAAGCCAAAGCTCCCTGCCCGATGGCTGAACAAGAGGAAATGTTAGCATGGGAAAGAAAGAGAAAAGCCGGTGTTAAAGCTGTGTAACGATTATTACGTGTCAAGATGCACAAAAAAAGAATAAGAAGTGAAAGTCAAATTACACCTTTAAATAAAAGTCTGAACATCTTTATTTTAATATACCTTTTTCAAAAACACTTTGATATAGATACTGCCATTTCATCATATGACCCATCTCTCGGCCTTAGATCCTCAGGTGGGGAACAGTCGGTCGTTCCAAAGTTGAGGCTCAAATCCAAAGGGGATAAGGCTTTTCTCTATCAGGGCCCCCGGACTTTGGAACGACCACCCAGAAGAGATAAGGCTCGCAGAGTCAGTGACATCTTTTAAAACTCCTCTTAAGACTCACTTTTACAGACTTTCTTATATGTGACTTCTACCCTTTAACCACTTTTTATTTTTATTATGATTTTTTAATCTAACTAATAATTTTTTATTGTATTTGATTATTGTTTTATTATTTATTTTTATTTATCATTTTAATGTTCTTAATCTATCCTTTTTTATTTTCTCTGGTGTGATTTTGTCTTCTTCTTAAAACCATTTTATTGTCTTTTGTCCTTTATTTATTTATTTATTTATTTATTTATTTATTTATTTATTTATTTATCTATCCAAATTTATTTATTTAGATTTGTAAAACCTCTAAAACAAGGATTTATTGGTCTACTGTTTCATCACTTCATTCTTAGAATTTCTTCACTCCTCTCCATCTGCTAAAGGTTTATTTCGTCATCCGAATCCTGCCATGCCCTGTTTTTCAGAGCACTTTGTAAACATTTGTTTTTAATAAATAAAGTAATTATTATTAATATAATTTTACTTACATACAAACCTTACTTTAACCGGATAGAGAAAAGAACAAGTACTTCACTGCAAATGTATTACTACTATTCATACTACTATTAGTAGCACCTCCAAGTGCACAGTGAGAATTGTACTTCTCTTGAACAGTGCTTTTTATTTATTTGTCAGTTGTTGACTTCCAGCAGATGTTAGTATAGCTTCTTAGCTTCTTTAAAATGTTACTGTATTAAATCATACAGATATTCAGACATTATCATGACCCGGACCTTCACTTGAAAAAAATGTCTCTAACTGGAGCATTACGTATTTTATTTGATGAGCCCTGTTATAGACATTATAGAACTCTTTCTTTGTACCTGTCCACTGCTTCAGCTGCACTACCAATCTCCAGGGTAAGTGTTACAAGTTATTTTGCAGAGGGTCCTTCACGAACTCGGGGAAGAATAGCACAAGAAGACTGATCTGATAAAGTAAGAGCGGTCGACATTGGTCACTAGTCACTGCAATGATCACAGCTGCTTCAAACAGCCATCATAGAGGACAAAGTACCCTCTACAACCATGTTATCAATTCAACCAATCAACACACAGCAACAGAGCTTAAGGAGAAAGAACTGTATTTTAAATTTTTGAGGAAAACCAAGTGGTTAGTGACAATATTCACAACAATGTTATGTGTGTGTGTGTGTGTGTGTGTGTGTGTGTGTGTGTGTGTGTGTGTGTGTGTGTGTGTGTGTAAGTGTGTGTAATTGTCCTACCTGCCTGTGTGTGTCCACCTCCAGGATGTCCATCATGTTAATCATGATGTTTTTGTTGGTTTTTTTATATTTTCCCACTCTGAGGGACACGGTTAGCCAGCCAGGTCGTCCTGTGCACATGTGGGTTCTCCTGCCCTCCTTCCTCCACTCACCCACCTGGATACAGAACAAACAGTGAACAGACTGCTACCTGTGAAAGAGACACCACACCTGTCTGTTAACCTGCGCCACTCTCTGTCTCTGAGACTGTGGACACCCTGGAGACTGAGGATATCCTGGAGACTGAGGACATCCTGGGGACGTTCTTGTCATCACAGTGTAATCTCATTATTTCACTACATTGTTTTACACTACAGTGTCATTTCACACATCAGTATTTCATATATATAGATATTATATATCTATATGTATGTATAGATAGATATATATGTATGTATATGTATATGTATATGTACACTGTAAACATAAAACAGCTGCTCATCTAAAAAAAAATAATGATCTCTGCTCACATAACACGTCCGCACGCGGACACTATCAGACCAACCAGAGCTCACCTGTCGCTGGATGTCGCGCACGCGCTGGTCGTGCAGCCTGGGTGCAGAGCACATCTTGAAGATGATCCACGCGCGCACATAATAATATATATCGAATATAACCGAGAGAGGCAGCAGGAAGAGACAGACGAAGATCCACCTCTGATGGACGATCACATAATCCAAACCTTTGACTCTGATCCACAGAAGGAACAGCACGAGCACACCGGACAGGTACAGCAGCGGCTCCATGGTCTCTGCACACACCGGGACCGAGACTGCAGGTCTCTGTTGGAGTTTCGGTCAGACCTGGACTGACCGCAGGACTCTCGTGTGGCTGAACTATCGATTATTCTGACACTGATTACCCTTTCATGCCGTGGGTTGACGGGACCTCTCCTCTTATCCACTGATTGGTTAAAACTGAAATGGGCAGGGTAAGACCACAAAGAAGCATTCGTATTGGTCAAGGGAGTGACTGAGCGCTGTTGTCTCTCTGGGTTCGGACCAATCACAGAGCAGAGAGGCTGTCACACCATGCTGTCCTCATGGAGCAGTTTCAGACTCCTATGTCTCAGACCGGTCCTAGACGTCCCAGATTTGACCCTGAGACCCTGAGACCTGAGACTGATCAGAGACCAGCTGAGACATTAAACTTTAAATATCTGACTCAAACTCTGAAGGAAAGATGATTCTTAGAAGAGAGGCCTCCAGACATGTTTCATTCTGTTTATAAGAGCTCTAATGACCGAATTTCCCTCCCTGGGATAAAAAAGTATTTCTGATTCTTCTGATTCATTAGGAGCCCTTGAAGCCTTGACGCTTCAAATACCAGTAATATTACAAAATCAGTGAATATAAATACATGCATCAGTGCAAATATATATATATTCGTATACATATAGGCTATGTATTTTTACATATATATGGATGTATTTCAGTGCATGTATCAGCTGTTAAACACTTTCTGATGAGTGGTTTATGCAGAATATGTCGTTAAGCAAATGTATCTACCTTGCTATTTAAGGGCAAGGTAGAAATTTGTGCCTAACAATATGATGACAAAATAATCTTTTATGCATGAATGCAGTTATTGGAAATAATATTCACAATGATAATAACAATAATAGTAGTCCGGATGCTTACAGAATAATAATTCAGCAGTCAGGTCGAACAGAGAGAAGTCAAAATAAGACAAAAAATGCAAACAAAAGGTCAACAAGGACACAATAAATCATAGAAACAAAGGCAGATCTCAAAGACTTGAAGCAAAACAAGATGATGAAAAGATCATAGAGAGACAACATCATATCATGAAAAGAAGAGGATCCAAAATGCAGACTAAAAAAAAGGTTTGATTAGCATAAAACAGAAGGAGATAAAACAAAACGTACTTAATACAAATCCACAGAAAAAAACAAGAAGACTGGGAATACAGGAAGACAACACTCAGGTAAGACTGGACAATGATCTGACACAGAAGGGAGGGAACACAGAGAATACACACACACAATGGGTCAGTGTGTGTATGTGGTTGGGTGTATTTGTGGTTTCCTGTACTTGAAGAAGACTCTATTTTCAGGGTTATTTAAAGCTTTAGCTATTTATTTATGTTTGTTTCTTCTAACCTAAGTTTCTAATGTTGTAAACATATAACTTTCAATAATAAAACAATTTCCCTGTTAATTTTTAATCTATTTTAAATATATCTAGGTTGCTTAAAAAAAACTCCCGACAGTAATACACCTGCTAGTTAAAACATGTAGGTTTAAATGGCTGATTAGGATGTACTGATACAAATGTGTTGATTTAAACATGTAGATGTAAAAAGTACTGATGTAACATGATAACTTTAATCTGGCATCCTGTGATCCTGTGAAACTTATTTAAACACATCGATTAAATAAGTACTGATTTAAAAATGCTGATTTGGAAATGTTGATTTAAACATGTTGATTTAAACATGCTGATTTGGAAATGTTGATTTAAACATGTTGATTCAAACATGCTGATTTGGAAATGTTGATTCAAACATGTTGATTTGAACATGTTGATTTAAACATGCTGATTTGGAAATGTTGATTTAAACATGTTGATTTAAACATGCTGATATAAACATGCCGATTCAAACATGCTGATATAAACATGTTGATTTAAACATGTTGATTTAAACATGTTGATTTAAGCATGCTGATTTAAACACGTTGATTTAAACATGTTGATTTAAACATGTTGATTTAAGCATGCTGATTTAAACATGCTGATTTAAACATGTTGATTTAAACACGATGATTCAAACATGTTGATTTAAAAATGCTAATTTAAACATGTTGATTTAAACATGTTGATTTAAACATGTTGATTCAAACATGTTGATTTAAACATGGTGATTCAAACAATGTGATTCAAACATGCTGATTTAAACATGCTGATATAAACATGTTGGTTTAAACATGCTGATTGAAACATGTTGATTCAAACATGTTGATTCAAACATGTTGATTTAAAAATGCTAATTTAAACATGTTGATTTAAACATGTTGATTTAAACATGTTGATTTAAACATGTTGATTCAAACATGGTGATTCAAACAATGTGATTCAAACATGTTGATTTAAACATGTTGATTTAAACATGTTCATTGAAACATGTTGATTCAATCATGCTGATATAAACATGTTGATTGAAACATGCTGATTTAAACATGTTGATTTAAACATGATGATTCAAACAATGTGATTCAAACATGGTGATTCAAACAATGTGATTCAAACATGTTGATTTAAACATGCTGATATAAACATGTTGATTCAAACATGTTTATTTAAACATGCTGATTGAAACATGCTGATATAAACATGCTGATTGTCCCTCCAAAAAGTTACTCTTACAGCTCAGGATCTCCAACGCGAGCTCTTGATCTAGTAAAAGGGACCCATTTCATATCCAGTATATCCACTTATGTTTACAGAAACTGACCACACACCCATGCACACACACACACACACACACACACACACTCCCACAAACACACTCATGCACACACTCCCGCCACACACACACAGGGATAAAGTGGAACCCTTCAGACACATTAGACAGGGAGGGTGGGGCATCAGTAAAGATTTCTTAATGGGCTCTGCTTTCCTGCTGTCCATCTGCCCTGATGATGAACACAGCTTGTTCACATTAGCCCGAAGCGTATCGATGCCTGGACTGGTTTATTTTTCCTCATATTCTGATGAAACCTTATTTCATGCCCTTTCTGTGGGAGCTGGAAACCCACAGGAGGAGGAATGACATTTGGAGTTCATTTTCAGTGAGCTTGTTTTAGTCCTTGAAGAAAATATGGGAACCTATAAGTAGGATTGAGTCGCCGGTTTATAAAAGGACAAAACCATCAAAATATTGAGTCATTTAGGTGGAAATTAGTTTCTGTGGAGCTTTTGGATGCCTGCTCTGAAGCGGAGTGAATGGGGGACTGTTTGAGAGACACCTACCAGCCGACACAGTAATCTCAGACTCAGTCCCGGAGGAGGATGCCTTCTCTGCACCATGGAGCCATCTTTGTCGGAGCCTTCCTCATTGTCACCGGAGGCTCCACAGCCTTCCTGGCCTCGTACCAGAGCCGCCTGCAGGCGTTCTCCCTCTGCTGCGTGGTGCTGGGGGTGGTCTTGCTCATCCTCGGGCTCTTTTGGGCCATGAACAGCAAAAGTATATCAAACTACAACCACAGGGACTTCGACCCAGACTGTCCACATTATCCATACGACTACCCAAACTTCGGAAGCCATGCACTCTTCACACCCCCAGGAGGCCGCTTCCCTGAGTCCCAGTCTGTGTTTCTGCCCAGGTGGGTAAAAAGAATCACGCCTTATGTCTATTTGTATGATTTGGCATGTTTTTGGAAATGCTAAGCAAAAATAATGATCAAACTATAGATTATACTTTAATGCAAGATACCAGTGAACAAGCGTAGAAATCCAAAATAAAACATTTGATTTTATTATTTTGTTTTCTTACTTTATTACTTCTGTGGTTATTATATTTGAAGACAGTTTTGGATTGTTATTCAGAAAGTTCAGCTCCACTTCAGCTTGTTCTGTTTTCAGGCTCCATCAGGGAAAAATATGTTCCTGACAGCTCTACTTTGACTTTATTTCACATTATCTTGGTTCTTGTGTGGATTCAAACTAGAGGACAGAAAAGGTTGTGTCGCCCTCTGCTGGCAGAGCTCAGCCCTGGAGAACACATGGTTTAAATACATCTGCCCAGAGAAGCGGTGGGATATAAACACCTCTATAAACACCAAGACAGATATTCACATTTACAAAGTGTTGTCGCATGAGGAGAGGACCCATGTGCAGATCATGAAGATTTCATAAAAGAACAAAAGACAAAAGGTACAAAAAAAAAACCGTACTAACTGTCCCAAAATCTAAATCCGAAAAGTCAAACAGAAAACACAGAACACAAGGAGTCACTGGGAGAGGCCATGCATGGTGAACACAGGAGAAGAGGAAGGAAGACGTCATGATCCAACACAAGAGAGGGGAAACAGAGAAACTGAATACACTCAGGGTAACAAAATACAGGTGTGAACACAGCACACAGGTGAGACTGATGAGTGCAATCAAAGAGGAGGGAAACACAAGAGGACAGGAAGTAAAACACAAGAAAACAACACGAGACATGGATCACTAATAACACGAGGAAGACAAAAGATAACTAGTAACTTATGCAGAAAACACACAGAGAGGAAACAAGACTGAAACACAAAACTCCCAAACTGAAGATCAACTCATGACATGTTTCCAGTCTCTGCTTAGTAAGGTGACCTTGAGAGCTTTGAAATGTGATATTATTATTATTATTATTATTTTAATTACTATTATTATTAAAACAGCTGAATTAAACCTTCCGTCGTCTGTCTGCTAAACGTCAATCAAATGAAAGAATATTTATTTATCTGACACCATTCATTTCCACGAGTCTCTGCTTGTTGCCTGGCAGGTAAAAACAAGCATTGACCTGTAGGGTATTCAGGTGAACTGCTGGCTTTGCCCCCCCAGGCGTTGTAAAACAGGAGCAACTCAATGATAAACACATTTTAAACCAATGTGTTGCGAAGGGTTAGGTTAGGTGCAGATATTAAAAATGTCTATAAAATGCTGTCAGACGTAAATGTGCGGAAGATGAGACAGTTTAAAGAGAAATCAGTGGGTTGATTTATTTCATTATAAGTTAAAAAACTATCACAAAGAAACTGAAGTGGAGGGCAAATCTATGGTCGTCCGTGGTTACCAAAGAAGAGTTTGATTGCTTCATCACTAAAAGGATCGATCAGCGTCTGTCTGCTTCGGTCAGATTCATATAACCAGAAGAGATGATGGTCCCATGAAAGTTATTGAGGTAAAATCCAAGAAGAGAAATGATTACTAGAGACAATAATTTATTAAATGTGCACTATCTTAACGTGTCAGAGTGTGATAACACAAAACCTGAAGATGTGCAGATTAATCCCCACAACATGAAACTCCTTAAACTGTCCCCGCAGTTTGTTTACATCAAGCGGCAACCTCCGGTCTAAAAATATGAGTCAATGCGGAAGTGTTAAAAGCTGCAGTTCATCGAGGATCCACTTGAGGCTGGCTCCGGAAGTACCGGAAGTCACATACACATGAATGGGAAAAAGACGATCTTTGCAGCATTAATAAACACGTTTACAGCCTGGTACAAAAGATGAGTTTAGTCTGAATAGCTCATTTCTCGATGTCCTCTCGCTGTGAGGGGGGTGAATTTTTTTCTAATTCGGCAATTTCGAAGTTATTGAGATTACTAGTCTTCCAATGAGAGGCTCAGCTGCCTGCAGGAACACTGCAGCTGTTGGCTAGGAGGCTCAAAGCCCGCCTCTTTACGTCACACTGGCTCGACAGAAGCAATATGGCTGCCGCTCCCGATTGGCTTCAAAACAGCGTTCAGAAACAGATGGGTGACGTCACGGATACTACGTCCATATTTTTTACAGTCTATGGTTTACATAGACACACCCACATATAGACACTTTTAAGGACTGTCATGGTTACGTCACAGTGTTAGCCGGAGGCAAATCAAGCTAACTGGGGACCCAAATGACAGGATATTTGATGCGCAAAACTTCTTATAATCTTATGATTGATTGTAAGGCTGTTATAATGTGTTTAAAACATGTTAAAAGAGACATGGAATTCATTGTACATTTTATGATAATTTCACAAATGTAAACAGAAAAATGCACTCCCTATTTCCCTGTTTATTTACAAGAACTAAAACTATACTTTAAATCCCTTGAATTGATTGATAGCAAAAAATAATAAAACAATAAACCTTTTTAATGACTTTCTTGGAGAGGATTTCCCTCTTAGCGTCTGAAATATTGCATATATTTTAATTTATATATTAACTAGAGTTATATGTCGCGTTTTTTGTTTATGTTTTTCTTTGTTTCTTTTTCCTTGTCTCTTTAATTTATTGGGGTATTTGATTTGTCTGAAGCACATGTCTGTAGTGTTTGTCATTGTGTTGTTTACCATATTCAATAAAAAAATAAAAAAATAAAAAAATAAAAAAAGCTAACTGGAGACTGGAGAGACACACAAATCGTTAAAATGTCCTGTTGGGTGCCAGAATAGAAGGACTTATAATAAAGTCTCAAAACTAAAATCCTAAGGTGAACCAGCTGCCACTGACTGTCAACAAAAACCAAGACCACAGAGGTTAAGCTCTAAGACGAGAGGAGATCATCAAAATGTTAGCGTATGCAGTGCACACTTCATGCAGCATGTGTTTAATGTTGTACAAACCTCTTTATAGCCCTAAAATCTTTCAGTGCGAGCATCATGATTTTAACCGCCTCTGTTTTTTGTAGGACAATGGAGCGCCATCGGCATGGCACCCGTGGTGAAGACTTTGATTACCCCCCCATGGAGTCTGGTGGCTTCAGTCCACCTCCTCATCCTCCCCCATGGCTGGAGCCTCCTCCTCCCTATGAGGTGGCCATCAAGACCACATGCAGCTCCACACACCTGCGACGTGCATATTCAGACACACACCTGGCCACAGAGCCTCTGTTTGCACAGTCAAGAGAGATCAGCTTTGAGGTGTGACTCTGTGGAGCCCTCCTACCTCTTCACTAACTACCTTTGGACATCTACAAACTTTATGAAACATTTGAAGCATGCTTGATTCAGATGTCAAAAAGATCGCTGTAGCATGTTTTCTTTGAATAAGTTATAAAGGATATCTATATGCACAGATTACAGATCCAACCAAATGCAGCCTTATCAGACCGAGCACCCAGACACTTTAGAGTGCTGCAAAGTTTGACTGTGGAAAACTGATGTCTTACCAAGGGTCAGATAAAAACATTTACACCACTGCCATGTCTGATTAAAACACAAGATGGTTAGCTGAGCACACAGGTAGGGAACAAAAGCTGTCTTTAAATCAGTTTGACACGTTGCATCATGACTGTGATTTGAACAAAGGTCAGAGTAACGCTAAAAGACTTCAGTTTGTTCTTCCAGTCAGAGTAACACACCTAACAGGTGACAACTATTCACACTGACGATGATTCATGTAAACAAAGGTGTAAAGTGTCCGGACTCAGAGCAGCAGATATTTCATCAGCTGTAAACAAGCAGAGGACACCATGACGACACACACAGGTTCTCAGACTGCCAGTGAGAGGCTGCGGCCATGTTCCCCATTATTTATTTATGTAATTGTTTATTTAATTATTTTGGAGTCAGTGAGTAATCATATTTGATAAAAACAGTAGCTGAAGCAGAGAGAACTTACTTTGTTTTAGTTATATTGTTATCCCATCCAATCGAAAGGCTAACTCATTTGTTGGCTAACTCATTTGTTGGCTAACAGTCCAGGTATGTCGACACAGAGAGCTGCTAATCAGAGCTAACATATAAATAATGTTAGCATGTGACTTAACCTGCTGTTATAAATTCAGCCGTACAGTTGTCATGAAGAGAGAAATGAGCTATAGAGACCCAAACAGTTTTTGTACCAGGCTGTGAACATGTTTATTTCTGCTGTAACATTTTAACAAGGGGCTCTGTGGGGACTGACTCACTGCAGGAGACACACTCTAGTGGACACTGGAGGAACTGCAGGAGACACACTCTAGTTGACACTAGAGGCACTGCAGGAGACACACTCTAGTGGACACTGGAAGAACTGCAGGAGACACACTCTAGTGGACTCCGGAGGAACTGCAGGAGACACACTCTAGTGGTCTCTGGAGGAACTGTTTTTTTGATGGTTTTCTGTGGTGGCTGTAGGAGGCTTGTCTTTGGTTTGTTCATCTTTAAAAAGCAGGGAGGTGGAGATCCCTGATTGGGGTTGAAAGTTTCTTCATGATGAACATGATGACTCACTGCAGGCAGTGGTGGAGCCAGGGGGTGGACAGGGGTGGCCCTGGCCACCTCTGAAAACTGATTGGCCACCCTGAAATTCTTAAACATGATTGGCTATTTGCCATGTCAGAGGCATTACTCATATTCAAATCAGCTATTGCGTTTCAGCAAGCTGCAAAGACAGTAGTTTCTGTGGATTTGAGTATCATTTTTGTTGATGCTTTGACTTTGGACAATCCTCTTCATTTTGAGTCCTTAAAGAGTTCAGTTCAGCAGATTTAAATGTTGACACTGTCGAGTTACATTTTTAATGTTAACGTTAGAAATCTACAAAAATGTACCATTTGTTAAATTATTTTATAAAAAGAAGTTAAAGTAGATGTGATTATTGGAAGTAACCCTCCTAGGTTTGGGGTAAGCCCCTAATGTTTTCCACGCCTGGCCAACCCTTCAACAGTCAGTCCCAGTTTGGCCACCCAAGTCAAAACTGTGTGGCTCTGCCACTGACTGCAGGAGGATCAGGTCTGTGGACAGTTTCTGTGACACACATGAGCACAACCAGGGAATGAGGACTCACCTCACAGATGTGTTTTTTCCACTGAAGCTTTCAGGATCAAGAGCTGACCCTTTGTAACCATGGAAACGCTATCTTTGGTGTTGATGTATATTTTAGAGAAATCAAATACATGCTTACTGATATGAAGTTATTTCAAACATTTCTCATGTTTCTGTCGTGTTAGTCTCCCTATCAAATTAAAATGTGAAAATTAATTTGCAAGCACCTTTTATGTGTTTACAGAATCATCATTTAACTAAGTGTGAGACATTCAGGGGCTGCTGGGAATTTTTAGAGTTTAAGGTAGAAGACAAACACAGAAGGCTGAGGACCAGAGAAGGCTGAGGACCAGAGAAGACTGAGGACCAGAGAAGACTAAGGACCAGAGAAGACTGAGGACCAGAGAAGGCTGAGGACCAGAGAAGGCTGAGGACCAGAGAAGACTGAGGACCAGAGAAGGCTGAGGACCAGAGAAGACTGAGGACCAGAGAAGGCTGAGGACCAGAGAAGACTGAGGACCAGAGAAGGCTAAGGACCAGAGAAGACTGAGGACCAGAGAAGGCGGAGGACCAGAGAAGGCTGAGGACCAGAGAAGGCTGAGGACCAGAGAAGACTGAGGACCAGAGAAGACTGAGGACCAGAGAAGACTGAGGACCAGAGAAGACTGAGGACCAGAGAAGGCTGAGGACCAGGGAAGACTGAGGACCAGAGAAGACTGAGGACCAGAGAAGGCTGAGGACCAGAGAAGACTGAGGACTAGAGAAGGCTAAGGACCAGAGAAGACCGAGGACCAGAGAAGGCTGAGGACCAGAGAAGGCTGAGGACCAGAGAAGACTGAGGACCAGAGAAGGCTGAGGACCAGAGAAGGCTAAGGACCAGAGAAGACTGAGGACCAGAGAAGGCGGAGGACCAGAGAAGGCTGAGGACCAGAGAAGGCTGAGGACCAGAGAAGACTGAGGACCAGAGAAGGCTGAGGACCAGAGAAGACTGAGGACCAGAGAAGACTGAGGACCAGAGAAGACTGAGGACCAGAGAAGGCTGAGGACCAGGGAAGACTGAGGACCAGAGAAGACTGAGGACCAGAGAAGGCTGAGGACCAGAGAAGACTGAGGACTAGAGAAGGCTAAGGACCAGAGAAGACTGAGGACCAGAGAAGGCTGAGGACCAGAGAAGACTGAGGACCAGAGACGGAACAACCTTCATCATGTTTCAGGAGTTTGTGTTTGTCAGAGATATATAAAGGAGGAGAGAGTTTAAAACGAGAGGCCGAGCTCCAGAACGTCAGATATATAACAAACGCTTTTGACTCTTCGTCATCAACGTCATCGATTTTAAATATATATGCACGTGAAGTTTGGATGGCTTGTGTTGTTATCAATTCACCAGCACACACGCACACAAAAACACGCAAACAGAAACATAAAAAATTGCACACACAAAAACACATATTGTAACTCAGACTTAGTGTGTGTGTTTCAGACTGTGTGCATGTGCATGTTTGTTTCAGACTGTGTGTTTCAGACTGTGTGTGTGTGCATATGTTTGTTTCAGACTGTGTGTGTTTCAGACTGTCTTTGTGCGTGTGTTTCAGACTGTGTGTGTGTGCATGTGTGTTTGTTTCAGACTGTGTACGTGTGTTTCAGACTGTGTGCATGTGTGCGTGTGTGTGTTTCAGACTGTATGCATGTGTGTTTCAGACACTGTGTGTGTGTGTGTGTGTGTGTGTGTTTTATACTGTGTGCATGTGCATGTTTGTTTCAGACTGTATGTGAATGTGTTTCAGACTGTGTGCATGTGGGTGTGTGTGTGGTTTTGTTTCAGACTGTGTGAATACATGTGTGTTTGTTTCAGACTGTGTTTGTGTATGTGTTTAAAACTGTGTGTGTGTGTGTGTGTGTTTTAGACTGTGTGTATGTGCATGTGTTTGTTTCAGACTGTGTGGGTGTGTTTCAGACTGTGTGTATGTGTTTCAAACTGTGTTTGTATGTGTTTCAGACTGTGTTTGTGTATGTGTTTAAAACTGTGTGTGTGTGTGTGTGTGTGTGTGTTTTAGACTGTGTGTATGTGCATGTGTTTGTTTCAGACTGTGTGTGTGTGTTTCAGACTGTGTTTGTATGTGTTTCACACTGTGTGCATGTGGGTGTGTGTGTGTTTGTTTCATACAGTGTGTGTGTGCATGTGAATTTGTTTCAGACTGTGTGCATGTGTGCGTGTGTGTTTGAGACTGTGTGCATGTGTGTGTTTCAGACACTGTGTCTGTGTGTGTGTGTGTTTTAGACTGTGTGCATGTGCATGTGTTTGTTTCAGACTGTGACTGTGTTTCACAATGTGTGCATGTGGGTGTGCGTGTGTTTGTTTCAGACTGTGTGAGTGCATGTGTTTGTTTCAGACTGTGTGTGTGTGTGTGTTTTAAACACTGTGTGTGTGTGTGTGTTTTAGACTGTGTGTATGTGCATGTGTTTGTTTCAGACTGTGTTTGTGTGTGTGTGTTTCAAACACTGTGTGTGTGTGTGTGTGTTTTAGACTGTGTGTATGTGCATGTGTTTGTTTCAGACTGTGTGTGTATGTATTTCAGACTGTGTGCATGTGGGTGTGCGTGTGTTTGTTTCAGACTGTTTGTGTGTGCATTTGTGTTCGTTTCAGACTGTGTGTTTCAGACTGTGTTTGTGTGTGTGTGTTTCAGACTGTGTTTGTGTGTGTGTGTGTGTGTTTCAGACTGCTTTTGTGTGTGTGTGTGTGTGTGTGTGTGTGTGTGTGTCTGTGTGTGTGTGTGTGTTTCAGACTGTGTCTGGCATGATCTAATAGGGGGGGAACATGTGATCTTTTAATAGAATTTATCCTCCTCCTCTTCTTCCGCTTTCTCCTCCTCCTCTTCTTCTTTTTCTTTATATCCTTCTCCATTTTTTTCGTCTTCTTCTTTGGTTGTGAGTTTAGTTCAGTAAGGAGAGAGAGAAACATAGTTCATCATCCTCACAGAGACAATCAGACTTCAGTATAAATCTGTTTTTATAAGGAAACCCTGCAGCAGAGAAGTCTTTGCCTGAGTCTGGTTAAAGTGAGTCTCTGTGAGGGGAGATCAGACCCTGATCCTGAGTCTGGTTAAAGGGAGTCTCTGTGAGATCAGACTCTGTGAGATCAGACTCTGTGAGATCAGACTCTGTGAGATCAGACTCTGTGAGATCAGACTCTGTGAGATCAGACTCTGTGAGATCAGACTCTGTGAGATCAGACTCTGTGAGATCAGACTCTGTGAGATCAGACTCTGTGAGATCAGACTCTGATCGCTGCAGCATCCTGTGGGTCAGTTATTCAGGAGGGACGGGGTAAAGAACAATAACTCATGAGAGAGTCTTCAAAGTGACAGAGAGGATTTTAAAACAAGCTCTGAAGTCGCAGCACAGACCTTTAAACTGCTGTTTGGTGATGATCAGGTCCAGACTTTGATTATTGGAGGAAGTGAAAGTTGTAGTTGAGAGTTTGAGGAGAACCTCTTCATGGTTTCATATTTACTGAGGTTACTGCAGGCTCCAGTCCACCCACGCCCTCCTTATTGACCCCCCTCTCCAGTTTGATCATAATCAATACAGTAATATAAAACCTCTTGGACAGCCCTCCTCCCCTCCTGCATGTAGGCCAGCTCCACCCCCAGCACAGCTCCTCCTCAGCTCGTCGGTCCCCCTTTAATGGGACTATCTTTCTGCCTTTGTGTAAACACCCTGCCAAAACTGAGGCTCTGAGAGAGAGCTGAGACCGGGTTCAGCCCGCCCTGCCCTCCAGTCTTCGTCCCAGAGAGTTTTCCTCATGAAAGTCTCTTCCTCATCCAGCACAGCCCTGATCCTGATCCAGATCACACGTACGCACGAACATCGCACAGGGCTGGCACACTTCCTGCTGATCCTCGCTCCCACCACAGCTCCAGACCCGGATGTGATCCCGCTGCGGAGAGAAGAAGCAGAGTTGCGGCAGAGGAGCCCACCATGAGCCGCGGTACTCGAGCTCCGAGGCGGGGAGAGTTTCCACACAGTGCGGGATCCGGAGAGGAAAAGAGAGACCCCGCCTCTGCTGCTGAACTGATCCTCTCTCCAGACCAGGTAACACTGCGCGAGGCACTCAGGTGATGGAGCTACAGGGGAGACTAATGTTAGACCGAGGACCAGACCAAAAACCAATCAGACCAATAACCAATCAGTTCAATCTCTCTCTCTCTCTCTCTCTCTCTCTCTCTCTCTCTCCTCTCTCTCTCTCTCTCTCCACCTCTCTCTCCACCTCTCTCTCCACCTCTCTCTCCACCTCTCAAAATTCAAATTTTCAAATTCAAATAGCTTTATTGGCATGAAAGTTGAAACAATATTGCCAAAGCATATACAAATTCAAAACAAACCTCTCTCTCTCTCTCTCTCTCTCTCTCTCTCTCTCTCTCTCTCTCTCTCTGCAGACTCTGTAGCTGGACACAGTTCTGGGCGCTTGGAGGACTGAGGTCTCTGGAGATGCCGCCCCCCAAGGGCTTGCTGATCTGCGTGGGCCTTCTGCTGACTGCTGGGGGGGCCCTTGCTGTGTGCTTTGGCCTGCCGTTCCACTCGTCTTCGCTGTTTGGCGTTTTGCTGTTGCTGGAGCTGGGCGGTAGGTCTGGGGGGTAGGGCTGGGCATTAGGGCTGGGCGTTCGAGCTGGGCGTTCGAGCTGGGTGGTAGGGCTCGGTGGTACAGCTGGGCGGTAGGGCTCGGTGGTGGAGGTGGTTGGTAGGGTTGGGTGGTAGTGCTGGGCGGTAGGGCTGGGCGTTAGAGCTGGTCCGTAGGGCTGGGCGATAGGGCTGGGCAGTAGGGCTGGGCGTTAGAGCTGGGCGTTAGAGCTGGGCGATAGAGCTGGATGTTAGAGCTGGTTGGTAGGGCTGGTCCATAGGGCTGGGCGTTTCAGCTGGGCGATAGAGCTGGATGTTAGAGCTGGGTGGTAGGGCCCGGTGGTAGAGCTGGGCGGTAGGGCTGGGTGGTAGGGCTGGGTGGTAGAGCTGGGCGCTAGGGCTGGGTGGAAGAGCTGGGCGGTAGGGCTGGTCCATAGGGTTGGGCAGTAGGGCTGGGCGGTAGGGCTGAGCGGTAGGGCTGGGCGGTAGGGCCGGGCAGTAGGGCTGGGTGGTAGGGCTGGGCGTTAGAGCTGGTCAGTAGGGCTGGGTGGTAGGGCTGGGCGTTAGAGCTGGTCAGTAGGGCTGGGTGGTAGGGCTGGGCGTTAGAGCTGGTCAGTAGGGCTGGGTGGTAGGGCTGGGCAATTCATCCAGAAGTTATTTAGTTTATGATTTAAGATGAAATGCTTCCTGTGACTCTGCCGTGTCACTCGTTTTGTTCTATGTTGTTCCACCGTTAATGCATTCCCTTGCAGCAGAGATGTTCTAATAAATCGAGACCCCTCCTGGTCCCTTGAATCCTCCTAAACTCTCCACCATACAGCGCCATATGTGTCACTAAGATATCACCCTAAACCATGAAGAGATGGAGGCTGAGATAGAGAGGTGTAGTCTGTGATAAATGAGAGAACTGGAGGAGCTCTTTGGTTTAGTGAGACCTGAATCCATCACAGCTCTTACAGTATTCATGAAGTCACTGAACGTCTCTGCTGGACTTCAGGATCAAACGATTGGTCCCTTTAATATGTTTTTGTTTTTCTGTAAGTGTTAAATAAGAGTGTGACTCAGTAAACACGCATGATGCAGATGTTGATAATCATGATTCTGATCTGTCCCCTCGTGGAGCAGCCATAGTGGGCGGTGTGGGCCTGTTGGTCTGTGGACTCTGCATGGCCATGAAGAATCTGCAGGGGTCAGTGCCCGGACACTCTCTGCTGCATCCCCGGACAGGAACCCGCTTCAGCCCGCAGCAGGCCCTGGCCATACAAAGGTACACACACACTTCCTGACTCCTGGGAGTGTCTCTGAACACAGCCCTGACATCTGTCTCTCTCTTCTTCAGAGTCTTCTCATTACGACTGTTTAATAACTTTTACAATCAGCATCAAAACACACACTCTGAGCTTAAAGCTAACATCAGCATGTAAACATGGATGTCCTGCCCTGTTCCCAATCATGCTGCCTCTAAGCGTTCCGGCATTTACTGCAGAGCTGCTGAGAAACAGATGAATGCTGAGCAGATCTCTGGGACACACTTTCATATCACTCATAGTTTGACGAAGAGTTTTAGATCAGAACATTTAAATACTGGACCTGTGATACTGAGAACTGGAGAGATCTGGTGATTTGGGCTAATTTCAGAAGTAGGTCATGGAGGAAACAGCAGACACACATGCATGTGGCTCACAGACTCAGCCGTGCATCGTCTCAGTGAATCCCTAACCTTGAGTCAAACAAGAGGAGCTCTGCTTATCGTCTAGGGAAGCAGAGTTTCCATCAGAAGGAGTTTACTGCCTCTCAAGAGACACGCAGTGGATGGTCAGTGAGGAAAACATTTGCGAGCTCAGAGGAGTGGCTGTTGTTTTGAGTGTAAGCACTGTGAAGGATTGTAAACATTCAGGCCCTGACACAGGAACAACAGTTAGCCATGAGCCAGTGTCAGGCTGCTGATCATCTGATCATCTGAGGCTCTGGTCTCTGCACAGATAGCACTCGCTGTCTGCAGCTTTTCTGCTGTTTGATAACTTCAATCAGATGTTAAAGAGAAGTCCTTTCTGCCGCCTAGTGACTAGGGTTGCAAAATTCCAGGAATTTTTTCAAAGTTGGAAACTTTCCATTGGAGTTTACAGGAATTTATGCGAGTAAACCAGGAGTTTACTAAATTGAAGGCTGGCTCTCAATGAGATAAGACAATATAAGATAAGACAATATAAGATAAGACAATATAAGATAATATAAGATAAGATAAGATAAGATAAGAGAAGATAAGATAAGATAAGATAAGATAATATAAGATACTCCTTTATTCGTTCCACAACGGGGAAATTCATGGAGTTACAGCAGCAAACAAGAAGGTGTACAGTACAAGAATTTCAACAAGAATATATATAGAAAAAAAATGTCCATCAGAGACAACAGCTTGGCCATAATTCTCCTGTCAGCCACCACCTCCACAGGGTCCAGGACTGAGCTGGTCTTCTTCACCAGTTAGTTCAGTCTCGCTCTCCTGTATCCTGTCCGCCCACAGCAGGTGAAATCGCAGGTGTTAGCTCTGTTAGCATGATGCTACTCTGCCAGTATTCCCTCTGGTGCTGGGTTAGCTCGTCCACCTTATCGTAGATAGATCTTACAGTCCCCATAACGGTGGGTGGAAGGACAGGTTGATGTCGTCGTAGCCAGTTTGGTGTCCATGCTATTAAAAGTCATGACAGGCTCCAAATACAAAGATAACTAAACAGATATGAAAAAAGAGTCGAAAAAAGAACAACGAAGAGGGAGCTGCTGCAACAAGCAGCCACTCGAGCGGCGCTTAGCAACGGAAGGAACTAGGGAACTTAACCCCTAATCTGAAAAAAAAAAAAGTTAAAAGTGTTTTATGAAACTTCTTCTGCTTGACTTAATTGGCATAAATAACACATCAAATGAAAATTCCTTGCCGAAGGACACTTTGCCATTTGACTGCAGGAGCTGGGATTGAAGAGAGACAAGCTGTCAGCCCTTAGAACAGTGAGGGACAAGTGGGGAGAGCAACTTCCACTACTCTATAACCCAGGCCCTAATGTCACAGTGGATGAAAGGCTAGAGGCATTCAGAGGTTCCTTCCATTTTAGGAAATCTATAACTTCCAAGCCAGCTAAATACAGCATCAAAATCTGGGCAGCATGTGACAGAAGAGGTGTCTCCTGTTAATTTATCAACATCACTTCATACATTATTTTCTTCAAAATTTTAAATAAAAAGAAACAAAAATCTATGTCAGGTAAAGCTATTGTATTTATATTTAGGGCTTTCCAATGTACATTAAAAAAAGCTTTAATGTGAATTTTCATGAAAAACGAGCAAGTTATCCTCATTGAACCATGATCTGTAAGAATTAAAGAACACCATTGCACTAAATGTTGATTTAAATGGTTAGTAATGGAGTTCATAATGAGATAAATGTTTATCAGGATTTTTCTGGGGTGCTGACACTTTTGGATCATCAAATATGCCCCGGGTCAAGTTGACCCAGGAACATCATTGCTGTCCCTAAGAAACCAACATAACAGGAGGGTTAAATATAGTTGGGAAAAATATATTTCAGCATAATCCTGACTAAAACAACCAGATTTTATGTAAGTACAGTTGAATATCTATGCTATTCCTCAATCGCATGCACATAGCACACTGCTTCCTGCAGGGCCATTGAGACCATGCCCCCTACATGCACTGTACATTCCTCCATCACATGCACAGATGATTTCTATTTTGGATGGATGTCTGCTTATAACAAAACAAATATTTATGCTTGGATATGATATCTTTCCATGAAATTACCCTCAATTCCCATAAATTCCCATGGAAAGTTCCCAATTTAGAATATTTCCAAAATTCCCCAGCTTAACTTCCCATGGAAATTTCCCAGAAATTTCCACCCCTTTACAACCCTACTGGGAACTCAGTGCTGAAGCAGTTTCCAATGTTCACAGACATATCCTGGGTCAGCAGAAGCCTCATAACTTAATGAAGCGAAATCTGAGTGAGAGAGGTTTGAAAGGGTCTCAAAAGGCTGCCTCATCAATACAGCGGCCTGCGTATATCAGCGGGTCAAGGCTTCCTGTTTCCTGCTCTGAATGAAGACTTAAGGTTACTACTAGAGACGTACCTGCTGCATCCCCACGTCTTATCGCGTCTCTTGTCTTGGCTTTTTGCAGGAGGTTGGACCGTATTCGTCGGGAGATGTCTGAGGATTCTGTCAGCGGGAGGGCGGAGCCTGAACCATCCCTCCCATCGACCCCGCCCCCCTGGACGATGGAGCCGCCTCCGTCTTACGACACTGTGATGAAACAGGAAGAGACTGCAGCTGGCGGATGCCCTGATATTTGTCAGACTGAGCCGCAGCGAGTCCCGTTAACGTGTGTTGTGTGATAAAGGACCTGAATGATGACTGCTTCACTCCGTATTCACTGAAGGCCTTCACATCAACAGTCGGGTCCTCCTTCGAGCACAGTATGAGGATATTTTGCCGGCCTGTTTGAACATTTGTGAACTTGTGTTTGTGAAAGGAACTGTTCCTGTATGCCTTCCTGTCAATCATCAGCAGGAAATTTATCAACAGCCTTCTCCGCTGCAAAGTGCCTTAACCAGTGACGGCCAAATGTCAGCGGCATAGTGTTA
The DNA here is from genome assembly GCF_009762535.1 of Notolabrus celidotus. NCBI lineage: Eukaryota > Metazoa > Chordata > Actinopteri > Labriformes > Labridae > Notolabrus > Notolabrus celidotus. Next base: position 10,838,609 of record NC_048273.1, on the reverse strand, counting down.
CTTAACCGTCAGCCTTTGTAGAGACTCTGCTGTGTCTCTATCCTGTGATTCTACTATAAACACACTTTAATAAGCAGCTGTAATGCTCTGTGTGTGTGTGTGAGTGCGTGCGTGTGGTCGTGCGTGCCTGCGTGTGTGCATGCATGCGTGTGTGCGTGTGTTGTACATAGAAATAAGTCACAAGTTATTTAAGAGTGAAAAGAGAAAATGTTGAAGGGGACTTATTCTCATTTCAGGTGATTTACTTTATTAATCTTTGTAAAAGTCATCATTAACAAAGATCCTAAATCAGTGTCCCTAAACGCCCCTTTCCTCTCATTGGTCAGGAAGTTTTGGGCTTCCTCGCTTCAAATACGTTTTTAAACTGAAGCCATGACGGACGGAGTCCAGATGATACCACTGGTACAACAGAAAATGAAGCTGCACCGTATTCTTAACGCCTGAGTTCAACACAGTTATAATATGCACACAGTGGAGTCTCCACAAGTGTGAACATACGTCATCATGAAACCACTCTTCATGCAGTGAAAGCAAAATAATGACCATTTAGCTCCAGGTAGGGCTGGACGATACTCAATTTACTCAACTCAATTTACGATTTTAATCCATTTTGTGTTTTTCTCCTGAAAAAAGAAAACTACAGATGACTAACAACAAGTTTTGATTTAATTTAATCAACAAAATTTGACAAAGGCAAACTGAATTCCCCTTAAAGGTGACATATGCAAAATCGACTTTTTAATGGTTCTCTACCTGAAATATGTGTCCTTGGCATGTCTACAAACCCCCTTAAAATAAAAAAAATCCATTCTGCCCCTGCTCTGATTTCTCCACCTTTCTGTAAATGTGTGCTGAAACGAGCCGTTTCAGTTTTCAGTGTTTTTGTTAAGTCACAACGCCATCCGGTCTGTAACGGAAGTCAGAGCTCGGAGCTTGTTCAGCCCATAGACTGTATAAAATACAACTCAAGTCCTCCTCCGTTTTTCATTACCTGCACACATGTGTGCTAACAAGGAGTTTAGGAGGGAGGCATGCCAGTTGTAGGCTGTCTTAATAAACACAAAGGTTGGTTTTACTTCCCACGTCTGCAGATTTGAAGATCTAGTGGATTAATTTTATTTTTCATGGAAAAGTGCCAGCGCTAGTTAGCATAGCCATATAGCTACATGTTCGTAACCGTGTATCAAGACACACGTCGACACACTGACAAATAAAACAACAAGAAACACAAAATCTGTGACCAATCGTTCAGAAAGGTCCTGCTGCAGGCGCCTCTCCGTCAGGATCAGATTCTGGATCAAATTCAGAGGGTTGGAGTAACGCGGGTCTGTGAGCAGCCATGTCTGTTATGTAGGATTTTGTAGGACTGTATAGGGTCCGAATTACTTCAATACACTTTGCCCCAGGGGTGTCTGTCAAAACACGGATGCCAAAACTTCTATCTTTCAAGGATTTATTCTGTATTGACACAGTTCAGAACATGGGACTCACTTAAGCGTGGTTTTGTAAAGAACAAAATAACACCTCAGATAACAAAAAATAGCAGGTATTGATATTCAACTTTACAATATGTATAATAATCTCTTTCATAAATGCACAATATCTATATAATCTATATCTACTTGTTAAACTTTATGGGTAACGTTCAGACTTTCACTTGAGCCATGTGCATCAAGCTAACCAAATAACTAACAATTAACTAAACTATTCTTACTTATACTATAAATCTAAACAAACCAATGCACTAACAGCACAAATAAACACAACTTACTTTTCCATAGACGCACGCAACTTTGTCTGACAACCGAGCAGTCAATGCATTTAGGATCTTAAAATCATTTAAATCACATTTTATCTAAAAAGATAAACATAAAAATATTATTTCAAGTGTTTGAGTTTTTAGTTCCCTTCAGAATTACAGAGCGTACCTTCACAGCGTTATTAAGCCTGTGGTTAGAGTTAATGTGATGTCAGAGCAAAACATCAGTTTGTTAATAATTAAGTTTAATTTTTTAATAAGAATTAAAATATGCAACAGAAAAACACAGCTTCACATTAAACGTCTAAAGCAAGGAAAAAGACTTTCCTTACTGCCAGCAGCTCCAGGCAAGGTGACCTATCTGGTACACACGCGCACACACACACACACACACACACACACACACCTGCAGAGTTCCACCTGAGCAGGCTGTCTGCAGGCTGTAATGAGCAGCAGAGTGAAACACTAACCGATACCTCACCTTCAGAAAACCTGCAAACTCTCTGTGTGAGTGACGGCTGCTTCAGTTTCAGGTGTGCACACATGAAGGGGAAACCTCACAGATACGGGCTGATCGCTGCGGGGACAAGCGTGCTTGCCGTCGGCCTCTTCATCATGACACAGGAGCGACCTCATGTCTTTATTACCATGTGTGTTCTGGGTGTCACTATGGTCTGTGTGGGGACAGTGTGGAGCCTCTGTCAGTGCTACCCAAAGGTACAGCGAGAGAGAGAGAGAGAGTGTGTGTGTGTGTGTGTGTGTGTGTGTGTGTGTGTGTGAGAGTGAGTGTTTGTGTGTATGTGTGTATGTGTGTATGTGAAAGAGAGCCATAAACACAGAAATTGATTTGTAATGGAGAGAGTGTGTTTGTAGGTCATCCTGGCTCCGGTGGTTCAGGAGGAGAGTCTGGAGGATGGAGTGTGTACTGCAGCCAGAGCCGATAGGTAACACACACACACACACACTCACTCACACACCCACACTCACACACACATACACATCCATATCCACACACACACACACACACACACACACACACACACACACACACACACACACACACACACACACACACACACACACACACACACACACACACACACACACAGTTTCTGAGGAGAGGATGGATGTGAAGTCACACAGACTAAAGCTCTGAGTATGAATGCAGATTTCTTTGAGCTGGTCTGGCAGCAGAGCAGAGGATGGAGAGACAAAGAGGAGGGCTGCCCCTCCCACAGGAACCTTTAATGTTCCTCGGAAGCACTTTGTTTTTTATCAGGCTGGCGGCTGAACAGAGGAAGCTGAGATTTCAGCTCCTGCTTAAGTTAGTGATTACAGGACAGCTCAGCAGACAGAGAGAGACCTGCATGCTCAGCCAAACTCCCCCATATTAATCAAAGAAAACCAGGACTAAACCCTAAAACTAGACTACTACTGTCTCCCCCTTCTTCCCTCTCCTTCCCCATTTTGGTCTTATTCCAGGTGTTCTGGGGCTCCTCCCCCTGTCTGTGGGCAGACGTCGAGCAGCAGACGACTTCTTGAATCCCCTAAGAGTCGGTGTCACAGCTGTCCTACCCTGCACCTGGTCTGAGTAAGACCTCCTGCAACCTAAGACCTCCTCCATCCTGAGACCACCTCCCTCCTGAGACCTCCTCCATTCTGAGACCACCTCCCTCCTGTGACCTCCTCCATTCTGAGACCTCCTCCATCCAGAGACCACCTCCATCCTGTGACCTCCTCCCTCCTGTGACCTCCTCCATCCTGAGACCACCTCCCTCCTGTGACTTCCTCCATTCTGAGACCACCTCCCTCCTGTGACCTCCTCCATTCTGAGACCTCCTCCAGCCAGAGACCACCTCCATCCTGTGACCTCCTCCATCCAGAGACCACCTCCATCCTGTGACCTCCTCCCTCCTGAGACTTCCTACACCCTGAGACCACCTCCCTCCTGTGACCTCCTCCATCCTGAGACCACCTCCCTCCCGAGACCTCCTCCATTCTGAGACTTCCTACACCCTGACAATACCTCCATCCTGAGACTTCCTACACCCTGAGACCACCTCCCTCCAGTGACCATCTCCATTCTGAGACCACCTCCCTCCTGTGACCTCCTCCATCCTGAGACATCCTCCCTCCTGAGACCACCTCCACCCTGAGACCACCTCCCTCCAGAGAGGACAGTCTAATCAGACCCCGTCTTTCTGAGGACAGTGAGGGCTGAGCTCCCTCGTGATGATGTAACATGGTTGTGTTTCATGGTGGCTCCAGATGTTGCCATTGTTCAGTTTGAAGGTTAAACTTCATGAACCTTCATCAGCTGCACATTCAAAATGTTAAAGCCTGTGACTCCCTCACATCTCAAACCTCAGGGTGGTGTTTTTTTAAGAAGTGTAATTATAAGTTTGATAATAAATATGAAGTTAATAACAAAAACACATGACACACAGTTTGTGCATTCCAGTTTATTTTATATCAAATTTCCCCTTTAATCAAACTCTGATGTACAAATTAAAACAGAGCTTCACATGCAGTACAGGATCCTGCAGGAGTCAGCAGGAGTGAATTCAAAAACTGAAGGACAGTAAAAACCCGTACAGAGCCCCACCCTCTCCCCTCTCCCCCCACCCTCCCCCTCCCCCTCCCTCCCCCCCCTCACTTTAAGCCTGACCCTTTCTTCTTCTTTTGGAAGTCGTCGTGGTGATGAGGATGTGATGGGGCGAGGAGAGACTTGGGCTGGATGCTCAGGTAACCATGAATCTTTTGGCACACACCGCATGCATCCATCAGACGGGGGAGGGGAGGGGGTCTAATGACCAAACTACACAGCAAACACATACACATACACACACGCACACTCACACACGCACACGCAGACACACAGCAGTGGAGGGGGGGGGGGGTCAGAGAAGACAGATTTCACTTTCTAACAGGCTGGAGAGTAAGACAGAGGGTGTGTGTGTGTGTGTGTGTGTGTGTGTGTGTGTGTGTGTGTGTGTGTGTGTGTGTGTGTGTGGTCTTCTCGTTGGCTGTGAGAAAGCAGACGAGCATCAACAGAAACATTTAGCATGTTTGCTTCTTTAGGTCCTCGCACTGTAAACATTTACCCATTAAAGCTAATATGCTAAGCTAACTGAGGCTCCTGTCTGCAGAGTGAGAATGAAGCTACGTAGCATCAATCTACAGAGTGACAAGAAGCAGCATTGCACCATCCATCACCTTCTCCTCTCACCTCACCCTTATCCCCCCCGCCCTTTCACCTGACCCCCCCCCCCACCCCCTCACAGAGCCACAGGTACAATCCTGCTCGTCTGTCTCAGACTCATTTCATGATGAGGTGAGGACGCCGTGGCACTCTCCTTCAGTGAGACGGGAAACGGGAGGTTAAGGCACTTCTAGTCTCCCGACGTGGAGGGGTGAGGAGGGGGGCACGCTATGACACTGAGCTACATTTGGGTGGAGCTCCTGTGTGTGTGTGTGTGTGTGTGTGTTTCAGAAGGTACACAACAGCAAACAAAGGCAAAGCAAACAGAAATCAGCTGATGGAGGTAACAGTGAGGCGAGACGACCTGTTCATGAGTGACACATTTATATGAGTTCACATGTTCTATCATAGTGTTTACTCTGTGTGTGTGTGTGTGTGTGTGTGCGTAACCTTGGCACCTAAAGCAAAACTTGCTCATGAACTCCTCCTCTCAGTCGGCACAGCTGGTCTGTGCTCTAAGATCGGCTTCTCTTGCATAAGGCGAGAAACGTTCTCTCTGAGAATCCCTCCATCCAGAGAGAGGAAACAGTGAAGGGAGGAGGTGGAAGAGGAGGAGCAGGATCAGGAAGAGGAGGAGCAAGAGGAGGAGTAGGAGGTGGAAGAAGAGAAGCAGGGGGAGGAGGAAGAGAAGGAGGAGGTGGAGGAAAAGGAGGAGCAGGAGGATGAGGGGGAGGAGGAAGAGGAGGAAGAGGAGGAGCAGGAGCAGGAGCAGCGGGAGGAGGAGAGAGCACTGATGATGGCACTGTTTGTCCCGGATCAGGGTCCAGTTCGGTTCTGGTCTGGCCCTGTGCTAAGTGACCATGGCTACACTGAGGTCTCCAGGGTCAAAGGTCACAGGTGTCTGCATAAATGGCACTGAAATCAAACGTTTAAAAAGCAACAGAAGAAGAAGAAGGCGGGATCACTTGGAGGCTCTAGAGGAAGTAAAGTGTGTCTCACTGGACCCGGGCCGGACTATAAAGTGCATACTAAACCCTGCCCCCTTTGAGTGCGTGTGTGTGTAGGTGTTCCTGTACAGGTGTGAGTTCCTCTAGAGCAGCTAATGTGACCTCTGTCTCTCTCTCTCTCTCTGTGCGGGGCTGTGAGGAGGAGGAGAACTTTAAAATCTGGAGGTGACCCCTGAGGAGCAGGCGTCTGAGTCTGTAAATAAGATTAAAACATGGAGGGCGCCGTCCGGCTCACTGTCACGCTGACTGAAGGAGCTGCTCCTCCATGATCCTCTCTGCCGCTCCTCCATCATCGCCTCGCCGCTCTCACAGGAACTCATTCATGGTTTATTCGTAGCCCCTTTGTTGCCGTGGAGACCCAGAGATTAAGTGTTCTGATTGGTTTGCTGTGAGTCCTAAATGTCCCGACCAATCAGAGGCAGAGTGCAGCCCTTTCTGTCGGCTGCTCAGAGCTGAGCCGCCTCTCCTGCGGAGGGATGCTGCTGATGGGCGGAGCTACGGGTCAACATCTTCCAAGTCGCTCTTCGAGTCCCCGAGCATCATGGGAGACTCAGAGCCCTGGGAGGCGGACAGAAAGAGTGGACAGGTGAGTTTCACAGGTGTGACAGCAGGAGCGGACTTGGAGACGTGGTGAGAGGAGAACAGAGTCAATGACAGATAGCCTCAACACGTTCTCCTCTGAGCCCTGAAGCCAGACTCAGTTGTGGTCAAGGTGTGCTCTACCTGTCTCAGGCTGCGGTCAGCGTTCTCGTTGGCCGGGCTGCCGTCAGAACCGTTACTGCTGCCGGACTGCTCCTTCTCGTTTAACAGCGCCGTGGCATACGCCAGCGTATCCTGCAGACATGAACCACAGGAGAGATGATCAACGAGATTATATTCACTTTGTTTACACTTCAACTTTATTGAAACTTTATTGAAACTCTATTTACACTTTATTTAAACTCTATTTAAACTATATTCTAACTTTATTTAACTTTATGTAAAATTCAACTTTATTCTAACTTTATTAAAACTCTATTCAAAGTTTATTTAACTTTATCTCAACTCTATCCAACTTTATTCACACTTCAACTTTATTTAAACTCTATTCAAACTTTATTTAACTTTATTAAACTGTATTCAAACTTTATTTAACTTTATTTAAACTCTTCAAAAAAAAAGTTTTTTTAACCTTTATGTGTTTGTGTGTACCTCTGTTACTTATTTGTGTGTGTACCTGTGTGTGTGTGCGTACCTTTATGTCTTTGTGTGTACCTGTGTGTTGGTACCTCTGTGTACCTTTATGACTTTGTGTGTACCTTTGTGTGTATGTACCTGTGTGTGCGTGTACCTGTGTGTGTGCACCAGTGCATGTGTGTGTCTGACCTGTGCAGAGATGGTCCTCTGAAAGGTCTTGTTGGTGGAGGTCTCGTTGGAGACGTTGCTCTGTGGAGTCCAGTAATGTTCGGTCATCTGAGAAAGAGACGCAGGAACACAGTGAGCTCAGGGGACTAACAGAACCTCAATAAAGAACCCTTTAAGGTCTCCTCTGGGGTCATGACAATGACAATGGTTGCAAACAATGACCATGAACCAAGAGGGACTGGGAACAAGGAGGAACCATGAACCATGAGGGATCGGGATTCATGTAGGACTGGGAACCATGAGGAACCATGCACAATGAGGATCTGGGAACCTGAGGGACTTGGAACCAGAAGGCACCATGAACCATGAGGGATTGGGATTCATGTAGGACTGTGAACCATGAGGGACTGTGAACTGCCTGTAACCCAGGTTAGCCTCTGCAGCTGTAGGGGGTGTATGAAGGTTGAATACTTTAACCAGTACGTTAGTTATGGGGATGCTAGGGTCAGGGTTAGGTCAGGGTTGGGCCGGGGGTCAGGGTGTGGGTGCGTGTCAGGGTCTTGAATGAGGTAAGAAACCTTTTAAAAGGATGAACCAGGAGAAACCTGCCTTTTTCTGCAGCCACTGAACCGCCCAGCTCCAGTGTCCAGACAGGTCTTTAAAGTAGTCCTTAGCTGGAGTACACCTGCAGCATAAAGAGTATGGAAACATCAGTAACATATCACCTGGTGAGAACTAACACGTCTTCTCTGATCCTGAACATGAACTCACTTCTGAGCCAGAGTCACCAGAAACTTCACGCACTGGTAGCACCGCCTGCTGTCCACGTTGTTGCTCTGATGCATCAGAGCTGAGAGCAAAAACAGGACGTTGGATTATCAGACTTTCAAACACAGAGAGACAGAAGGTGTGACAGACAGACCCTAACCCTTAAACACACTAAGACTGTGACGTACCTAAGAGGCCTTTGTCTGACTCAAAGGCATACTTCAGTCTCTGGGACTGCAGAGGATCCTCCATCACCTGAGGACAAGGATTTCAGTGATGTTAGAAAAGCTGGTTTAAAGGTGAATCAGATTTGAACTAAGCAGGTGATCTGACGTCTTCTCTCACCAGCAGCTCCTGAAGCATCTGAAACACGTTCTTCAGCTCGTGAGGAGGAGCCGTCTCCAGCTGGACCTGTTACAGAAACAATATTAATAACATCGGTCACAGAGCACACTCACAGAGGACGCCTGACGACTCTGACAGGTGTGTGTGTGTGTGTGTGTGTGTGTGTGTGTGTGTGTGAGAAAGTTTTCTACCTTTAGCAGCTGCAGCAAGCCCAGGGAGAAGGGTTCATTACAGAAGGAGACGTAGGTGATCATCTCTATGAGTAGAGACAGAGGGCCGGACAGCTCACGCATCGCAAACATCACCTGGAGAGTGCACACACACACAAACACAAACACAAACACAAGCACAAGCACACACGTGTCAGATGTTTATAATAACAGCAGTGACAACACATGTAGAGATCAGTTCAGGAGTATACCTGAACATGGATTTACTGATATTCAAAATGAAACCGTGCATTTAATGCAGAGTTTGATAATTTGAGGTTTTCTGGCAGGAGTTGGAGGAGACACATCGTAACAGACGGGATAGATAACTTTAACCGAAACCTGTTTTACTTTTACAACCCTTGGTTGATGAAAGGAGAAAGCACAGAGGCTGCAGAGAGGTGCTGGTGCTTTCAGGAGCTCATTAATGCAGCTGTTTTCACTGTGAAGATTGCCTTTGACTTCCGAATCAGAACATCTTAAGGTTTCAGTCAGATCTTAGGTTCTTTGAGGCCTTGTAGAAACCCTGATTGATATTCTGAATAAAGGACAGAAACAATGAACTTACATCAAATCTGAGAAAGAGTCTGTTTGGATGTTACCTCTAAAAGATACGGCTGTCCTTCCGGGGTGAACAGAGAGGTCATGATGTCTGAGTGCAGCGGGAGGAGCGAGGTGGAGGAGGACGGGACGTAGCTCACTCGGATTTTAAACCCTCCTGGAGCTTCAGGTGACAAATGACACATTTGTGGATCAGATTGAGAGCTGGACTGTTCAGAAAGTAAACCAACAATATTTAAAGAGTCTGACCATGTGTCCTCTGGGGGTTCAGCTCGGAGTGCAGCGTGATGAGGGCGAGGGTGCTGTGGAGGTGGAGGAACTCTCGAGCCTGAGCCGGACTCCACCGCCGGTTCTGTAAAAAACACCAAAAACAATCCTCCTGATGTACGGGACATGAACTTATATCCTTCCATTTTAATGAGACATTTGCTGTTTAACTGAAAACCATATTTCTGAATTCATTCTATAAACCACCAATAGCAGCAGTTTCATATTTCAGACCGGACTTCCACCTGTTTGTTTTCACAGACTGTCGGTCAAATAGGAGCACACACATTTAAATGTCTGCAGCAGTGAATCCATCTGTAATAATAATAATAATAATAATAATAATAATAATAATAATAATAATAATAATAATAATAATAATAATAATAATAGTGTATTTTATTTAAAGGTGCCTTTCTTAGCACTAAAGGTCACCGTACAGGGCAGAGTTTAAAAAAACAAAACAAACACCACAACACTAAGAGTCATGAACAAACTGAGTCATCAGGGGCAAAAACAAGAACTCACAATGAACACGCCCTGATCAGGAACATGAGCTGATCAGTTCTAAGAGGATCCCTCTGAGCTAAAACACAGCCTGTTACTAGTTTACCTGGTTATTCTGTCTGTTAGAACCCAACAGGAAGAGTAGCATCCGACGATACGCTGAGTGCTTCAACAACAGCTGACAAGAACCACATCCCTGAGAGAGAGAGAGAGAGAGAGAGGGAGGGAGGGAGGGAGGGAGGGAGGGAGGGAGGGAGGGAGACAATGTCCTGTTTATTTGAATCAGGATGTAAGAAATCTGCATCCAGATGTTGGTCTGTGTTCTTTACCCTCTGAGCAAAGTTACTGAAGAGGCTGAAGTACTGCGCACAGTTCTTCACGTTCTCAGGAACGTCTTTGTCCAGTAAGGACAGCAGGGCGTCCACATAACTGTCCAATCCGGGGTCCCCAAAGTGAAGAGCGTTCTCCAGAGTCTTCTCCAGGATGGATGCCACCACCACCCTCACCTCCCTGACACTGCACTCCAGCAAACAGACCCTGAGGGGGGAGGAGAGAGAGCGACTAATCAGGGTCTGAAGTGAGGACCACAACATACACAACATAAAACCAAGTCTGAATTTAACATGCTACAACACACTACAACATGCTACAATGTGTTTTAACAAGCTGCAAGGTGCTCCAACACCCTATAACATGGTCCAGCACGCTCCAATAAGCTCCAATATGCTATTACACACTACAACAGACTTAAACACGATACAATCCGCTACAACATGCTAAAACCGATTCAACATCCTATAACATGATACAATGTGTTTAACAAGCTGCAAGGCGCTACAACACACTATAACACGCTACAATACGCTATAATACGCTATAATACACTATAATACACTCCAACACGCTAAAACACACTAAAATACACTCCAACGCGCTATAATACACTCCAACGCGCTATAATACACTATAATACACTCCAACGCGCTATAACACACTATAATACACTCCAACACGCTATAACACACTATAATACACTCCAACGCGCTATAACACACTATAATACACTCCAACGCGCTATAACACACTATAATACACTCCAATGCGCTATAACACGCTATAATACACTCCAACACGCTATAACACACTATAATACACTCCAACACGCTATAACACACTATAATACACTCCAACGCGCTATAACACACTATAATACACTCCAACGCACTATAACACACTATAATACACTCCAACACGCTATAACACACTATAATACACTCCAACGCGCTATAACACGCTATAATACACTCCAACACGCTATAACACACTATAATACGCTCCAACGCGCTATAACACACTACAACACCCTAAAACATGCTATAACACACTATAATACGCTCCAACGCGCTATAACACACTACAACACCCTAAAACATGCTATAACATGCTACAACACACTATAATACGCTCCAACGCGCTATAACATGCTATAACAAACGACAACACACTACAACACACTAAAACATGCTCCAACATGCTCCAACACGCTATTACATGCTACATTGCGCTACAACCAGCTACAACCGATTCAACACCTTATAACATGCTCTAACATGCTACAACATGCTATAACATGCTATAACATGCTAAAATACACTATAACACTCTACAACACGCTATAACTCGCTACAACAAGCTATAACACTCTACAACATGCTACTACAAGCTACAATTGATATATTCTGCTACAACATGCTACAACAAACTACAACACACCACAACATGCTATAGTGCGCTCCAACACGCTCCAACACGCATCAACATGCATCAACATGCATCAACATGCATCAACATGCCCTGAGCCTGCTCAGTGTGTGTAACTCAGGGACTCAGTATCAGTTAGGACCTTTTTTTAGGCACTTTTATCCTTCATGTTACAACTATAGAACAGGACAGATCAGATAAGTATCACATCATGAATCATTAGACAATGAATCAATTACCTGGTGATCTCTCGTCCCTCGGGTCCGACCAGGTATTGAACCATCCACTGACATGCCTCGCTACTCTTGGACAGCAGCACCTCCACCGCCGCCATCCACTCCTCTGTGTCCACCCTGCAGGAGAGACGGAGATACAGACATTTGGGAGGGGGGGGGGGACAGGTGAGACCCTGCTGCTGAGAAACACTTCACTCGCATGTGTAATGTTGCAGGTGTGGATGTACCTGAGTTTCTTTTTGGTGTGCAGGTAGGTGTGAAAGAGAAAGTGGACAGCCAGCTGGAGACTCTCTTTGGCCATGGGCTGGTAGTCTGGATGTTTCAGCTTCGTCTGTGAGGGACATCAAACTCATCACTTCTGTCCTGCTCTGCTGAAGCCATTAAACCTGTGTCTGTGCTCTCTGATACACCTTTAAACTCTGCAGGTGACAGCAGGTAAACTGTCTGAATCTGTCTTACTTCTATTGTTTGATATTTGACAGAAACAAAAATCTGAAACACTAATATTTCTCCTCCTCTCTTTTTCTTTGAATAATTACATGCCTATCAAAATCTTTATATGACTGAATCCAGAGTCTGTCTGTCTGTCTGTCTGCCTGCCCTCTCATTGGATTAGAAACTGAAACAGCAGAAGGTCTTACCGCGTTGACGGAGGTGAGGGAGAGGGTGAAGTTGAAGTAGTCGCTGTTGTAGACGTCTCTGTTCCTCATGAACTTCAGATTCTCGTCTCTCACCATCTGAACAGAGACAGAGACAGAGAGAGAGGTCAGACGGTGGCACGGTCCAGCTGTTGAAATCTAAGATGTGTTTCTCACAGAGCTGATGTTACAGAGACGTCACAATGGCGTCTATGATCGTTAACATGATGAGCCTGTGTGATGTCTCTCAGCTCCTTGGCTCTGACCTGGTAGATACTGGCCGGCATCTTCTCCACAAACAGCCCCTTCTTCTCCCCCTTACGGACCAGACGAGCAAGGAGGGTGAGACGGTCGTTATTGGCTCTGGGGGGACGAGGGGAGGACTGAGGGGAGACGTCGGGGGAGGAAGGGGCAGACCTGAAAGAGAAGGGGGAGAGGACGGACCTGATGATAGTTCCTGGACATGTTGAACCCTGACTCCAAACACAACATCAGAAAGTTTGAACATAGAAGCGCAGCAGTCGGTGTGGAAAGGGTTAAATATCCTGCTACTGAAAACTTGTGATACACTGGAGGATGTTTGCTTGTTTGAACAGCCGGGATAAAGACAGGTACGTCCCACCTTTTAAATTTGCAGAAAAGTGAGTTTAATTCACTTTAAAGACCGATACCGCTACTCGATCCTGCTACGTGCTTGTTGGTCCAAACAGCTGATCGGCGTGTATCCGTGCTCATGCAGCGGGAGAACACCAGTCTGCGAAAAAAGGGGTTTCTGACGGCAAACTGAACACTGGTGCATGCATTTGCACCGTGATGAGTTCCTGGACCATATTTTCTTAACTTTGGTGAAATTACACGAAATAGGAGGCCCCGTCGGCAGAGAAAATAGACTAGCTGGGAATTTTCTCATTAAAGGGGAAGAGCTCATCGGCACGCATTGTGGCTAGCAGGAGCAATAGTGTACTGTATCTCATACGACCCCACTTCCAAAAAAACTGAAATATCACTTTAATGTCTGCTTGTACAGAAAGCAGCTCCTGCTCTGTGTTCACTGACCACAGCCAAGAAGACAGAAACAACTCACACCTGACTAAAACACACTTTAGACCCCACCCACTTTACCTGCTCCAAACTGACACACCTATTCATGTTTTCCTCTTCAATGTTTGGATTTACTCCAATGTCCTCTTGTACCAATCATTCAAACAATGATCCTCACATGATCATTAATAATTATTATTATTATAACATGAATAATGATAACAATCACAATGTTAATGATAATACAATTAATGATTATAAATTATTAATAATAGTATCAATAGTATTGTTTGTGATATTATCATCATATATTATACATCTATAATCCTCATAGAGTTATCTTTGCTGGAGACTCACAGTGTGAGGTCCTCGGCCTCCTGTCTCATGATGCTCACTCGGCTCTTCTTCGGCAGCACAGGTGAGTTCAGGTCGCTGATCTTCTGATAGAACAACATGTAGGCGTTCCAGTACCTCCTCCTGACGTCAGGGTAGGGGTTAGCTAAACACGCACACACACACATGCACACAGAAGGTTACTTCTACATGTAACTAACAGCTTGGCTCGTCATGTTCAGCGAGGACCCTGATCATCATGGTAATGGAGTGTGAACAACTGTCTGTGTGTGTCTTGAACGTGACGAAGGCGGGAACTGAACATTTATTTAAGCTCTGCATTGTTTTAATATCTCTTCAGTTTTTCTGTCTTTTTGTTTTCTCCTTAAAAGTAAATCAAAATTATTTCAATTATAAAATCTCAGAGTTAGTGCGAGTGTGTGTGTGTGCGTGTGCTGTGAGAGTCTGTTTCAGACTGTGGCTGTTTGTTCTGACTCACTTCTTGTTCAGTAAGGGAAAATCATCTCCACGTGTTAGAGTCAGCTCGCTCAGAGCTTTAAAGAGCGGCTGTGAGTCCGTGTGGTATGATTTGGTGAGCGGTAGCGGCTGTGAGTCTGTGTGGTATGATTTGGTGAGCAGTAGCAGCTGTGAGTCTGTGTGGTATGATTTGGTGAGCAGTAGCAGCTGTGAGTCTGTGTGGTATGATTTGGTGAGCAGTAGCAGCTGTGAGTCTGTGTGGTATGATTTGGTGAGCAGTAGCAGCTGTGAGTCTGTGTGGTATGATTTGGTGAGCGGTAGCGGCTGTGAGGGAGTCTGTGTGGTATGATTTGGTGAGCAGTAGCAGCTGTGAGTCTGTGTGGTATGATTTGGTGAGCAGTAGCAGCTGTGAGTCTGTGTGGTATGATTTGGTGAGCAGTAGCAGCTGTGAGTCTGTGTGGTATGATTTGGTGAGCGGTAGCAGCTGTGAGTCTGTGTGGTATGATTTGGTGAGCGGTAGCAGCTGTGAGTCCATGTGGTATGATTTGGTGAGCGGTAGCAGCTGTGAGTCTGTGTGGTATGATTTGGTGAGCGGTAGCAGCTGTGAGTCTGTGTGGTATGATCTGGTGAGCGGGAGCATCTTCCTCGTGGTAATGTGTGCAGACGGGGTCAGTGAATGAATGTGATGTTTCAGCCGTCAGAGTTAATGATCGTTTCTTACACTGGTCATAGACTTTGGGTCGGTACTCTCCTCCGAAACACTCGTACTCCAGAGTTTCATCGTTCATGTCAAACTCCTCCACCACGTTGTCGTTAAACTTGTACCAACGTCCTCGAGCGTTACCTCTGAGAGGGAAAGAAAGGAGGAGAGGACAGAGGGAAAGAGGGGAAAGAGAGGAGGAGAGGGGAACATGTCAGATTAAGTTCTGATGAATCAGGAACAAAATGAGCACACATGATGAGGGACGCTCTGGGTCTGTTACATATGAGACAGGTTACAGCAGACTGTTAACACACTGCAGGACAGGTGAGTCAACAGAGTCCACCTGTACGTCTGACAGAAAGGACACCTGCTTTATTTAAAGTGAAGACTAGTTGATAATCGATTCCTTTTTAGAGGCGGCATGTGAACAAATAAAAACACCAACAGAGGAAACTCAGAGTCACACGTCTAACAAACCTGAAGTCACTTCAAACTCCAGATTAATCTGAGTCTTCATCATGTTTCTAAGTCTCTGATCAGACCCCCTCTGAGTCCGGCACTGACTCCTGCTACCTCTGACAGAGTGACTGACGTCCTGTAGGCAAACCAGCTTCTCACAGATTAAAACAACAAAACCGAGGGAGAGGAGGATTCAGGTATCAGCTCCTCTGGTCTCTATTCACGAGCCCGGGGATGTCCACTAGGGACCACCAGGAAAACTAAAGCAGGGGACTACTATGCTCCCCACATCTGTATAATGGTTGCTTTAGAGAGGATCTTCAGTGTCTCTCACCGTCTGTCTTTGATGAAGGAGTAATAGTGTCCGGCATGAGCCTGACCGCTGTGGACTACAACGCCCACCAGTTCGTAGTTTTCAGATATTGTGACTTTCTTCCTGGGTGATCCTCCTGGGGTACCGTCACCCCGCCCCTCGCCGCCCTCGTTGCTGCAGTCCTGACGAGCCATCCCAGAGACGGTGTAGGGCTCCATGTTCAGCACCCAGGGGAACTGTGGGAAAGCACAAAGTGAGGATGAGCCGTCTCTCTGACTCGGGTTTAAATCTGATCAGGACTCATTCTTCCTACCCGGATCTGTTCGTCGTATTTGATGGACCGCCCACTCTCCCAGTCGAAGCCGAAGCGCATCAGGTGAATACACAGGACGCTGGGCAGGGATTTAATACACGTCCTCTTCACTGTGGTTCTCTGTGCAGGTGAACATTCTGTTAGTACACCTTATTGTAAACCTGAGGTAACTGCAGGTAAAAGCAGGATCGGGTACAGACCTTGTCTTTGCATTTCTCACAGTAGTAAGCATTGCTGCCCTCCAGCACCTCTCCTCGAACGAACTGATCCAGAGAGATCTCCAGACTCTGACACGACGTCACCCCCAGGTTCAGAGCCATGAAGGTTTCCTCACGCTCATACCTGTTGAACAAAAGGTCAAAGGTCACACACTGTGGGTTATATGGGTTCAAATCAATCAGTCCACCCTTCTCACCTGTGAGGACAGTCTTTACAGATCTTCTGGTCTGAGAAGATTCCCTGGAACGTGTTCTTAAAGATCTGCTCCCGCCCCATTTTCTGTCAGACAAAGAAACCTCCGTTACCTCCAGGTGTTACCTCCAGGTGTGTGTGTAACCTTCAGGTGTTACCTTCAGGTGTATGTGTTACCTTCAGGTGTTACCTTCAGGTGTATGTGTTACCTTCAGGTGTTACCTTCAGGTGTGTGTGTTACCTTCAGGTGTATGTGTTACCTTCAGGTGTGTCTGTTACCTTCAGGTGTTACCTTCAGGTGTATGTGTTACCTTCAGGTGTTACTTACAGGTGTAACCTTCAAGTATATGTGTTACCTTCAGGTGTGTCTGTTACCTTCAGGTGTTACCTTCAGATGTTGCCTTCAGGTGTATGCGTTACCTTCAGGTGTTACCTTCAGGTGTATGTGTTACCTTCAAGTGTGTCTGTTACCTTCAGGTGTTACCTTCAGGTGTATGTGTTACCTTCAGGTGTTACTTACAGGTGTAACCTTCAGGTATATGTGTTACCTTCAGGTGTGTCTGTTACCTTCAGATGTTACCTTCAGGTATATGTGTTACCTTCAGGTGTGTCTGTTACCTTCAGGTGTGTCTGTTACCTTCAGATGTTACCTTCAGGTGTATGTGTTACCTTCAGGTGTTACTTACAGGTGTAACTTTCAGGTGTGTCTGTTACCTTCAGATGTTACCTTCAGGTGTTACTTACAGGTGTAACCTTCAGGTGTTACTTACAGGTGTAACCTTCAGGTGTGTGTGTTACCTTTAGGTGTTCGTCGAGCTGGTCCACCAGGCTGGTGAAGAACTCGTAGGCGTCCTGCTGCTCCCTCACGTAGAGCTCTTTGTTCCACATCTTGAAGATCTGAGGCGTCAGAGGGAGGACGATTAATCATGAATCTTTAAATCTCGGTGTTGATTCTATAAAATCTTCATTCAGTAGATGCTAAACAACAAGGTGCAACAGGTGAGTGTGTGTGGCTCAGGTGATTGTGTGCAGGTCATGTGAAGTATGTTGTTTGTTGTGTTGGTGTGAGCAGGAGTATTTCTTGTGTAATTTAACATGTAATTGTAAACACATTATTGTGAATGTTACTAACTAATAATTATAGGTTATCATACAAGTTTGGTAATAAATCTTTGTCTCATTGTAACTAACTGGTTTCTAGACAAGATGAGAGCATGCTACCTTCCAGAAGTTCTCAGGGACGTAGTACTGAAGCTTGCTCTCCATCAGGTGACCGAACAGAGACTGGACCTGATAGAAGACGCTCTCCTCAGGCTGATCAGTGTCGTCCTCGATGGAGAGAAAGGCCTTGAAACCAAACACACAAACTCATTTACACGATATCAGATGCCACCTGGTGGCTGCAGAAAGAAACAGCGTGAGCAGAACTTTGTACCTCTGGTAGACCGGGTTGCATGTAGAGCTGCTGGAACACAGCGTTCATATAACACGTGGCGCCACCATTTTTCAACCCCACGAAACCCGAGACTGAGCGGCTCTCGACGGGGGGGAGATACTGGGAGACACAGTGTCACAGATAAAACGTCATTACACTGTATCAGTACGAAGTGTTTGATTATTGAAATGTTTGTGACTGCAGGCTTTGATATCCTACATCAAACTCTTTGCAGAGCGACGGGTCTGACTGGTGGTGCATGGACAGCAGCTCTTTGGTGATCAGACGCAGGTTCGACAGAGAACTGTCCGCCAACATCACCAAAACCTCGTAGGCTGCAAGACGGCTGCTGGCTGTGCTGCACCTGCACACACGCATAGATACACACGCACACACACACACACACACATGGTTTAACAGGATGACATTAACCATCAGAGCTCAGCAGTATCTCTTCAGAGCGTTCCCGGTCTCAGAGTCGTGATAATCGAAAGATCAAATAAGTGTAATAACACTTTAGTAACACTGTAATAACACTGTAGTAACGCTTTAATAATGCTGTAATAACACTGTAATAACTCTGTGATTATACAGTGTATTATACATTATACAATATATAATCTGTCTCCAGCAGAAGAGCAGAGTTCCTTGTGTGTTCTGAATATTTTCACCATGTTGAAATCTTCCGGTAAAGTCACGTCATGTTCTAAAATATATCTGATTATGAAACTATAAGCTCCCGCTGAGGACGGCAGTCTGAGTTATGAACAGGATAAATTTATTTAAAGCTTTATTTCATATAAATCGAGCGTCACCTGACGCAGAAAAGTCTAACTGGTGAGTGGATGAAAATTACACCTGTCGTACTTTGGGTGGAAGTCGTGGCTCGGGGCGGGGGAGGGGGTCGGATTCGAGCTGTTGATGATAATTCGTGAGGCTCGAAATAGGAAGTCATCCAACAGCTGCTGAATCAGAGACGGACCTGCAGATGGCAATTTGATACAGATTATTACTCCCGAGTTATTCCCAGTACAAACTTCCAGCGTGTGTGTGTGTGTATATGTGTATGTGCTGACCCAGGTGTTCCTTCTCGTTGCCGCACAGTGACAGCAGGGTTTTGATGAGTCGCAGGTGTCCGGCCAGCAGGATGTTGTCAGCCTCGCTGGTCTCCATCTCTGAGCTCCAGCTGGGCTCAAAGTTATCAAGCCAGGAGATCTCGTCCTCCAGCATGGCGGCTGCGCTCACTTTGACAACCTCCATCTCTGACGCTGCAGGAGGTGGAGCACAGAGACGTAAGGCTTCCTGTCGTTATCTGTGTTTAATTTATCAGTTAATTTGACATAGCACCTAATCTCTGTTTATTTTAACACACTGATAATCCAGATATGACTTCAACATGCTGAGAGCTCGTCTGGAGGAGTTTAAAGCTCTTTATCTGAGCAGTCTCCTCAGAGAACACCTCTGATGAGTAACCGGCTGCTCTGCCACTAGCCTGACAAACTTCATGATTAAGGTCTGAACGAGAGATAAACAGGAGCTGCTCATGAGGCAGGGTTAGTGGTCTTACTGGTGAGATCGTCCAGGAGCTGACATCTCAGGTCGAAGTACTCTGTGCACTGAGACAGCAGCCTGAAGAGAAGAGCAGCATCAATAAGAGACCTCTGGCACAGACACAGTCAGGTGTAAGGTGTGGGACTTACCTCTGGTTGACTCCTCTCATGACAGACGTTGGACTCCATAACGGCAGCTGAGCCGTGAGGACGACTGAGAGCAGGAACAGGTTCGGTTTCTGGACTTCAGCGAAGGCCGAGGTGTCAGACTGACTCAGAGTGTAGAGCTGATCACAGGCCACACGTCGGATCTGAGACAGAGACACGATTAGTAAACTGCAGCTCTGAGGATTCTCACCTGAAGCAGATCAGCTGTTTACCTCTCCACTGGGAGACCCCAGCAGGATGTCGATGATGAAGTCACTGACGGAGGGAAGGTTATAGAACGACGCTGCAGGAGGAGAGACGGGCAGAGGGTGAGACAACGCCAACACACACTAACACATACACACAGACACACACACTAACACTAAGACACACACACAAGGACTAAGACACACACACACACACACACACACACACACACACACACACACACACACACACACACACACACACACACTAAGAAACATACACAAAGACTAACACACACATTAACACACACATTAACACACACACACACTAAGACACACACTAACACAATAAGACACACTCTGACACCCTAACACACTGTCTTAGTGTGTTTGTCAGTGTGTGTCTTATAGTGTGTGTGTGTTAGTCTTTGTGTATGTGTCATAGTGTTTATGTGTTAGTGCGTGTGTGTGTGTGTATGTGTGTCAATGTGTGTGTGTAAGTGTTTGTGTGAGACAGTGTGTGAGTGTCAGTGTGTGATTGAGTGTGTGCTTCAGTGTCAGTGTTTCTTTGAGTGTGTACGTGTGTCAGTATGTGAGTGAGTGTGCGTGTTTGTGAGTGTTTGTGATTGTGAGTGTGTGTATGAGTGTGTGTGTGTGTTAGTCTTTGTGTATGTGTGTGTATTAGTCTGTGTGTGTGTGTGTGTCTGTATGTGTGTCAGTGTGTGTGTGTCAGTGTTTGTGTGAGACAGTGTGCGAGTGTGTCAGTGTGTGATTGAGTGTGTGCTTCAGTGTGTGTGTTTCTGTGAGTGTGTATGTTTGTCAGTGTGTAAGTGTGAGTGTTTGTGAGTGTTTGTGAGTGTGTGAGTGTGTGAGTGTGTGTGTGTGTGTGTGTGTGTGTGTGTGTGTGTGTGTGTGTGTGTGTCTTACACAGCTGCTGGCAGCGAAGCTGCAGACATGTCACCAGCAGAGACAGAGCCTCTCGGGCGATGATGGCGTCTTTGATGGACACGCTCTGCTGTCGGACACAAATCCCTGCATGCAGTGCAGTGGGTATGGACTCCCCCTCACTGCTGGAGCTGCAGTTACTTCCTGCAGAACATGGTGCATGTGTTACTCTGGAGTGGTCAGCGCCCCCCGACTGTGAGCATGCAGCTGACACGTTATAGAAAGAAGCAGAGCTCTCTGTGGAGGAGCAGGAGATATCTAATACAGGATGCTACACACGAGACTGACCCAGGTATTCAGGACTCATTCAGGACTCAATCAGGACTCACATGATGCTCCACCTGTTCTCAGTGAACATGCACCTGTGTGTGTGTGCCTGTGATATCAGTCTGCACGGTCTCACCGCTCGTCTCTCTGATCATCTGTAATGAGGCGTGTTTTACACGCTCTGCCTCAGTCTGTTTCCTGTTTGAGCTGCAGAGCCTCATTAAACTGGATTATGTGTTTGTGGATTAAAATCCGGGATGAAGGTGTGCTGGCTTTATTCTGCTGTGTCAGGCAGACTCTGGGTTCAGACTGCTGACAGGTAAATAAGATAAAATAAACTCCTTTCTCAACTTATCTTAGTGCACACCTGTGTTATAGCTTCGTCCTGATGTGTGTGTGTGTGTCTGTGTGTGTCTGTGTTGTGTCTGTGTGTATGTGTGTATGTGTTTATGTGTTTATGTGTGTGTATCTCTGTTGACATGGTGTTAGTTGGATCATCCTGTCTGATATGTGTTTCTGATCTCGTCTCCGTGAAGAGCCCGTTGTAAACTTTTTTGTCTTAAAGACTATAAAATCAAACAGGTCCCTCCTGTCTTACCTGTGCTGCTGACTCGAGTGCGGACACCCTGTGGCAGTGATGAGCTGTGGCACTCTCTGATTGGCTGAGGGCTGCCGACCAGATCCAACCTGCCCGCTGCAGCCGCCCAAGTGAGACGCATGAAGCAGGCCACAGTGGAGGTGAAGTCCCCCACCTCCATGGTCTGAGGAGAAAACAGGTTAGAGCAATGATGGCTCAGAGGATCAGTGTCACCGTACAGGTGTCACCGAGCAGGTAAGTCTGTTTACCTGGATGGCTACACGAGCTGCAGGTATGATCTCCTCAACCCTGATAGACGAGCGCTCGGACAGAGACATCTGTCTGTACGAGGACTTTTCTGGAGTCCCACACAGAGACAGCTGACGTCCGGATCGTCCTGCATTGCGAAACGGACGAGATGACAGCGCGTCGCCATCCCGGATGACATCATCATCCAGGGACATGGGCATGCTCTGACCAACCAGGAGAAACCTGCAAACACACACGACCGAGCATGAGTAAAATCTGAGGACTTCAATGTCCTCTCCTGTCGGTGTGTGACGCCAGGTGCAGCTCACCTGGCCAGCTGGAGGCAGATGGAGTAGACTCCCTGTCTGGTCTCATAGTCCACCTCAGGAGGGATCGAGTCTCTCTGCATCACGTTCACCACCAGACTGCTCTCACACGGGCACGCACACACACAGACCGAACACACACACACACGCATCTGTCAGTACAA
Organism: Notolabrus celidotus; assembly: GCF_009762535.1. NCBI lineage: Eukaryota > Metazoa > Chordata > Actinopteri > Labriformes > Labridae > Notolabrus > Notolabrus celidotus. Next base: position 10,816,089 of record NC_048273.1, on the reverse strand, counting down.
AAATACACTCTGAGGCAACTCTGTTTTCTTTATTTGATGCCTCTCTCTCTCTCTCTCTCTCTGTGGTACCTGAGGCCTCCTGCTTTCAGAAAGTTCTCACAGAAAGACTTGCTGCTGGTTTTAGCCATCTCATCGTCAGAGGTCGGCATCAGCTTCGAACTCAACACCTGAGAGAGATAGAGAGAGACAGAGAGAGAGAGAGAGAGAGAGAGAGACAGAGAGAGAGAGAGAGACAGAGAGAGAGAGAGAGAGAGAGAGGGGCGAGAGAGAGGAGAGAGGAGAGAGAGAGTGTGGAGAGAGAGAGAGAGGGGCAGGATAAATGCAGTGACTTGTCTGATTGGTAAACAGGCGTCTGTTGATTGCAGATGAAACATTACTGTGTTGAATGGAGGGTGTGTGGACAAGTGTTACCTCCAGGTTGTAAAGCACTCTGAAGGTGGACATGCCCGGGGCCGAGGACCTGAACAGAGACTCTAAGATGGAAGCAGCACTCGGCTGGTGCTGCTGCTTGGAGGACAGAGACGGTGAACGAGAGCCTGAACCCTGACCCAGCGTGAACAGCGTCTTCTACAAAAACAAACAATAATAACGAGGAGGAGGAACGTCAGAATACCACAGGAGGAGTCACAGACAGGACATGGAGGAGGACAGTCAGGGACACAGGAGGAGTCACAGACAGGACATGGAGGAGGACAGTCACGGACACAGGAGGAGTCACAGACAGGACATGGAGGAGGACAGTCAGGGACACAGGAGGAGTCACAGACAGGACATGGAGGAGCACAGTCAGGGACACAGGAGGAGTCACAGACAGGACATGGAGGAGGACAGTCAGGGACACAGGAGGAGTCACAGACAGGACATGGAGGAGGACAGTCAGGGACACAGGAGGAGTCACAGACAGGACATGGGGAGGACAGTCAGAATACCACAGGTGGAGTCACAGACAGGACATGGAGGAGGACAGTCAGGGACACAGGAGGAGTCACAGACAGGACATGGAGGAGGACAGTCAGGGACACAGGAGGAGTCACAGACAGGACATGGAGGAGCACAGTCAGGGACACAGGAGGAGTCACAGACAGGACATGGAGGAGCACAGTCAGGGACACAGGAGGAGTCACAGACAGAACATGGAGGAGGACAGTCAGGGACACAGGAGGAGTCACAGACAGGACATGGTAGAGCACAGTCAGGGACACAGGGGGAGTCACAGACAGAACATGGAGGAGGACAGTCAGGAACACAGGAGGAGTCACAGACAGCTGTGTGTACCTGGTGGCTCCACACGCTTGATTCTTTGGGTACAAAGTTGTCGAGAGCGTCCTGAACCTCTGGATCTGTAGGAATCAGCAGCAGCAGTTTCCTCACTCGGAGAGTGATCCTGTGGATTGAAGATTAAATTAAAAGAGATGCTTGGGGTTAGGGATAATACATTTTGTATGTAGGCAGTCCCTTTAGCCCACACACAGATCTAAAGATAATATTGACCCCTCCACTGTCTCACCTGGATTCATCGAGATTAGCGAGCTGATAAAGCATCTCAAACACATTACACACCAACGCCATCACCACACCGGGCAGAGACTTCTCCTGCAGACAGAGAGAGGTAGACACACACACAGGTAAACACACATATACATGAACATGAGAACACACACTCGCGTGCACACACACCCCCACACAGTAAGTGCGTGTCGACTGAGGTCAGCCTGAGTGTGTATCCATCTTTTTTATGTGTACTGCTAGTGAGTCAGGCGTGACCTGGTACCTGCTCTAAGGCGTAGGCGGAGTTAAAGACGGCCGAGCTGGAGCTGCTGGAAGCTGAGGCCGAGGACTCGGAGCTGCCAGATGGTGTTCCGGTGCTGGAGCTCTTCACGGTCAGACTCTGCTCGTCACTGAAGCCCAGCTGAGACAGAAGCTTCTGGTCCCGGTTCATGGTCAACTAACACACAGGGGGGAGGGGCAGCGAAGGGGCGGAGTCAGAGAATAACGAGGGGTAAGGTTGTTTGAGGCTGTGTTTCCCCTGACTTACAGAGTATACCAAAGAAGAGGAGGAAACCTGGGCAGAATAAATCCCTGTTCACTGATTTTAGTCTTTAATGGTTACTGGCTTCAGGGGAAACACGTGACCAGGAGAGGAGCGACATACTGAGGTAAGAAACTCTGTTTAAAACTTTATCAAACACAAAATGACAAACAGAGACTGGAACACACTCACCACACTGTCATGAGCAAAGATCTGCACGTTATCCACCGGACAGCTCAGGTGCTCCGAAATCTTCCACCTGATGCTTCCTATGGTCTCATTACTGTGGGTCTGCATGTCACACACACATACAGATACAGACAGACAGACAGACAGACAGACAGACAGACAGACAGACAGACAGACAGACAGACAGACACACAGACACACAGACACACAGACACACAGACACAGACAGAGGGGTTATTCCCTGCAGATGTGCCTGTTACTGTACATACGGTGTAAGGTGTGGTGTTACAGATGTTACAGGTTAAGGCTTGGCGTACCTCGAGGGTGAAGGTGTCTTTGGTTGATTCGTAGGTGATGTGTAGAGTGACGGGGTGTCCATTGTACGATGCGCCGTGAGGTAGAATAGTGCGAGGAACTGAGTACATGTCCTACAGAGACAGAAAATACAAATACATCAAACCCCGTGTGTGGCTGCTTCTCATGAACACCTGTCAGAGAGAGTGGAACCCTGAATCTGTCTGAAGGAGAAACATATCTGACCCTGTGTGACTTACAAACGGGGACCTCTGCATCAGTTCTTTCTTTTTTGGTAGGACACAACCAGTCAATACAAGACCAGAGGGGTATACTACGAAGTAGGGATGCACTTATCTGATGCTGGTATCGGATATCGGCCAGATCGGACTCAAAAAGGTAGATCGGATATCGGTGACGAGGGGCTAATATATAGATATAGATATATATATAGAGCCGATCCATATGGCAGATCTATTCATCTCAGTTCTATGCTGTTCTGTGTTTACAACAGCCATGTGCGTATCCTACCTCATCAGCGCTGGCCGGTCTGTGCATTTTTGCCTGGTGGAGCATGATGGAGGATAACTACAGAGGATCTGCAGTTTAGGTGCATGTCACGCTTCTTTTGCTAACAACTCCGCCGGAAACCTGCAACATGTGCAGCGCTAATGTTTCGACGGATGGCAGTTGCGCAGAAAAATATAATGGCAGCCCAAAGGACGAAGTTCACATGAGCTGTAGCGTACTGCAAAGAAGTAAGAAACCTTCTATTAATGGATTCAAAGTGTGAAAAAACGGACAGGTCATTTCATTTAATTGTTCCAGTTCACCATCAAGTCAGAAAAGCCTGAAGTTGGCAAAACATGATTCTATCCTCACATTAAGGAATAGAGATTGTTAAATCAAAACCAGGATCAGATCGGCTAGTATCAGTATCGGCAGATACCAAAGCCCAGGTATCGATATCGGTATCGGGACCTAAAAAGTAGGATCAGTGCATCCCTACTACGAAGCAAGTTCAAGCAAGTCCCAGATATCTTTTCTTGATCCGGCTTCACCGAACCTAACAAAGGAGATTGTGGTAATCTGTCTCACGAAGCTGGTTATCAACAATGTTGAGTCAATCCAGAATTACCCTGAGCGCTTTCACATGAACGGGGCGGAGAAAGAAACATATGACCAATCACAGACACGGACAGTCTGCCGTCAGCACATCTACATATTTTTCAAACACTGCACTGATATTAGTAAAATATGAAGAAGTTAAAGACATAATCCCGACTAAGATCAACACAGCTGAGTTTGAAACATGAAGGAAGAACTGAGTGATAAGACAAAAACAGTTTGAGTTCACAAATTACGTCTTATTTCTCATCATTTAGTGCAGATAGATCTGAATATAATAACTGTTTATTCCCTGACAGTGATCTCGCTCTCTGATTAAATCTTGTGTCGTGTGTGACAGTTTTAGACGTAATATTTCCGCTGCAGCCCTGATGGTATCAAACTGAGCGCTGTGGGGAAATAAAAATGAGAACATGATTTAAAGAGATAAGCACGTGCAGTTTTATATTTAATCGATATACTAGCTTATTTTAGACTCTGTTTAAGTATGATGTCAGGAAAGAAAATAAATGACTGTCATCAGTATTTTATATATAAAATCATACAGGTAGACAAAGTGTCCTGCCCGTCTCTCTCCCCTCCCCTCGCGATCAGCTCACAGAGCTCTGTAATCGAGCAAGCTGATTGGTCAGTTGGCGGAGTTTTCTGCAAACTGATCTCTGATTCTGAGCATAAGCTGCCCCAGGGCAGGTTAGGAGTTCAGCATGAGTAACCATGGTGATCTACCCAGGTAAAACGGGAACCACCTTCATAGTACTGAAGATCCAGAGTTAACCCTGAAGTTACCTGGATAGTATACCCCTCTGACCTCAGAAAACCAACCAGTGAATACAAGACCAGACCTCAGAAAACAACCAGTGTCATGTCTGGATGTGTTTCATCATCCTCAGCCTCTCAGCTGGGTTCACTTCCTCCACCATGAACGGTGTCTGGATGAACTCTCCTGCTGCTTCCAGCTTCTTGAGGCTGACCAGAGTCCAGTTTGATGACTTGTTAGCTCACATCAGTACCAGAATTTATCTGATGGACACCAACTTTAACTGAATTTAGCATGCCTTCTTCTAATGCAACCCTAAATCCTAACAGGGTTTCCCAGCACTGCAGAGAAGTGCTCAGCCTTTCTGCCTGAAAAGGTCAATTCAACTCAGCATGAGGATGACAGAGATGTATCAGAGACTTCAGGTGTGAGGCTTTGAATCAAAAGAACTGGCCTTAACATAGAGTTACAGAGAAGAAGAAGAAGAAGTAGTAGACCTACCTCTATGGTGATTACGTAGCGTTCAGCCAATAGCAGCAGTCTTTCGATTATCACCAGCTTAGTGGATCTGGAGGAAAAAGGTGTTTTCAGTGTTCAATATTTTCTCTGTATGATGAGGAGTCGATGATACCTCAGGACACATACACTCTTTAACCTGTATGTTTTATAGCTTTAGTAACTCTGCTCTTACCCAAACCCCCCTCTGTACCTGGATGGTGATTGTACAGACGTGGCCACAGTCGGCATGGCGGTGGCTGTCAGCATCTTAGTTGCCCTGGTAACAGCATGTGTCAGAGTTGGTCCCCCCAGGGCCGAGCTCGCCGCCTGAAAAACGAACAAAAAAAAACGTAAACAATTTTCATGTGTTTCTTTCAAATATCAGGTCCTGCCTGTTTAATCAACACTTCTTACCTCCAGGCGCTTGTAACAATCAGCGATAAACTTCTTATGCAGAGACACAGAGTCCTGTAAGGGGGGACAGAAACACACTGACTCATTTCAACATGTCAACAGGAAGAGACATGGAGTCCTGCAACGAGGGACACAAACACACTTGGGATGCACCGAAAATTTTCGGAGACTTTTATCACCAAAACAACACGGCCAAAACAGAATGTTGTGATGACGCAAGCAAAAACCGCGGCCAGTACATGCTTGTCTGGATCATGGTCTGGATAAGGGCCAACATGTCTGCATCTGTTATTCCTTTAATTGCAGCACTAAAGTGTCTTCTAAGCGAAGAGGTTGAGACGAACAACAGAGTGTAAACAATGAGAAGTACACTCTTAGAGTTTGTCAGCACACGTTTAACTGAGATCTATTCTGATCCTCTGCACTTCATCGTGACTGTACTATCTGCCTTATAAAGATCATTACTTGGATGTGGGAATAAAGGAGCGCGCACAAGGATCCAGGCCGCGATGGATGCGGAGAACCTGCTTGGAGATGGAGAAGCACAAAGCGCAGGAAGGAGAATAGAGCGCAGATAAAGGACTCGTCTCTCTGAACCAGATGAGGGGCATTCACCCTCGTTGTCTGATACGTTCAATGAGATCCTTGATTTTAGTGAGGTTAGTACACAGTCAGAGCCATAAATGTAATGGTAGGGGAGGCCGGGGACAGTTGTAACATTTTTGACATTTCTGTCTATAACTTTGAGCTCTTTTAACCCAGTGTGTTCAAACTACTATACAAACTAGCTTCAAGTGTCTGCTAATAAATGGCTTAGAAAATGCCTGGGCAACACTAACAGAAAATGCATGGCTTAATCTCAAATCCAAGGAGTGAAATGTTACAACTGTTCCCAGTCTCCCTACTAATGATTGGCATAATAATTTATTTCGGTGTTTCAGTTTTCTTTATTGGTTTCCTCATTTTCGGTTTTCGGTTTCAGCCAAGAACTTTCTTTTCAGTGCATCCCTAAAACACACTGATTCATTACAGCATGTCAGTATGTCAGCATGTCAACATGTCAACATGTCCAAAGCTTGATCTGTAAGGCAACTGGACTGGTAGAAATTCTTGAAGACGTTTCACCTCTCCTCCGAAAGGCCTCTTCAGTTCTGGCCAGACTGGGGAAGAGCTCGAAGATATAAGCCACTAACAGTCTTGGGTGTGTCCAGGAGTCACAAAGGTCCTAAGTGGGGTCATTAGTCTAGTTCCTGACAGTCGTTCTGTACCTCCTGACAATCGTTAACCTAATTCCTGACAGTTGTTAGGGTGATGGGTCAGCTGTGAGTCGTTAGAGTCACATGGTCTCTGGTGTGAGTATGGTCTTACTTGTTTTGACAGAGAATTCAAAACAGCATTGTATGTAGGAGACAAATGGTGTCTTAGTCCACCACCTCTGTTAAGGGAAGGGTGTTCAAGCTTAACATAGATGGCTTCCTTGACCCCTCTTTCATACCAACGCTCTTCTTTGTCCAGGATCTGAACTTTGCTGTCCTGGCGATCCTGGACAGAGAAGAGCGTTGGTCTATCTAGCCTGTCGATCTCTGGGAGTGACGTTAAAGACAGTTAGAGAGACACACACACGCGCACGCACAAACCTTCTTCATTTTGGGATTGAGGTTGGTGTAGCTGTATGTGATGATCAGTTGGATCGCTTCATTGGCTATCTCTTCATCAGGGGTTTCCATGGCGATACGCCAGATAAAATCCATCCCTGCCAGGTCGAGTCGCTCCACACACTGAAATCAGGAAACATTAAACGCTGACACAAAATCATCACATTAAACTTTTAATGTGCCGTAAAAACTATAAACAGACCAGCTGAGTCCCCTGGCGTTTGAGGCGATGGTCACACAGATTCACATTCTCGAAGAACGTCTTGAACAGATTGAAACCTGAGAGAGAGAGAAAGAAGTTAGCTGCTGTTTCCCTCATAATCTCTGATTATACACTTTATGTAAAAATCTGTAATCTGTAGGTGCCAGGCTGGATTTCGGAACGAGGAGTATTCATTTAAGTAAACTGTAACCTGTTATATTATAACCTATACAATTTTATATTGTAAATTTTAAAATGTTATATTGTAAATTGTAAACTGGTATATCGTAATCTGTAAAATGTTATATTAAAAAATCTGAAATGTTATATTGTAAACTCTGATATTGTAAAATGTTGTATTGTAAACTGTAATACTGTTGTAAACTGTGATACTGTAAACTCTTATATTGTAAACTATAAACTGTTATATCGTAATCTATAAAATGTTATATTGCAAACTCTGAAATGTTATATTGTAAACTCTGAAATGTTATATTGTAAACTCTGAAATGCTATATTGTAAACTGTAAACTCTTACATTGTAAACTGTGATACTGTAAAATGTTTTACTGTAAATTGTAAAATCTTATATTGTAAACTGGGATACTGTAAAATGTTGTATTGTAAATTGTAAAGTGTTATATCGTAATCTCTAAAATGTTATATTGTAAACTGTGATAATGTAAACTCTTATATTGTAAACTGTAAAGTGTTATATCGTAATCTGTAAAATGTTATATTGTAAAATGTAAAATGTTATATTGTAAACTCTGAAATGTTATATTGTAAACTGTAAAAAGTAATATTGTAAACTGTAAAATGTTATATTGTAAACTGTAAAATGTCATATTGTAAACTGTAAAAAGTAACATTGTTTACTGTAAAATGTTATATTGTAAACTGTGATACTGTAAAATGTTATATTGTAAACTGTAAAAAGTAATATTGTTAACTGTAAAAAGTAATATTGTAAACTGTAAACTCTTACATTGTAAACTGTGATACTGTAAAATGTTTTACTGTAAATTGTAAAATCTTATATTGTAAACTGGGATACTGTAAAATGTTGTATTGTAAATTGTAAAGTGTTATATCGTAATCTCTAAAATGTTATATTGTAAACTGTGATAATGTAAACTCTTATATTGTAAACTGTAAAGTGTTATATCGTAATCTGTAAAATGTTATATTGTAAAATCTGAAATGTTATATTGTAAACTCTGAAATGTTATATTGTAAACTGTAAAAAGTAATATTGTAAACTGTAAAATGTTATATTGTAAACTGTAAAATGTCATATTGTAAACTGTAAAAAGTAACATTGTTTACTGTAAAATGTTATATTGTAAACTGTGATACTGTAAAATGTTATATTGTAAACTGTAAAAAGTAATATTGTTAACTGTAAAAAGTAATATTGTAAACTGTAAAATGTTATATTGTAAACTGTGATACTGTAAAAAGTAATATTGTAAACTGTAAAATGTTATTTTGTAATCTGTAATTCTCACCGTTCATAGTGATCTCGTAAGGCTCCAGTTTGAGGATTTTCTCCTTGAAGAGCTGCTGCTGAACGTCGCTCTCCAGGTCGTGCTGTCCTTTGGTAAACCACTCAAAACACATCTGCACACAAACATCACCACGATATATCTCAGTGTCATCAAATGTAAATGCACAGACACTTAACATCATGAAGCAGGTATCATACAGTGACAGAAGAGTGATGGTTGGGATGCTAGTGTCGAAAAAGTTTCACAACCAGGTTTGAATAAATTACTAAAAAGTTCACTATTCCTCATGTTTTAAATTGTGGCCTTTAATACGATGAAATATTAAAACCGGGAGGTTTAGGTGTTTTTAGAATCATTGTACTGATGCTGAATCCCTCTGTACCTCATTACTTTTCATGTGACAGACACAAGAGATTTAATTTATACTTTATTATTTCTGAGAAAGGCCATGAGCCGGGATTTGTATTATTTATCATTTAAGTTTTTATTTCTGACTTGAAAACTGTTTGTGTCTCTTCCTTATAAATTGTTTAAAGGTTACAAAGTCTGATGTTTGAAGGTTTCAATCTCTGTTCCTGCACTTTTTATATGAAGATATACAATGTTTGTGTGTGTATAAGATATATAATGTTTCTGTTTATAAATATATATAATGTTTCTGTGTGTATAAGATATATAATGTTTCTGTTTATAAATATATTTAATGTTTCTGTGTGTAAAAAGATAATTAATGTTTCTGTGTGTGTAAAGATATATAATGTTTCTGAGTGTATAAAGATATTTAATGTTTCTGTGTGTATAAAGATATATAATGTTTCTGTGTGTATAAAGATATGTAATGTTTCTGTGTGTGAACTATAAGTTTATCTAGTGTGTGAACATGTGTAAACTGTATGAACTGTATGAGCTGTATATGTGTATCTGCATGTATCAGTGTGTTGGTACCTCTCGGTCCATCTCACAGACATCAGGTCCTGACACCAGACACTCCCACAGCTCCTTGGCTCTGTTCCAGACCAGGTACAGGCTGGCCTCCTGCAGGAAGAAGGCCAGGAAGCGCAGGTGGCCGTCCAGGTACTGCACACAGGGAGTCAGAGATACCTGTCAGTGTCATGTTGGAGTACTTCCCTGGTGAACCTCATGGGTTTGTTTTGCTGTGTCCCAGCTGATCCAGAAACAATGATTCAGGCACAGAGAGAGGAGTGTGAGTCTCTGGCTGTATGTAACGGGTGATCTGACGGTGTGAGGTAATGCTGACTCGAGGTGAGGACATGATGATCTCTCACACATTATGAGCTGATCAATGAATGTGTAGTACATACAGTCCTGACTCCTCCCATTATTCTCCTTACAGAGGAGCCCTGTAGCTGTACAGCTCTCTGTTACCTAGGGAGCTAAGTGAAGGCAGGACGTTTTTATTGATCACAGTGATCATGAATTAACTTTCTAACAATTATCTTTGCTTTTGAATAATCTCTCTGTGACTGTCGGTCTCCTGCTGTTACAGTGTTTTGTTTGTGTCTAACATCTCGTTTTTTCTGTTTCATGCATCATCCTTCAGATTTCTGACGTTTGTCTGATAAACTAAGATTAAATTGGACAAATGAATCTACCTCCTGGTAGGTGTATCGTCCATCCACCATTGTGGACGCTGAGAGGCCGTTATTCCCGGCCGCCGTCACAGCGAGCCGATGGCAGCACACCAGAGATCCTGTGATCAGTTTGACAATCTCAAAGTTCTTCTTCAGGTCCTGGATGATGCTCTGTGAGGAGGAGGAGACTGTTATCATGACAACACCGCAATCAGACTGTCCACTGACCCTTAAATTAGATATGTGTATGTGTGTGTGTATATGTGTGTGTGTGTGTGTGTGTGTGTGTGTGTGTGTGTGTGTTACCTTGTCCTGTTTCTGATATGTCTGCTTAATAAAAGAGCGAGTGATCTCGTGTAGTTGACGGAGAGCAGGAACAACCCAGACGGACTGAGGACTGCTGGGCTGAGAGGCCTGTGACACACACACACACACACACACACACACACACACACACACACACACACACACACACACACACACACACACACACACACACACACACACACACACACACACACACACACACACACACACACACACACACACACACACACACACAGGATAATGATTCCCACCAAAGCTGGATGTTCACCCAAACACACTTCATGCTACAAAAACAGAATCTGTGATAGTTGGAAAAGATTTTGAGTTAAAGGACGACAACAGTAAAACTTTCTGTGTCTGTAGCTTCACTGAGACATAAACAGAGTCAGGAATGTAAAACAAACAGGAGTCTGTTACAGCTTGCTTCAGCTCAACTGTTTGAAACGTACGAATCAAATATCAGACACATTCTTTTCATTCATCCCAGACTCTGATCACTGTCTGCACCAATAAAGACCTGTGCTCCCATTTCACCAAAGCCGACACTCAGCCAGCACATACACCAGTCATTAGACCTATCCCGCAGATACACCAGTCATTAGACCTATCCCGCAGATACACCAGCCATTATACCTATCCCGCAGATACATCAGTCATTAGATCGATCCCATGGAAACACCAGTTATTAGACTGAGCCAATAGATAAACCTGTCATTAGACTGATTCCACAGATACATCGATCATTAGACTGATTCCACAGATACACCAATCATTAGGTTGTCCCCATAGATACACCAATCATTAGACTGTTCCCACAGATACACCAATCATTAGACTGTTCCCACAGATACGCCAATCATTAGACTGATCCTGCTCTCATTCAGAACAGAGCATTGTAATCAGAGTGCTGTGAGCAGCAGATGAACACACCTGGTTAAATCCCTCAGGTTAAATGACCCCGTGTGTTGAAACCCTGCCCCCTGATTGGCTGTGGGGAGTGAAACGGTGAGTTTGGAGACAGATTTGAGGGAATATAAATCTCTTGTTGTCCTCTTACTTTGAGCACCGCGCTATGTTTCTTCTTGCTCCATGTTGTGGTTAGAAAGGAGCTCTGAGAGTCGCTGCCTTTACTGTCCTCCTGACTGAGAGTCTACAAACATAAGGTGGTTTCAGCTTAGACAGGTGGACTCATACCTGTGTGTATATACCCCTAATACAAAGACAGATGTGTGTCACCGAGGAGCAGATGTTTGGTGCCTGTGTATTTAAGGCTCAAGGTTAGTTTATTTGTACTGGTTAGTAGATGTGGTATGCAGTGAGTCAGCCTTCTTTTAACAGCAACAACAACAACAACAACAACCAGCAAACAGCATGAGACGAGACAAAGTGACTCTGAAAGGTAACTCTAAATAAAAACAAGAAATGAGCAATCAATAACAACAAGGTCAATAAGAACAAGATAGAAATAAAATCAATCATCAGTAAATAAGAACAAGATGAACAGATCTCCGTAATGGTAAATAATAAAGAGCTTGTTAATCCAACATCATGCTGAATCTCATTATTTAATGTTTTAAATGGAGACCGATTTACAGCTCCCTGGTTCTACTCATCTCATGCTGCGGTTTGATTTATTCTCCTGATCTTCATCAGAAAGAACTCTGAGTAAAACTTTATTTACAAAGGAGCAGCTCGAAGTAATCATCAGCTTCTAAACCGGTCTTAAGAGTCCAAAATCAATGTGAAGAGTTCAGAGTTAACCTGAACTTAAATCTGTTCATGACACTTTACAATATTTAATCTACAATATCTAATCTACAATATTTAATCTACAATAACTAATCAACAATATTAATTTTACAATATTGAATCTACAATATTTAATCTACATTACTTGATCTATATTATTTGATCTATATTATTTAATCTACATTATTGAATCTACAATATTTAATCTACAATATTTAATCTCCATTATTGAATCTACAATATTTAATCTACATTATTGAATCTACATTATTTAATCTATATTATTTAATCTACATTATTTAATCTACATTATTGAATCTACATTATTGAATCTACATTACTTGATCTAGATTATTTAATCTATATTATTTAATCTACAATATTTAATCTACATTATTTAATCTACATTATTCAATCTACATTATTTGATCTATATTAGGGCTGAATGATTTTGGAAAATAATCTAATTGCGATTATTTTCCTCAAGATTGCGATTTAAATTGCGATTGTTTTTTCAAGGTTCTCTTCTCATGCATTTTACAACAAACACAAGCAATAAATCAATCTGTATTATAATAAACAATATCAGATTTATTATACACAAATTGTTCTTTCTCATAGGCTAGGCTTATGTTAAGATAAAGACAAATGAAGCATGAATCAATATGAAAGACGGTTTATTTATCTACTTGTTTTACAATTGTAAACTTACTAAATACTTTGACTTGTAGTCTTGTAAGCGTTCACAACTACTTAACAAAATTCTGCCAAACAAGTGTTTTAAGTTTAAAGCCTGTTTGGTGTGAATCAGCTGACTGCACACAGCGGAGACGGTCAGCTGAGGGCTGCAGCTAAGTGACAGGGTCTCTGTTTTTTCTTTTTTTTGAAAATTGCATTCTATTACATTGCGATGTTGGTTTGAATTTGATTAATCGTTCAGCCCTAATCTACATTATTTAATCTACAATATTTAGTATTCAATAAATATTCTCTGTGTATGCCTCTGACGCCCTGCAGCTCCATGAAGCTGGACAGACAGACTGCCGGTGGAGGTTAAACCTGCAGCGCAAACAATGATATGCTAACTTTAGAGGTGAACTGTCACAGCAGCCAGAAACATGCAGAGACCCAAGACTGTCCTGATCCCGTCTCTGTGGTGTTTGACTGTCTCACCTTCTTGATGTCCTCAATACATTTGATGATGTAACTGCGCTTCACCGTCTCCTTCACAGCGTAGGCATCGCTCAGGATCCCCAGGTGCTCTTCCAGAGCCTGCTGGACCAGGCTGGTGGGCAGGGTGGGCAGGTGAGCCAGTTCCCAGAGCACCTCCAGCACCTGAGCGTGCACGTGCATGCGCGCACACACACACACACACACACACACACACACACACACACACACACACACACACACACACACACACACACGGTTCAGACTCTGTGGACAGTGTGTTTTCTCCTCCATGATTTAGAAACACACTGACCTTCCCCGTGGTGGCTTCAGAGCGAGCTTCTCTGCCGATCCTCCCGATCAGACTGAGCAGCTTCTGCCTCACACGGTCGCTCTCCACCTCCCAGCTCTACACAGCATGAAAACACATACACACACACACACATTAATACCACACACACATACACACCTGTACTTTATTCTTTGGACCTTCACAGAGCCAGAGCTGACCTTCTGTATGAGGACGAAGAGGTGTGTGAGCTGGTCAAAGCTGAACTTCACAGCAGCAGCAGCGATGATTGTGTGGATGTTTTCTATCACAGTCGATGATTGGCCCGCCTGAAGAACAAGAATCAAAACATGTCTTCAACTCATCCCTGTCAGCTGTCACATGTCAAAGCTGTGGAGTCAAAATGTGTCTTTATTTAGTTTTATTTTATTCCTGATCTGGACACCAGGTAACGATAAGTTATGTCACTATGGTTCTATGAATCCTGGATGACCAGGAGGGATGAAATAGATCACGGTGTTGTTTACATTTTGAGTGTACCTCACACAGAGGTCACACACAGCACAGACAAACAGGCTCAGAGACAGTGTTTACACAGTATTTAGACAGTACAATATTTCTGGAGTTTAGTGTTTAAAGAGAGAAAGTTACAATGCGGATGAATAAGTTTGTGCTCACTTGTATTCTCCAGATCTTAGAGAGTTCATCCAGAGACAGTTTGCTCCCCAGCAGCTCAATGATTCCCTTAATCCTCTCACAGTACTGAGCCTGGTCAATGTTACCTGCAGCATAAAGACACACACATCATACACACAGTGACTGACTGATCTGATGCAGTTCAGACCCAACTTAGACTTATTCTGAGTCTTACCCTCCAGTGCTATTGACAGGACCGAGTTCTCCACCAACCAGTCCAACAGTTTATCGGTGTCGATGGCGTTTTTCACCGTCTTCGACACCGTGCTCTCCTCTATTAACTTAGTCACCTGAGAGCAGAAGGAAAATATCACCGGGTAAGATTATATTTATCTTTAAACATTATCTGTGTTTGATTCAGAGTTCCTCTGAGTTGACCTCTTTCAGGGAGTTCATCTTGGTGGAGAAGTGGGGGGTTTTGAGCATGCGCAGCAGCGTGTCCAACCTCAGGTCATCCACCACAGTGACCAGCTCTCTCTGAAACCGCATACACAGCAGCTTGATGGCCGACAGCAGGTCAGGGATGCTCACCAGACGCTGGGAGTGAAGACAAATGTAGTCAGGATCAAGGTATGCAAGTTCTTACAGAAATATGTTTTAACCCTGTGTTCATCTCCTTCTTTGGGAGGTAACTTTTCAGAGCTTTTTACTCCACAGATTGTCGATTACAGAAACACCAGCAGCCTGATTTTCATGAAACTTGGTTGGAGGATGTTGAATTTGTAGGAGTGATTAAATATTAGGATGAGATCCCCCTGAACGAGTTAAAACGGCTCCCAGTGTGTATATGGTCCTGTTAATACATGGTTGTAGGTGGTGTATTTATATAGCTCCGGCTCATTGAACTGGATTATAAACCAGGCTATGTACTGTTTCATATCTGCAGCTCTGCTCTGTGGAATAAAATATCCTTACCTTATCTTTCAGGTCCTTCTCCTCCAGGTTCTGCACATACTTGATCATCTTATGGATGACTGGATCCAGCATGGGCTGCAAAACAATACACAATACACATGAGCCTGCAGCCATCACTGAGGGAGGAGAACTGTATACAGCAACCAGTCAGAAGAAACTGACAGCACAGCATCAGGATCCAACTGACAACAACTGACAATGCTGCGCTCACACAGAAAACACACGCTTCCCTTCTATATCATAAACTCTGTGTGTGTGTGTGTGTGTGTGTGTGTGTGTGTGTGTGTGTGTGTGTGTGTGTGTGTGTGTGTGTGTGTGTGTGTGTGTGTGTGTGTGTGTGTGTTGACACACGTCTCACCTGGACGAGACTGGAGTTCAGGTATTCTGCACCAACACCCAGAGGCTGGACCAGAGCAGACACACTCTGTAAGAGACAGAGAGAAAGAGACTTATTATGCTTATGGTTAGAGGGTGTGTGTGCATTTGTGTGTGTGTATGTGTGTAGCTGACGTTAGGTTGAACATGGTGAGCTCTGACCCCGGAGTGTGTACCATGAGAGAGAAACATGTTGATGCTGTGAGTATGAGAGGTGTGACTCACAGCGATCTCGATTTCGTCTGCGTTCAGCTTCGTCTGGATGGCCGTGAATCCTCCTAACTCCCCAAACTTTACAACGAGACGAAGAAAGTCAAGTTCAGAAGAAGTTCAAGTTCTTACAGTGAAACATCCGATTAAAGATCAATACTCACTCGATTTACCAGATCCACCAGCCAACCATGAGGCTCCTGAAACACACAATCAACTGTCAGGGGGACTCAATACAGCTTTAATGAGTGTGTCACACACACATACACGCACGCACGCACGCACGCACGCACGCACGCACGCACGCACGCACGCACGCACGCACACACACACTTAAACACTCACAAAAACACACGCACGCACACATATACAAACACTTAAACAGACACATAGAAACACTTGAACACACATATACAAACACTTAAACACACACATAGAAACACTTAAACACACACATAGAAACACATGAACACACACATATACAAACACTTAAACAGACACATAGAAACACATGAACACACACATATACAAACACTTAAACACACACATAGAAACACCTGAACACACACATATACAGACACTTAAACACACACATATACAGACACTTAAACACACACATATACAAACACTTACACACACACATATACAAATACTTAAACACACACAGAAACACTTGAACACACACATATACAAACACTTGAACAGACACACATGCACGCGCACGCGCGCTCACACACACACACACACACACACACACACACACACTCACACACACAAACACACACACACACACACACAGTTCTGAGACAGCTGTTGTATGTCAGTGTCATGTTCTGCTGAGCTGCTGAGGACCGGTTACACAACACCGATATAAACAGCTTGTTTTTCTGTCCTGAACATGAACACTGACTGTAAACAAAGCTGTGTGTGTGCGTGTGTGTGTGTGTGTGTGTTTGTGTGTGTGTGTGTGTGTGTGTGTATGAGAGAGAGAGAGAGAGAGAGAGAGAGAGAGAGAGAGAGAGAGAGAGGGACCGAGAGAGACAGAGAGAGAGAGAGAGCAGACAAACGTCTCTTACTTTCTGATAGGTGTTACTGGGAGACACAGCGAACATGTTGGCTTCATCTCCAAACACCTCAGCCCAGTTCCTCTGAGAGACCTTCATCCTGTTCTTGAAGTGGTACTCGTTGTCAGGGTTAAAGGCCTGAACACAGAGAGAGAGAGAGGATGTGGACACACGACAAAGAGACAGACATAAACAGTGTTTCATTAATAAAAACACTGCAGCTCTGAATCTCTGCAGGAAAGATTCACTGCTCACAAAATCCCTCAAAGGTTCAACTGCAGGACGTTTAAAAAGTGCTGACATAAAACCAAGTAAAACGCTGAGTCACACTTTAACTCCCAGGAAGTCCTTCTCAAGGATCTAAAGATCTTCTCAGTGTTTTTATCTGTTGGTGCAGTGGGCCAAAAATCTGAGATGAACAGGACAACCAGTCCTCTGACACGAGGAGGCAACAGCTGTCTTTACCCCTCATTAGTCTACACGTACACCATCACAGAGACACTGACACCAAGTCCATCCACACTGTCAACCAGCCCACTGAGCTGCTAACAGTTAAAAGCTTTAACACAAAGAGGACCTACCATGGTGAGGACCCCCATCAGGTTCACAGGGACGGGGTCCTGCTTCACCCGCTCTGCTACCAGCTCCACCAGTAACATCAGCATGTTGTAGATCCCCTCGTGGATCTCTGTGCCCCACTTATGCACAGCACTGCTGGTCAGCAGCTGGAGGACAGCAGCACAGAGAGTGAAAGTCAGTCAGTTAGTTAGATGAAATGAATAAAACCTGCAGAGTCAGAGAAACATCCTCACCTTTTTAAAGGCCTCGGGCATGCAGCGGTCGATGAAGCGCTTACAGTTCTCATCAGCGTCCGCAAGACCTGAGACAGGAAGGAGTTTACTGTTAAGAAGTTATACATAGGGTTGCAAAATTCTGGGAATGTTCAAAGTTGGAAACTTGCCATGTGAATAAACCAGGAATTTACTAAATTGAAGGTTGGCTCTTAATAGGGAACTTAAATATAGTTGGGGAAAATATATTTTAGCATAATCCTGACTAAAACAACCAGATTTCATGCAAGTACAGTTGAATATCTATGCTATTCCTCCATCACATGCACATAGCACACTGCTTACTGCAGGGCTATTGAGACCACGCCCCCTACATGCACTGTGCATTCCTCCATCACATGCACAGATGATTTCTAGAATCCTGCAGAGGCTAGGCTTGTGAAGCTTGAGGGAACGATGCTTTTAGATTTTCATGTTGACTGTGACTTTTTTGGAGGGAGAGGGGCTCTTTTCATTTAACATGTTGAATGGGACTTTGCTGGGATTGCATTTTTGTTAATTTTTCAATGGGTTGGGTCAGGGGGACGAGTAATATTTAACTCAACATTAATGTTTTTGTTCTTCAATGAAGGAATTGATTGTTCAAAAAAATATTTAAGACTTGATAAAGTTCTACTTACAAATAAATCTGTTTTAATTGTATTATTTTGGATGGATGTCTGCTTATAACTAAACAAATATTTATGCTTGGATATGATACCTTTCCATTAAATTACACTCAATTCCCATTAATTCCCATTAATTCCAGTAAATTCCCATCCCATGTAATCTGTAATGGAGTTTGGAAC
Organism: Notolabrus celidotus; assembly: GCF_009762535.1. Taxonomy (NCBI): domain Eukaryota; kingdom Metazoa; phylum Chordata; class Actinopteri; order Labriformes; family Labridae; genus Notolabrus; species Notolabrus celidotus. Next base: position 10,797,386 of record NC_048273.1, on the reverse strand, counting down.
TGCTCAAGCATCCCACAATGTATTATGAGCAATGTGAGCTGGTTACAGAGACTCACCTGTTCGAGGAGGAGAAGTCTAAGCGAGTATTTTTAAAGTGAGAGCTTAAAAACAAAGATGTGTTCTCACCGTGTCGAGCCAGGCAGGTAGACGCGATCAGACACTTCCCCAGAGACTCCTCCCTCTTGTACGGGATGGACCAATGATCGGTGAAGACCCGACTCTCCAGCTCGTACAGGTTGGTGGTGGGAAACTCCATACTGCCCCCAGAACAGTTCCCGTTCTCATCGTTACTCCTCTGTCGACACACACACACACACAGGACAAATTACAACACTGACCAGGTGAGCTGATCTCACACAGCTGCTCCATCACCTGAACGGAGTCTCTGTCCTCTGAGGGAGGAAAGTCTAAACGGCCTGTTCAGAGTCGGACTCAGAGGACGAGTCTTCAGAGTCGGACTCAGAGGACGAGTCTTCAGAGTCGGACTCAGAGGACGAGTCTTCAGAGTCTGACTCAGAGGACGAGTCTTCAGAGTCAGACTCAGGACGAGTCTTCAGAGTCAGACTCAGGACGAGTCTTCAGAGTTAGACTCAGGACGAGTCTTCAGAGTCCGACTCAAAGGACGAGTCTTCAGAGTCCGACTCAGGACGAGTCTTCAGAGTCGGACTAAGAGGAAGAGTCTTCAGAGTCGGACTCAGGACGAGTCTTCAGAGTCGGACTAAGAGGAAGAGTCTTCAGAGTCTGACTCAGGACGAGTCTTCAGAGTCAGACTAAGAGGACGAGTCTTCAGAGTCAGACTCAGAGGACGAGTCTTCAGAGTCGGACTCAGGACGAGTCATCAGAGTCGGACTCAGGACGAGTCTTCAGAGTCAGTCTCTGAAGGCGAGTCCTTCGGGGGCAGAGTGAAAGCTCTCATCAGGAAATTGTCCCCTTTATAATCTGACCTCTGTCTCTGCAGAGACGCAGGCAGACTGCTCAGAGTCAAGGAGAGGAAGAGAGGAGCTCCTCTGTGTTTAAGGAAACTAGGGGGTCATTTTATCTGCTAATAAAAGCTAAACAGAGACCGAGAAAGAGGGGATGATGAGGGGAGGATGAGGGGATGAAGAGGAGGAAAGAGCTGGAATCAGTCTGTTGTAGTATAGATAGATTTATACTGCAGCAGTAATCTAATCTACTCCGTACCCTGTGGCCCAGCTCCTCCTGTCCTTACACGCTGAAGGCTCAACGTTAGAGCTGAAACACGATAAACACTGAAACACGCGTCTCACTCCGAGACTTCAAAACACTGTTCAGCTTCAACACTACTGAAGAGGCCAACAGGAACCAGCAGCCTCCAACGAACCAGGCTCAAACAATGCTCCCCAACAACCAGACCCTCACAACCTCAGACCCTGACAATCATGTGGTGTACTACCATACAGTACAGTATACAGGGTATATAGTGTGCAGTATAAAGGTATAGTGTATATGCAGTATAAAGGTATATACAGTGTATATGCAATATAAGCGTATACATTGTACGTACAGTGTAAAGGGTAGTGACAGCACATATAGTGTGTATAGTATATAATGAGATATCCAGTGTGCAGAATATATTTAGTGTAGTATGCACACACAGTATGAAGGGATGCACTGATGTCACAGAGATGAGAAGAGCATGGAGGGAGGAAACAGGGATCAGATTTCATCTCTTCCTTTAATCAGAAATTGATAAATGACAGAGAGATGGAGGGATGAGAGGAAGCAAACAGAGAGAGAGATAAACCTGACACCTCTCTGACTGAGCGTCAGGTTACTGCAGGAGAGTGCTGCTGGCATGTTTCAACATTATGAGACTTGATTTTAAAGAGCAAACTCAGAAAGTAATTGAAACACTGATTATTAAGGATCATTAAAGTCAGCAACCGTCCCATAGAGAACCAGACACAAGCCTAACCCTCCTCACACTGCAGAGCTCCGTGTTCAACCCTGTGTGTGTGTGTGTGTGTGTGTGTGTGTGTAGGACGAAGAGGTAGCTCTACTGCTCTGTTACTATGCACCTAGCAGCCCTCCAGGGACCCCACTGCAAAAAAACAACAACTGCAATGTGTGTGTATGTGTGTGGGCAGGGGGGGGGGCTATATTTAGGAACACAACATGAGGCCAAAGTCCTGTGACACTCCCTTGATGTACCAACACAAAAAACAGAGCTAAGCTAACAGGGCTAAGCTAACAGAGAATAGATTTAAGCTGAGGGGTATACTACAAAGCGAGTTCAACATATCCCAGATAACTTCTCCTGATCTGCCTACACTGAACCTAACAAAGGAGATCGCACTAACCCGTCACACGAAGATGGTTATCAACATTTTGAGTCAATCTAGTTACCATGAGTTACCATGAACATCGGACGTTCACATCGGACCTTCACATCAGACTTCAGATCGGACTTTCATATCGGACGTTCACATCAGACGTTCACATCGTACGTTCACATCGTACGTTCACATCGTACGTTCACATCGGACGTTCAAATTTAACGTTGACGTTGGACATTTACGTCGGACTTTCACATCGAACGTTTTCGTCTGCCGTTTACATCGGACATTCACGTTTACATCAGACGTTCACGTCAGACTTTCACATCGAACGTTAACGTTGGACGTTTACATAGGACGTTCACATCGGACTCGGACGTTCACATCCGACGTGATCCAAACCTGATTACGTGATCCTAACCTGATTACGTGATCCTAACCTGGATACGTGATCCTAATCTGGTTACCTGATCCTAACCTGGTTACCTGATCCAAACCTGATTACGTGATCCTAACCTGGATACATGATCCTAACCTGTTTACGTGATCCTAACCTGGTTACCTGATCCTAACCTGGATACGTGATCCTAACCTGTTTACGTGATCCTAACCTGGTTACCTGATCTAAACCTGATTACATGATCCAAAACTGATTACGTGATCCTAACCTGATTCGAGATCCTAACCTGATAACGGGATCCTAACCTGGTTGCATTATCCTAACCTGGTTACTTGATCCTAACCTGATTACCTGATCCTAACTTGACTACGTGATCCTAACCTGATCACGTGATCCTAACCTGATCACGTGATCCTAACCTGCTTCCGTGATCCTAACCTGATTACGTGATCCTAACCTGATTACATGATCCTAACTTGACTACGTGATCCTAACCTGATCACGTGATCCTAACCTGATCACGTGATCCTAACCTGCTTCCGTGATCCTAACCTGATTACGTGATCCTAACCTGATTACGTGATCCTAACCTGATTACGTGATCCTAACCTGATTTCGTGATCCTAGCTTGACTACCTGATCCTAACCTGATCACGTGATCCTAACCTGATTACGTGATCCTAACCTGATTACGTGATCCTAACCTGATTACGTGATCCTAACCTGATTATGTGATCCTAACCTGATTACGTGATCCTAACCTGATTCCATGATCCTAACATGATTGTTCTCTGATCATATACTGATCACTTGATATCCCTGATCGTTTCTTACACATTACTACAGTTTGCCCTGATGTTCCATGTTTGTATTCTGAACATCACCTGATAATTCCCTGATCTCTACCTGTTTGTAATTTGATCTTCACCTGTTCTCTACCTGTTATAATCTGCTCATCACTTGATCATTCCTTGATCTCTACCGGTTTGCAATCTGGTCATCACCTGATCGATCGAGGGTCAGACTCATGTTGAACAGTCCCTGTCAGTAACCAATGCTATCTGACAGCTGTTATCCCATCAGAGTACTTGTCTTCACATGTGCACAGAAGCTTCAGCCCTCCACAGTGATGTCTCTGTGCAGACACACCTGGACAGGTACTGGCGCGTTCAATATCTCCAACAGCGTTAGCTGACCAGCTACTAGCTAGCAGTGTTAGCTGGTAAAGCAGGAATCACTAGTCTACTTTATTATTCCAGTATCTGGTGTTTATGCAATCTGAGACTCCTGAGGTCCCTTCGAGCAGGCGACACGTCTCGTCCCGTTTCACCTGAGGGAGTCCCACCTGCTGCTTTGACAGCTCTGCACGTTGGGCTCGCTACAGTTAGCTTTGAAGCTAAGCTATGCTAGTTAACTAGGCGAGCCCCGCTCTGTCAGTGAGTTATAGTTAGCCTCCTCTCTGTGTTAGCAAGACCAGCCGCTTACCTCGCTGTCCACTACATCGTGGTAAGCGGGCGGGGGATCGAACCCTCCAGTCCCGGTCCGCCCGCTGTTCTCCCCGTCTCCCCCGGAGCCCGGGCCGGGGGCAGGCCCGCTCTCCATCGGCTCGTATCCATACCCGAGTCCGGGGCTCTCGTTAGTGAGAAGCGCCACCGCCTCGTTGATGTCGTTCTTGGCCAGTCGGAGCGCCTTTCGGATCACGTCTGGGTCCGGGAAGCCCATACAGAGGAGCGTGGTGATGTGCTGCTCCTCCTCGGTCTCCATGTTCGGGGTGTCTCCGGCTCTCACACTAACAGGAACGGGGTGTTCGGCTCAGCCCTGTAGCTGTGCACGCCGCCATGTTTACAGTCCGCTGCTGTTAGCCTGTCACGATCAGCTTCCCCCACAACAGCGCCTGGAGGTGTACTGCCGAGATCTGCACCCCGAGAACTGCACGCTCACAGCAGGAGCGCGCATACATGTGTGTATACCATAAACTGTGGTGTATACACAAACTCATACACACATATATATGTGTATGTATATTTATCTGTATGTGTGTGTATATATATTTATACGTGTGTATATACATATACATATATATTTCCACACACACTTATGATATACATATATGTGTATGTGTATGTATCTGTATGTGTGTGTGTATATATATATATATATATATATTTATATATTTATTTATATTTTATATATACCAAGCAGCAACTTCCGGTCTAAAAATTTGAGTCCAATGTGAAAGTGCTAAAAACTGCAGTTCATCAAGGATCCACTTCAGGCAGGTTCCAGAAGTACCAGAACCCACATACACACCAATTCAAAGAGACGATCTTTACAGCAGAAATAAAAATGTTTACAGCCTGGTTCAAAAGATGAGTGTAGTCTGGATAGCTCATTTCTCTATCGGCACACACTGTACAGGGCGTGAATTTTTTTCTAAAGCAGCAATTTCGAAGATATTGAGATTACGAGTCTTCTAATGAGAGGCACAGCTGACTTGATTGACAGGCGGGTCACTGTAGCTGTTGGCTAGGAGGCTCAAAGCCCAACTCTTTACGTCACAATCGCTCAACAGTAGCAATATGGCTGCCGCTGCCGATTGGCCTCAAAACAGCACTTCAGAAACAGATGGGTAACGTCACGGATACTACGTCCTTATTTTATAGTCTATGGTATATACATATATATGTGTATGTATATTTATCTGTGTGTGTGTGTGTGCATATATATGTATACATATATATAAATGCACACACACACACACACATATATATATATATATATATATATATATGTGTGTGTGTGTGTGTGTGTGTGTGTGTGTGTGCAGACATCAGACATTTGAGCTGTGCTTGTATGAAAGGTTATGTATACAGAAAGTTTATTTTAGGAGAGGTAAAAGTAGCCAGCTGTTAGTAACACAGAAACAAAATTACAGATGATAAATGTGTATTATTCTCATAGATAGATTAATAAAAGCACAGATTACACTGCAGAGTCCTGTCTTCACATCAATCACAAGATCATAAAAAGCAGACATGTAAATAAAAACATGAATAATAAAAAAACTTATTTACATGTCAATGCATATTCCTGTTAGGTTCTGAAAACATTTCACTGCACCCTCCGTACACGGCGACCAAGCCTTTGGATGAATGGATGTCAGTTATGATAGGTTTATTAGTGGTTCAGGTGTGAACCATAGACTGTATAGATAAAGTGTGTGAACAGGTGAACCACTGAACAGCAAACAAAACCCATATCCTTAAGTTCAAACATCAATAACGCATATAAACATGTATTTTATAATAACCATATCTTTAAATGAACGGCGTAAACTCGATGGAGAAGTTTGTCTTTAAAACAAAAAGTGTTAAAAATAAAAACACGAGTAGGGCGTGGCAGTGCGCGCGCGCAGGAGGGTGGTGGCGGGCGGACGTCATGTGATCAGCTCATGTGACAGAGGAGAGTCAAATCAAAATGGCCGCCACTGGAGACGACGCTGCAGCCATGGACAGCATCTCCAGAGCTCCGGCGGCTCTGAACCCGGCCCTGAACCCGACTGGAGGCCCCGGTGGGCAGGGAGCAGGACCGGTGGAGGGATCGGGTAGCCCGGCGGCGGCTCCGAGAAAGACCACCACGAACAGTGAGGACTGAGTCCTACCATCTTCTGTTGTATGCTAATGCTAACACAACAACTGAAGTGTTAGAGTGGGACACATCACATGCCCTGTATTTACATGTGATCAGTGCTTCTTGTGCACATGTATGTCAGTGTTTGACGGGCTGCTCTCTGGTTGATCTCTCTCAGGTGATGCAGGTGTGGAAACAGCAGAGGAGGCTGTGGAGCCTGCAGACCCTGACATCAACGAGCTGTGCACAGACATGTTTGAAAAGATGGCCGTGTTCCTGCAGGGAGAGCTCACAGGTCTTCTTCTTCTTCTTTAAACAACTTTAACATGCACAGCGCCCCCTACTGAAAGCTCACAGGTCAGGGGTTCATCAGAGGGTTTCCATCAACCCACACATCCAGACTGACACCTCACTGATACTTTATATAAGTCTCCTCCTCCCCCTCCTCCTCCTCCTCAGTATATCTGTCTCCATCAGACAAACCAAAACAGATCTTTCCAGTCCCCTGAGTCTCAGGCTGTTTCTGAAACAGCCTGCTACATCTTACCTACTAACGTAGTAGGAAGTGGTTACTGCCTACTGTTAGTATAGTAGGCGGTTTCGAAAACAGCCTCTGACTCTCTGACTCTCTGACTCTCCGACTCTGACTCTCAGACTCTCAGACTCTCTGCCACTCTCTGACTCTGCCACTCTCTGACTCTGTGACTGTCAGACTCTCTGCCACTCTCAGACTCTGCCAGCCTCTGCCTCTCTGACTCTGCCACTCTCTGACTCTGTGACTATCAGACTCTCTGACTCTGCCACTCTCCAACTCTCGGACTCTGCTAGCCTCTGACTCTCTGATTCTGCCACTCTGTGACTCTCTGACTCTGTGACTCTCAGACTCTCTGCCACTCTCCGACTCTGCCACTCTCTGCCTCTCTGCCACTCTGCCACTCTCCGACTCTGTGACTCTCTGACTCTGTGACTCTCTGCCACTCTCCGACTCTGCCACTCTGCCACTCTCCGACTCTGCCACTCTGCCACTCTCTGCCACTCTCTGACTCTGTGACTCTCAGACTCTCTGCCACTCTCCGACTCTGCCACTCTCTGCCACTCTCTGCCACTCTCTGCCACTCTCTGCCACTCTGCCACTCTCCGACTCTGTGACTCTCTGACTCTGTGACTCTCAGACTCTGTGACTCTCAGACTCTCTGCCACTCTGCCACTCTCCGACTCTGCCAGCCTCTGACTCTCTGACTCTGCCACTCTCTGACTCTGCCAGCCTCTGACTCTCTGACTCTGCCAATCTGACTCTGTGACTCTCAGACTCTCGGACTCTGTCACTCTCTGACTCTCTGACTCTGCCACTGTCAGACTCTCTGACTGTCAGACTCTTTTCGTTTATTTTAGCAGTTCAAAGCTTTGTCCATGTAGTTATAATCCGATCCTCCCCTCTCATGTTCATCACCTTCTTCTCTGTGATTATCTCATACATCCTCCCTCCTGTCTCTCACCTGTTCAGGTACGTGTGAGGATTACTGTCTGTTGGAAAACATGAACAAGCTGACGAGTCTGAAGTATATGGAGATGAAGGACATCAGCATCAACATCAGCAGGAACCTGCAGGACCTGAACAACAAATGTCAGTCTCACACACACTCCTAGCATGACATCACACTCTCATAACATGACATCACACACACTCATAACATGACATCACACACACTCATAACATGACATCACACACACTCATAACATGACATCACACACAATCATAACATGACATCTCATACACTCATAACATGACATCACACACACTCATAACATGACATCTCATACACTCATAACATGACATCACACACACTCATAACATGACATCACACAATCTCATAACATGACATCTCATACACTCATAACATGACATCACACACACTCATAACATGACATCTCATACACTCATAACATGACATCACATACACTCATAACATGACATCACACACACTCATAACATGACATCTCATACACTCATAACATGACATCACACACACTCAACATGACATCACACACACTCAACATGACATCACACACACTCATAACATGACATCTCATACACTCATAACATGACATCACACACTCATAACATGACATCACACACACTCATAACATGACATCTCATACACTCATAACATGACATCTCACACACTCATAACATGACATCTCACACACTCATAACATGACATCACACACACTCATAACATGACATCACACACACTCATAACATGACATCACACACACTCATAACATGACATCACACACATTCATAACATGACATCTCATACACTCATACACTCATAACATGACATCACACACACTCATAACATGACATCACACATACTCATAACATGACATCACACACTCATAACATGACATCTCATACACTCATAACATGGCATCACACACTCACGTCAGTGAGTCAGCATGCCAATGTTGCACCCCCCCTCCAAAGTAATTGAGTGATCTCCTGTGTGCGTGCGTTTGCGTGCGTGTGTGCATCCTCAGATGCATGTCTGCAGCCATACCTGGACCAGATCAATCAGATTGAGGAGCAGGTGTCTTCACTTGAACAAGCTGCTTACAAACTGGACGCCTACTCCAAGAAACTGGGTAAGACACACACACACACACACACACACACACACACACACACACACACACACATGGGTAGGAGGGTGTGTGTGAAACTTTATTTATCAGTGTCTTTCTGACTCTGTTTCAGAAACGGCTCTTTGTTAGCGAGGGGTCGCCTCATTGACTTTATTCAGAGAGAGAGCGGCACACGACGCTCAACGTTCATGAGTCAGTAATGATGCACCCGAGTAATCTCGGGTGCATCAAGAGGACAGTCAGCACTTCCTCCTCTTCATTGGTTTTAGTATCCTTCAAAATGTATCCGGTCATCAGATCAGAATGTGACTCTCGTACCAGAAGCAGGGGCAGCCACTGGGATCGATGGACGTACCGTATCTTCAGGAGTTGTCTGAAGTTTACTTGGCCCCACCTTAAACTCTGTGGATGTCTTTGTGGATGTTCGTCTTTTGGATTTGAAATCTTTTTAGATGTTTCTTCACAACATCCTTTCACGTCCTTTTGGGTCTCGCCCTGGACCAGTATCCTATACCACAGAACTTAAACTGATGCAAAGTAAACTTAGAGTAAACGTAGTCCAAAATTAAAACCAGGATACATTTAAACTGAAACAAGAAACCAAAAGTCTGAACAAAATAAAAACTAAAGAACATTTCTTAGCTGTCAGAACTTTCTTGTGCGTGCTTGCATGCTTGTGTGTAGCAGATCCTTTTACATTAAAGTCATTTTGAAGCCCACCAGCAGGTGGTGCTGTGTCACCATGGACAGAGAGAGGACCAGACATGACCCTCAGCCTGATGGTTCCCCTCTGTTTCTGCCCACAGAGGCCAGGTTCAAAAAACTGGAGAAGCGATGATGACGATGTTGATGATGATGATGAAGAGGACGAGGAGGTTGAAGATGATGATGAGGAGTCAGCCAGAGTTGTGGTGCCTTCTGATCTTCTTTAACCCGGCTCTGTAAGACGAGTCGCAGCTGAGAAGAGGAAGTGAACTGAGACCGAAACAACCTATAATCAGAAACACTGAAAGACTCAGACGACTCGAGGACGACACACTGAGGGAACAAGAACTCACCTTCAGCGTTTTTTACTTTTCAGTTTGTTGATGTAACTGTCCACTCTGTTAAATTTGTGTTTTCCGTAAATATAAATATTTATTAGTCTGACATGTTGTCGTTGTGGTATTTTCAATGTAAAATGCAGCTTCAGTGTTTCTGAGGCGATTCTAGATTTAGTGTGTATTTACTTTGTGTACAGTGTTACAGACTGTTTTAGACAGTTTTTATGAGAGGGTAAATTGAATATGAGTAATCTCTTAAACAGGTGGATTATTGTGACCATGAAAACTGTGCTCTCTAATGTTCACTCTCTAATTGTCTGACATTATGACCCTTATTTATTTTATGTTTTTTTAAATGCAGGGAACAGCCTGATCATAATCTTTAAATTTATGTTCAATGTTTCTGTCACTGAATGAAGAAACAAGCGGTACTGAGGAGTTTTTTTGTGGCCGGGCATAAAGTGAAGACAAATTAGAAAGGATAAGAAAGTCTGAAAATAGTCAAACTCAGTAGAGAATAATCTGAGTAACACTGTCCTGTGACAGACTGAATAAAAAGATGCAGTGAGAGCAGTGACCGGATGGTTAGACGTCAGTATGAGTTAGCACACAGCACACATCCCTTCAGCGTCTTTTCAGATTCTGATCAGGGTTTGGATTCTTTTGGGCTCAATTTGGGATCCTTTTTGGATCTGTTTCTGGTCTGTTTGGGATCCCATTTTGGGGTCTGTTTGGGGTTTGTCTCGGGTCCTTTTGGGGTCTGTTTAGGGTCCTTTTGGGGTTTTTATCTCAGGTCCTTTCTGGGTCTGTTTGGGGTCTGTCCCAGGTTCATTACCCGAAGAAACATTACACTCTGACTTTATACTCAAAATGCTCTGAAAACCTTCCTCCGTATGGATTGAGCTTTTTCTGGCACTTATGCCAAATACTAAATACTACTCCTCTTGGTGTTCCTCCTGATGCCAGGTCCTTATTCTCCCTTACAGTCGGAGGGTTGTTACCTGCACAGGTGAAGTCAGTGTGTAAGGTTTTTTCACAGAGAGCAGCTGAATCCCGTCATCTCTGCAGTGTGTTTAAAGGTTCCCACGGAGAGAGAAAATGTTTTCATATATTAATGTCTATAGACAGTGTTTTTCAGAATAAACCATGAATTGTTATCGTTTGACTGCTTGCTTTTGCAGAAATGACTCTGTCCAGCAGGAGGCAGACCTGTACCGCGTTTAAAGGTTAATCCCATCTTTCTCTTTTTAATGATACAGCCCGAAACCTGAACACTGCTGCACGACATCTGAGTTTCAGCTTTTATACAGACGCAGAAACCAACTATAAACGCACACACATAAGATTTCAAGGTGACTTCAAGTGTGTGTGTCTGTGTGTGATCCCTTTTGACTCTGTTTCCTCTCTAGCAGTATTTCTTAAACAGACCTCCAATTAACCAACACCAATGTGTTGTATTTAAAGATATAGGGTGTAATATTTAAAGGTACAGTGTGTAGTATTTAAAGGTACAGGGTGTAGTATTTAAAGGTACAGGGTGTAGTATTTAAAGGTACAGTGTGTAGCATTTAAAGGTACAGTGTGTAGTATTTAAAGATATAGGGTGTAGTATTTAAAGGTACAGGGTGTAATATTTAAAGGTACAGTGTGTAGCATTTAAAGGTGCGGTGTGTAGTATTTAAAGGTACAGTGTGTAGCATTTAAAGGTACAGGGTGTAGTATTTAAAGGTACAGTGTGTAGTATTTAAAGATATAGGGTGTAGTATTTAAAGGTACAGGGTGTAGTATTTAAAGATATAGGGTGTAGTATTTAAAGGTACAGTGTGTAGTATTTAAAGGTACAGTGTGTAGCATTTAAAGGTGCGGTGTATAGTAAAGGTGCAGTGTGTAGTATTTAAAGGTACAGTGTATAGTAAAGTTGCGGTGTGTGGTATTTAAAGGTACAGTGTATAGTAAAGGTGCGGTGTGTGGTATTTAAAGGTACAGTGTGTAGTATTTTACAAAGAAAGAAAGAAAGAAAGGTACTTTATCGATCCCCCTGGGGATCAATAAAGTACCTTTCTTCAATTTAATTTTTCCACTAATGCTATTTTGGACAAGCTACACATACAGTTTTTTTGGTATATACATACAAATGCACGCACATGCAGTGAACATGCTTAGGGGGAGATGTCAGAGTGAGGATACTTCCGTCAACCAGTGCACCCAGAGTAGTTGGGGGTTCGGTGCCTTGCTCAAGGGCATCTCGGCAGTGCCCAGGCAAGTGAACCAGCACCTCTCCAGCCATCAGTCCACTTGCCAAGCTTCGTCCATGCTGGGACTCGAGCCGGCGACCCTTCGGTTCCCAAGCCAAGTCCCTATGGACTGAGCTACTGCCGCCCCAAGGTGCAGTGTGTAGTATTTTAAGGTGCAGTGTATAGTATTTAAAGGTGACAGTGTATAGTAAAGGTGCAGTGTGTTGTATTTAAAGGTGCAGTGTGTAGTATTTAAAGGTGACAGTGTATAGTAAAGGTGCAGTGTGTAGTATTTAAAGGTGACAGTGTATAGTAAAGGTGCAGTGTGTTGTACTTAAAGGTACAGTGTGTAGTATTTAAAGGTACAGTGTATAGTAAAGGTGCAGTGTGTTGTATTTAAAGGTACAGTGTGTAGTATTTAGCGCTCAGTGTTATTGTCCATCCCCAGAACATTTTGAGCCCCTTACACTTGATTCTCTGCATCGTAGTGAATGTATTTGTAATTTATAATTATATTACATGTAAACACAAAATGATTGATATATTTCGATATTATAGATTACATTACATAATTAACTACAAGGGCATCCAGAGGACACTGTTTTCCTTGAAGTTTAATAAAAGGGCATTCACAGGAAACTTTATGCCTTATTTATCTTCCAGATCCTGCCATGTGTTTGTTTGTCAAAAACCTTTGTAAACATTTGTTTTTAAGGGTGCTATACAAATGAAGTTATTATTATTATTTACAGAAAAAGACATCTTTGTTCTTTTTTGCATTTAATTCACTGGAGAGGAACCCAGAGGACACTTTTCTACGTGTTATCCACTGAAAGGGCGCCAGAGAAGGCAGTTTGTAATGTTTGATCTACTACAGCAGAATCCGAGGTTACTTTCAGAAATGAGAGCTTCCCTGGTGATGTCATGTCTGTATGTAAATACTATATATATCTCTTTAGTCTAAATGACTGTGATAAGTGCTGACTGCCCCAGTGTTATAAAGTTCAGGAATCCAGGAGGATTCCCAGCACTGTGACTGAATCTAACACATGTGGGTCATCAGCTTCAGAGAGAGCTGTTTTCTCCATGAGTGTACGGAGAGTTTTAACAATAACAGGGCAGCTCGCCACACCGCAGTGTTGTGTAACTGCAGCGAGCACGAAGAGGACTGGGAAACTTCAGGGTCCGTGAATGAGAGCGAGGACAGAACTCATGACAGAGACCTTTTTAAACCACATTTGTTCTGTTTTCTGCCGCCTTTCTCAGAGTTAGCATTCCTCTAAATCAGACTATGTCAACACATTTATAAGAGTTGTGAAATGTCTTTTTTCCCACTCTATCCATACAAACACACACATACAAACACACATACACACAGGATGGGGAAACATCCCTCAAACACATTGAAACCCCTCCTGTGCCCCCTTAGAGCTGTCACACTATTAAGAGGTTCATGTTTACGTCCATTTCAAAGCAGCCAGCAGATCTGAGAGGAGTTTCAGTTTAAATGTGAGCCACATGTGAGATCCAAGGAACACACACATTACACACACTCTCCATCACAGACACACAATACACACACTCTCCATCACAGACACATACTACACACACACCTTCATCTTACATGTGAGATCTGAGGAGCTCATACCTTCAAGAGACGGGAACAAAACTAACCGAGTTCAGCTTTGGCACGAGGATCCTTCACTGCTCACACCTCCATCATACACGTGAGAATACAGAACACACACTCAACACACACGGGTCAAAGGTGAACGAAACCTAAACCTGTCCGCCGAATCAGAGGTTCTTGGAGCTCTGTGAGTAGTTTCAGATGATTCTTATCAATTAAGATCATGGCTGAACATCCAAACCATCACCCGAATAAACTGTAAACTGAGACCAGGCGAGGCTGCACTGAGCCTGTTAGACTGTAACCCAAGACCAGGCGAGGCTGCACTGAGCCTGTTAGACTGTAACCCAAGACCAGGCGAGGCTGCACTGAGCCTGTTAGACTGTAACCCAAGACCAGGTGAGGCTGCACTGAGCCTGTTAGACTGTAACCCAAGACCAGGTGAGACTGCACTGAGCCTGTTAGACTGTAACCCAAGACCAGGTGAGACTGCACTGAGCCTGTTATTAGACTGTAACCTAAGACCAGGGGAGACTGCACTGAGCCTGTCAGACTGTAACCCAAGACCAGGTGAGACTGCACTTAGCCTGTTATCAGACTGTAACCTAAGACCAGGTTAGACTGTAACCTAAGACCAGGTGAGACTGCACTGAGTTTGTTATTAGACTGTATCCTGAGACCAGGTGAGACTGCACTGAGCCTGTTATTAGGCTGTATCCTGAGACCATGTGAGACTGCACTGAGCCTGTTATTAGACTGTATCCTGAGAACAGGTGAGACTGCACTGAGCCTGTTATTAAACTGTAACCTAAGACCAGGTGAGACTGCACTGAGCCTGTTATTAGACTGTAACCTGAGACCACACTCAACACACACGGGTCAAAGGTGAACGAAACCTAAACCTGTCCGCCAGATCAGAGGTTCTTGGAGCTCTGTGAGTAGTTTCAGACGATTTTTATCAATTAAGATCATGGCTGAACATCCAAACCATCACCCTAATAAACTGTAAACTGAGACCAGGCGAGGCTGCACTGAGCCTGTTAGACTGTAACCCAAGACCAGGCGAGGCTGCACTGAGCCTGTTAGACTGTAACCCAAGACCAGGTGAGGCTGCACTGAGCCTGTTAGACTGTAACCCAAGACCAGGCGAGGCTGCACTGAGCCTGTTAGACTGTAACCCAAGACCAGGCGAGGCTGCACTGAGCCTGTTAGACTGTAACCCAAGACCAGATGAGGCTGCACTGAGCCTGTTAGACTGTAACCCAAGACCAGGTGAGACTGCACTGAGCCTGTTATTAGACTGTAACCTAAGACCAGGGGAGACTGCACTGAGCCTGTCAGACTGTAACCCAAGACCAGGTGAGACTGCACTGAGCCTGTTATCAGACTGTAACCTAAGACCATGTGAGACTGCACTGAGCCTGTTATTAGGCTGTAATCTGAGACCAGGTGAGACTGCACTGAGCCTGTTATTAGACTGTAACCTGAGACCAAGTGAGACTGCACTGAGCCTGTTATTAGACTGTAACCCGAGACAAGGTGAGACTGCACTGAGCCTGTTATTAAACTGTAACCTGAGACCAGATGAGACTTCATCCAGGATGTAGAGCTCCTCTGGATGAACCACACAGTCATCCTTGGCCCTGAAGTTTGGGATCAGGACTCCAGATCCAGACTTTGGCCAATCCGTTGCATTTATATCATCAGGGCTTGACTTGTGCAGGATCCATTATTGTGTATAATCTGCCTCTCTGCAGTTTTTATGGATGTAGTGGATTTGTTGGCACTCTCTCTGTGCTCAAGGACCTCAGGATATATGTTAGTCCTGCATGTGCCCATAAAACTAGTTGATCCATTCAGTGGTACCATGTTATGCAGATGATGTACTCCTGTCAGTATATGAACATAAACATACAAAAAACCAAAGGTGCCTTCCTTAGTCTGAGATTCACAGATCATGCAGAGTTTTACGCTGGCACTCTGAAACACTTTAAAAGCATTTGAGTGTGTAGCATGATAGTTACTGTCCCTGTGTATGTGTGTGTGCCTGTGTGTGTGTGTCAGTGAAACCAGCTGAGGACATGGTGTGTGTTACATTGAGTGCATGTTAACAGTGTGTGAGAGAAGTTCAACAGAACATTGAATTAGACATGCTGTTGTTTCTCTGCTCACAGGCACGATGACATGTTCAGCTGGGAGACAGCCAGTGGACACACTGTTCAGAGACACAGAGGCCTGAGTTAAATATATCTGACATTAAATTATTACATTGAACAGATAGGTTAATTTCATGTGTAGTCATGTTCAGTGTAAGTACATAATAACTGAAATGCTTAAGTGGACCAAACCATGAGTAATCCCTCTGTCTGAGCCGGTCCCATGGATGGAGCTCTTTCCAGCTCGCCCAGCGCACGCGGAGAAGTTCAGAGCCGCAGGCTGAAATAATATTATCCAAAATTACCCAGAGAACACAAATATGAGTGCACCTGGCTTGGCGGAGCTACCTGGTTGGTTCTGTGGTGTGTTTCAGGCTGCAGCAGGTGGAGCTTTAGTGAACCTGAGTTCAGGTCATGATGAGGTCAGGATTAGACTGCCAAAAACATCAGCTGGTTCTTTACTCTGTTTCTGAGCTCACACAGTTTCCTCGAGTTTCTAATAATCTGGAAACGCTGCTCATCCTGAAGGATCCACAGCCTGCAGCAGAGGGTGCAATGGGTTCAGAGACACTGACGAGAGTAACCCTCACCACAGAATGGACTATCATTATAATAAGAGTAATAATAATAATAATAATAATAATAATAATACAGATAATAATAATGTAATAATCATAATCACTACCATAATTGTCTTCATCACATCAGACTGGAGTCCAGCTCGTCCTTATCACATCAGACCAGAGGATGGTCCAGGACAGGTGGATCAGGAAAGGTGGACCAGGACAGGTGGATCAGGACAGGTTACCCAAAGAGGAAAGATGAGGTTGATAAAAAATATCATCCTTAAGATCCATCAACAAAAAAGAAACCAGGAAAAGGCTAATTAGAGAGGACTGTAGCTGTGTTTGGGTTTAGTGTTAGTGTTACTGTATGTGTGTGTGTGTGTGTGTGTGTGTGTGTGTGTGTGTGTGTGTGTGTGTGTGTGTGTGTGTGTGTTGCGCATGTGTGTGTGAAAGTGTGAGTGTGTGACTGTACCATAGGCGTGTCCGTCACGTCAGCGAGGAACCTT
The DNA here is from genome assembly GCF_009762535.1 of Notolabrus celidotus. Classification (NCBI taxonomy): domain Eukaryota; kingdom Metazoa; phylum Chordata; class Actinopteri; order Labriformes; family Labridae; genus Notolabrus; species Notolabrus celidotus. The sequence continues at coordinate 10,780,278 of NC_048273.1, read as the reverse complement.
CGATTCCCTCCCGTGCAACGTCATCTGACTTCCCCCCTTTGTTTCCCAGCTCAAGAGGACCTTTCTAAAAATGTATCTTTGTTTGAAGGTTCTCGACAGCCCTCCTTCCTGTGTGTGAGTGTGTGTGTGTCTTTGTGTGTGTGTGTGTGTGTGTGTGTGTGTGTGTGTGTGTGTGTGTGTGTGTGTGTGTGTAGTCGTGATACCCTATATAGTTACCTGTGAAAACAGGAAGGTTTGGGATGCTGAGGGTGTTTCCCTCCCTGGTTATATACAGTCAGAGATCCTGTTTTATAACACACTCCTGAACCTTCACACACACATACACACACACAAACACGAACACACACACACACACACACACACACACACACACACACACACACACGCACGCACGCACGCACACACACACACTCTTGTAAACGCATCATGGAGACGGACTCTGGATGAGACTCGTGAAGCTGAACTCTGGGGCAGACCGAGTGTGAAGACTAGATGCTGTCATACTGAGCTCATCTGGAGATCTAAGAGAAGAGTCTGCTCCCATGTTTCAGGTCCTGAGAACAGTTTAGAAGAGGAGACGAGCAGAGAGAGACCAACATCAACACACAGAGGAGACTCTTCCTCCTTCTCCTCCTCTTCATCCATCCAAACTCATCAGGGACCTGCTTCATCCGGATACTCCGTCCTCATAGATTCCACTGTTCTATTTACAGGCCTGTGTGTGTGTGTGTGTGCGTGTGTGTGTGTGTGTGTGTGTGTGTATGTGTATGTGTGTGTGTGTGTGTGTGTGTGTGTGTGTGTGTGTGTGTGTGTGTGTGTGTGTGTGTGTGTGTGTGTGTGTGTGTTTTCCGGTATCACTGCTCTAAAATAACTCAGATGGTGCCAGCAGTCAGGGAGGCACCAGACTCTCACGGATGTCCACCTCTACACGCAGGGACAGTCCCACAGACACACTTCCTTATAGTCTGAGGAGGAGAGTGTGCGTGTATGTGTGTGTGTGCGTGTGTGTGTGTGTGGGGGGGTATCCGTGTGTGTGTGTTTGTGTGTGCGTGTGTGTATGCGTGTATGTGTGTTTGTGTGTGTGTGCGTGTGTTTATGTTCGTGTGTGTGTATGCTCATTTGTGTGCGTGCATGCGTGTGTGTGTATGTTTGTGTGTGTGTGTGTGTGTGTGTGTGTGTGTGAAGCAGAATCCAACTTTGACAGTGATTCTATCAACGCTGTGTGTGATTGGACGTCTTCACAACATCAACGAATGAGAGTAGGAGAGCATGCTGGGAGCAGAGAGGAGGATGAAGCAGCTTCATTACAAACCGGTCACGTGATGTAAACCCCACTAACTCACTCACAGTGAGTCTACCTGAGTGTGACCTGCTGAGTCCTCATGTCAGCTCACCTGACTCCGCGAGGAGACTTTGACACAGGCAGGAAACGTCTGAAGTCAGGGACAGACATTCTCTAACGCTCTTAAGTCCAGATAACATGCGTGAATACAGAACCTGTATCCATGAGCACTGAGTCCGTGGGTTGGTTTCAGTTTCTGACTGTGGGACAGAAGAGGATCTCCTCTGGGCTCTCTGTTTGTGCGATCTTTGGGGTCCTAGTTGGCCGACACATGGACGGACTTGAGTCCCGCAGGGCAGAAAGCAGAGAGGAGAGGGGCTCTCTGGTTCAGCCTGGTGGTATCAGGAAAAGTTCAGAGCTGTCACTCAGCTCAGTCAGGGGTCCTTCATGCACACAAACACATTCACGCCTCCTCCTCCTGCACTCACACCACACACACCTGGTTTAGGTTTGTGGGGTCAGAGGTGAGGCTTAGATGGATCATTATCACGGGTCATACATGAGGCACGCTCCAAGAGGGGTCGACCAAGGGAAACACACAGAGAGGATCTCACAGCAAAGACTCTGAGCTGGGCTTTGACTGACACCTCTCCTTCTGCATGTATTCATTACTCTCTGTCATCTGCTGATCACACATCTCCCACTGAGGACAGCCGGTTCATCAAACACAGAACAAAGACCCTCACGGGAGACTGGCAAGTCCTCACATCAGGAGCTGCTGAGTCACAAACACTCACTGAAGTTAAAAACACAAACCCTGAACAACAGCAAGCAGGCTGCAAATACAGGAACTATACAAAGCCTATAAATCTTTATCTCTTCAGGCAAATCACAACATATGTTATCTGAAGACGCTTCACCAACAGAGCAGGTCCTGAACACTGAAACACCGGCCTGCAGGGGGCGCTGTGGAGCTGTTTGTAATGACGTTTTGGTTTTAAAAACAACATTTATTTTCCAATTTCAACAGGGAAACTAGAGATCACTTCATTCTCACAAAAAACAGAGAACATCCTGAACACAAACAAAACCAGATAAAACCAGAACAGCAAAGTGGTTGTTGAAAAACTAACAACAAGTTCTCCATCACCTCCGAGGGAGCAGAGAACCCCCCTGATGGCCCACGTGTGCCTAACAGTCTGCAGACTGTCTGTCAGTTTGTAATGAGGAGATAAGACCTGTTGATCATCAGACCCCATAACAACAAAGACCGGTCTACATACATGTCAGGATACTCTCATCTCCATCATCCCTCTCTCTCTCTCTCACTCTATCATCCCTCTCTCTCTTCATCTCTTTCTCTCTCTTTCTCTCTCTATCTCACCAATGTTTTCTGCGGTAATTACTGAATCAAGGACCACCGCTGTGGTTCAGGGATTGTAACGGTGCATGGGTTTTATCTGCCTAAAGGTCTACATCATGCTAGTTTACAGCTCTGAGTTTAAGGCTCTCAGTTTAGAGCTCTCAGTTTAGAGCTCTCAGTTTAGAGCTCTGAGTTTAAAGCTCTGAGTTTTGAGCTCTGAGTTTAGAGCTCTGAGTTTAAAGCTCTGAAGTTCTGAGCTCTGAGTTTAAGGCTCTGAGTTTACAGCTCTGAGTTTAAAGCTCTGAGTTTCGAGCTCTGAGTTTAAAGCTCTGAAGTTCAGAGCTCTGAGTTTAAAGCTCTGAGTTTTGAGCTCTGAGTTTAGAGCTCTGAGTTTAAAGCTCTGAAGTTCTGAGCTCTGAGTTTAAGGCTCTGAGTTTACAGCTCTGAGTTTAAAGCTCTGAGTTTCGAGCTCTGAGTTTAAAGCTATGAAGTTCAGAGCTCTGAGTTTAAAGCTCTGAGTTTCGAGCTCTGAGTTTTGAGCTCTGAGTTCAGAGCTCTGAGTTTAAAGCTCTGAGTTTTGAGCTCTGAGTCCATAGCTCTGAGTTTAAAGCTCTGAGTTTAGAGCTCTGAGTTTAAAGCTCTGAGTTTAGAGCTCTGAGTTTAAAGCTCTGAGTTTAGAGCTCTGAGTTTAGGGCTCTCTCGGCAGCAGCAACAGCAGCTGCAGGTCTCTTGGCGTTCTGATCCAAACTGAACACAGAGCCTCAGCCTGGACATGCTGCGTCTTTGAAGTGCTCTCTGTGGTTTGTACATTGATTCAAACTTTAATTGCAGGAATGAATCCAGCAGAGAAAAAACAAACGTGTGATTCATGTGGAAGGCCTACAGTAATAGCTTCAGAATGCTTTGACCCTGAGCCAGCAAACTCAGGTTAACAGCTATAAAAGTCTATGAAGAACAAACAAACAAGCGTGCAGCAAACATGTGCCTCTAAATCATCCCACAGCAGGATGTGCCGGTGAATACCAGCAAACAGTGTCTAATGCAGCTCATACATATGTCAGATTGTAGTTTATGTGTGTCGCTGTGTGTGTGCTGTGATGAAGCGAGCCTGCAGGACGAACTGAAGCTCCTCTAATGACGAACAGGCCGCTGCAGCTCCTGGCCATCCACAGAATGTTTGTTTTGATGGATCAGCCAAGAGCGGCCAGCTGGTTCCAGTTGGGAACAATACAGGAGACTGAGCCTGCATGTGGTTTTGATTTAAGCTCCCCTCCAGCAATCCTCTATCCTCTTTCACCATCATCCCTCTCTCTCTCTCTCTCTCTCTCTCTCTCTCTCTCTCTCTCTCTCTCTCTCTCTCTCTCTCTCTCTCTCCACAGGCCTCTTCAACCTGTATCTTCATTTCCTGGGACTCCTGCCCCTCTCCCTCGCCTCTCCATCCATCTCTCTCTGTTCCCGGTCCTGTCTCATCCCTCTCTCTCTCTCTCTCTCTCTCTCTCTCTCTCTCTCTCTCTCTCTCTCTCTCTCTATCTGTTCCCTGTCCTGTCTCATCCCTCTCTTTCTCTTTCTGTTCCCAGTACTGTCTCATCCCTCTCTTTCTCTTTCTGTTCCCGGTCCTGTCTCATCCCTCTCTTTCTCTTTCTGTTCCCGGTACTGTCTCATCCCTCTCTCTCTCTGTTGCCCGCCCTGTCTCATCCCTACCTCTCTCTCTGTTCCCGGTCCTTTCTCATCCCTCTCTCTCTCTCTCTGTTCCCTGTCCTGTCTCATCCATCTTCTCTCAGTTCCCGGTCCTGTCTCATCCCTCTCTCTCTCTCTCTCTGTTCTCTGTACTGTCTCACCCGTCGCTCTCTCTCAGTTCCTGGTCCTGTCTCATCCCTCTCTCTCTCTGTTCCCGGTCCTGTCTCATCCCTTTCTCTCTCTCTGTTCCTGGTCCTGTCTCATCCGTCTCTCTCTCTCTCTGTTCCCTGTCCTGTCTCATCCATCTTCTCTCTGTTCCTGGTCCTGTCTCATCCATCTTCTCTCAGTTCCCGGTCCTGTCTCATCCCTCTCTCTCTCTCTCTCTCTCTCTCTCTCTGTTCTCGGTACTGTCTCATCCGTCTCTCTATCTCTCTCTGTTCCTGGTACTGTCTCACCCGTCTCTCTCTCTCTATCTGTTCCCGGTACTGTCTCACCCGTCTCTCTCTCTCTATCTGTTCCTGGTACTGTCTCACCCGTCTCTCTCTCTCTCTCTCTGTTCCTGGTCCTGTCTCATCCCTCTCTCTCTCTCTCAGTTCCTGGTCCTGTCTCATCCCTCTCTCTCTCTGTTCCCGGTCCTGTCTCACCCGTCTCTCTCTCTGTTCCCAGTCCTGTCTCATCCGTCTCTCTCTCCAGGTTCCTGTTCCTGTCTTATCCTTCTCTCTCTCTGTTCCCGGTCCTGTCTCATCCCTCGCTCCCCTCAGGCCCTGATGATTGGCTCTGATAACATACCGGCTTACTCATAGAGCTGCATCATGTTTTACTGTTGAGATTATTGGAACAGAGACGGTTGGGTAATCTGTGAGTTATTGGCCCCTCTGCTCTGCTGTTGGCTCTCCAGCTCTCCATCCATCTCTCTCTGTTCCCGGTCCTGTCTCATCCCTCTCTCTCTCTCTCTCTCTCTCTCTATCTGTTCCTGGTCCTGTCTCATACCTCTATCTCTCTCTGTTCCCTGTCCTGTCTCATCCCTCTCTTTCTCTTTCTGTTCCCGGTACTGTCTCATCCCTCTCTCTCTGTTGCCCGCCCTGTCTCATCCCTACCTCTCTCTCTGTTCCCGGTCCTTTCTCATCCCTCTCTCTCTCTATCTGTTCCCTGTCCTGTCTCATCCATCTTCTCTCAGTTCCCGGTCCTGTCTCATCCCTCTCTCTCTCTCTCTCTCTCTCTCTATCTGTTCCTGGTCCTGTCTCATACCTCTCTCTCTCTATCTGTTCCCTGTCCTGTCTCATCCATCTTCTCTCAGTTCCTGGTCCTGTCTCATCCCTCTCTCTCTCTCTCTGTTCTCGGTACTGTCTCACCCATCTCTCTCTCTCTCTCTATCTGTTCCCGGTACTGTCTCATCCCTCTCTCTCTCTCAGTTCCTGGTCCTGTCTCCTCTCTCTCAGTTCCTGGTCCTGTCTCGGCCCTCTCTCTCTGTTCCCGGTCCTGTCTCATCCGTCTCTCTCTCTCTGTTCCCGGTCCTGTCTCATCCCTCTCTCTCTCTCTCTCTCTCTGTTCCCGGTCCTGTCTCATCCCCCTCTCTCTCTCAGTTCCTGGTCCTGTCTCATCCCTCTCTCTCTCTGTTCCCGGTCCTGTCTCACCCCTCTCTCTCTCTGTTCCCAGTCCTGTCTCATCCGTCTCTCTCTCCAAGTTCCTGTTCCTGTCTCATCCCTCTCTCTCTCTGTTCCCGGTCCTGTCTCATCCGTCTCTCTCTCCAGGTTCCTGTTCCTGTCTTATCCTTCTCTCTCTCTGTTCCCGGTCCTGTCTCATCCCTCGCTCCCCTCAGGCCCTGATGATTGGCTCTGATAACATACCGGCTTACTCATAGAGCTGCATCATGTTTTACTGTTGAGATTATTGGAACAGAGACGGTTGGGTAATCTGTGAGTTATTGGCCCCTCTGCTCTGCTGTTAGCTCTCCAGGAGAGCTGAGGTGATCTCTGTTTTGTGCAGAGCATCAGTTTTGGTTTTATCTGTGAGAGCTGATGATACGAGGAATAAACAGCACCTTGTATTTAGATGTAGTGGACTGGAACAGCTTGTTTCTGTTCAGGCTGCTGTGTTTGATTGTGGAGATAATGTTAGCCAGATGAAAACTGAGGGTGTGTCATTGTGTGCACGCATGGATTAAAGTGTTCCCACGTTCTTTGTTCCAAATCCAAAATTGATCATAATGAGCTTTCAGTTTCGATCAGTAAAAGTTGGATCACCAAATATCTCTGAATTTTTCTGTTGTGCTAACATGGAGATTAAGAACCTTCAAACATGAATCCGTGTAGATAAACCGGAGAGGGTTCAACGGACAGAGACGACAGAGAGACCACTTCAACACAACCAGAGTCCTTCTGCTCCTCCAAAGTCAGAGTCCATATACTCAGGTCCAAGTCCACAGTGTCCTGACACGGCATCGCTTTTACCTTCACTTATAAAAGTGATGCCAGCTGTTCATGTTCAGACTTCATCTCCATGTTTGTTCATCACGGTTTCTTTCATTCTTTGGCCTCAGCAGCCTTCCATTCTCCCCCCTCAGATAATCAGAAACAACATCCATGTTCATGTACACTGATACTCTGTGACAATTACATGTTTCTCTGGTAAGCCTGCACTGTGTGTGTGTGTGTGTGTGTGTGTGTGTGTGTGTGTGTGTGTGTGTGTGTGTGTGTGTGTGTGTGTGTGTGTGTGTGTGTGTGTGAGTGTGTGTGGGTTCAGTTAAACTGCAGCGTTACCTTTGGGGTGAGAGACTCAGGTTTCGTTGGAGCCGTGTTTGTGTCTTGCTCTGATTGTTTGAATGTTTTGAATTAAATTACATTTTGGGTCAAGTTAGAGTGAAGTCAGACAAACAGCCCCTGGGTCTCTCTCTTACACACACACACACACACACACACACACACACACACACACACACACACACACACGCACACATTCACACACACACACACACACACACACACACACACACACACACACACACACGCATACATGCACACACCTCACACACACAAAGTATGTCATGTTGCTCAATCTGTGTTGCATTAGGTGACGTTCATAACCACACCAAGAGTCAAAATGAGAGTGAGCCAATGGGGGAGTGAGGGTGAGAGAGAAAGAGAGAGAGAGAGAGTGAGAGAGAGAGAGAGAGAGAGAGAGAGAGAGATAGAGAGAGAGAGAGAGAGAGAGGGAGAGGGAGAGGGGGAGGGTGAGGGAGAGATGGAGACAGCAGCACTGGTAAGGTGGCGGTCGGTTTCATGAGCAGTAATTATTTGATGGTAAATGAACGCCGCCTCACGCCGTCTCTGTTTCTTCGTGTTCTTGGCTCGGCCCTCGGGGTTGAGGTTTTGAGCCAATTTGAAAACTGCCAACGAAGAGTTAAACTCAGAGTCCCGCCTTTATATCTGCTAACAACATAATAAAGTCATGAAAGTACAGTAAGAACAAACTGTCTCCATTACACTGGCTCAGAAACAGTCCTCTTGACTACAACCCAAATCCCTCATACCGGATCAAAACCCCCCCTGCTCCGTGTTCATCTAGCAGAGCGATCTCAGGACGGGAAGCTGCCAGAGAACACAGTTTACTGAATCACATAGCAGAGCTGGTTTTAGTGGCAGTTTCAGTGTGATATCATGAGTGATGCCCACCAAACAGCAGAAGTGATTCCTGTAGGAGAACCAGAGACAGAGTGTCCAGCAGCGTCAGCAGGAGGCCCGGGGAGACGGGATGAAATGTTGTTGCAAAATGAGCTTCAAAAAGTCATCAAAGCACACAGCCGCAGGAATCAAACACAGTTTCCTCCTCCAAAGATCACAGAACTGACACATGAACGGTTCCCCACAGAGACAAATCCAAGGCTTCACCAAACAAAGACTTGTGTATCCTCCCATCTCCATCCCTGCAGAGGAAACCAAGCTAACAAAGCTCTACTGAACCACACCACAGTCTGAGCCCTTAGCTCACAAAGCTAGCAGGCAAAGCTCCAAACCTGCAGACAACTCAACAAATGATGTTCATCACTACACAAGCTGCTCCCCGACTCAACCCAAATCCACCAAACACAGAGCGTCACTGAGGCGTACCAGGCTCGTAACCTTAGACTCTAAAGAAACACTGACTGTGGAAGGTTCCAGATTAGAAAACACACAAAAACTCAAAGGAGAGGAAAGGTGTAGTCCATACCAGTAGAGCCCAGGACCTCCAGGACCTCCAGCCCTCCGTATTTCTACAGCTCAGTCCACCCTGGTCTTTGTGCAGGGAGCTGGGGTCGGCTTCAAACACTGAGTGCACACAAACCAAACACACAGCGGGGCCTGCTGATCCTCAGGGAACCCTCTCAAATCTGACCCCAAGGACAGTAAACCGTGTCCCTGTAGTTCTGTGTGGTTTGTCTCAGTGGTGTTGCCGTACCGGTCCGCGGTTTTAAATATGGGCTCTGTTTCCCGCTCTGCACGAACATCATCCCGGCCTCAGCATGCAGGCTGAGAGAGCACGAGGATCTGATATGTGACAAATATCCTCCAATACACACACTCTTTAACTTTAAGCCCATGCAGTGATCTCCACTACAGAGTCATGTCTGTTTTTAATGCAGTGACCTCCGCTACAGAGTCATGTCTGTTTTTAATGGAGTGACTTCCACTACAGAGTGATGTCTGTTTTTAATGCAGTGACTTCCACTACAGACTCATGTCTGTTTTTAATGCAGTGACTTCCACTACAGAGTCATATCTGTTTTTAATGCAGTGACCTCCGCTACAGAGTGATGTCTGTTTTTAATGCAGTGACTTCCACTACAGAGTCATGTCTGTTTTTAATGCAGTGACTTCCACTACAGAGTCATGTCTGTTTTTAATGCAATGACTTCCACTACAGAGTCATGTCTGTTTTTAATGCAGTGACTTCCATTACAGAGTCATGTCTGTTTTTAATGCAGTGACCTCCGCTACAGAGTCATGTCTGTTTTTAATGCAGTGACCTCCACTACAGAGTCATGTCTGTTTTTAATGCAGTGACCTCCACTACAGACTCATGTCTGTTTTTAATGCAGTGACCTCCGCTACAGAGTCATGTCTGTTTTTAATGCAGTGGCTTCCACGACAGAGTCATGTCTGCCTTTGATACAGTGCTGCATGAAGATCAGGTCCATTCTAACGGGAGGATGATGCAGATCTGTGATGGCTGGTTCTGACTTCATTTAAAGTTCATAGGAGACAAACAGATGTACGAGTGGAGGGAAGAAGTCATTGTTTTGTATTTGTTATAAATTAGAACATTTATTTCCTCTTTAATTGTTTCCTTTAGTTCAAGCGTGCTTTCCTTAAATTACATTATCAAACCCATAAAAATCA